>NC_090443.1:323610618-324232486 GCF_031143425.1 Pleurodeles waltl
CAACAGGATAAGCCCCAAAACACAACGTGGACACATCACATTTTCCCAAAGTAAACAGACCTGCTTTTGCAGAGTGCCTAGCTGTGCATTTTGGCCTCTAGCTCAGTCGGCACCTAGGGAAACCTACCAAACCTGCGCATTTTTCAAAACTAGACACCTAGGGGAATTCAAGATGGGGTGACTTGTGGGGCTCTCACCAGGTTCTGTTACCCAGAATCCTTTGCAAACCTCAAAATTTGGCCCAAAAAACACTTTTCCTCACATTTCGGTGACAGAAAGTTCTGGAATCTGAGAGGAGCCACAAATTTCCTTCCACCCAGCGTTCCCCCAAGTCTACTGATAAAAATGGTACCTCACACGTGTGTGTAGGCCTAGCGCCTTCAACAGGATATGCCCCAAAAGACAACGTGGACACATCACATTTTTCCAAAGAAAACAGACCTGTTTTTTGCAGAGTGACTAGCTGTGGATTTTGGCCTCTAGCTCAGTTGGCACCTAGGGAAACCTACCAAACCTGCGCATTTTTGAAAACTAGACACCTAGGGGAATCCAAGATGGGGTGCCTTGTGGGGCTCTCACCAGGTTCTGTTACCCAGAATCCTTTGCAAACCTCACAAGGTGGCCAAAAAACACTTTTTCCTCACATTTCGGTGACAGAAAGTTCTGGAATCTGAAAGGAGCCACACATTTCCTTCCACCCATCGTTCCCCCAAGTCTCCCGAAAAAAAAAGGTACCTCACTTGTGCGGGTAGGCCTAGCGCCCGCAACAGGGTATGCCCCAAAACACAACGTAGACACATCACATTTTCCCAAAGACAAACAGACCTTTTTTTTGCAGAGTGCCTAGCTGTGCATTTTGGCCTCTAGCTCAGTCGGCACCTAGGGAAACCTACCAAACCTGCGCATTTGTGAAAACTAGACACCTAGGGGAATCCAAGATGGGGTGACTTGTGGGGCTCTCACCAGGTTCTGTTACCCGGAATCCTTTGCAAACCTCAAAATTTGGCCAAAAAAACTGTTTTTCCTCACATTTCGTTGACAGTAAGTTCTGGAACCTGAGCAGAGCCACAAATTTTCTTCCACCCATCGTTCCCCCAAGTCTCCCAATAAAAATGTACCTCACTTGTGCGGGTAGGCCTAGCGCCTGCGACAGGTTATACCCCAAAACACAACGTAGGACACATCACATTTTCCCAGAGAAAACAGACCTGTTTTTTGCAGAGTGCCTAGCTGTGGATTTTTGTCCTCTAGCTTAGTCGACACCTAGGGAAACCTACCAAACCTGCGCATTTATGAAAACTAGACACCTAGGGGTATCCAAGATGGGGTGACTTGTGGGGCTCTCACCAGGTTCTGTTACCCCAGAATCCTTTGCAAACATCAAAATTTGGCCAAAAAAACTGTTTTTTCCTCACATTTCGGTGACAGAAAGTTCTGGAATCTGAGAGGAGCCACAAATTTCCTTCCACCCAGCGTTCCCGCAAGTCTCCCGATAAAAATGGTACCTCACTTGTGTGGGTAGGCCTAGCGCCCGCTATAGGATATGTCCCAAAACACAACATGGACACATCACATTTTCCCAAAGAAAACAGACCTGTTTTTTACAGAGTGCCTAGCTGTGCATTTTGGCCTCTAGCTCAGTCGGCACCTAGGGAAACCTACCAAACCTGCGCATTTTTGAAAACTAGACACCTAGGGGAATCCAAGATGGAGTGACTTGTGGGGCTCTCACCAGGTTCTGTTACCCAGAATCCTTTGCAAACCTCAAAATTTGGCCATAAAAACACTTTTTCCTCACATTTCGGTGACAGAAAGTTCTGGAATCTGATAGGAGCCACAAATTTCCTTCCATCCATCGTTCCCCCAAGTCTCCCGATAAAAATGGTACCTCACTTGTGTGGGTAGGCCTAGCGACCGCTACAGGATATGCCCCAAAAACACAACGTGGACACATCACATTTTCCCAAAGAAAACAGACCTGTTTTTTGCAGAGTGCCTAGCTGTGCATTTTGGCCTCTAGCTTACTTGGCACCTAGGGAAACCTACAAAACCTGTGCATTTGTGAAAACTAGACACCTAGGGGAATCCAAGATGTGGTGACTTGTGGGGCTCTCACCAGGTTCTGTTACCCAGAATCCTTTGCAAACCTCAAAATTTGGCCCAAAAAACACTTTTTCCTCACATTTCGGTGACAGAAAGTTCTGGAATCTGAGAGGAGCCACACATTTCCTTCCACCCATCGTTCCCCCAAGTCTCCCGATAAAAATGGTACCTCACTTGTGTGGGTAGGCCTAGCGCCCGCAACAGGATATGCCCCAAAACACAACGTGGACACATCACATTTTCCCAAAGAAAACACACCTGTTTTTTTGCAAAGTGCCTAGCTGTGATTTGGCCTCTAGCTCAGCCGGCACCTAGGGAAACCTACCAAACTTGCGCATTTTCGAAAACTAGACACCTAGGGGAATCCAAGATGGGGTGAATTGTGGGGCTTTCACCAGGTTCTGTTACCCAGAATCCTTTGAAACCTCAAAATTTGGCCCAAAAAAAACACTTTTTCCTCACATTTCGGTGACAGAAAGTTCTGAAATCTGAGAGGAGCCACACATTTCCTTCCACCCATCGTTCCCCCAAGTCTCCCAATAAAAATGGTAACTCACTTGTGCGGGTAGGCCTAGCTCCCGCAGCAGGATATGCCCCAAATCACAACGTGGACACATCACATTTTTTCTCAAAGAATACACACCCTTTTTTTTCCCAGAGTGCCTAGCTGTGCATTTTGGCCTCTAGCTCAGTCGGCACCTAGGGAAACCTACCAAACCAGTGCATTTTTGAAAACTAGACACCTAGGGGAATCCAAGATGGGGTGACTTGTGGGGCTCTCACCAGGTTCTGTTACCCAGGAATTCTTTGCAAACCTCAAAATTTGGCCAAAAAAAAACACTTTTTCCTCACATTTCGGTGACTGAAAGTTCTGGAATCTGAGAGGAGCCACAAATTTCCTTCCACCCAGCGTTCCCCCAAGTCTACTGATAAAAATGGTACCTCACTTGTGTGGGTAGGCCTAGCGCCTGTAATAGGATATGCCCCAAAGCACAACGTGGACACATCACATTTTCCCACAGTAAAACAGACCTGCTTTTTGCAGAGTGCCTAGCTGTGCATTTTGGCCTCTAGCTCAGTCGGGCACCTAGGGAAACCTACCAAACCTATGCATTTTTGAAAACTTGACACCTAGGGGAATTCAAGATGGGGTGACTTGTGGGGCTCTCACCAGGTTCTGTTACCCAGAATCCTTTGCAAACCTCAAAATTTGGCCAAAAAAACTGTTTTTTCCTCACATTTCGGTGACAGAAAGTCCTGGAGTCTGAGAGGAGCCACAAATTTCCTTCCACCTAGCGTTCCCCCCAAGTCTACTGATAAAATGGTACCTCACTTGTGTGGGTAGGCCTAGCGCCTGCAACAGGATATGCCCCAAAACAAAACGTTGGACACATCACATTTTCCCAAAGAAAACAGACCTTTTTTTTGCAGAGTGCCTAGCTGTGCATTTTGGCCTCTAGCTCAGTCGGGGCACCTAGGGAAACCTACCAAACCTGGGCATTTTGGAAAACTAGACACCCAGGGGAATCCAAGATGGGGTGACTTGTGGGCTCTCACCAGGTTCTGTTACCCAGAATCCTTTGTAAACCTCAAAATCTGGCCCAAAAAACACTTTTTCCTCACATTTCGGTGACTGAAAGTTCTGGGATCTGAGAGGAGCCACAAATTTCCTTCCACTCAGCGTTCCCCAAAGGTCTACTGATAAAAATGGTACCTCACTTGTGTGGGTTAGGCCTAGCGACTGCAACAGGATATGCCCCCAAAACACAACGTGGACACATCACATTTTCCCAAAGTAAACAGACCTGCTTTTTGCAGAGTGCCTAGCTGTGCATTTTGGCCTCTAGCTCAGTCGGCACCTAGGGAAACCTACCAAACCTGCGTATTTTTGAAAACTAGACACCTAGGGGAATCCAAGATGGGGTGACTTGTGGGGCTCTCACCAGGTTCTGTTACCCAGAATTCTTTGCAAACCTCAAAATCTGGCCAAAAAAACACTTTTCCTCACATTTCGGTGACTGAAAGTTCTGGAATCTGAGAGGAGCCACAAATTTCCTTCCACCCAGCGTTCCCCCAAGTCTACTGATAAAATGGTACCTCACTTGTGTGGGTAGGCCTAGCGCCTGTAACAGGATATGCCCCAAAACACAACCTGGACACCATCACATTTTCCCAAAGAAAACAGACCTTTTTTTTTGCAGAGTGCCTAACTGTGCATTTTGGCCTCTAGCTCAGTCGGCACCTAGGGAAACCTACCAAACCTGCGCATTTTTGAAAACTAGACACCTAGGGGAATCCAAGATGGGGTGACTTGTGGGGCTCTCACCAGGTTCTGTTACCCAGAATCCTTTGCAAACCTCAAAATTGGCCCAAAAAACACTTTTTCCTCACATTTAGGTGACAGAAAGTTCTGGAATCTGAGAGGAGCCACACATTTCCTTCCACCCAGCGTTCCCCCAAGTCTACTGATAAAAATGGTACCTCACTTGTGTGGGTAGGCCTAGCACGTGCAACAGGATATGCCCCAAAACACAACGTGGACACATCACATTTTCTCAAAGTAAACAGACCTGCTTTTTGCAGAGTGCCTAGCTGTGCATTTTGGCCTCTAGCTCAGTCGGCACCTAGGGAAACCTACCAAACCTGCGCATTTTTCAAAACTAGACACCTAGGGGAATTCAAGATGGGGTGACTTGTGGGGCTCTCACCAGGTTCTGTTACCCAGAATCCTTTGCAAACCTCAAAATTTGGCCCCAAAAACACTTTTTCCTCACATTTCAGTGACAGAAAGTTCTGGAATCTGAGAGGAGCCACAAATTTCCTTCCACCCAGCGTTCCCCCAAGTCTACTGATAAAAATGGTACCTCACACGTGTGTGTAGGCCTAGCGCCTGCAACAGGATATGCCCCAAAAGACAACGTGGACACATCACATTTTCCCAAAGAAAACAGAACTGTTTTTTACAGAGTGCCTAGCTGTGCATTTTGGCCTCTAGCTCAGTCGGCACCTAGGGAAACCTACCAAACCTGCACATTTTTGAAAACTAGACACCTAGGGGAATCCAAGATGGGGTGACTTGTGGGGCTCTCACCAGGTTCTGTCACCCAGAATCCTTTGCAAACCTCAAAATGTGTCCAAAAAAACACTTTTTCCTCACATTTCGGTGACTGAAAGTTCTGGAATCTGAGAGGAGCCACAAATTTCCTTCCACCCACTGTTCCCCCAAGTCCCCGATAAAAATGGTACCTCACTTCTGTGGGTAGGCCTAGTGCCCGCTACAGGATATGCCCCAAAACAGAACGTGGACACATCACATTTTCCCAAAGAAAACAGACCTGTTTTTTGCAGAGTGCCTAGCTGTGCATTTTGGCCTCTAGCTTACTTGGCACCTAGGGAAACCTACCAAACCTGTGCATTCGTGAAAACTAGACACCTAGGGAAATCCAAGATGGGGTGACTTGTAGGGCTCTCACCAGGTTCTGTTACCCAGAATCCTTTGCAAACCTCAAAATTTGGCCCAAAAAACACTTTTTCCTCACATTTCGGTGACAGAAAGTTCTGGAATCTGAGAGGAGCCACACATTTCCTTCCACCCATCGTTCCCCCAAGTCTCCCGATAAAAATGGTACCTCACTTGTGTGGGTAGGCCTAGCGCCCGCAACAGGATATGCCCCAAAACACAACGTGGACACATCACATTTTCCAAAAGAAAACACACCTGTTTTTTGCAAAGTGCCTAGCTGTGATTTTGGCTTCTAGCTCAGCCGGCACCTAGGGAAACCTACCAAACTTGCACATTTTTGAAAACTAGACACCTAGGGGAATCCAAGATGGGGTGAATTGTGGGGCTTTCACCAGGTTCTGGTACCCAGAATCCTTTGCAAACCTCAAAATTTGGCCCAAAAAACACTTTTTCCTCACATTTCGGTGACAGAAAGTTCTGAAATCTGAGAGGAGCCACACATTTCCTTCCACCCATCGTTCCCCCAAGTCTCCCAATAAAAATGGTAACTCACTTGTGCGGGTAGGCCTAGCTCCCGCAGCAGGATATGCCCCAAATCACAACGTGGACACATCACATTTTTTCTCAAAGAATACACACCTTTTTTTCCCAGAGTGCCTAGCTGTGCATTTTGGCCTCTAGCTCAGTCGGCACCTAGGGAAACCTACCAAACCTGCGCATTTTTGAAAACTAGACACCTAGGGGAATTCAAGATGGGGTGACTTGTGGGGCTCTCACCAGGTTCTGTTACCCAGAATCCTTTGTAAACCTCAAAATCTGGCCCAAAAAACACTTTTTCCTCACATTTCGGTGACTGAAAGTTCTGGAATCTGAGAGGAGCCACAAATTTCCTTCCACCCAGCGTTCCCCCAAGTCTACTGATAAAAATGGTACCTCACTTGTGTGGGTAGGCCTAGCGACTGCAACAGGATATGCCCCCAAAACACAACGTGGACACATCACATTTTCCCAAAGTAAACAGACCTGCTTTTTGCAGAGTGCCTAGCTGTGCATTTTGGCCTCTAGCTCAGTCGGCACCTAGGGAAACCTACCAAACCTGCGCATTTTTGAAAACTAGACACCTAGGGGAATCCAAGATGGGGTGACTTGTGGGGCTCTCACCAGGTTCTGTTACCCAGAATTCTTTGCAAACCACAAAATCTGGCCAAAAAAACACTTTTTCCTCACATTTCGGTGACTGAAAGTTCTGGAATCTGAGAGGAGCCACAAATTTCCTTCCACCCAGCGTTCCCCCAAGTCTACTGATAAAAATGGTACCTCACTTGTGTGGGTAGGCCTAGCGCCTGTAACAGGATATGCCCCAAAACACAACGTGGACACATCACTTTTTCCCAAAGAAAACAGACCTTTTTTTTGCAGAGTGCCTAGCTGTGCATTTTGGCCTCTAGCTCAGTCGGCACCTAGGGAAACCTACCAAACCTGCACATTTTTGAAAATTAGACACCTAGGGGAATCCAAAATGGGGTGACTTGTGGGGCTCTCACCAGGTTCTGTCACCCAGAATCCTTTGCAAACCTCAAAATGTGTCCAAAAAAACACTTTTTCCTCACATTTCGGTGACTGAAAGTTCTGGAATCTGAGAGGAGCCACAAATTTCCTTCCACCCACTGTTCCCCCAAGTCCCCGATAAAAATGGTACCTCACTTGTGTGGGTAGGCCTAGTGCCCGCTACAGGATATGCCCCAAAACACAATGTGGACACATCACATTTTCCCAAAGAAAACAGACCTGTTTTTTGCAGAGTGCCTAGCTGTGCATTTTGGCCTCTAGCTTACTTGGCACCTAGGGAAACCTACCAAACCTGTGCATTTGTGAAAACTAGACACCTAGGGAAATCCAAGATGGGGTGACTTGTAGGGCTCTCACCAGGTTCTGTTACCCAGAATCCTTTGCAAACCTCAAAATTTGGCCCAAAAAACACTTTTTCCTCACATTTCGGTGACAGAAAGTTCTGGAATCTGAGAGGAGCCACACATTTCCTTCCACCCATCGTTCCCCCAAGTCTCCCGATAAAAATGGTACCTCACTTGTGTGGGTAGGCCTAGCGCCCGCAACAGGATATGCCCCAAAACACAACGTGGACACATCACATTTTCCCAAAGAAAACACACCTGTTTTTTGCAAAGTGCCTAGCTGTGATTTTGGCTTCTAGCTCAGCCGGCACCTAGGGAAACCTACCAAACTTGCACATTTTTGAAAACTAGACACCTAGGGGAATCCAAGATGGGGTGAATTGTGGGGCTTTCACCAGGTTCTGTTACCCAGAATCCTTTGCAAACCTCAAAATTTGGCCCAAAAAACACCTTTTCCTCACATTTCGGTGACAGAAAGTTCTGAAATCTGAGAGGAGCCACACATTTCCTTCCACCCATCGTTCCCCCAAGTCTCCCAATAAAAATGGTAACTCACTTGTGCGGGTAGGCCTAGCTCCCACAGCAGGATATGCCCCAAATCACAACGTGGACACATCACATGTTTTCTCAAAGAATACACACCTTTTTTTCCCAGAGTGCCTAGCTGTGCATTTTGGCCTCTAGCTCAGTCGGCACCTAGGGAAACCTACCAAACCTGTGCATTTTTGAAAACTAGACACCTAGGGGAATCCAAGATGGGGTGACTTGTGGGGCTCTCACCAGGTTCTGTTACCCAGAATTCTTTGCAAACCTCAAAATCTGGCCAAAAAAAACACTTTTTCCTCACATTTCGGTGACTGAAAGTTCTGGAATCTGAGAGGAGCCACAAATTTCCTTCCACACAGCGTTCCCCCAAGTCTACTGATAAAAATGGTACCTCACTTGTGTGGGTAGGCCTAGCGCTTGTAATAGGATATGCCCCAAAGCACAACGTGGACACATCACATTTTCCCACAGTAAACAGACCTGCTTTTTGCAGAGTGCCTAGCTGTGCATTTTGGCCTCTAGCTCAGTCGACACCTAGGGAAACCTACCAAACCTACGCATTTTTGAAAACTTGACACCAAGGGGAATTCAAGATGGGGTGACTTGTGGGGCTCTCACCAGGTTCTGTTACCCAGAATCCTTTGCAAACCTCAAAATTTGGCCAAAAAAACTGTTTTTCCTCACATTTCGGTGACAGAAAGTCCTGGAGTCTGAGAGGAGCCACAAATTTCCTTCCACCTAGCGTTCCCCCAAGTCTACTGATAAAAATGGTACCTCACTTGTGTGGGTAGGCCTAGCGCCTGCAACAGGATATGCCCCAAAACACAACGTGGACACATCACATTTTCCCAAAGAAAACAGACCTTTTTTTTGCAGAGTGCCTAGCTGTGCATTTTGGCCTCTAGCTCAGTCGGCACCTAGGGAAACCTACCAAACCTGCGCATTTTTGAAAACTAGACACCTAGGGGAATTCAAGATGGGGTGACTTGTGGGGCTCTCACCAGGTTCTGTTACCCAGAATCCTTTGTAAACCTCAAAATCTGGCCCAAAAAACACTTTTTCCTCACATTTCGGTGACTGAAAGTTCTGGAATCTGAGAGGAGCCACAAATTTCTTTCCACCCAGCGTTCCCCCAAGTCTACTGATAAAAATGGTACCTCACTTGTGTGGGTAGGCCTAGCGACTGCAACAGGATATGCCCCAAAACACAACGTGGACACATCACATTTTCCCAAAGTAAACAGACCTGCTTTTTGCAGAGTGCCTAGCTGTGCATTTTGGCCTCTAGCTCAGTCGGCACCTAGGGAAACCTACCAAACATGCGCATTTTTGAAAACAAGACACCTAGGGGAATCCAAGATGGGGTGACTTGTGGGGCTCTCACCAGGTTCTGTTACCCAGAATTCTTTGCAAACCTCAAAATCTGGCCAAAAAAACACTTTTTCCTCACATTTCGGTGACTGAAAGTTCTGGAATCTGAGAGGAGCCACAAATTTCCTTCCACCCAGCGTTCCCCCAAGTCTACTGATAAAAATGGTACCTCACTTGTGTGGGTAGGCCTAGCGCCTGTAACAGGATATGCCCCAAAACACAACGTGGACACATCACATTTTCCCAAAGAAAACAGACCTTTTTTTTGCAGAGTGCCTAGCTGTGCATTTTGGCCTCTAGCTCAGTCGGCACCTAGGGAAACCTACCAAACCTGCGCATTTTTGAAAACTAGACACCTAGGGGAATCCAAGATGGGGTGACTTGTGGGGCTCTCACCAGGTTCTGTTACCCAGAATCCTTTGCAAACCTCAAAATTTGGCCCAAAAAACACTTTTTCCTCACATTTAGGTGACAGAAAGTTCTGGAATGTGAGAGGAGCCACACATTTCCTTCCACCCAGCGTTCCCCCAAGTCTACTGATAAAAATGGTACCTCACTTGTGTGGGTAGGCCTAGCACCCGCAACAGGATAAGCCCCAAAACACAACGTGGACACATCACATTTTCCCAAAGTAAACAGACCTGCTTTTTGCAGAGTGCCTAGCTGTGCATTTTGGCCTCTAGCTCAGTCGGCACCTAGGGAAACCTACCAAACCTGCGCATTTTTCAAAACTAGACACCTAGGGGAATTCAAGATGGGGTGACTTGTGGGGCTCTCACCAGGTTCTGTTACCCAGAATCCTTTGCAAACCTCAAAATTTGGCCCAAAAAACACTTTTTCCTCACATTTCGGTGACAGAAAGTTCTGGAATCTGAGAGGAGCCACAAATTTCCTTCCACCCAGCGTTCCCCCAAGTCTACTGATAAAAATGGTACCTCACACGTGTGTGTAGGCCTAGCGCCTTCAACAGGATATGCCCCAAAAGACAACGTGGACACATCACATTTTTCCAAAGAAAACAGACCTGTTTTTTGCAGAGTGACTAGCTGTGGATTTTGGCCTCTAGCTCAGTCGGCACCTAGGGAAACCTACCAAACCTGCGCATTTTTGAAAACTAGACACCTAGGGGAATCCAAGATGGGGTGCCTTGTGGGGCTCTCACCAGGTTCTGTTACCCAGAATCCTTTGCAAACCTCACAAGGTGGCCAAAAAACACTTTTTCCTCACATTTCGGTGACAGAAAGTTCTGGAATCTGAAAGGAGCCACACATTTCCTTCCACCCATCGTTCCCCCAAGTCTCCCGAAAAAAAAAGGTACCTCACTTGTGCGGGTAGGCCTAGCGCCCGCAACAGGGTATGCCCCAAAACACAACGTAGACACATCACATTTTCCCAAAGAAAACAGACCTTTTTTTTGCAGAGTGCCTAGCTGTGCATTTTGGCCTCTAGCTCAGTCGGCACCTAGGGAAACCTACCAAACCTGCGCATTTGTGAAAACTAGACACCTAGGGGAATCCAAGATGGGGTGACTTGTGGGGCTCTCACCAGGTTCTGTTACCCGGAATCCTTTGCAAACCTCAAAATTTGGCCAAAAAAACTGTTTTTCCTCACATTTCGTTGACAGTAAGTTCTGGAACCTGAGCAGAGCCACAAATTTTCTTCCACCCATCGTTCCCCCAAGTCTCCCAATAAAAATGGTACCTCACTTGTGCGGGTAGGCCTAGCGCCTGCGACAGGTTATACCCCAAAACACAACGTAGACACATCACATTTTCCCAGAGAAAACAGACCTGTTTTTTGCAGAGTGCCTAGCTGTGGATTTTGTCCTCTAGCTTAGTCGACACCTAGGGAAACCTACCAAACCTGCGCATTTATGAAAACTAGACACCTAGGGGTATCCAAGATGGGGTGACTTGTGGGGCTCTCACCAGGTTCTGTTACCCAGAATCCTTTGCAAACATCAAAATTTGGCCAAAAAAACTGTTTTTCCTCACATTTCGGTGACAGAAAGTTCTGGAATCTGAGAGGAGCCACAAATTTCCTTCCACCCAGCGTTCCCGCAAGTCTCCCGATAAAAATGGTACCTCACTTGTGTGGGTAGGCCTAGCGCCCGCTATAGGATATGTCCCAAAACACAACATGGACACATCACATTTTCCCAAAGAAAACAGACCTGTTTTTTACAGAGTGCCTAGCTGTGCATTTTGGCCTCTAGCTCAGTCGGCACCTAGGGAAACCTACCAAACCTGCGCATTTTTGAAAACTAGACACCTAGGGGAATCCAAGATGGAGTGACTTGTGGGGCTCTCACCAGGTTCTGTTACCCAGAATCCTTTGCAAACCTCAAAATTTGGCCATAAAAACACTTTTTCCTCACATTTCGGTGACAGAAAGTTCTGGAATCTGATAGGAGCCACAAATTTCCTTCCATCCATCGTTCCCCCAAGTCTCCCGATAAAAATGGTACCTCACTTGTGTGGGTAGGCCTAGCGACCGCTACAGGATATGCCCCAAAACACAACGTGGACACATCACATTTTCCCAAAGAAAACAGACCTGTTTTTTGCAGAGTGCCTAGCTGTGCATTTTGGCCTCTAGCTTACTTGGCACCTAGGGAAACCTACAAAACCTGTGCATTTGTGAAAACTAGACACCTAGGGGAATCCAAGATGTGGTGACTTGTGGGGCTCTCACCAGGTTCTGTTACCCAGAATCCTTTGCAAACCTCAAAATTTGGCCCAAAAAACACTTTTTCCTCACATTTCGGTGACAGAAAGTTCTGGAATCTGAGAGGAGCCACACATTTCCTTCCACCCATCGTTCCCCCAAGTCTCCCGATAAAAATGGTACCTCACTTGTGTGGGTAGGCCTAGCGCCCGCAACAGGATATGCCCCAAAACACAACGTGGACACATCACATTTTCCCAAAGAAAACACACCTGTTTTTTGCAAAGTGCCTAGCTGTGATTTTGGCCTCTAGCTCAGCCGGCACCTAGGGAAACCTACCAAACTTGCGCATTTTCGAAAACTAGACACCTAGGGGAATCCAAGATGGGGTGAATTGTGGGGCTTTCACCAGGTTCTGTTACCCAGAATCCTTTGAAACCTCAAAATTTGGCCCAAAAAACACTTTTTCCTCACATTTCGGTGACAGAAAGTTCTGAAATCTGAGAGGAGCCACACATTTCCTTCCACCCATCGTTCCCCCAAGTCTCCCAATAAAAATGGTAACTCACTTGTGCGGGTAGGCCTAGCTCCCGCAGCAGGATATGCCCCAAATCACAACGTGGACACATCACATTTTTTCTCAAAGAATACACACCTTTTTTTCCCAGAGTGCCTAGCTGTGCATTTTGGCCTCTAGCTCAGTCGGCACCTAGGGAAACCTACCAAACCAGTGCATTTTTGAAAACTAGACACCTAGGGGAATCCAAGATGGGGTGACTTGTGGGGCTCTCACCAGGTTCTGTTACCCAGAATTCTTTGCAAACCTCAAAATTTGGCCAAAAAAAACACTTTTTCCTCACATTTCGGTGACTGAAAGTTCTGGAATCTGAGAGGAGCCACAAATTTCCTTCCACCCAGCGTTCCCCCAAGTCTACTGATAAAAATGGTACCTCACTTGTGTGGGTAGGCCTAGCGCCTGTAATAGGATATGCCCCAAAGCACAACGTGGACACATCACATTTTCCCACAGTAAACAGACCTGCTTTTTGCAGAGTGCCTAGCTGTGCATTTTGGCCTCTAGCTCAGTCGGCACCTAGGGAAACCTACCAAACCTATGCATTTTTGAAAACTTGACACCTAGGGGAATTCAAGATGGGGTGACTTGTGGGGCTCTCACCAGGTTCTGTTACCCAGAATCCTTTGCAAACCTCAAAATTTGGCCAAAAAAACTGTTTTTCCTCACATTTCGGTGACAGAAAGTCCTGGAGTCTGAGAGGAGCCACAAATTTCCTTCCACCTAGCGTTCCCCCAAGTCTACTGATAAAAATGGTACCTCACTTGTGTGGGTAGGCCTAGCGCCTGCAACAGGATATGCCCCAAAACAAAACGTGGACACATCACATTTTCCCAAAGAAAACAGACCTTTTTTTTGCAGAGTGCCTAGCTGTGCATTTTGGCCTCTAGCTCAGTCGGCACCTAGGGAAACCTACCAAACCTGGGCATTTTGGAAAACTAGACACCCAGGGGAATCCAAGATGGGGTGACTTGTGGGGCTCTCACCAGGTTCTGTTACCCAGAATCCTTTGTAAACCTCAAAATCTGGCCCAAAAAACACTTTTTCCTCACATTTCGGTGACTGAAAGTTCTGGGATCTGAGAGGAGCCACAAATTTCCTTCCACTCAGCGTTCCCCAAAGTCTACTGATAAAAATGGTACCTCACTTGTGTGGGTAGGCCTAGCGACTGCAACAGGATATGCCCCCAAAACACAACGTGGACACATCACATTTTCCCAAAGTAAACAGACCTGCTTTTTGCAGAGTGCCTAGCTGTGCATTTTGGCCTCTAGCTCAGTCGGCACCTAGGGAAACCTACCAAACCTGCGTATTTTTGAAAACTAGACACCTAGGGGAATCCAAGATGGGGTGACTTGTGGGGCTCTCACCAGGTTCTGTTACCCAGAATTCTTTGCAAACCTCAAAATCTGGCCAAAAAAACACTTTTTCCTCACATTTCGGTGACTGAAAGTTCTGGAATCTGAGAGGAGCCACAAATTTCCTTCCACCCAGCGTTCCCCCAAGTCTACTGATAAAAATGGTACCTCACTTGTGTGGGTAGGCCTAGCGCCTGTAACAGGATATGCCCCAAAACACAACCTGGACACATCACATTTTCCCAAAGAAAACAGACCTTTTTTTTGCAGAGTGCCTAACTGTGCATTTTGGCCTCTAGCTCAGTCGGCACCTAGGGAAACCTACCAAACCTGCGCATTTTTGAAAACTAGACACCTAGGGGAATCCAAGATGGGGTGACTTGTGGGGCTCTCACCAGGTTCTGTTACCCAGAATCCTTTGCAAACCTCAAAATTTGGCCCAAAAAACACTTTTTCCTCACATTTAGGTGACAGAAAGTTCTGGAATCTGAGAGGAGCCACACATTTCCTTCCACCCAGCGTTCCCCCAAGTCTACTGATAAAAATGGTACCTCACTTGTGTGGGTAGGCCTAGCACCCGCAACAGGATATGCCCCAAAACACAACGTGGACACATCACATTTTCTCAAAGTAAACAGACCTGCTTTTTGCAGAGTGCCTAGCTGTGCATTTTGGCCTCTAGCTCAGTCGGCACCTAGGGAAACCTACCAAACCTGCGCATTTTTCAAAACTAGACACCTAGGGGAATTCAAGATGGGGTGACTTGTGGGGCTCTCACCAGGTTCTGTTACCCAGAATCCTTTGCAAACCTCAAAATTTGGCCCCAAAAAACACTTTTTCCTCACATTTCAGTGACAGAAAGTTCTGGAATCTGAGAGGAGCCACAAATTTCCTTCCACCCAGCGTTCCCCCAAGTCTACTGATAAAAATGGTACCTCACACGTGTGTGTAGGCCTAGCGCCTGCAACAGGATATGCCCCAAAAGACAACGTGGACACATCACATTTTCCCAAAGAAAACAGAACTGTTTTTTACAGAGTGCCTAGCTGTGCATTTTGGCCTCTAGCTCAGTCGGCACCTAGGGAAACCTACCAAACCTGCACATTTTTGAAAACTAGACACCTAGGGGAATCCAAGATGGGGTGACTTGTGGGGCTCTCACCAGGTTCTGTCACCCAGAATCCTTTGCAAACCTCAAAATGTGTCCAAAAAAACACTTTTTCCTCACATTTCGGTGACTGAAAGTTCTGGAATCTGAGAGGAGCCACAAATTTCCTTCCACCCACTGTTCCCCCAAGTCCCCGATAAAAATGGTACCTCACTTCTGTGGGTAGGCCTAGTGCCCGCTACAGGATATGCCCCAAAACAGAACGTGGACACATCACATTTTCCCAAAGAAAACAGACCTGTTTTTTGCAGAGTGCCTAGCTGTGCATTTTGGCCTCTAGCTTACTTGGCACCTAGGGAAACCTACCAAACCTGTGCATTCGTGAAAACTAGACACCTAGGGAAATCCAAGATGGGGTGACTTGTAGGGCTCTCACCAGGTTCTGTTACCCAGAATCCTTTGCAAACCTCAAAATTTGGCCCAAAAAACACTTTTTCCTCACATTTCGGTGACAGAAAGTTCTGGAATCTGAGAGGAGCCACACATTTCCTTCCACCCATCGTTCCCCCAAGTCTCCCGATAAAAATGGTACCTCACTTGTGTGGGTAGGCCTAGCTCCCGCAACAGGATATGCCCCAAAACACAACGTGGACACATCACATTTTCCAAAAGAAAACACACCTGTTTTTTGCAAAGTGCCTAGCTGTGATTTTGGCTTCTAGCTCAGCCGGCACCTAGGGAAACCTACCAAACTTGCACATTTTTGAAAACTAGACACCTAGGGGAATCCAAGATGGGGTGAATTGTGGGGCTTTCACCAGGTTCTGGTACCCAGAATCCTTTGCAAACCTCAAAATTTGGCCCAAAAAACACTTTTTCCTCACATTTCGGTGACAGAAAGTTCTGAAATCTGAGAGGAGCCACACATTTCCTTCCACCCATCGTTCCCCCAAGTCTCCCAATAAAAATGGTAACTCACTTGTGCGGGTAGGCCTAGCTCCCGCAGCAGGATATGCCCCAAATCACAACGTGGACACATCACATTTTTTCTCAAAGAATACACACCTTTTTTTCCCAGAGTGCCTAGCTGTGCATTTTGGCCTCTAGCTCAGTCGGCACCTAGGGAAACCTACCAAACCTGCGCATTTTTGAAAACTAGACACCTAGGGGAATTCAAGATGGGGTGACTTGTGGGGCTCTCACCAGGTTCTGTTACCCAGAATCCTTTGTAAACCTCAAAATCTGGCCCAAAAAACACTTTTTCCTCACATTTCGGTGACTGAAAGTTCTGGAATCTGAGAGGAGCCACAAATTTCCTTCCACCCAGCGTTCCCCCAAGTCTACTGATAAAAATGGTACCTCACTTGTGTGGGTAGGCCTAGCGACTGCAACAGGATATGCCCCCAAAACACAACGTGGACACATCACATTTTCCCAAAGTAAACAGACCTGCTTTTTGCAGAGTGCCTAGCTGTGCATTTTGGCCTCTAGCTCAGTCGGCACCTAGGGAAACCTACCAAACCTGCGCATTTTTGAAAACTAGACACCTAGGGGAATCCAAGATGGGGTGACTTGTGGGGCTCTCACCAGGTTCTGTTACCCAGAATTCTTTGCAAACCACAAAATCTGGCCAAAAAAACACTTTTTCCTCACATTTCGGTGACTGAAAGTTCTGGAATCTGAGAGGAGCCACAAATTTCCTTCCACCCAGCGTTCCCCCAAGTCTACTGATAAAAATGGTACCTCACTTGTGTGGGTAGGCCTAGCGCCTGTAACAGGATATGCCCCAAAACACAACGTGGACACATCACTTTTTCCCAAAGAAAACAGACCTTTTTTTTGCAGAGTGCCTAGCTGTGCATTTTGGCCTCTAGCTCAGTCGGCACCTAGGGAAACCTACCAAACCTGCACATTTTTGAAAATTAGACACCTAGGGGAATCCAAAATGGGGTGACTTGTGGGGCTCTCACCAGGTTCTGTCACCCAGAATCCTTTGCAAACCTCAAAATGTGTCCAAAAAAACACTTTTTCCTCACATTTCGGTGACTGAAAGTTCTGGAATCTGAGAGGAGCCACAAATTTCCTTCCACCCACTGTTCCCCCAAGTCCCCGATAAAAATGGTACCTCACTTGTGTGGGTAGGCCTAGTGCCCGCTACAGGATATGCCCCAAAACACAATGTGGACACATCACATTTTCCCAAAGAAAACAGACCTGTTTTTTGCAGAGTGCCTAGCTGTGCATTTTGGCCTCTAGCTTACTTGGCACCTAGGGAAACCTACCAAACCTGTGCATTTGTGAAAACTAGACACCTAGGGAAATCCAAGATGGGGTGACTTGTAGGGCTCTCACCAGGTTCTGTTACCCAGAATCCTTTGCAAACCTCAAAATTTGGCCCAAAAAACACTTTTTCCTCACATTTCGGTGACAGAAAGTTCTGGAATCTGAGAGGAGCCACACATTTCCTTCCACCCATCGTTCCCCCAAGTCTCCCGATAAAAATGGTACCTCACTTGTGTGGGTAGGCCTAGCGCCCGCAACAGGATATGCCCCAAAACACAACGTGGACACATCACATTTTCCCAAAGAAAACACACCTGTTTTTTGCAAAGTGCCTAGCTGTGATTTTGGCTTCTAGCTCAGCCGGCACCTAGGGAAACCTACCAAACTTGCACATTTTTGAAAACTAGACACCTAGGGGAATCCAAGATGGGGTGAATTGTGGGGCTTTCACCAGGTTCTGTTACCCAGAATCCTTTGCAAACCTCAAAATTTGGCCCAAAAAACACCTTTTCCTCACATTTCGGTGACAGAAAGTTCTGAAATCTGAGAGGAGCCACACATTTCCTTCCACCCATCGTTCCCCCAAGTCTCCCAATAAAAATGGTAACTCACTTGTGCGGGTAGGCCTAGCTCCCACAGCAGGATATGCCCCAAATCACAACGTGGACACATCACATGTTTTCTCAAAGAATACACACCTTTTTTTCCCAGAGTGCCTAGCTGTGCATTTTGGCCTCTAGCTCAGTCGGCACCTAGGGAAACCTACCAAACCTGTGCATTTTTGAAAACTAGACACCTAGGGGAATCCAAGATGGGGTGACTTGTGGGGCTCTCACCAGGTTCTGTTACCCAGAATTCTTTGCAAACCTCAAAATCTGGCCAAAAAAAACACTTTTTCCTCACATTTCGGTGACTGAAAGTTCTGGAATCTGAGAGGAGCCACAAATTTCCTTCCACACAGCGTTCCCCCAAGTCTACTGATAAAAATGGTACCTCACTTGTGTGGGTAGGCCTAGCGCTTGTAATAGGATATGCCCCAAAGCACAACGTGGACACATCACATTTTCCCACAGTAAACAGACCTGCTTTTTGCAGAGTGCCTAGCTGTGCATTTTGGCCTCTAGCTCAGTCGACACCTAGGGAAACCTACCAAACCTACGCATTTTTGAAAACTTGACACCAAGGGGAATTCAAGATGGGGTGACTTGTGGGGCTCTCACCAGGTTCTGTTACCCAGAATCCTTTGCAAACCTCAAAATTTGGCCAAAAAAACTGTTTTTCCTCACATTTCGGTGACAGAAAGTCCTGGAGTCTGAGAGGAGCCACAAATTTCCTTCCACCTAGCGTTCCCCCAAGTCTACTGATAAAAATGGTACCTCACTTGTGTGGGTAGGCCTAGCGCCTGCAACAGGATATGCCCCAAAACACAACGTGGACACATCACATTTTCCCAAAGAAAACAGACCTTTTTTTTGCAGAGTGCCTAGCTGTGCATTTTGGCCTCTAGCTCAGTCGGCACCTAGGGAAACCTACCAAACCTGCGCATTTTTGAAAACTAGACACCTAGGGGAATTCAAGATGGGGTGACTTGTGGGGCTCTCACCAGGTTCTGTTACCCAGAATCCTTTGTAAACCTCAAAATCTGGCCCAAAAAACACTTTTTCCTCACATTTCGGTGACTGAAAGTTCTGGAATCTGAGAGGAGCCACAAATTTCTTTCCACCCAGCGTTCCCCCAAGTCTACTGATAAAAATGGTACCTCACTTGTGTGGGTAGGCCTAGCGACTGCAACAGGATATGCCCCAAAACACAACGTGGACACATCACATTTTCCCAAAGTAAACAGACCTGCTTTTTGCAGAGTGCCTAGCTGTGCATTTTGGCCTCTAGCTCAGTCGGCACCTAGGGAAACCTACCAAACATGCGCATTTTTGAAAACAAGACACCTAGGGGAATCCAAGATGGGGTGACTTGTGGGGCTCTCACCAGGTTCTGTTACCCAGAATTCTTTGCAAACCTCAAAATCTGGCCAAAAAAACACTTTTTCCTCACATTTCGGTGACTGAAAGTTCTGGAATCTGAGAGGAGCCACAAATTTCCTTCCACCCAGCGTTCCCCCAAGTCTACTGATAAAAATGGTACCTCACTTGTGTGGGTAGGCCTAGCGCCTGTAACAGGATATGCCCCAAAACACAACGTGGACACATCACATTTTCCCAAAGAAAACAGACCTTTTTTTTGCAGAGTGCCTAGCTGTGCATTTTGGCCTCTAGCTCAGTCGGCACCTAGGGAAACCTACCAAACCTGCGCATTTTTGAAAACTAGACACCTAGGGGAATCCAAGATGGGGTGACTTGTGGGGCTCTCACCAGGTTCTGTTACCCAGAATCCTTTGCAAACCTCAAAATTTGGCCCAAAAAACACTTTTTCCTCACATTTAGGTGACAGAAAGTTCTGGAATGTGAGAGGAGCCACACATTTCCTTCCACCCAGCGTTCCCCCAAGTCTACTGATAAAAATGGTACCTCACTTGTGTGGGTAGGCCTAGCACCCGCAACAGGATAAGCCCCAAAACACAACGTGGACACATCACATTTTCCCAAAGTAAACAGACCTGCTTTTTGCAGAGTGCCTAGCTGTGCATTTTGGCCTCTAGCTCAGTCGGCACCTAGGGAAACCTACCAAACCTGCGCATTTTTCAAAACTAGACACCTAGGGGAATTCAAGATGGGGTGACTTGTGGGGCTCTCACCAGGTTCTGTTACCCAGAATCCTTTGCAAACCTCAAAATTTGGCCCAAAAAACACTTTTTCCTCACATTTCGGTGACAGAAAGTTCTGGAATCTGAGAGGAGCCACAAATTTCCTTCCACCCAGCGTTCCCCCAAGTCTACTGATAAAAATGGTACCTCACACGTGTGTGTAGGCCTAGCGCCTTCAACAGGATATGCCCCAAAAGACAACGTGGACACATCACATTTTTCCAAAGAAAACAGACCTGTTTTTTGCAGAGTGACTAGCTGTGGATTTTGGCCTCTAGCTCAGTCGGCACCTAGGGAAACCTACCAAACCTGCGCATTTTTGAAAACTAGACACCTAGGGGAATCCAAGATGGGGTGCCTTGTGGGGCTCTCACCAGGTTCTGTTACCCAGAATCCTTTGCAAACCTCACAAGGTGGCCAAAAAACACTTTTTCCTCACATTTCGGTGACAGAAAGTTCTGGAATCTGAAAGGAGCCACACATTTCCTTCCACCCATCGTTCCCCCAAGTCTCCCGAAAAAAAAAGGTACCTCACTTGTGCGGGTAGGCCTAGCGCCCGCAACAGGGTATGCCCCAAAACACAACGTAGACACATCACATTTTCCCAAAGAAAACAGACCTTTTTTTTGCAGAGTGCCTAGCTGTGCATTTTGGCCTCTAGCTCAGTCGGCACCTAGGGAAACCTACCAAACCTGCGCATTTGTGAAAACTAGACACCTAGGGGAATCCAAGATGGGGTGACTTGTGGGGCTCTCACCAGGTTCTGTTACCCGGAATCCTTTGCAAACCTCAAAATTTGGCCAAAAAAACTGTTTTTCCTCACATTTCGTTGACAGTAAGTTCTGGAACCTGAGCAGAGCCACAAATTTTCTTCCACCCATCGTTCCCCCAAGTCTCCCAATAAAAATGGTACCTCACTTGTGCGGGTAGGCCTAGCGCCTGCGACAGGTTATACCCCAAAACACAACGTAGACACATCACATTTTCCCAGAGAAAACAGACCTGTTTTTTGCAGAGTGCCTAGCTGTGGATTTTGTCCTCTAGCTTAGTCGACACCTAGGGAAACCTACCAAACCTGCGCATTTATGAAAACTAGACACCTAGGGGTATCCAAGATGGGGTGACTTGTGGGGCTCTCACCAGGTTCTGTTACCCAGAATCCTTTGCAAACATCAAAATTTGGCCAAAAAAACTGTTTTTCCTCACATTTCGGTGACAGAAAGTTCTGGAATCTGAGAGGAGCCACAAATTTCCTTCCACCCAGCGTTCCCGCAAGTCTCCCGATAAAAATGGTACCTCACTTGTGTGGGTAGGCCTAGCGCCCGCTATAGGATATGTCCCAAAACACAACATGGACACATCACATTTTCCCAAAGAAAACAGACCTGTTTTTTACAGAGTGCCTAGCTGTGCATTTTGGCCTCTAGCTCAGTCGGCACCTAGGGAAACCTACCAAACCTGCGCATTTTTGAAAACTAGACACCTAGGGGAATCCAAGATGGAGTGACTTGTGGGGCTCTCACCAGGTTCTGTTACCCAGAATCCTTTGCAAACCTCAAAATTTGGCCATAAAAACACTTTTTCCTCACATTTCGGTGACAGAAAGTTCTGGAATCTGATAGGAGCCACAAATTTCCTTCCATCCATCGTTCCCCCAAGTCTCCCGATAAAAATGGTACCTCACTTGTGTGGGTAGGCCTAGCGACCGCTACAGGATATGCCCCAAAACACAACGTGGACACATCACATTTTCCCAAAGAAAACAGACCTGTTTTTTGCAGAGTGCCTAGCTGTGCATTTTGGCCTCTAGCTTACTTGGCACCTAGGGAAACCTACAAAACCTGTGCATTTGTGAAAACTAGACACCTAGGGGAATCCAAGATGTGGTGACTTGTGGGGCTCTCACCAGGTTCTGTTACCCAGAATCCTTTGCAAACCTCAAAATTTGGCCCAAAAAACACTTTTTCCTCACATTTCGGTGACAGAAAGTTCTGGAATCTGAGAGGAGCCACACATTTCCTTCCACCCATCGTTCCCCCAAGTCTCCCGATAAAAATGGTACCTCACTTGTGTGGGTAGGCCTAGCGCCCGCAACAGGATATGCCCCAAAACACAACGTGGACACATCACATTTTCCCAAAGAAAACACACCTGTTTTTTGCAAAGTGCCTAGCTGTGATTTTGGCTTCTAGCTCAGCCGGCACCTAGGGAAACCTACCAAACTTGCGCATTTTCGAAAACTAGACACCTAGGGGAATCCAAGATGGGGTGAATTGTGGGGCTTTCACCAGGTTCTGTTACCCAGAATCCTTTGAAACCTCAAAATTTGGCCCAAAAAACACTTTTTCCTCACATTTCGGTGACAGAAAGTTCTGAAATCTGAGAGGAGCCACACATTTCCTTCCACCCATCGTTCCCCCAAGTCTCCCAATAAAAATGGTAACTCACTTGTGCGGGTAGGCCTAGCTCCCGCAGCAGGATATGCCCCAAATCACAACGTGGACACATCACATTTTTTCTCAAAGAATACACACCTTTTTTTCCCAGAGTGCCTAGCTGTGCATTTTGGCCTCTAGCTCAGTCGGCACCTAGGGAAACCTACCAAACCAGTGCATTTTTGAAAACTAGACACCTAGGGGAATCCAAGATGGGGTGACTTGTGGGGCTCTCACCAGGTTCTGTTACCCAGAATTCTTTGCAAACCTCAAAATTTGGCCAAAAAAAACACTTTTTCCTCACATTTCGGTGACTGAAAGTTCTGGAATCTGAGAGGAGCCACAAATTTCCTTCCACCCAGCGTTCCCCCAAGTCTACTGATAAAAATGGTACCTCACTTGTGTGGGTAGGCCTAGCGCCTGTAATAGGATATGCCCCAAAGCACAACGTGGACACATCACATTTTCCCACAGTAAACAGACCTGCTTTTTGCAGAGTGCCTAGCTGTGCATTTTGGCCTCTAGCTCAGTCGGCACCTAGGGAAACCTACCAAACCTATGCATTTTTGAAAACTTGACACCTAGGGGAATTCAAGATGGGGTGACTTGTGGGGCTCTCACCAGGTTCTGTTACCCAGAATCCTTTGCAAACCTCAAAATTTGGCCAAAAAAACTGTTTTTCCTCACATTTCGGTGACAGAAAGTCCTGGAGTCTGAGAGGAGCCACAAATTTCCTTCCACCTAGCGTTCCCCCAAGTCTACTGATAAAAATGGTACCTCACTTGTGTGGGTAGGCCTAGCGCCTGCAACAGGATATGCCCCAAAACAAAACGTGGACACATCACATTTTCCCAAAGAAAACAGACCTTTTTTTTGCAGAGTGCCTAGCTGTGCATTTTGGCCTCTAGCTCAGTCGGCACCTAGGGAAACCTACCAAACCTGGGCATTTTGGAAAACTAGACACCCAGGGGAATCCAAGATGGGGTGACTTGTGGGGCTCTCACCAGGTTCTGTTACCCAGAATCCTTTGTAAACCTCAAAATCTGGCCCAAAAAACACTTTTTCCTCACATTTCGGTGACTGAAAGTTCTGGGATCTGAGAGGAGCCACAAATTTCCTTCCACTCAGCGTTCCCCAAAGTCTACTGATAAAAATGGTACCTCACTTGTGTGGGTAGGCCTAGCGACTGCAACAGGATATGCCCCCAAAACACAACGTGGACACATCACATTTTCCCAAAGTAAACAGACCTGCTTTTTGCAGAGTGCCTAGCTGTGCATTTTGGCCTCTAGCTCAGTCGGCACCTAGGGAAACCTACCAAACCTGCGTATTTTTGAAAACTAGACACCTAGGGGAATCCAAGATGGGGTGACTTGTGGGGCTCTCACCAGGTTCTGTTACCCAGAATTCTTTGCAAACCTCAAAATCTGGCCAAAAAAACACTTTTTCCTCACATTTCGGTGACTGAAAGTTCTGGAATCTGAGAGGAGCCACAAATTTCCTTCCACCCAGCGTTCCCCCAAGTCTACTGATAAAAATGGTACCTCACTTGTGTGGGTAGGCCTAGCGCCTGTAACAGGATATGCCCCAAAACACAACCTGGACACATCACATTTTCCCAAAGAAAACAGACCTTTTTTTTGCAGAGTGCCTAACTGTGCATTTTGGCCTCTAGCTCAGTCGGCACCTAGGGAAACCTACCAAACCTGCGCATTTTTGAAAACTAGACACCTAGGGGAATCCAAGATGGGGTGACTTGTGGGGCTCTCACCAGGTTCTGTTACCCAGAATCCTTTGCAAACCTCAAAATTTGGCCCAAAAAACACTTTTTCCTCACATTTAGGTGACAGAAAGTTCTGGAATCTGAGAGGAGCCACACATTTCCTTCCACCCAGCGTTCCCCCAAGTCTACTGATAAAAATGGTACCTCACTTGTGTGGGTAGGCCTAGCACCCGCAACAGGATATGCCCCAAAACACAACGTGGACACATCACATTTTCTCAAAGTAAACAGACCTGCTTTTTGCAGAGTGCCTAGCTGTGCATTTTGGCCTCTAGCTCAGTCGGCACCTAGGGAAACCTACCAAACATGCGCATTTTTCAAAACTAGACACCTAGGGGAATTCAAGATGGGGTGACTTGTGGGGCTCTCACCAGGTTCTGTTACCCAGAATCCTTTGCAAACCTCAAAATTTGGCCCAAAAAACACTTTTTCCTCACATTTCAGTGACAGAAAGTTCTGGAATCTGAGAGGAGCCACAAATTTCCTTCCACCCAGCGTTCCCCCAAGTCTACTGATAAAAATGGTACCTCACACGTGTGTGTAGGCCTAGCGCCTGCAACAGGATATGCCCCAAAAGACAACGTGGACACATCACATTTTTCCAAAGAAAACAGACCTGTTTTTTGCAGAGTGACTAGCTGTGGATTTTGGCCTCTAGCTCAGTCGGCACCTAGGGAAACCTACCAAACCCGCGCATTTTTGAAAACTAGACACCTAGGGGAATCCAAGATGGGGTGCCTTGTGGGGCTCTCACCAGGTTCTGTTACCCAGAATCCTTTGCAAACCTCACAAGGTGGCCAAAAAACACTTTTTCCTCACATTTCGGTGACAGAAAGTTCTGGAATCTGAAAGGAGCCACACATTTCCTTCCACCCATCGTTGCCCCAAGTCTCCCGAAAAAAAAAGGTACCTCACTTGTGTGGGTAGGCCTAGCGCCCGCAACAGGATATGCCCCAAAACACAACGTAGACACATCACATTTTCCCAAAGAAAACAGACCTTTTTTTTGCAGAGTGCCTAGCTGTGCATTTTGGCCTCTAGCTCAGTCGGCACCTAGGGAAACCTACCAAACCTGCGCATTTGTGAAAACTAGACACCTAGGGGAATCCAAGATGGGGTGACTTGTGGGGCTCTCACCAGGTTCTGTTACCCGGAATCCTTTGCAAACCTCAAAATTTGGCCAAAAAAACTGTTTTTCCTCACATTTCGTTGACAGTAAGTTCTGGAACCTGAGCAGAGCCACAAATTTTCTTCCACCCATCGTTCCCCCAAGTCTCCCAATAAAAATGGTACCTCACTTGTGCGGGTAGGCCTAGCGCCTGCGACAGGTTATACCCCAAAACACAACGTAGACACATCACATTTTCCCAGAGAAAACAGACCTGTTTTTTGCAGAGTGCCTAGCTGTGGATTTTGTCCTCTAGCTTAGTCGACACCTAGGGAAACCTACCAAACCTGCGCATTTATGAAAACTAGACACCTAGGGGTATCCAAGATGGGGTGACTTGTGGGGCTCTCACCAGGTTCTGTTACCCAGAATCCTTTGCAAACATCAAAATTTGGCCAAAAAAACTGTTTTTCCTCACATTTCGGTGACAGAAAGTTCTGGAATCTGAGAGGAGCCACAAATTTCCTTCCACCCAGCGTTCCCGCAAGTCTCCCGATAAAAATGGTACCTCACTTGTGTGGGTAGGCCTAGCGCCCGCTATAGGATATGTCCCAAAACACAACATGGACACATCACATTTTCCCAAAGAAAACAGACCTGTTTTTTACAGAGTGCCTAGCTGTGCATTTTGGCCTCTAGCTCAGTCGGCACCTAGGGAAACCTACCAAACCTGCGCATTTTTGAAAACTAGACACCTAGGGGAATCCAAGATGGAGTGACTTGTGGGGCTCTCACCAGGTTCTGTTACCCAGAATCCTTTGCAAACCTCAAAATTTGGCCATAAAAACACTTTTTCCTCACATTTCGGTGACAGAAAGTTCTGGAATCTGATAGGAGCCACAAATTTCCTTCCATCCATCGTTCCCCCAAGTCTCCCGATAAAAATGGTACCTCACTTGTGTGGGTAGGCCTAGCGACCGCTACAGGATATGCCCCAAAACACAACGTGGACACATCACATTTTCCCAAAGAAAACAGACCTGTTTTTTGCAGAGTGCCTAGCTGTGCATTTTGGCCTCTAGCTTACTTGGCACCTAGGGAAACCTACAAAACCTGTGCATTTGTGAAAACTAGACACCTAGGGGAATCCAAGATGTGGTGACTTGTGGGGCTCTCACCAGGTTCTGTTACCCAGAATCCTTTGCAAACCTCAAAATTTGGCCCAAAAAACACTTTTTCCTCACATTTCGGTGACAGAAAGTTCTGGAATCTGAGAGGAGCCACACATTTCCTTCCACCCATCGTTCCCCCAAGTCTCCCGATAAAAATGGTACCTCACTTGTGTGGGTAGGCCTAGCGCCCGCAACAGGATATGCCCCAAAACACAACGTGGACACATCACATTTTCCCAAAGAAAACACACCTGTTTTTTGCAAAGTGCCTAGCTGTGATTTTGGCTTCTAGCTCAGCCGGCACCTAGGGAAACCTACCAAACTTGCGCATTTTCGAAAACTAGACACCTAGGGGAATCCAAGATGGGGTGAATTGTGGGGCTTTCACCAGGTTCTGTTACCCAGAATCCTTTGAAACCTCAAAATTTGGCCCAAAAAACACTTTTTCCTCACATTTCGGTGACAGAAAGTTCTGAAATCTGAGAGGAGCCACACATTTCCTTCCACCCATCGTTCCCCCAAGTCTCCCAATAAAAATGGTAACTCACTTGTGCGGGTAGGCCTAGCTCCCGCAGCAGGATATGCCCCAAATCACAACGTGGACACATCACATTTTTTCTCAAAGAATACACACCTTTTTTTCCCAGAGTGCCTAGCTGTGCATTTTGGCCTCTAGCTCAGTCGGCACCTAGGGAAACCTACCAAACCAGTGCATTTTTGAAAACTAGACACCTAGGGGAATCCAAGATGGGGTGACTTGTGGGGCTCTCACCAGGTTCTGTTACCCAGAATTCTTTGCAAACCTCAAAATTTGGCCAAAAAAAACACTTTTTCCTCACATTTCGGTGACTGAAAGTTCTGGAATCTGAGAGGAGCCACAAATTTCCTTCCACCCAGCGTTCCCCCAAGTCTACTGATAAAAATGGTACCTCACTTGTGTGGGTAGGCCTAGCGCCTGTAATAGGATATGCCCCAAAGCACAACGTGGACACATCACATTTTCCCACAGTAAACAGACCTGCTTTTTGCAGAGTGCCTAGCTGTGCATTTTGGCCTCTAGCTCAGTCGGCACCTAGGGAAACCTACCAAACCTATGCATTTTTGAAAACTTGACACCTAGGGGAATTCAAGATGGGGTGACTTGTGGGGCTCTCACCAGGTTCTGTTACCCAGAATCCTTTGCAAACCTCAAAATTTGGCCAAAAAAACTGTTTTTCCTCACATTTCGGTGACAGAAAGTCCTGGAGTCTGAGAGGAGCCACAAATTTCCTTCCACCTAGCGTTCCCCCAAGTCTACTGATAAAAATGGTACCTCACTTGTGTGGGTAGGCCTAGCGCCTGCAACAGGATATGCCCCAAAACAAAACGTGGACACATCACATTTTCCCAAAGAAAACAGACCTTTTTTTTGCAGAGTGCCTAGCTGTGCATTTTGGCCTCTAGCTCAGTCGGCACCTAGGGAAACCTACCAAACCTGGGCATTTTGGAAAACTAGACACCCAGGGGAATCCAAGATGGGGTGACTTGTGGGGCTCTCACCAGGTTCTGTTACCCAGAATCCTTTGTAAACCTCAAAATCTGGCCCAAAAAACACTTTTTCCTCACATTTCGGTGACTGAAAGTTCTGGGATCTGAGAGGAGCCACAAATTTCCTTCCACTCAGCGTTCCCCAAAGTCTACTGATAAAAATGGTACCTCACTTGTGTGGGTAGGCCTAGCGACTGCAACAGGATATGCCCCCAAAACACAACGTGGACACATCACATTTTCCCAAAGTAAACAGACCTGCTTTTTGCAGAGTGCCTAGCTGTGCATTTTGGCCTCTAGCTCAGTCGGCACCTAGGGAAACCTACCAAACCTGCGTATTTTTGAAAACTAGACACCTAGGGGAATCCAAGATGGGGTGACTTGTGGGGCTCTCACCAGGTTCTGTTACCCAGAATTCTTTGCAAACCTCAAAATCTGGCCAAAAAAACACTTTTTCCTCACATTTCGGTGACTGAAAGTTCTGGAATCTGAGAGGAGCCACAAATTTCCTTCCACCCAGCGTTCCCCCAAGTCTACTGATAAAAATGGTACCTCACTTGTGTGGGTAGGCCTAGCGCCTGTAACAGGATATGCCCCAAAACACAACCTGGACACATCACATTTTCCCAAAGAAAACAGACCTTTTTTTTGCAGAGTGCCTAACTGTGCATTTTGGCCTCTAGCTCAGTCGGCACCTAGGGAAACCTACCAAACCTGCGCATTTTTGAAAACTAGACACCTAGGGGAATCCAAGATGGGGTGACTTGTGGGGCTCTCACCAGGTTCTGTTACCCAGAATCCTTTGCAAACCTCAAAATTTGGCCCAAAAAACACTTTTTCCTCACATTTAGGTGACAGAAAGTTCTGGAATCTGAGAGGAGCCACACATTTCCTTCCACCCAGCGTTCCCCCAAGTCTACTGATAAAAATGGTACCTCACTTGTGTGGGTAGGCCTAGCACCCGCAACAGGATATGCCCCAAAACACAACGTGGACACATCACATTTTCCCAAAGTAAACAGACCTGCTTTTTGCAGAGTGCCTAGCTGTGCATTTTGGCCTCTAGCTCAGTCGGCACCTAGGGAAACCTACCAAACCTGCGCATTTTTGAAAACTAGACACCTAGGGGAATCCAAGATGGAGTGACTTGTGGGGCTCTCACCAGGTTCTGTTACCCAGAATCCTTTGCAAACCTCAAAATTTGGCCATAAAAACACTTTTTCCTCACATTTCGGTGACAGAAAGTTCTGGAATCTGATAGGAGCCACAAATTTCCTTCCATCCATCGTTCCCCCAAGTCTCCCGATAAAAATGGTACCTCACTTGTGTGGGTAGGCCTAGCGACCGCTACAGGATATGCCCCAAAACACAACGTGGACACATCACATTTTCCCAAAGAAAACAGACCTGTTTTTTGCAGAGTGCCTAGCTGTGCATTTTGGCCTCTAGCTTACTTGGCACCTAGGGAAACCTACAAAACCTGTGCATTTGTGAAAACTAGACACCTAGGGGAATCCAAGATGTGGTGACTTGTGGGGCTCTCACCAGGTTCTGTTACCCAGAATCCTTTGCAAACCTCAAAATTTGGCCCAAAAAACACTTTTTCCTCACATTTCGGTGACAGAAAGTTCTGGAATCTGAGAGGAGCCACACATTTCCTTCCACCCATCGTTCCCCCAAGTCTCCCGATAAAAATGGTACCTCACTTGTGTGGGTAGGCCTAGCGCCCGCAACAGGATATGCCCCAAAACACAACGTGGACACATCACATTTTCCCAAAGAAAACACACCTGTTTTTTGCAAAGTGCCTAGCTGTGATTTTGGCTTCTAGCTCAGCCGGCACCTAGGGAAACCTACCAAACTTGCGCATTTTCGAAAACTAGACACCTAGGGGAATCCAAGATGGGGTGAATTGTGGGGCTTTCACCAGGTTCTGTTACCCAGAATCCTTTGAAACCTCAAAATTTGGCCCAAAAAACACTTTTTCCTCACATTTCGGTGACAGAAAGTTCTGAAATCTGAGAGGAGCCACACATTTCCTTCCACCCATCGTTCCCCCAAGTCTCCCAATAAAAATGGTAACTCACTTGTGCGGGTAGGCCTAGCTCCCGCAGCAGGATATGCCCCAAATCACAACGTGGACACATCACATTTTTTCTCAAAGAATACACACCTTTTTTTCCCAGAGTGCCTAGCTGTGCATTTTGGCCTCTAGCTCAGTCGGCACCTAGGGAAACCTACCAAACCAGTGCATTTTTTAAAACTAGACACCTAGGGGAATCCAAGATGGGGTGACTTGTGGGGCTCTCACCAGGTTCTGTTACCCAGAATTCTTTGCAAACCTCAAAATTTGGCCAAAAAAAACACTTTTTCCTCACATTTCGGTGACTGAAAGTTCTGGAATCTGAGAGGAGCCACAAATTTCCTTCCACCCAGCGTTCCCCCAAGTCTACTGATAAAAATGGTACCTCACTTGTGTGGGTAGGCCTAGCGCCTGTAATAGGATATGCCCCAAAGCACAACGTGGACACATCACATTTTCCCACAGTAAACAGACCTGCTTTTTGCAGAGTGCCTAGCTGTGCATTTTGGCCTCTAGCTCAGTCGGCACCTAGGGAAACCTACCAAACCTATGCATTTTTGAAAACTTGACACCTAGGGGAATTCAAGATGGGGTGACTTGTGGGGCTCTCACCAGGTTCTGTTACCCAGAATCCTTTGCAAACCTCAAAATTTGGCCAAAAAAACTGTTTTTCCTCACATTTCGGTGACAGAAAGTCCTGGAGTCTGAGAGGAGCCACAAATTTCCTTCCACCTAGCGTTCCCCCAAGTCTACTGATAAAAATGGTACCTCACTTGTGTGGGTAGGCCTAGCGCCTGCAACAGGATATGCCCCAAAACAAAACGTGGACACATCACATTTTCCCAAAGAAAACAGACCTTTTTTTTGCAGAGTGCCTAGCTGTGCATTTTGGCCTCTAGCTCAGTCGGCACCTAGGGAAACCTACCAAACCTGGGCATTTTGGAAAACTAGACACCCAGGGGAATCCAAGATGGGGTGACTTGTGGGGCTCTCACCAGGTTCTGTTACCCAGAATCCTTTGTAAACCTCAAAATCTGGCCCAAAAAACACTTTTTCCTCACATTTCGGTGACTGAAAGTTCTGGGATCTGAGAGGAGCCACAAATTTCCTTCCACTCAGCGTTCCCCAAAGTCTACTGATAAAAATGGTACCTCACTTGTGTGGGTAGGCCTAGCGACTGCAACAGGATATGCCCCCAAAACACAACGTGGACACATCACATTTTCCCAAAGTAAACAGACCTGCTTTTTGCAGAGTGCCTAGCTGTGCATTTTGGCCTCTAGCTCAGTCGGCACCTAGGGAAACCTACCAAACCTGCGTATTTTTGAAAACTAGACACCTAGGGGAATCCAAGATGGGGTGACTTGTGGGGCTCTCACCAGGTTCTGTTACCCAGAATTCTTTGCAAACCTCAAAATCTGGCCAAAAAAACACTTTTTCCTCACATTTCGGTGACTGAAAGTTCTGGAATCTGAGAGGAGCCACAAATTTCCTTCCACCCAGCGTTCCCCCAAGTCTACTGATAAAAATGGTACCTCACTTGTGTGGGTAGGCCTAGCGCCTGTAACAGGATATGCCCCAAAACACAACCTGGACACATCACATTTTCCCAAAGAAAACAGACCTTTTTTTTGCAGAGTGCCTAACTGTGCATTTTGGCCTCTAGCTCAGTCGGCACCTAGGGAAACCTACCAAACCTGCGCATTTTTGAAAACTAGACACCTAGGGGAATCCAAGATGGGGTGACTTGTGGGGCTCTCACCAGGTTCTGTTACCCAGAATCCTTTGCAAACCTCAAAATTTGGCCCAAAAAACACTTTTTCCTCACATTTAGGTGACAGAAAGTTCTGGAATCTGAGAGGAGCCACACATTTCCTTCCACCCAGCGTTCCCCCAAGTCTACTGATAAAAATGGTACCTCACTTGTGTGGGTAGGCCTAGCACCCGCAACAGGATATGCCCCAAAACACAACGTGGACACATCACATTTTCTCAAAGTAAACAGACCTGCTTTTTGCAGAGTGCCTAGCTGTGCATTTTGGCCTCTAGCTCAGTCGGCACCTAGGGAAACCTACCAAACCTGCGCATTTTTCAAAACTAGACACCTAGGGGAATTCAAGATGGGGTGACTTGTGGGGCTCTCACCAGGTTCTGTTACCCAGAATCCTTTGCAAACCTCAAAATTTGGCCCAAAAAACACTTTTTCCTCACATTTCAGTGACAGAAAGTTCTGGAATCTGAGAGGAGCCACAAATTTCCTTCCACCCAGCGTTCCCCCAAGTCTACTGATAAAAATGGTACCTCACACGTGTGTGTAGGCCTAGCGCCTGCAACAGGATATGCCCCAAAAGACAACGTGGACACATCACATTTTTCCAAAGAAAACAGACCTGTTTTTTGCAGAGTGACTAGCTGTGGATTTTGGCCTCTAGCTCAGTCGGCACCTAGGGAAACCTACCAAACCCGCGCATTTTTGAAAACTAGACACCTAGGGGAATCCAAGATGGGGTGCCTTGTGGGGCTCTCACCAGGTTCTGTTACCCAGAATCCTTTGCAAACCTCACAAGGTGGCCAAAAAACACTTTTTCCTCACATTTCGGTGACAGAAAGTTCTGGAATCTGAAAGGAGCCACACATTTCCTTCCACCCATCGTTGCCCCAAGTCTCCCGAAAAAAAAAGGTACCTCACTTGTGTGGGTAGGCCTAGCGCCCGCAACAGGATATGCCCCATAACACAACGTAGACACATCACATTTTCCCAAAGAAAACAGACCTTTTTTTTGCAGAGTGCCTAGCTGTGCATTTTGGCCTCTAGCTCAGTCGGCACCTAGGGAAACCTACCAAACCTGCTCATTTGTGAAAACTAGACACCTAGGGGAATCCAAGATGGGGTGACTTGTGGGGCTCTCACCAGGTTCTGTTACCCGGAATCCTTTGCAAACCTCAAAATTTGGCCAAAAAAACTGTTTTTCCTCACATTTCGTTGACAGTAAGTTCTGGAACCTGAGCGGAGCCACAAATTTCCTTCCACCCATCGTTCCCCCAAGTCTCCCAATAAAAATGGTACCTCACTTGTGCGGGTAGGCCTAGCGCCTGCGACAGGTTATACCCCAAAACACAACGTAGACACATCACATTTTCCCAGAGAAAACAGACCTGTTTTTTGCAGAGTGCCTAGCTGTGGATTTTGTCCTCTAGCTTAGTCGACACCTATGGAAACCTACCAAACCTGCGCATTTATAAAAACTAGACACCTAGGGGAATCCAAGATGGGGTGCCTTGTGGGGCTCTCACCAGGTTCTGTTACCCAGAATCCTTTGCAAACCTCACAAGGTGGCCAAAAAACACTTTTTCCTCACATTTCGGTGACAGAAAGTTCTGGAATCTGAAAGGAGCCACACATTTCCTTCCACCCATCGTTGCCCCAAGTCTCCCGAAAAAAAAAGGTACCTCACTTGTGTGGGTAGGCCTAGCGCCCGCAACAGGATATGCCCCATAACACAACGTAGACACATCACATTTTCCCAAAGAAAACAGACCTTTTTTTTGCAGAGTGCCTAGCTGTGCATTTTGGCCTCTAGCTCAGTCGGCACCTAGGGAAACCTACCAAACCTGCTCATTTGTGAAAACTAGACACCTAGGGGAATCCAAGATGGGGTGACTTGTGGGGCTCTCACCAGGTTCTGTTACCCGGAATCCTTTGCAAACCTCAAAATTTGGCCAAAAAAACTGTTTTTCCTCACATTTCGTTGACAGTAAGTTCTGGAACCTGAGCGGAGCCACAAATTTCCTTCCACCCATCGTTCCCCCAAGTCTCCCAATAAAAATGGTACCTCACTTGTGCGGGTAGGCCTAGCGCCTGCGACAGGTTATACCCCAAAACACAACGTAGACACATCACATTTTCCCAGAGAAAACAGACCTGTTTTTTGCAGAGTGCCTAGCTGTGGATTTTGTCCTCTAGCTTAGTCGACACCTATGGAAACCTACCAAACCTGCGCATTTATAAAAACTAGACACCTAGGGGTATCCAAGATGGGGTGACTTGTGGGGCTCTCACCAGGTTCTGTTACCCAGAATCCTTTGCAAACCTCAAAATTTGGCCAAAAAAACAGTTTTTCCTCACATTTCGGTGACAGAAAGTTCTGGAATCTGAGAGGAGCCACAAATTTCCTTCCACCCAGCGTTCCCGCAAGTCTCCCGATAAAAATGTTACCTCACTTGTGTGGGTAGGCCTAGCACCCGCTACAGGATATGCCCCAAAACACAACGTGGACACATCAAATTTTCCCAAAGAAAACAGACCTGTTTTTTGCAGAGTGCCTAGCTGTGCATTTTGGCCTCTAGCTTACTGGGCACCTACGGAAACCTACCAAACCTGTGCATTTGTGAAAACTAGACACCTAGGGGAATCCAAGATGTGGTGACTTGTGGGGCTCTCACCAGGTTCTGTTACCCAGAATCCTTTGCAAACCTCAAAATTTGGCCCAAAAAACACTTTTTCCTCACATTTCGGTGACAGAAAGTTCTGGAACCTGAGAGGAGCCACAAATTTCCTTCCACCCATCGTTCCCCCAAGTCTCCCGATAAAAATGGTACCTCACGTGTGCGGGTAGGCCTAGCGTCTGCGAGAGGTTATGCCCCAAAACACAACGTGGACACATCACATTTTCCCAGAGAAAACAGACCTGTTTTTTGCAGAGTGCCTAGCTGTGGATTTTGTCCTCTAGCTCAGTCGACACCTAGGGAAACCTACCAAACCTGCGCATTTTTGAAAACTAGACACCTAGGGGAATCCAAGATGGGGTGACTTGTGGGGCTCTCACCAGGTTCTGTTACCCAGAATTCTTTGCAAACCTCAAAATCTGGCCAAAAAAACACTTTTTCCTCACATTTCGGTGACTGAAAGTTCTGGAATCTGAGAGGAGCCACAAATTTCCTTCCACCCATCGTTCCCCCAAGTCTACTGATAAAAATGGTACCTCACTTGTGTGGGTAGGCCTAGCGCCTGTAACAGGATATGCCCCAAAACACAACGTGGACACATCACATTTTCCCAAAGAAAACAGACCTTTTTTTTGCAGAGTGCCTAGCTGTGCATTTTGGCCTCTAGCTCAGTCGGCACCTAGGGAAACCTACCAAACCTGCGCATTTTTGAAAACTAGACACCTAGGGGAATCCAAGATGGGGTGACTTGTGGGGCTCTCAATAGGTTCTGTTACCCAGAATCCTTTGCAAACCTCAAAATTTGGCCAAAAAAACAGTTTTTCCTCACATTTCGGTGACAGAAAGTTCTGGAACCTGAGAGGAGCCACAAATTTCCTTCCACCCATCGTTCCCCCAAGTCTCCCGATAAAAATGGTACCTCACATGTGCGGGTAGGCCTAGCGTCTGCGACAGGTTATGCCCCAAAACACAACGTGGACACATCACATTTTCCCAGAGAAAACAGACCTGTTTTTTGCAGAGTGCCTAGCTGTGGATTTTGTCCTCTAGCTCATTCGACACCTAGGGAAACCTACCAAACCTGCGCATTTTTGAAAACTAGACACCTAGGGGAATCCAAGATGGGGTGACTTGTGCGGCTCTCACCAGTTTCTGTTACCCAGAATCCTTTGCAAACCTCAAAATCTGGCCAAAAAAACACTTTTTCCTCACATTTCGGTGACAGAAAGTTCTGGAATCTGAGAGGAGCCACAAATTTGCTTCCACCCATCGTTCCCCCTAGTCTCCCGATAAAAATGGTACCTCACTTGTGTGGGTAGGCCTAGCGCCCGCTACAGGATATGCCCCAAAACACAACGTGGACACATCACATTTTCCCAAAGAAAACAGACCTGTTTTTTGCAGAGTGCCTAGCTGTGCATTTTGCCCTCTAGCTTACTTGGCACCTAGGGAAACCTACCAAACCTGTGCATTTGTGAAAACTAGACACCTAGGGGAATCCAAGATGGGGTGACTTGTAGGGCTCTCACCAGGTTCTGTTACCCAGAATCCTTTGCAAACCTCAAAATTTGGTCCAAAAAACACTTTTTCCTCACATTTCGGTGACAGAAAGTTCTGGAATCTGAGAGGAGCCACAAATTTCCTTCCACCCAGCGTTCCCCCAAGTCTCGCGATAAAAATTGTACCTCACTTGTGTGGGTAGGCCTAGCGCCCGCAACAGGATATGCCCCAAAACACAACGTGGACACATCACATTTTCCCAGAGAAAACAGACCTGTTTTTTGCAGAGTGCCTAGCTGTGCATTTTGGCCTCTAGCTTACTTGGCACCTAGGGAAACCTACCAAACCTGTGCATTTGTGAAAACTAGACACCTAGGGGAATCCAAGATGGGGTGACTTGTGGGGCTCTCATCAGGTTCTGTTACCCAGAATCCTTTGCAAACCTCAAAATTTGGCCAAAAAACTGTTTTTCCTCACATTTCGGTGACAGCAAGTTCTGGAATCTGAGAGGAGCCACAAATTTCCTTCCACCCAGCGTTCCCCCAAGTCTCCCCATAAAAATGTTACCTCACTTGTGTGGGTAGGCCTAGCACCCGCTACAGGATATGCCCCAAAACACAACGTGGACACATCACATTTTCCCAAAGAAAACAGACCTGTTTTTTGCAGAGTGCCTAGCTGTGCATTTTGGCCTCTAGCTTACTTGGCACCTAGGGAAACCTACCAAACCTGTGCATTTGTGAAAACTAGACACCTAGGTGAATCCAAGATGGGGTGACTTGTGGGGCTCTCACCAGGTTCTGTTACCCAGAATCCTTTGCAAACCTCAAAATTTGGGCAAAAAACACTTTTTCCTCACATTTCGGTGACAAAAAGTTCTGGAATCTGAGAGGAGCCACAAATATCTTTCCACCCATCGTTCCCACAAGTCTCCCGATAAAAATGGTACCTCACTTGTGTGGGTAGGCCTAGCGCCCGCTACAGGATATGCCCCAAAACACAACGTGGACACATCACATTTTCCCAAAGAAAACAGAACTGTTTTTTACAGAGTGCCTAGCTGTGCATTTTGGCCTCTAGCTCAGTCGGCACCTAGGGAAACCTACCAAACCTGCACATTTTTGAAAACTAGACACCTAGGGGAATCCAAGATGGGGTGACTTGTGGGGCTCTCACCAGGTTCTGTTACCCAGAATCCTTTGCAAACCTCAAAATTTGGCCAAAACAACAGTTTTTCCTCACATTTCGGTGACAGAAAGTTCTGGAACCTGAGAGGAGCCACAAATTTCCTTCCACCCATCGTTCCCCCAAGTCTCCCGATAAAAATGGTACCTCACTTGTGCGGGTAGACCTAGCGTCTGCGACAGGTTATGCCCCAAAACACAACGTGGACACATCACATTTTCCCAGAGAAAACAGACCTGTTTTTTGCAGAGTGCCTAGCTGTGGATTTTGTCCTCTAGCTCAGTCGACACCTAGGGAAACCTACCAAACCTGCGCATTTTTGAAAACTAGACACCTAGGGGAATCCAAGATGGGGTGACTTGTGGGGCTCTCACCAGGTTCTCTTACCCAGAATCCTTTGCAAACCTCAAAATTTGGCCAAAAAAACAGTTTTTCCTCACATTTCGGTGACAGAAAGTTCTGGAACCTGAGAGGAGCCACAAATTTCCTTCCACCCATCGTTCCCCCAAATCTCCCGATAAAAATGGTACCTCACATGTGCGGGTAGGCCTAGCGTCTGCGACAGGTTATGCCCCAAAACACAACGTGGACACATCACATTTTCCCAGAGAAAACAGACCTGTTTTTTGCAGAGTGCCTAGCTGTGGATTTTGTCCTCTAGCTCAGTTGACACCTAGGGAAACCTACCAAACCTGCGCATTTTTGAAAACTAGACACCTAGGGGAATCCAAGATGGGGTGACTTGTGCGGCTCTCACCAGTTTCTGTTACCCAGAATCCTTTGCAAACCTCAAAATCTGGCCAAAAAAACACTTTTTCCTCACATTTCGGTGACAGAAAGTTCTGGAATCTGAGAGGAGCCACAAATTTGCTTCCACCCATCGCTCCCCCTAGTCTCCCGATAAAAATGGTACCTCACTTGTGTGGGTAGGCCTAGCGCCCGCTACAGGATATGCCCCAAAACACAACGTGGACACATCACATTTTCCCAAAGAAAACAGACCTGTTTTTTGCAGAGTGCCTAGCTGTGCATTTTGCCCTCTAGCTTACTTGGCACCTAGGGAAACCTACCAAACCTGTGCATTTGTGAAAACTAGACACCTAGGGGAATCCAAGATGGGGTGACTTGTAGGGCTCTCACCAGGTTCTGTTACCCAGAATCCTTTGCAAACCTCAAAATTTGGTCCAAAAAACACTTTTTCCTCACATTTCGGTGACAGAAAGTTCTGGAATCTGAGAGGAGCCACAAATTTCCTTCCACCCATCGTTCCCCCAAGTCTCCCGATAAAAATGGTACCTCACTTGTGTGGGTAGGCCTAGCGCCCGCAACAGGATATGCCCCAAAACACAACGTGGACACATCACATTTTCCCAGAGAAAACAGACCTGTTTTTTGCAGAGTGCCTAGCTGTGCATTTTGGCCTCTAGCTTACTTGGCACCTACGGAAACATACCAAACCTGTGCATTTGTGAAAACTAGACACCTAGGGGAATCCAAGATGGGGTGACTTGTGGGGCTCTCACCAGGTTCTGTTACCCAGAATCCTTTGCAAACCTCAAAATTTGGCCAAAAAACAGTTTTTCCTCACATTTCGGTGACAGCAAGTTCTGGAATCTGAGAGGAGCCACAAATTTCCTTCCACCCAGCGTTCCCCCAAGTCTCCCGATAAAAATGTTACCTCACTTGTGTGGGTAGGCCTAGCACCCGCTACAGGATATGCCCCAAAACACAACGTGGACACATCACATTTTCCCAAAGAAAACAGACCTGTTTTTTGCAGAGTGCCTAGCTGTGCATTTTGGCCTCTAGCTTACTTGGCACCTAGGGAAACCTACCAAACCTGTGCATTTGTGAAAACTAGACACCTAGGTGAATCCAAGATGGGGTGACTTGTGGGGCTCTCACAAGGTTCTGTTACCCAGAATCCTTTGCAAACCTCAAAATTTGGGCAAAAAACACTTTTTCCTCACATTTCGGTGACAAAAAGTTCTGGAATCTGAGAGGAGCCACAAATATCTTTCCACCCATCGTTCCCGCAAGTCTCCCGATAAAAATGGTACCTCACTTGTGTGGGTAGGCCTAGCGCCCGCTACAGGATATGCCCCAAAACACAACGTGGACACATCACATTTTCCCAAAGAAAACAGAACTGTTTTTTACAGAGTGCCTAGCTGTGCATTTTGGCCTCTAGCTCAGTCGGCACCTAGGGAAACCTACCAAACCTTCACATTTTTGAAAACTAGACACCTAGGGGAATCCAAGATGGGGTGACTTCTGGGGCTCTCACCAGGTTCTGTTACCCAGAATCCTTTGCAAACCTCAAAATTTGGCCAAAACAACAGTTTTCCTCACATTTCGGTGACAGAAAGTTCTGGAACCTGAGAGGAGCCACAAATTTCCTTCCACCCATCGTTCCCCCAAGTCTCCCGATAAAAATGGTACCTCACTTGTGCGGGTAGACCTAGCGTCTGCGACAGGTTATGCCCCAAAACACAACGTGGACACATCACATTTTCCCAGAGAAAACAGACCTGTTTTTTGCAGAGTGCCTAGCTGCGGATTTTGTCCTCTAGCTCAGTCGACACCTAGGGACACCTACCAAACCTGCGCATTTTTGAAAACTAGACACCTAGGGGAATCCAAGATGGGGTGACTTGTGGGGCTCTCACCAGTTTCTGTTACCCAGAATCCTTTGCAAACCTCAAAATTTGGCCAAAAAAACACTTTTTCCTCACATTTCGGTGACAGAAAGTTCTGGAATCTGAGAGGAGCCACAAATTTTCTTCCACCCATCGTTCCCCCTAGTCTCCCGATAAAAATGGTACCTCACTTGTGTGGGTAGGCCTAGCGCCCGCTACAGGATATGCCCCAAAACACAACGTGGACACATCACATTTTTCCATAGAAAACAGACCTGTTTTTTGCAGAGTGACTAGTTGTGCATTTTGCCCTCTAGCTTACTTGGCATCCAAGGAAACCTACCAAACCTGTGCATTTGTGAAAACTAGACACCTAGGAGAATCCAAGATGGGGTGACTTGTAGGGCTCTCACCAGGTTCTGTTACCCAGAATCCTTTGCAAACCTCAAAATTTGGCCCAAAAAACACTTTTTCCTCACATTTCGGTGACAGAAAGTTCTGGAATCTGAGAGGAGCCACAAATTTCCTTCCCCCATCGTTCCCCCAAGTCTCCTGATATAAATGGTACCTCACTTGTGTGGGTAGGCCTAGCGCCCGCAACAGGATATGCCCCAAAACACAACGTGGACACATCACATTTTCCCAAAGAAATCACACCTGTTTTTTGCAAAGTGCCTAGCTGTGGATTTTGGCCTCTAGCTCAGCCGGCACCTAGGGAAACCTACCAAACTTGCGCATTTTTGAAAACTAGACACCTAGGGGAATCCAAGATTGGGTGAATTGTGGGGCTTTCACCAGGTTCTGTTACCCAGAATCCTTTGCAAACCTCAAAATTTGGCCAAAAAAACACTTTTTCCTCACATTTCGGTGACAGAAAGTTCTGGAATCTGAGAGGAACCACACATTTCCTTCCACCCATCGTTCCCCCAAGTCTCCCGATAAAAATGGTAACTCACTTGTGCGGATAGGCGTAGCTCCCGCAACAGGATATGCCCCAAAACACAACGTGGACACATCACATTTTCCCAAAGAAAACAGATTTTTTTTTTCCAGAGTGCCTAGCTGTGCATTTTGGCCTCTAGCTCAGTCGGCACCTAGGGAAACCTACCAAACCTGCGCATTTTTGAAAACTAGACACCTAGGGGAATCCAAGATGGGGTGACTTGTGGGGCTCTCACCAGGTTCTGTTACCCAGAATCCTTTGCAAACCTCAAAATTTGGCCAAAAAAACAGTTTTTCCTCACATTTCGGTGACAGAAAGTTCTGGAACCTGAGAGGAGCCACAAATTTCCTTCCACCCATCGTTCCCCCAAGTCTCCCGATAAAAATGGTACCTCACGTGTGCGGGTAGGCCTAGCGTCTGCGACAGGTTATGCCCCAAAACACAACGTGGACACATCACATTTTCCCAGAGAAAACAGACCTGTTTTTTGCAGAGTCCCTAACTGTGGATTTTGTCCTCTAGCTCAGTCGACACCTAGGGAAACCTACCAAACTTGCACATTTTTGAAAACTAGACACCTAGGGGAATCCAAGATGGGGTGACTTGTGCGGCTCTCACCAGTTTCTGTTACCCAGAATCCTTTGCAAACCTCAAAATCTGGCCAAAAAAACACTATTTCCTCACATTTCGGTGACAGAAAGTTCTGGAATCTGAGAGGAGCCACACATTTCCTTCCACCCATCGTTCCCCCAAGTCTCCCGATAAAAATGGTACCTCACTTGTGTGGGTAGGCCTAGCGCCCGCAACAGGATATGCCCCAAAACACAACGTGGACACATCACATTTTCCCAAAGAAAACACACCTGTTTTTTGCAAAGTGCCTAGCTGTGATTTTGGTCTCTAGCTCAGCCGGCACCTAGGGAAACCTACCAAACTTGCGCATTTTTGAAAACTAGACACCTAGGGGAATCCAAGATGGGGTGAATAGTGGGGCTTTCACCAGGTTCTGTTACCCAGAATCCTTTGCAAACCTCAAAATTTGGCCCAAAAAACACTTTTTCCTCACATTTCGGTGACAGAAAGTTTTTAAATCAGAGAGGAGCCACACATTTCCTTCCACCCATCGTTCCCCCAAGTCTCCCAATAAAAATGGTAACTCACTTGTGCGGGTAGGCCTAGCTCCCGCAGAAGGATATGCCCCAAATCACAATGTGGACACATCACATTTTCCCAAAGAAAACACACCTTTTTTTTCCAGAGTGCCTAGCTGTGCATTTTGGCCTCTAGCTCAGTCGGCACCTAGGGAAACCTACCAAACCTGTGCATTTTTGAAAACTAGACACCTAGGGGAATCCAAGATGGGGTGACTTGTGCGGCTCTCACCAGTTTCTGTTACCCAGAATCCTTTGCAAACCTCAAAATCTGGCCAAAAAAAACACTTTTTCCTCACATTTCGGTGACTGAAAGTTCTGGAATCTGAGAGGAGCCACAAATTTCCTTCCACCCAGCGTTCCCCCAAGTCTACTGATAAAAATGGTACCTCACTTGTGTGGGTAGGCCTAGCGCCTGTAACAGGATATGCCCCAAAACACAATGTGGACACAACACGTTTCCCAAAGAAAACAGACCTTTTTTTTGCAGAGTGCCTAGCTGTGCATTTTGGCCTCTAGCTCAGTCGGCACCTAGGGAAACCTACCAAACCTGCGCATTTTTGAAAACTAGACACCTAGGGGAATCCAAGATGGGGTGACTTGTGGGGCTCTCACCAGGTTCTGTTACCCAGAATCCTTTGCAAACCTCAAAATTTGGCCCAAAAAACACTTTTTCCTCACATTTAGGTGACAGAAAGTTCTGGAATCTGAGAGGAGCCACACATTTCCTTCCACCCAGCGTTCCCCCAAGTCTACTGATAAAAATGGTACCTCACTTGTGTGGGTAGGCCTAGCACCCGCAACAGGATATGCCCCAAAGCACAAAGTGGACACATCACATTTTCCCAAAGTAAACAGACCTGCTTTTTGCAGAGTGCCTAGCTGTGCATTTTGGCCTCTAGCTCAGTCGGCACCTAGGGAAACCTACCAAACCTACGCATTTTTGAAAACTAGACACCTAGGGGAATTCAAGATGGGGTGACTTGTGGGGCTCTCACCAGGTTCTGTTACCCAGAATCCTTTGCAAACCTCAAAATTTGGCCAAAAAAACTGATTTTCCTCACATTTCGGTGACAGAAAGTCCTGGAGTCTGAGAGGAGCCACAAATTTCTTTCCACCTAGCGTTCCCCCAAGTCTACTGATAAAAATGGTACCTCACTTGTGTGGGTAGGCCTAGCGCCTGCAACAGGATATGCCCCAAAACACAACGTGGACACATCACATTTTCCCAAAGAAAACACACCTTTTTTTTCCAGAGTGCCTAGCTGTGCATTTTGGCCTCTAGCTCAGTCGGCACCTAGGGAAACCTACCAAACCTGCGCATTTTTGAAAACTAGACACCTAGGGGAATCCAAGATGGGGTGGCTTGTGGGGCTCTCACCAGGTTCTGTTACCCAGAATCCTTTGTAAACCTCAAAATCAGGCCCAAAAAACACTTTTTCCTCACATTTCGGTGACTGAAAGTTCTGGAATCTGAGAGGAGCCACAAATTTCCTTCCACCCAGCGTTCCCCCAAGTCTACTGATAAAAATGGTACCTCACTTGTGTGGGTAGGCCTAGCGACTGCAACAGGATATGCCCCAAAACACAACGTGGACACATCACATTTTCCCAAAGTAAACAGACCTGCTTTTTGCAGAGTGCCTAGCTGTGCATTTTGGCCTCTAGCTCAGTCGGCACCTAGGGAAACCTACCAAACCTGCGCATTTTTGAAAACTAGACACCTAGGGGAATCCAAGATGGGGTGACTTGTGGGGCTCTCACCAGGTTCTGTTACCCAGAATTCTTTGCAAACCTCAAAATCTGGCCAAAAAAACACTTGTTCCTCACATTTCGGTGACTGAAAGTTCTGGAATCTGAGAGGAGCTACAAATTTCCTTCCACCCAGCGTTCCCCCAAGTCTACTGATAAAAATGGTACCTCACTTGTGTGGGTAGGCCTAGCGCCTGTAACAGGATATGCCCCAAAACACAACGTGGACACATCACATTTTCCCAAAGAAAACAGACCTTTTTTTTGCAGAGTGCCTAGCTGTGCATTTTGGCCTCTAGCTCAGTCGGCACCTAGGGAAACCTACCAAACCTGCGCATTTTTGAAAACTAGACACCTAGGGGAATCCAAGATGGGGTGACTTGTGGGGCTCTCACCAGGTTCTGTTACCCAGAATCCTTTGCAAACCTCAAAATTTGGCCCAAAAAACACTTTTTCCTCACATTTAGGTGACAGAAAGTTCTGGAATCTGAGAGGAGCCACACATTTCCTTCCACCCAGCGTTCCCCCAAGTCTACTGATAAAAATGGTACCTCACTTTTGTGGGTAGGCCTAGTGCCCGCTACAGGATATGCCCCAAAACACAACGTGGACACATCACATTTTCCCAAAGAAAACAGACATGTTTTTTGCAGAGTGCCTAGCTGTGCATTTTGGCCTCTAGCTCAGTCGGCACCTAGGGAAACCTACCAAACCTGCGCATTTTTGAAAACTAGACACCTAGGGGAATCCAAGATGGGGTGACTTGTGGGGCTCTCACCAGGTTCTGTTACCCAGAATCCTTTGCAAACCTCAAAATTTGGCCCAAAAAACACTTTTTCCTCACATTTAGGTGACAGAAAGTTCTGGAATCTGAGAGGAGCCACACATTTCCTTCCACCCTGCGTTCCCCCAAGTCTACTGATAAAAATGGTACCTCACTTGTGTGGGTAGGCCTAGCACCCGCAACAGGATATGCCCCAAAGCACAACGTGGACACATCACATTTTCCCAAAGTAAACAGACCTGCTTTTTGCAGAGTGCCTAGCTGTGCATTTTGGCCTCTAGCTCAGTCGGCACCTAGGGAAACCTACCAAACCTACGCATTTTTGAAAACTAGACACCTAGGGGAATTCAAGATGGGGTGACTTGTGGGGCTCTCACCAGGTTCTGTTACCCAGAATCCTTTGCAAACCTCAAAATTTGGCCAAAAAAACTGATTTTCCTCACATTTCGGTGACAGAAAGTCCTGGAGTCTGAGAGGAGCCACAAATTTCTTTCCACCTAGCGTTCCCCCAAGTCTACTGATAAAAATGGTACCTCACTTGTGTGGGTAGGCCTAGCGCCTGCAACAGGATATGCCCCAAAACACAACGTGGACACATCACATTTTCCCAAAGAAAACACACCTTTTTTTTCCAGAGTGCCTAGCTGTGCATTTTGGCCTCTAGCTCAGTCGGCACCTAGGGAAACCTACCAAACCTGTGCATTTTTTAAAACTAGACACCTAGGGGAATCCAAGATGGGGTGGCTTGTGGGGCTCTCACCAGGTTCTGTTACCCAGAATCCTTTGTAAACCTCAAAATCTGGCCCAAAAAACACTTTTTCCTCACATTTCGGTGACTGAAAGTTCTGGAATCTGAGAGGAGCCACAAATTTCCTTCCACCCAGCGTTCCCCCAAGTCTACTGATAAAAATGGTACCTCACTTGTGTGGGTAGGCCTAGCGACTGCAACAGGATATGCCCCAAAACACAACGTGGACACATCACATTTTCCCAAAGTAAACAGACCTGCTTTTTGCAGAGTGCCTAGCTGTGCATTTTGGCCTCTAGCTCAGTCGGCACCTAGGGAAACCTACCAAACCTGCGCATTTTTGAAAACTAGACACCTAGGGGAATCCAAGATGGGGTGACTTGTGGGGCTCTCACCAGGTTCTGTTACCCAGAATTCTTTGCAAACCTCAAAATCTGGCCAAAAAAACACTTGTTCCTCACATTTCGGTGACTGAAAGTTCTGGAATCTGAGAGGAGCCACAAATTTCCTTCCACCCAGCGTTCCCCCAAGTCTACTGATAAAAATGGTACCTCACTTGTGTGGGTAGGCCTAGCGCCTGTAACAGGATATGCCCCAAAACACAACGTGGACACATCACATTTTCCCAAAGAAAACAGACCTTTTTTTTGCAGAGTGCCTAGCTGTGCATTTTGGACTCTAGCTCAGTCGGCACCTAGGGAAACTTACCAAACCTGTGCATTTTTGAAAACTAGACAGCTAGGGGAATCCAAGATGGGGTGACTTGTGGGGCTCTCACCAGGTTCTGTTACCCAGAATCCTTTGCAAACCTCAAAATTTGGCCCAAAAAACACTTTTTCCTCACATTTAGGTGACAGAAAGTTCAGGAATCTGAGAGGAGCCACACATTTCCTTCCACCCAGCGTTCCCCCAAGTCTACTGATAAAAATGGTACCTCACTTGTGTGGGTAGGCCTAGCACCCGCAACAGGATATGCCCCAAAACACAACGTGGACACATCACATTTTCCCAAAGTAAACAGACCTGCTTTTTGCAGAGTGCCTAGCTGTGCATTTTGGCCTCTAGCTCAGTCGGCACCTAGGGAAACCTACCAAACCTGCGCATTTTTGAAAACTAGACACCTAGGGGAATTCAAGATGGGGTGACTTGTGGGGCTCTCACCAGGTTCTGTTACCCAGAATCCTTTGCAAACCTCAAAATTTGGCCAAAAAAACTGTTTTTCCTCACATTTCGGTGACAGAAAGTCCTGGAGTCTGAGAGGAGCCACAAATTTCCTTCCACCTAGCGTTCCCCCAAGTCTACTGATAAAAATGGTACATAACTTGTGCGGGTAGACCTAGCGCCCGCAACAGGATATCCCCCAAAACACAACGTGGACACATCACATTTTCCCAAAGAAAACAGACCTTTTTTTTGCAGAGTGCATAGCTGTGCATTATGGCATCTAGCTCAGTCGGCAACTAGGGAAACCTACCAAACCTGCGCATTTTTGAAAACTAGACACCTAGGGGAATCCAAGATGGGGTGCCTTGTGGGGCTCTCACCAGGTTCTGTTACCCGGAATCCTTTGCAAACCTCAAAATTTGGCCAAAAAAACTGTTTTTCCTCACATTTCGTTGACAGTAAGTTCTGGAACCTGAGCGGAGCCACAAATTTCCTTCCACCCATCGTTCCCCCAAGTCTCCCGATAAAAATGGTACCTCACTTGTGCGGGTAGGCCTAGCGCCTGCGACAGGTTATACCCCAAAACACAACGTAGACACATCACATTTTCCCAGAGAAAACAGACCTGTTTTTTGCAGAATGCCTAGCTGTGGATTTTGTCCTCTAGCTTAGTCGACACCTAGGGAAACCTACCAAACCTGCGCATTTATGAAAACTAGACACCTAGGGGTATCCAAGATGGGGTGACTTGTGGGGCTCTCACCAGGTTCTGTTACCCAGAATCCTTTGCAAACCTCAAAATTTGGCCAAAAAACCTGTTTTTCCTCACATTTCGGTGACAGAAAGTTCTGGAATCTGAGAGGAGCCACAAATTTCCTTCCACCCAGCGTTCCCGCAAGTCTCCCGATAAAAATGGTACCTCACTTGTGTGGGTAGGCCTAGCACCCGCTACAGGATATGCCCCAAAACACAACGTGGACACATCACATTTTCCCAAAGAAAACAGACCTGTTTTTTGCAGAGTGCCTAGCTGTGCATTTTTGCCTCTAGCTTACTTGGCACCTAGGGAAACCTACCAAACCTGTGCATTTGTGAAAACTAGACACCTAGGGGAATCCAAGATGTGGTGACTTGTGGGGCTCTCACCAGGTTCTGTTACCCAGAATCCTTTGCAAACCTCAAAATTTGGCCAAAAAAACACTTTTTCCTCACATTTCGGTGACAGAAAGTTCTGGAACCTGAGAGGAGCCACAAATTTCCTTCCACCCATCGTTCCCCCAAGTCTCCCGATAAAAATGGTACCTCACGTGTGCGGGTAGGCCTAGCGTCTGCGACAGGTTATGCCCCAAAACACAACGTGGACACATCACATTTTCCCAGAGAAAACAGACCTGTTTTTTCCAGAGTGCCTAGCTGTGGATTTTGTCCTCTAGCTCAGTCGACACCTAGGGAAACCTACCAAACCTGCGCATTTTTGAAAACTAGACACCTAGGGGAATCCAAGATGGGGTGACTTGTGCGGCTCTCACCAGGTTCTGTTACCCAGAATCCTTTGAAAACCTCAAAATCTGGCCAAAAAAACACTTTTTCCTCACATTTCGGTGACAGAAAGTTCTGGAATCTGAGAGGAGCCACAAATTTCCTTCCACCCATCGTTCCCCCTAGTCTCCCGATAACAATGGTAACTCACTTGTGTGGGTAGCCTAGCACCCGCTACAGGATATGCCCCAAAACACAACGTGGACACATCACATTTTCCCAAAGAAAACAGACCTGTTTTTTGCAGAGTGCCTAGCTGTGCATTTTGGCCTCTAGCTTACTTGGCACCTAGGGAAACCTACCAAACCTGTGCATTTGTGAAAACTAGACACCTAGGGGAATCCAAGATGTGGTGACTTGTGGGGCTCTCACCAGGTTCTGTTACCCAGAATCCTTTGCAAACCTCAAAATTTGGCCAAAAAAACAGTTTTTCCTCACATTTCGGTGACAGAAAGTTCTGGAACCTGAGAGGAGCCCAAATTTCCTTCCACCCATCGTTCCCCCAAGTCTCCCAATAAAAATGGTACCTCACGTATGCGGGTAGGCCTAGCGTCTGCGACAGGTTATGCCCCAAAACACAACGTGGACACATCACATTTTCCCAGAGAAAACAGACCTGTTTTTTGCAGAGTGCCTAGCTGTGCATTTTGTCATCTAGCTCAGTCGACACCTAGGGAAACCTACCAAACCTGTGCATTTTTGAAAACTAGACACCTAGGGGAATCCAAGATGGGGTGAATTGTGCAGCTCTCACCAGTTTCTGTTACCCAGAATCCTTTGCAAACCTCAAAATCTGGCCAAAAAACACTTTTTCCTCACATTTCGGTGACAGAAAGTTCTGGAATCTGAGAGGAGCCACAAATTTCCTTCCACCCATCGTTACCCCTAGTCTCCCGATAAAAATGGTAACTCACTTGTGTGGGTAGGCCTAGCGCCCACTACAGGATATGCCCCAAAACACAACGTGGACACATCACATTTTCCCAAAGAAAACAGACCTGTTTTTTGCAGAGTGCCTAGCTGTGCATTTTGCCCTCTAGCTTACTTGGCACCTAGGGAAACCTACCAAACCTGCGCATTTGTGAAAACTAGACACCTAGGGGAATCCAAGATGGGGTGACTTGTAGGGCTCTCACCAGGTTCTGTTACCCAGAATCCTTTGCAAACCTCAACATTTGGCCCAAAAAACACTTTTTCCTCACATTTCGGAGACAGAAAGTTCTGGAATCTGAGAGGAGCCACAAATTTCCTTCTACCCAGCGTTCCCCCAAGTCTCCCGATACAAATGGTACCTCACTTGTGTGGGTAGGCCTAGCGCCCGCTACAGGATATGCCCCAAAACACAACGTGGACACATCACCTTTTTCCATAGAAAACAGACCTGTTTTTTGCAGAGTGCCTAGTTGTGCATTTTGCCCTCTAGCTTACTTGGCATCCAAGGAAACCTACCAAACCTGTGCATTTGTGAAAACTAGACACCTAGGGGAATCCAAGATGGGGTGACTTGTAGGGCTCTCACCAGGTTCTGTTACCCAGAATCCTTTGCAAACCTCAAAATTTGGCCCAAAAAACACTTTTTCCTCACATTTCGGTGACAGAAAGTTCTGGAATCTGAGAGGAGCCACAAATTTCCTTCCCCCATCGTTCCCCCAAGTCTCCCGATAAAAATGGTACCTCACTTGTGTGGGTAGGCCTAGCGCCCGCAACAGGATATGCCCCAAAACACAACGTGGACACATCACATTTTCCCAAAGAAATCACACCTGTTTTTTGCAAAGTGCCTAGCTGTGGATTTTGGCCTCTAGCTCAGCCGGCACCTAGGGAAACCTACCAAACTTGCGCATTTTTGAAAACTAGACACCCAGGGGAATCCAAGATTGGGTGAATTGTGGGGCTTTCACCAGGTTCTGTTACCCAGAATCCTTTGCAAACCTCAAAATTTGGCCAAAAAAACACTTTTTCCTCACATTTCGGTGACAGAAAGTTCTGGAATCTGAGAGGAACCACACATTTCCTTCCACCCATCGTTCCCCCAAGTCTCCCGATAAAAATGGTAACTCACTTGTGCGGATAGGCGTAGCTCCCGCAACAGGATATGCCCCAAAACACAACGTGGACACATCACATTTTCCCAAAGAAAACAGATTTTTTTTTCCAGAGTGCCTAGCTGTGCATTTTGGCCTCTAGCTCAGTCGGCACCTAGGGAAACCTACCAAACCTGCGCATTTTTTAAAACTAGACACCTAGGGGAATCCAAGATGGGGTGACTTGTGGGGCTCTCACCAGGTTCTGTTACCCAGAATCCTTTGCAAACCTCAAAATTTGGCCAAAAAAACAGTTTTTCCTCACATTTCGGTGACAGAAAGTTCTGGAACCTGAGAGGAGCCACAAATTTCCTTCCACCCATCGTTCCCCCAAGTCTCCTGATAAAAATGGTACCTCACGTGTGCGGGTAGGCATAGCGTCTGCGACAGGTTATGCCCCAAAACACAACGTGGACACATCACATTTTCCCAGAGAAAACAGACCTGTTTTTTGCAGAGTGCCTAGCTGTGGATTTTGTCCTCTAGCTCAGTCGACACCTAGGGAAACCTACCAAACCTGCGCATTTTTGAAAACTAGACACCTAGGGGAATCCAAGATGGGGTGATTGTGCGGCTCTCACCAGTTTCTGTTACCCAGAATCCTTTGCAAACCTCAAAATCTGGCCAAAAAAACACTTTTTCCTCACATTTCGGTGACAGAAAGTTCTGGAATCTGAGAGGAGCCACACATTTCCTTCCACCCATCGTTCCCCCAAGTCTCCCGATAAAAATGGTACCTCACTTGTGTGGGTAGGCCTAGCGCCCGCAACAGGATATGCCCCAAAACACAACGTGGACACATCACATTTTCCCAAAGAAAACACACCTGTTTTTTGCAAAGTGCCTAGCTGTGATTTTGGCCTCTAGCTCAGCCGGCACCTAGGGAAACCTACCAAACTTGCGCATTTTTGAAAACTAGACACCTAGGGGAATCCAAGATGGGGTGAATTGTGGGGCTTTCACCAGGTTCTGTTACCCAGAATCCTTTGCAAACCTCAAAATTTGGCCCAAAAAACACTTTTTCCTCACATTTCGGTGACAGAAAGTTTTTAAATCTGAGAGGAGCCACACATTTCCTTCCACCCTTCGTTCCCCCAAGTCTCCCAATAAAAATGGTAACTCACTTGTGCGGGTAGGTCTAGCTCCCGCAGTAGGATATGCCCCAAATCACAATGTGGACACATGACATTTTCCCAAAGAAAACACACCTTTTTTTTCCAGAGTGCCTAGCTGTGCATTTTGGCCTCTAGCTCAGTCGGCACCTAGGGAAACCTACCAAACCTGTGCATTTTTTAAAACTAGACACCTAGGGGAATCCAAGATGGTGTGACTTGTGGTTCTCTCACCAGGTTCTGTTACCCAGAATTCTTTGCAAACCTCAAAATCTGGCCAAAAAAACCACTTTTTCCTCACATTTCGGTGACTGAAAGTTCTGGAATCTGAGAGGAGCCACAAATTTCCTTCCACCCAGCGTTCCCCCAAGTCTACTGATAAAAATGGTACCTCACTTGTGTGGGTAGGCCTAGCGCCTGTAACAGGATATGCCCCAAAACACAACGTGGACACATCACATTTTCCCAAAGAAAACAGACCTTTTTTTTGCAGAGTGCCTAGCTGTGCATTTTGGCCTCTAGCTCAGTCGGCACCTAGGGAAACCTACCAAACCTGCGCATTTTTGAAAACTAGACACCTAGGGGAATCCAAGATGGGGTGACTTGTGGGGCTCTCACCAGGTTCTGTTACCCAGAATTCTTTGCAAACCTCAAAATTTGGCCCAAAAAACACTTTTTCCTCACATTTAGGTGACAGAAAGTTCTGGAATCTGAGAGGAGCCACACATTTCCTTCCACCCAGCGTTCCCCCAAGTCTACTGATAAAAATGGTACCTCACTTGTGTGGGTAGGCCTAGCACCCGCAACAGGATATGCCCCAAAGCACAACGTGGACACATCACATTTTCCCAAAGTAAACAGACCGGCTTTTTGCAGAGTGCCTAGCTGTGCATTTTGGCCTCTAGCTCAGTCGGCACCTAGGGAAACCTACCAAACCTGCGCATTTTTGAAAACTAGACACCTAGGGGAATTCAAGATGGGGTGACTTGTGGGGCTCTCACCAGGTTCTGTTACCCAGAATCCTTTGCAAACCTCAAAATTTGGCCAAAAAAACTGATTTTCCTCACATTTCGGTGACAGAAAGTCCTGGAGTCTGAGAGGAGCCACAAATTTCCTTCCACCTAGCGTTCCCCCAAGTCTACTGATAAAAATGGTACCTCACTTGTGTGGGTAGGCCTAGCGCCTGCAACAGGATATGCCCCAAAACACAACGTGGACACATCACATTTTCCCAAAGAAAACACACCTTTTTTTTCCAGAGTGCCTAGCTGTGCATTTTGGCCTCTAGCTCAGTCGGCACCTAGGGAAACCTACCAAACCTGCGCTTTTTTGAAAACTAGACACCTAGGGGAATCCAAGATGGGGTGATTTTTGGGGCTCTCACCAGGTTCTGTTACCCAGAATCCTTTGTAAACCTCAAAATCTGGCCCAAAAAACACTTTTTCCTCACATTTCGGTGACTGAAAGTTCTGGAATCTGAGAGGAGCCACAAATTTCCTTCCACCCAGCGTTCCCCCAAGTCTACTGATAAAAATGGTACCTCACTTGTGTGGGTAGGCCTAGCGACTGCAACAGGATATTCCCCAAAACACAACGTGGACACATCACATTTTCCCAAAGTAAACAAACCTGCTTTTTGCAGAGTGCCTAGCTGTGCATTTTGGCCTCTAGCTCAGTCGGCACCTAGGGAAACCTACCAAACCTGTGCATTTGTGAAAACTAGACACCTAGGGGAATCCATGATGGGGTGACTTGTGGGGCTCTCACCAGGTTCTGTTACCCAGAATCCTTTGCAAACCTCAAAATTTGGCCAAAAAACAGTTTTTCCTCACATTTCGGTGACAGCAAGTTCTGGAATCTGAGAGGAGCCACAAATTTCCTTCCACCCAGCGTTCCCCCAAGTCTCCCGATAAAAATGTTACCTCACTTGTGTGGGTAGGCCTAGCACCCGCTACAGGATATGCCCCAAAACACAACGTGGACACATCACATTTTCCCAAAGAAAACAGACCTGTTTTTTGCAGAGTGCCTAGCTGTGCATTTTGGCCTCTAGCTTACTTGGCACCTAGGGAAACCTACCAAACCTGTGCATTTGTGAAAACTAGACACCTAGGTGAATCCAAGATGGGGTGACTTGTGGGGCTCTCACAAGGTTCTGTTACCCAGAATCCTTTGCAAACCTCAAAATTTGGGCAAAAAACACTTTTTCCTCACATTTCGGTGACAAAAAGTTCTGGAATCTGAGAGGAGCCACAAATATCTTTCCACCCATCGTTCCCCCAAGTCTCCCGATAAAAATGGTACCTCACTTGTGTGGGTAGGCCTAGCGCCCGCTACAGGATATGCCCCAAAACACAACGTGGACACATCACATTTTCCCAAAGAAAACAGAACTGTTTTTTACAGAGTGCCTAGCTGTGCATTTTGGCCTCTAGCTCAGTCGGCACCTAGGGAAACCTACCAAACCTGCACATTTTTGAAAACTAGACACCTAGGGGAATCCAAGATGGGGTGACTTGTGGGGCTCTCACCAGGTTCTGTTACCCAGAATCCTTTGCAAACCTCAAAATTTGGCCAAAACAACAGTTTTTCCTCACATTTCGGTGACAGAAAGTTCTGGAACCTGAGAGGAGCCACAAATTTCCTTCCACCCATCGTTCCCCCAAGTCTCCCGATAAAAATGGTACCTCACTTGTGTGGGTAGGCCTAGCGCCCGCTACAGGATATGCCCCAAAACACAACGTGGACACATCACATTTTTCCATAGAAAACAGACCTGTTTTTTGCAGAGTGCCTAGTTGTGCATTTTGCCCTCTAGCTTACTTGGCATCCAAGGAAACCTACCAAACCTGCACATTTTTGAAAACTAGACACCTAGGGGAATCCAAGATGGGGTGACTTGTGGGGCTCTCACCAGGTTCTGTTACCCAGAATCCTTTGCAAACCTCAAAATTTGGCCAAAACAACAGTTTTTCCTCACATTTCGGTGACAGAAAGTTCTGGAACCTGAGAGGAGCCACAAATTTCCTTCCACCCATCGTTCCCCCAAGTCTCCTGATAAAAATGGTACCTCACTTGTGCGGGTAGACCTAGCGTCTGCGACAGGTTATGCCCCAAAACACAACGTGGACACATCACATTTTCCCAGAGAAAACAGACCTGTTTTTTGCAGAGTGCCTAGCTGTGGATTTTGTCCTCTAGCTCAGTCGACACCTAGGGAAACCTACCAAACCTGCGCATTTTTGAAAACTAGACACCTAGGGGAATCCAAGATGGGGTGACTTGTGGGGCTCTCACCAGTTTCTGTTACCCAGAATCCTTTGCAAACCTCAAAATTTGGCCAAAAAAACACTTTTTCCTCACATTTCGGTGACAGAAAGTTCTGGAATCTGAGAGGAGCCACAAATTTTCTTCCACCCATCGTTCCCCCTAGTCTCCCGATAAAAATGGTACCTCACTTGTGTGGGTAGGCCTAGCGCCCGCTACAGGATATGCCCCAAAACACAACGTGGACACATCACATTTTTCCATAGAAAACAGACCTGTTTTTTGCAGAGTGACTAGTTGTGCATTTTGCCCTCTAGCTTACTTGGCATCCAAGGAAACCTACCAAACCTGTGCATTTGTGAAAACTAGACACCTAGGGGAATCCAAGATGGGGTGACTTGTAGGGCTCTCACCAGGTTCTGTTACCCAGAATCCTTTGCAAACCTCAAAATTTGTCCCAAAAAACACTTTTTCCTCACATTTCGGTGACAGAAAGTTCTGGAATCTGAGAGGAGCCACAAATTTCCTTCCCCCATCATTCCCCCAAGTCTCCTGATATAAATGGTACCTCACTTGTGTGGGTAGGCCTAGCGCCCGCAACAGGATATGCCCCAAAACACAACGTGGACACATCACATTTTCCCAAAGAAATCACACCTGTTTTTTGCAAAGTGCCTAGCTGTGGATTTTGGCCTCTAGCTCAGCCGGCACCTAGGGAAACCTACCAAACTTGCGCATTTTTGAAAACTAGACACCTAGGGGAATCCAAGATTGGGTGAATTGTGGGGCTTTCACCAGGTTCTGTTACCCAGAATCCTTTGCAAACCTCAAAATTTGGCCAAAAAAACACTTTTTCCTCACATTTCGGTGACAGAAAGTTCTGGAATCTGAGAGGAACCACACATTTCCTTCCACCCATCGTTCCCCCAAGTCTCCCGATAAAAATGGTAACTCACTTGTGCGGATAGGCGTAGCTCCCGCAACAGGATATGCCCCAAAACACAACGTGGACACATCACATTTTCCCAAAGAAAACAGATTTTTTTTTTCCAGAGTGCCTAGCTGTGCATTTTGGCCTCTAGCTCAGTCGGCACCTAGGGAAACCTACCAAACCTGCGCATTTTTTAAAACTAGACACCTAGGGGAATCCAAGATGGGGTGACTTGTGGGGCTCTCACCAGGTTCTGTTACCCAGAATCCTTTGCAAACCTCAAAATTTGGCCAAAAAAACTGCTTTTCCTCACATTTCGGTGACAGAAAGTTCTGGAATCTGAGAGGAGCCACACATTTCCTTCCACCCATCGTTCCCCCAAGTCTCCCGATAAAAATGGTACCTCACTTGTGTGGGTAGGCCTAGCGCCCGCAACAGGATATGCCCCAAAACACAACGTGGACACATCACATTTTCCCAAAGAAAACACACCTGTTTTTTGCAAAGTGCCTAGCTGTGATTTTGGTCTCTAGCTCAGCCGGCACCTAGGGAAACCTACCAAACTTGCGCATTTTTGAAAACTAGACACCTAGGGGAATCCAAGATGGGGTGAATTGTGGGGCTTTCACCAGGTTCTGTTACCCAGAATCCTTTGCAAACCTCAAAATTTGGCCCAAATAACACTTTTTCCTCACATTTCGGTGACAGAAAGTTTTTAAATCAGAGAGGAGCCACACATTTCCTTCCACCCATCGTTCCCCCAAGTCTCCCAATAAAAATGGTAACTCACTTGTGCGGGTAGGCCTAGCTCCCGCAGCAGGATATGCCCCAAATCACAATGTGGACACATCACATTTACCCAAAGAAAACACACCTTTTTTTTCCAGAGTGCCTAGCTGTGCATTTTGGCCTCTAGCTCAGTCGGCACCTAGGGAAACATACCAAACCTGTGCATTTTTGAAAACTAGACACCTAGGGGAATCCAAGATGGGGTGACTTGTGCGGCTCTCACCAGTTTCTGTTACCCAGAATCCTTTGCAAACCTCAAAATCTGGCCAAAAAAAACACTTTTTCCTCACATTTCGGTGACTGAAAGTTCTGGAATCTGAGAGGAGCCACAAATTTCCTTCCACCCAGCGTTCCCCCAAGTCTACTGATAAAAATGGTACCTCACTTGTGTGGGTAGGCCTAGCGCCTGTAACAGGATATGCCCCAAAACACAATGTGGACACATCACGTTTCCCAAAGAAAACAGACCTTTTTTTTGCAGAGTGCCTAGCTGTGCATTTTGGCCTCTAGCTCAGTCGGCACCTAGGGAAACCTACCAAACCTGCGCATTTTTGAAAACTAGACACCTAGGGGAATCCAAGATGGGGTGACTTGTGGGGCTCTCACCAGGTTCTGTTACCCAGAATCCTTTGCAAACCTCAAAATTTGGCCCAAAAAACACTTTTTCCTCACATTTAGGTGACAGAAAGTTCTGGAATCTGAGAGGAGCCACACATTTCCTTCCACCCAGCGTTCCCCCAAGTCTACTGATAAAAATGGTACCTCACTTGTGTGGGTAGGCCTAGCACCCGCAACAGGATATGCCCCCAAAGCACAACGTGGACACATCACATTTTCCCAAAGTAAACAGACCTGCTTTTTGCAGAGTGCCTAGCTGTGCATTTTGGCCTCTAGCTCAGTCGGCACCTAGGGAAACCTACCAAACCTACGCATTTTTGAAAACTAGACACCTAGGGGAATTCAAGATGGGGTGACTTGTGGGGCTCTCACCAGGTTCTGTTACCCAGAATCCTTTGCAAACCTCAAAATTTGGCCAAAAAAACTGATTTTCCTCACATTTCGGTGACAGAAAGTCCTGGAGTCTGAGAGGAGCCACAAATTTCTTTCCACCTAGCGTTCCCCCAAGTCTACTGATAAAAATGGTACCTCACTTGTGTGGGTAGGCCTAGCGCCTGCAACAGGATATGCCCCAAAACACAACGTGGACACATCACATTTTCCCAAAGAAAACACACCTTTTTTTTCCAGAGTGCCTAGCTGTGCATTTTGGCCTCTAGCTCAGTCGGCACCTAGGGAAACCTACCAAACCTGCGCATTTTTGAAAACTAGACACCTAGGGGAATCCAAGATGGGGTGGCTTGTAGGGCTCTCACCAGGTTCTGTTACCCAGAATCCTTTGTAAACCTCAAAATCTGGCCCAAAAAACACTTTTTCCTCACATTTCGGTGACTGAAAGTTCTGGAATCTGAGAGGAGCCACAAATTTCCTTCCACCCAGCGTTCCCCCAAGTCTACTGATAAAAATGGTACCTCACTTGTGTGGGTAGGCCTAGCGACTGCAACAGGATATGCCCCAAAACACAACGTGGACACATCACATTTTCCCAAAGTAAACAGACCTGCTTTTTGCAGAGTGCCTAGCTGTGCATTTTGGCCTCTAGCTCAGTCGGCACCTAGGGAAACCTACCAAACCTGCGCATTTTTGAAAACTAGACACCTAGGGGAATCCAAGATGGGGTGACTTGTGGGGCTCTCAACAGGTTCTGTTACCCAGAATTCTTTGCAAACCTCAAAATCTGGCCAAAAAAACATTTGTTCCTCACATTTCGGTGACTGAAAGTTCTGGAATCTGAGAGGAGCCACAAATTTCCTTCCACCCAGCGTTCCCCCAAGTCTACTGATAAAAATGGTACCTCACTTGTGTGGGTAGGCCTAGCGCCTGTAACAGGATATGCCCCAAAACACAACGTGGACACATCACATTTTCCCAAAGAAAACAGACCTTTTTTTTGCAGAGTGCCTAGCTGTGCATTTTGGCCTCTAGCTCAGTCGGCACCTAGGGAAACCTACCAAACCTGCGCATTTTTGAAAACTAGACACCTAGGGGAATCCAAGATGGGGTGACTTGTGGGGCTCAAACCAGGTTCTGTTACCCAGAATCCTTTGCAAACCTCAAAATTTGGCCCAAAAAACACTTTTTCCTCACATTTAGGTGACAGAAAGTTCTGGAATCTGAGAGGAGCCACACATTTCCTTACACCCAGCGTTCCCCCAAGTCTACTGATAAAAATGGTACCTCACTTGTGTGGGTAGGCCTAGCACCCGCAACAGGATATGCCCCAAAACACAACGTGGACACATCACATTTTCCCAAAGTAAACAGACCTGCTTTTTGCAGAGTGCCTAGCTGTGCATTTTGGCCTCTAGCTCAGTCGGCACCTAGGGAAACCTACCAAACCTGCGCATTTTTGAAAACTAGACACCTAGGGGAATTCAAGATGGGGTGACTTGTGGGGCTCTCACCAGGTTCTGTTACCCAGAATCCTTTGCAAACCTCAAAATTTGGCCAAAAAAACTGTTTTTCCTCACATTTCGGTGACAGAAAGTCCTGGAGTCTGAGAGGAGCCACAAATTTCCTTCCACCTAGCGTTCCCCCAAGTCTACTGATAAAAATGGTACCTCACTTGTGCGGGTAGACCTAGCGCCCGCAACAGGATATCCCCCAAAACACAACGTGGACACATCACATTTTCCCAAAGAAAACAGACCTTTTTTTTGCAGAGTGCATAGCTGTGCATTATGGCATCTAGCTCAGTCGGCAACTAGGGAAACCTACCAAACCTGCGCATTTTTGAAAACTAGACACCTAGGGGAATCCAAGATGGGGTGCCTTGTGGGGCTCTCACCAGGTTCTGTTACCAAGAATCCTTTGCAAACCTCACAAGGTTGCCAAAAAACACGTTTTCCTCACATTTCGGTGACAGAAAGTTCTGGAATCTGAAAGGAGCCACACATTTCCTTCCACCCATCGTTCCCCCAAGTCTCCCGAAAAAAAAAGGTACCTCACTTGTGCGGGTAGGCCTAGCGCCCGCAACAGGATATGCCCCAAAACACAACGTAGACACATCACATTTTCCCAAAGAAAACAGATCTTTTTTTTGCAGAGTGCCTAGCTGTGCATTTTGGCCTCTAGCTCAGTCGGCACCCAGGGAAACCTACCAAACCTGCGCATTTGTGAAAACTAGACACCTAGGGGAATCCAAGATGGGGTGACTTGTGGGGCTCTCACCAGGTTCTGTTACCCGGAATCCTTTGCAAACCTCAAAATTTGGCCAAAAAAACTGTTTTTCCTCACATTTCGTTGACAGTAAGTTCTGGAACCTGAGCGGAGCCACAAATTTCCTTCCACCCATCGTTCCCCCAAGTCTCCCAATAAAAATGGTACCTCACTTGTGCGGGTAGGCCTAGCGCCTGCGACAGGTTATACCCCAAAACACAACATAGACACATCACATTTTCCCAGAGAAAACAGACCTGTTTTTTGCAGAGTGCCTAGCTGTGGATTTTGTCCTCTAGCTTAGTCGACACCTAGGGAAACCTACCAAACCTGCGCATTTATGAAAACTAGACACCTAGGGGTATCCAAGATGGGGTGACTTGTGGGGCTCTCACCAGGTTCTGTTACCCAGAATCCTTTGCAAACCTCAAAATTTGGCCAAAAAACCTGTTTTTCCTCACATTTCGGTGACAGAAAGTTCTGGAATCTGAGAGGAGCCACAAATTTCCTTCCACCCAGCGTTCCCGCAAGTCTCCCGATAAAAATGGTACCTCACTTGTGTGGGTAGGCCTAGCACCCGCTACAGGATATGCCCCAAAACACAACGTGGACACATCACATTTTCCCAAAGAAAACAGACCTGTTTTTGCAGAGTGCCTAGCTGTGCATTTTGGCCTCTAGCTTACTTGGCACCTAGGGAAACCTACCAAACCTGTGCATTTGTGAAAACTAGACACCTAGGGGAATCCAAGATGTGGTGACTTGTGGGGCTCTCACCAGGTTCTGTTACCCAGAATCCTTTGCAAACCTCAAAATTTGGCCAAAAAAACACTTTTTCCTCACATTTCGGTGACAGAAAGTTCTGGAACCTGAGAGGAGCCACAAATTTCCTTCCACCCATCGTTCCCCCAAGTCTCCCGATAAAAATGGTACCTCACGTGTGCGGGTAGGCCTAGCGTCTGCGACAGGTTATGCCCCAAAACACAACGTGGACACATCACATTTTCCCAGAGAAAACAGACCTGTTTTTTCCAGAGTGCCTAGCTGTGGATTTTGTCCTCTAGCTCAGTCGACACCTAGGGAAACCTACCAAACCTGCGCATTTTTGAAAACTAGACACCTAGGGGAATCCAAGATGGGGTGACTTGTGCGGCTCTCACCAGGTTCTGTTACCCAGAATCCTTTGCAAACCTCAAAATCTGGCCAAAAAAACACTTTTTCCTCACATTTCGGTGACAGAAAGTTCTGGAATCTGAGAGGAGCCACAAATTTCCTTCCACCCATCGTTCCCCCTAGTCTCCCGATAACAATGGTAACTCACTTGTGTGGGTAGCCTAGCACCCGCTACAGGATATGCCCCAAAACACAACGTGGACACATCACATTTTCCCAAAGAAAACAGACCTGTTTTTTGCAGAGTGCCTAGCTGTGCATTTTGGCCTCTAGCTTACTTGGCACCTAGGGAAACCTACCAAACCTGTGCATTTGTGAAAACTAGACACCTAGGGGAATCCAAGATGTGGTGACTTGTGGGGCTCTCACCAGGTTCTGTTACCCAGAATCCTTTGCAAACCTCAAAATTTGGCCCAAAAAACAGTTTTTCCTCACATTTCGGTGACAGAAAGTTCTGGAACCTGAGAGGAGCCACAAATTTCCTTCCACCCATCGTTCCCCCAAGTCTCCCGATAAAAATGGTACCTCACGTATGCGGATAGGCCTAGCGTCTGCGACAGGTTATGCCCCAAAACACAACGTGGACACATCACATTTTCCCAAAGAAAACAGACCTGTTTTTTGCAGAGTGCCTAGCTGTGCATTTTGGCCTCTAGCTTACTTGGCACCTAGGGAAACCTACCAAACCTGTGCATTTGTGAAAACTAGACACCTAGGGGAATCCAAGATGTGGTGACTTGTGGGGCTCTCACCAGGTTCTGTTACCCAGAATCCTTTGCAAACCTCAAAATTTGGCCCAAAAAACACTTTTTCCTCACATTTCGGTGACAGAATGTTCTGGAATCTGAGAGGAGCCACAAATTTCCTTCCACCCATCGTTCCCCCAAGTCTCCCGATAAAAATGGTACCTCACGTGTGCGGGTAGGCCTAGCGTCTGCGACAGGTTATGCCCCAAAACACAACGTGGACACATCACATTTTCCCAGAGAAAACAGACCTGTTTTTTCCAGAGTGCCTAGCTGTGGATTTTGTCCTCTAGCTCAGTCGACACCGAGGGAAACCTACCAAACCTGCGCATTTTTGAAAACTAGACACCTAGGGGAATCCAAGATGGGGTGACTTGTGCGGCTCTCACCAGGTTCTGTTACCCAGAATCCTTTGCAAACCTCAAAATCTGGCCAAAAAAACACTTTTTCCTCACATTTCGGTGACAGAAAGTTCTGGAATCTGAGAGGAGCCACAAATTTCCTTCCACCCATCGTTCCCCCTAGTCTCCCGATAACAATGGTAACTCACTTGTGTGGGTAGCCTAGCACCCGCTACAGGATATGCCCCAAAACACAACGTGGACACATCACATTTTCCCAAAGAAAACAGACCTGTTTTTTGCAGAGTGCCTAGCTGTGCATTTTGGCCTCTAGCTTACTTGGCACCTAGGGAAACCTACCAAACCTGTGCATTTGTGAAAACTAGACACCTAGGGGAATCCAAGATGTGGTGACTTGTGGGGCTCTCACCAGGTTCTGTTACCCAGAATCCTTTGAAAACCTCAAAATTTGGCCAAAAAAACAGTTTTTCCTCACATTTCGGTGACAGAAAGTTCTGGAACCTGAGAGGAGCCACAAATTTCCTTCCACCCATCGTTCCCCCAAGTCTCCCGATAAAAATGGTACCTCACGTATGCGGGTAGGCCTAGCATCTGCGACAGGTTATGCCCCAAAACACAACGTGGACACATCACATTTTCCCAGAGAAAACAGACCTGTTTTTTGCAGAGTGCCTAGCTGTGGATTTTGTCATCTAGCTCAGTCGACACCTAGGGAAACCTACCAAACCTGCGCATTTTTGAAAACTAGACACCTAGGGGAATCCAAGATGGGGTGAATTGTGCAGCTCTCACCAGTTTCTGTTTCCCAGAATCCTTTGCAAACCTCAAAATCTGGCCAAAAAACACTTTTTCCTCACATTTCGGTGACAGAAAGTTCTGGAATCTGAGAGGAGCCACAAATTTCCTTCCACCCATCGTTACCCCTAGTCTCCCGATAAAAATCGTAACTCACTTGTGTGGGTAGGCCTAGCGCCCGCTACAGGATATGCCCCAAAACACAACGTGGACACATCACATTTTCCCAAAGAAAACAGACCTGTTTTTTGCAGAGTGCCTAGCTGTGCATTTTGCCCTCTAGCTTACTTGGCACCTAGGGAAACCTACCAAACCTGCACATTTGTGAAAACTAGACACCTAGGGGAATCCAAGATGGGGTGACTTGTAGGGCTCTCACCAGGTTCTGTTACCCAGAATCCTTTGCAAACCTCAACATTTGGCCCAAAAAACACTTTTTCCTCACATTTCGGTGACAGAAAGTTCTGGAATCTGAGAGGAGCCACAAATTTCCTTCTACCCAGCGTTCCCCCAAGTCTCCCGATACAAATGGTACCTCACTTGTGTGGGTAGGCCTAGCGCCCGCTACAGGATATGCCCCAAAACACAACGTGGACACATCACATTTTTCCATAGAAAACAGACCTGTTTTTTGCAGAGTGCCTAGTTGTGCATTTTGCCCTCTAGCTTACTTGGCATCCAAGGAAACCTACCAAACCTGTGCATTTGTGAAACCTAGACACCTAGGGGAATCCAAGATGGGGTGACTTGTAGGGCTCTCACCAGGTTCTGCTACCCAGAATCCTTTGCAAACCTCAAAATTTGGCCCAAAAAACACTTTTTCCTCACATTTCGGTGACAGAAAGTTCTGGAATCTGAGAGGAGCCACAAATTTCCTTCCCCCATCGTTCCCCTAAGTCTACTGATAAAAATGGTACCTCACTTGTGTGGGTAGGCCTAGCGCCCGCAACAGGATATGCCCCAAAACACAACGTGGACACATCACATTTTCCCAAAGAAATCACACCTGTTTTTTGCAAAGTGCCTAGCTGTGGATTTTGGCCTCTAGCTCAGCCGGCACCTAGGGAAACCTACCAAACTTGCGCATTTTTGAAAACTAGACACCTAGGGGAATCCAAGATTGGGTGAATTGTGGGGCTTTCACCAGGTTCTGTTACCCAGAATCCTTTGCAAACCTCAAAATTTGGCCAAAAAAACACTTTTTCCTCACATTTCGGTGACAGAAAGTTCTGGAATCTGAGAGGAACCACACATTTCCTTCCACCCATCGTTCCCCCAAGTCTCCCGATAAAAATGGTAACTCACTTGTGCGGATAGGCGTAGCTCCCGCAACAGGATATGCCCCAAAACACAACGTGGACACATCACATTTTCCCAAAGAAAACAGATTTTTTTTTCCAGAGAGCCTAGCTGTGCATTTTGGCCTCTAGCTCAGTCGGCACCTAGGGAAACCTACCAAACCTGCGAATTTTTGAAAACTAGACACCTAGGGGAATCCAAGATGGGGTGACTTGTGGGGCTCTCACCAGGTTCTGTTACCCAGGATCCTTTTCAAACCTCAAAATTTGGCCAAAAAAACAGTTTTTCCTCACATTTCGGTGACAGAAAGTTCTGGAACCTGAGAGGAGCCACAAATTTCCTTCCACCCATCGTTCCCCCAAGTCTCCTGATAAAAATGGCACCTCACGTGTGCGGGTAGGCATAGCGTCTGCGACAGGTTATGCCCCAAAACACAACGTGGACACATCACATTTTCCCAGAGAAAACAGACCTGTTTTTTGCAGAGTGCCTAGCTGTGGATTTTGTCCTCTAGCTCAGTCGACACCTAGGGAAACCTACCAAACCTGTGCATTTTTGAAAACTAGACACCTAGGGGAATCCAAGATTGGGTGATTGTGCGGCTCTCACCAGTTTCTGTTACCCAGAATCCTTTGCAAACCTCAAAATCTGGCCAAAAAAACACTTTTTCCCCACATTTCGGTGACAGAAAGTTCTGGAATCTGAGAGGAGCCACACATTTCCTTCCACCCATCGCTCCCCAAGTCTCCCGATAAAAATGGTACCTCACTTGTGTGGGTAGGCCTAGCGCCCGCAACAGGATATGCCCCAAAACACAACGTGGACACATCACATTTTCCCAAAAAAACACACCTGTTTTTTGCAAAGTGCCTAGCTGTGATTTTGACCTCTAGCTCAGCCGGCACCTAGGGAAACCTACCAAACTTGCGCATTTTTGAAAACTAGACACCTAGGGGAATCCAAGATGGGGTGAATTGTGGGGCTTTCACCAGGTTCTGTTACCCAGAATCCTTTGCAAACCTCAAAATTTGGCCCAAAAAACACTTTTTCCTCACATTTCGGTGACAGAAAGTTTTTAAATCTGAGAGGAGCCACACATTTCCTTCCACCGTTCGTTCCCCCAAGTCTCCCAATAAAAATGGTAACTCACTTGTGCGGGTAGGTCTAGCTCCCGAAGCAGGATATGCCCCAAATCACAATGTGGACACATGACATTTTCCCAAAGAAAACACACCTTTTTTTTCCAGAGTGCCTAGCTGTGCATTTTGGCCTCTAGCTCAGTCGGCACCTAGGGAAACCTACCAAACCTGTGCATTTTTTAAAACTAGACACCTAGGGGAATCCAAGATGGTGTGACTTGTGGGGCTCTCACCAGGTTCTGTTACCCAGAATTCTTTGCAAACCTCAAAATCTGGCCAAAAAACCCACTTTTTCCTCACATTTCGGTGACTGAAAGTTCTGGAATCTGAGAGGAGCCACAAATTTCCTTCCACCCAGCGTTCCCCCAAGTCTACTGATAAAAATGGTACCTCACTTGTGTGGGTAGGCCTAGTGCCTGTAACAGGATATGCCCCAAAACACAACGTGGACACATCCCATTTTACCAAAGAAAACAGACCTTTTTTTTGCAGAGTGCCTAGCTGTGCATTTTGGCCTCTAGCTCAGTCGGCACCTAGGGAAACCTACCAAACCTGCGCATTTTTGAAAACTAGACACCTAGGGGAATCCAAGATGGGGTGACTTGTGGGGCTCTCACCAAGTTCTGTTACCCAGAATCCTTTGCAAACCTCAAAACTTGGCCCAAAAAACACTTTTTCCTCACATTTAGGTGACAGAAAGTTCTGGAATCTGAGAGGAGCCACACATTTCCTTCCACCCAGCGTTCCCTCAATTCTACTGATAAAAATGGTACCTCACTTGTGTGGGTAGGCCTAGCACCCGCAACAGGATATGCCCCAAAGCACAACGTGGACACATCACATTTTCCCAAAGTAAACAGACCGGCTTTTTGCAGAGTGCCTAGCTGTGCATTTTGGCCTCTAGCTCAGTCGGCACCTAGGGAAACCTACCAAACCTGCACATTTTTGAAAACTAGACACCTAGGGGAATCCAAGATGGGGTGACTTGTGGGGCTCTCACCAGGTTCTGTTACCCAGAATCCTTTGCAAACCTCAAAATTTGGCCCAAAAAACACTTTTTCCTCACATTTAGGTGACAGAAAGTTCTGGAATCTGAGAGGAGCCACACATTTCCTTCCACCCAGCGTTCCCCCAAGTCTACTGATAAAAATGGTACCTCACTTGTGTGGGTAGGCCTAGCACCCGCAACAGGATATGCCCCAAAACACAACGTGGACACATCACATTTTCCCAAAGTAAACAGACCTGCTTTTTGCAGAGTGCCTAGCTGTGCATTTTGGCCTCTAGCTCAGTCGGCACCTAGGGAAACTTACCACACCTGCGCATTTTTGAAAACTAGACACCTAGGGGAATTCAAGATGGGGTGACTTGTGGGGCTCTCACCAGGTTCTGTTACCCAGAATCCTTTGCAAACCTCAAAATTTGGCCAAAAAAACTGTTTTTCCTCACATTTCGGTGACAGAAAGTCCTGGAGTCTGAGAGGAGCCACAAATTTCCTTCCACCTAGCGTTCCCCCAAGTCTACTGATAAAAATGGTACCTCACTTGTGCGGGTAGGCCTAGCGCCCGCAACAGGATATCCCCCAAAACACAACGTGGACACATCACATTTTCCCAAAGAAAACAGACCTTTTTTTTGCAGAGTGCATAGCTGTGCATTTTGGCATCTAGCTCAGTCAGCAACTAGGGAAACCTACCAAACCTGCGCATTTTTGAAAACTAGACACCTAGGGGAATCCAAGATGGGGTGACTTGTGGGGCTCTCACCAGGTTCTGTTACCCAGAATCCTTTGCAAACCTCAAAATTTGGCCAAAAAAACAGTTTTTCCTCACATTTTGGTGACAGAAAGTTCTGGAACCTGAGAGGAGCCACAAATTTCCTTCCACCCATCGTTCCCCCAAGTCTCCCGATAACAATTGTACCTCACTTGTGCGGGTAGGCCTAGCGCCCGCAACAGGTTATGCCCCAAAACACAAAGTGGACACATCACATTTTCCCAGAGAAAACAGACCTGTTTTTTGCAGAGTGCCTAGCTGTGGATTTTGTCCTCTAGCTCAGTCGACACCTAGGGAAACATACCAAACCTGCGCATTTTTGAAAACTAGACACCTAGGGGAATCCAAGATGGGGTGACTTGTGGGTCTCTCACCAGGTTCTGTTACCCAGAATTCTTTGCAAACCTCAAAATCTGGCCAAAAAAACACTTTTTCCTCACATTTCGGTGACTGAAAGTTCTGGAATCTGAGAGGAGCCACAAATTTCCTTCCACCCATCGTTCCCCCAAGTCTCCCGATAAAAGTGGTACCTCACATGTGCGGGTAGGCCTAGCGTCTGCGACAGGTTATGCCCCAAAACACAACGTGGACACATCACATTTTCCCAGAGAAAACAGACCTGTTTTTTGCAGAGTGCCTAGCTGTGGATTTTGATCTCTAGCTCAGTCGACACCTAGGGAAACCTACCAAACCTGCGCATTTTTGAAAACTAGACACCTAGGGAAATCCAAGATGGGGTGACTTGTGGAGCTCTCACCAGTTTCTGTTACCCAGAATCCTTTGCAAACCTCAAAATCTGGCCAAAAAAACACTTTTTCCTCACATTTCGGAGACAGAAAGTTCTGGAATCTGAGAGGAGCCACAAATTTGCTTCCACCCATCGTTCCCCCTAGTCTCCCGATAAAAATTGTACCTCACTTGTGTGGGTAGGCCTAGCGCCCGCTACAGGATATGCCCCAAAACACAACATGGACACATCACATTTTCCCAAAGAAAACAGACCTGTTTTTTGCAGAGTGCCTAGCTGTGCATTTTGCCCTCTAGCTTACTTGGCACCTAGGGAAACCTACCAAACCTGTGCATTTGTGAAAACTAGACACCTAGGGGAATCCAAGATGGGGTGACTTGTAGGGCTCTCATCAGGTTCTGTTACACAGAATCCTTTGCAAACCTCAAAATTTGGCCCAAAAAACACTTTTTCCTCACATTTCGTTGACAGAAAGTTCTGGAATCTGAGAGGAGCCACAAATTTCCTTCCACCCATCGTTCCCCCAAGTCTCCCGATAAAAATGGTACCTCACTTGTGTGGGTAGGCCTAGCGCCCGCAACAGGATATGCCCCAAAACACAACGTGGACACATCACATTTTCCCAAAGAAATCACACCTGTTTTTTGCAAAGTGCCTAGCTGTGGATTTTGGCCTCTAGCTCAGCCGGCACCTAGGGAAACCTACCAAACTTGCGCATTTTTGAAAACTAGACACCTAGGGGAATCCAAGATGGGGTGAATTGTGGGGCTTTCACCAGGTTCTGTTACCCAGAATCCTTTGCAAACCTCAAAATTTGGCCAAAAAAACACTTTTTCCTCACATTTCGGTGACAGAAAGTTCTGGAAACTGAGAGGAGCCACACATTTCCTTCCACCCATCGTTCCCCCAAGTCTCCCGATAAAAATGGTACCTCACTTTTGTGGGTAGGCCTAGTGCCCGCTACAGGATATGCCCCAAAACACAACGTGGACACATCACATTTTCCCAAAGAAAACAGACCTGTTTTTTGCAGAGTGCCTAGCTGTGCATTTTGGCCTCTAGCTTACTTGGCACCTAGGGAAACCTACCAAACCTGTGCATTTGTGAAAACTAGACACCTAGGGGAATCCAAGATGGGGTGACTTGTGGGGCTCTCACCAGGTTCTGTTACCCAGAATCCTTTGCAAACCTCAAAATTTGGCCAAAAAAACACTTTTTCCTCACATTTCGGTGACAGAAAGTTCTGGAAACTGAGAGGAGCCACACATTTCCTTCCACCCATCGTTCCCCCAAGTCTCCCGATAAAAATGGTACCTCACTTTTGTGGGTAGGCCTAGTGCCCGCTACAGGATATGCCCCAAAACACAACGTGGACACATCACATTTTCCCAAAGAAAACAGACCTGTTTTTTGCAGAGTGCCTAGCTGTGCATTTTGGCCTCTAGCTTACTTGGCACCTAGGGAAACCTACCAAACCTGTGCATTTGTGAAAACTAGACACCTAGGGGAATCCAAGATGGGGTGACTTGTGGGGCTCTCACCAGGTTCTGTTACCCAGAATCCTTTGCAAACCTCAAAATTTGGCCAAAAAAACACTTTTTCCTCACATTTCGGTGACAGAAAGTTCTGGAATCTGAGAGGAGCCACAAATTTCCTTCCACCCAGCGTTCCCCCAAGTCTCCCGATAAAAATGTTACCTCACTTGTGTGGGTAGACCTAGTACCCGCTACAGGATATGCCCCAAAACACAACGTGGACACATCACATTTTCCCAAAGAAAACAGACCTGTTTTTTGCAGAGTGCCTAGCTGTGCATTTTGGCCTCTAGCTTACTTGGCACCTAGGGAAACCTACCAAACCTGTGCATTTGTGAAAACTAGACACCTAGGGGAATCCAAGATGGGGAGACTTGTGGGGCTCTCACCAGGTTCTGTTACCCAGAATCCTTTGCAAACCTCAAAATTTGGCCCAAAAAACAGTTTTTCCTCACATTTCGGTGACAGAAAGTTCTGGAACCTGAGAGGAGCCACAAATTTCCTTCCACCCATCGTTCCCCCAAGTCTCCCGATAAAAATGGTACCTCACTTGTGCGGGTAGGCCTAGCGTCTGCGACAGGTTATGCCCCAAAACACAACGTGGACACATCACATTTTCCCAGAGAAAACAGACCTGTTTTTTGCAGAGTGCCTTGCTGTGGATTTTGTCCTCTAGCTCAGTCGACACCTAGGGAAACCTACCAAACCTGCGCATTTTTGAAAACTAGACACGTAGGGGAATCCAATATGGGGTGACTTGTGGGGCTCTCACCAGTTTCTGTTACCCAGAATCCTTTGCAAACCTCAAAATGTGGCCAAAAAAACACTTTTTCCTCACATTTCGGTGACAGAAAGTTCTGGAATCTGAGAGGAGCCACAAATTTCCTTCCACCCATCGTTCCTCCTAGTCTTCCGATAAAAACGGTACCTCACTTGTGTGGGTAGGCCTAGCGCCCGCTACAGGATATGCCCCAAAACACAACGTGGACACATCACATTTTCCCAAAGAAAACAGACCTGTTTTTTGCAGAGTGCCTAGTTGTGCATTTTGCCCTCTAGCTTACTTGGCACCCAAGGAAACCTACCAAACCTGTGCATTTGTGAAAACTAGACACCTAGGGGAATCCAAGATGGGGTGACTTGTAGGGCTCTCACCAGGTTCTGTTACCCAGAATCCTTTGCAAACCTCAAAATTTGGCCCAAAAAACACTTTTTCCTCACATTTCGGTGACAGAAAGTTCTGGAATCTGAGAGGAGCCACAAATTTCCTTCCACCCATCGTTCCCCCAAGTCGCCCGATAAAAATGGTACCTCACTTGTGTGGGTAGGCCTAGCGCCCGCAACAGGATATGCCCCAAAACACAACGTGGACACATCACATTTTGCCAAAGAAATCACACCTGTTTATTGCAAAGTGCCTAGCTGTGGATTTTGGCCTCTAGCTCAGCCGGCACCTAGGGAAACCTACCAAACTTACGCATTTTTGAAAACTAGACACCTAGGGGAATCCAAGATTGGGTGAATTGTGGGGCTTTCACCAGGTTCTGTTACCCAGAATCCTTTGCAAACCTCAACATTTGGCCAAAAAAACACCTTTTCCTCACATTTCGGTGACAGAAAGTTCTGGAATATGAGAGGAACCACACATTTCCTTCCACCCATCGTTCCCCCAAGTCTCCCGATAAAAATGGTAACTCACTTGTGCGGATAGGCCTAGCTCCCGCAACAGGATATGCCCCAAAACACAACGTGGACACATCACATTTTCCCAAAGAAAACAGATTTTTTTTTCCAGAGTGCCTAGCTGTGCATTTTGGCCTCTAGCTCAGTCGGCAGCTAGGGAAACCTACCAAACCTGCGCATTTTTGAAAACTAGACACGTAGGGAAATCCAAGATGGGGTGAATTGTGGGGCTCTCACCAGGTTCTGTTACCCAGAATCCTTTGCAAACCTCAAAATTTGGCCCAAAAAACACTTTTTCCTCACATTTAGGTGACAGAAAGTTCTGGAATCTGAGAGGAGCCACACATTTCCTTCCACCCAGCGTTCCCCCAAGTCTACTGATAAAAATGTTACCTCACTTGTGTGGGTAGGCCAAGCACCCGCAACAGGATATGCCCCCAAAACACAACGTGGACACATCACATTTTCCCAAAGTAAACAGACCTGCTTTTTGCAGAGTGCCTAGCTGTGCATTTTGGCCTCTAGCTCAGTCGGCACCTAGGGAAACCTACCAAACCTGCGCATTTTTGAAAACTAGACACCTAGGGGAATTAGAGATGGGGTGACTTGTGGGGCTCTCACCAGGTTCTGTTACCCAGAATCCTTTGCAAACCTCAACATTTGGCCAAAAAAACAGTTTTTCCTCACATTTCGGTGACAGAAAGTCCTGGAGTCTGAGAGGAGCCACAAATTTCCTTCCACCTAACGTTCCCCCAAGTCTACAGATAAAAATGGTACCTCACTTGTGTGGGTAGGCCTAGCGCCTGCAACAGGATATGCCCCAAAACACAACGTGGACACATCACATTTTCCCAAAGAAAACAGACCTGTTTTTTGCAGAGTGCCTAGCTGTGGATTTTGGCCTCTAGCTCAGTCGGCACCTAGGGAAACCTACCAAACCTGCGCATTTTTGAAAACTAGACACCTAGGGGAATCCAAGATGGGGTGCCTTGTGGGGCTCTCACCAGGTTCTGTTACCCAGAATCCTTTGCAAACCTCACAAGGTGGCCAAAAAAACACTTTTTCCTCACATTTCGATGACAAAAAGTTCTGGAATCTGAGAGGAGCCACACATTTCCTTCCACCCATCGTTCCCCCAAGTCTCCCGATAAAAATGGTACCTCACTTGTGCGGGTAGGCCTAGCGCCCGCAACAGGATATCCGCCAAAACACAACGTGGATACATCACATTTTCCCAAAGAAAACAGACCTTTTTTTTGCAGAGTGCATAGCTGTGCATTTTGGCCTCTAGCTCAGTCGGCACCTAGGGAAACCTACCAAACCTGTGCATTTTCGAAAACTAGAAACCTAGGGGAATCCAAGATGGGGTGACTTGTGGGGCTCACACCAGGTTCTGTTACCCAGAATTCTTTGCAAACCTCAAAATCTGGCCCAAAAAAACACTTTTTCCTCACATTTCGGTGACTGAAAGTTCTGGAATCTGAGAGGAGCCACAAATTTCCTTCCACCCAGCGTTCCCCCAAGTCTACTGATAAAAATGGTACCTCACTTGTGTGGGTAGGCCTAGCGCCTGTAACAGGATATGCCCCAAAACACAACGTGGACACATCACATTTTCCCAAAGAAAACAGACCTTTTTTTTGCACAGTGCCTAGCTGTGCATTTTGGCCTCTAACTCAGTCGGCACCTAGGGAAACCTACCAAACCTGCGCATTTTTGAAAACTAGACACCTAGGGGAATCCAAGATGGGGTGACTTGTGGGGCTCTCACCAGGTTCTGTTACCCAGAATCCTTTGCAAACCTCAAAATTTGGCCCAAAAAACACTTTTTCCTCACATTTAGGTGACAGAAAGTTCTGGAATCTGAGAGGAGCCACACATTTCCTTCCACCCACTGTTCCCCCAAGTCTACTGATAAAAATGGTACCTCACTTGTGTGGGTAGGCCTAGCACCCGCAACAGGATATGCCCCAAAGCACAACGTGGACACATCACATTTTCCCAAAGTAAACAGACCTGCTTTTTGCAGAGTGCCTAGCTGTGCATTTTGGCCTCTAGCTCAGTCGGCACCTAGGGAAACCTACCAAACCTACGCATTTTTGAAAACTAGACACCTAGGGGAATTCAAGATGGGGTGACTTGTGGGGCTCTCCCCAGGTTCTGTTACCCAGAATCCTTTGCAAACCTCAAAATTTGGCCAAAAAAACTGATTTCCCTCACATTTCGGTGACAGAAAGTCCTGGAGTCTGAGAGGAGCCACAAATTTCCTTCCACCTAGCGTTCCCCCAAGTCTACTGATAAAAATGGTACCTCACTTGTGTGGGTAGGCCTAGCGCCTGCAACAGGATATGCCCCAAAACACAACGTGGACACATCACATTTTCCCAAAGAAAACACACCTTTTTTTTCCAGAGTGCCTAGCTGTGCATTTTGGCCTCTAGCTCAGTCAGCACCTAGGGAAACCTACCAAACCTGCGCATTTTTGAAAACTAGACACCTAGGGGAATCCAAGATGGGGTGACTTGTGGGGCTCTCACCAGGTTCTGTTACCCAGAATCCTTTGTAAACCTCAAAATCTGGCCCAAAAAACACTTTTTCCTCACATTTCGGTGACTGAAAGTTCTGGAATCTGAGAGGAGCCACAAATTTCCTTCCACCCAGCATTCCCCCAAGTCTACTGATAAAAATGGTACCTCACTTGTGTGGGTAGGCCTAGCGACTGCAACAGGATATGCCCCAAAACACAACGTGGACACATCACATTTTCCCAAAGTAAACAGACCTGCTTTTTGCAGAGTGCCTAGCTGTGCATTTTGGCCTCTAGCTCAGTCGGCACCTAGGGAAACCTACCAAACCTGCGCATTTTTGAAAACTAGACACCTAGGGGAATCCAGGATGGGGTGACTTGTGGGGCTCTCACCAGGTTCTGTTACCCAGAATTCTTTGCAAACCTCAAAATCTGGCCAAAAAAACACTTGTTCCTCACATTTCGGTGACTGAAAGTTCTGGAATCTGAGAGGAGCCACAAATTTCCTTCCACCCAGCGTTCCCCCAAGTCTACTGATAAAAATGGTACCTCACTTGTGTGGGTAGGCCTAGCGCCTGTAACAGGATATGCCCCAAAACACAACGTGGACACATCACATTTTCCCAAAGTAAACAGACCTGCTTTTTGCAGAGTGCCTAGCTGTGCATTTTGGCCTCTAGCTCAGTCGGCACCTAGGGAAACCTACCAAACCTGCGCATTTTTGAAAACTAGACACCTAGGGGAATCCAAGATTGGGTGACTTGTGGGGCTCTCACCAGGTTCTGTTACCCAGAATTCTTTGCAAACCTCAAAATCTGGCCAAAAAAACACTTGTTCCTCACATTTCGGTGACAGAAAGTTCTGCATCTGAGAGGAGCCACACATTTCCTTCCACCCATCGTTCCCCCAAGTCTCCCGATAAAAATGGTAACTCACTTGTGCGGGTAGGCCTAGCTCCCGCAACAGGATATGCCCCAGGACACAACGTGGACACATCACATTTTCCCAAAGAAAACAGACCTTTTTTTTCCAGAGTGCCTAGCTGTGCATTTTGGCCTCTAGCTCAGTCGGCACCTAGGGAAACCTACCAAACCTGCGCATTTTTGAAAACTAGACACCTAGGGGAATCCAAGATGGGGTGACTTGTGGGGCTCTCACCAGGTTCTGTTACCCAGAATCCTTTGCAAACCTCAAAATCTGGCCAAAAAAACACTTTTTCCTCACATTTTGGTGACAGAAAGTTCTGGAACATGAGAGGAGCCACAAATTTCCTTCCATCCAGCGTTCCCCCAAGTCTACTGATAAAAATGGTACCTCACTTGTGTGGGTAGGTCTAGCGCCTGTAACAGGATATGCCCCAAAACACAACGTGGACACATCACATTTTCCCAAAGAAAACAGACCTTTTTTTTGCAGAGTGCCTAGCTGTGCATTTTGGCGTCTAGCCCAGTCGGCACCTAGGGAAACCTACCAAACCTGCGCATTTTTGAAAACTAGACAACTAGGGGAATCCAAGATGGGGTGAATTGTGGGGCTCTCACCAGTTTCTGTTACCCAGAATCCTTTGCAAACCTCAAAATTTGGCCCAAAAAACACTTTTTCCTCACATTTAGGTGACAGAAAGTTCTGGAATCTGAGAGGAGCCACACATTTCCTTCCACCCAGCGTTCCCCCAAGTCTAGTGATAAAAATGGTACCTCACTTGTGTGGGTAGGCCAAGCACCCGCAACAGGATATGCCCCAAAACACAACGTGGACACATCACATTTTCCCAAAGTAAACAGACCTGCTTTTTGCAGAGTGCCTAGCTGTGCATTTTGGCCTCTAGCTCAGTCGGCACCTAGGGAAACCTACCAAACCTGCGCATTTTTGAAAACTAGACACCTAGGGGAATTAGAGATGGGGTGACTTGTGGGGCTCTCACCAGGTTCTGTTACCCAGAATCCTTTGCAAACCTCAACATTTGGCCAAAAAAACTGTTTTTCCTCACATTTCGGTGACAGAAAGTCCTGGAGTCTGAGAGGAGCCACAAATTTCCTTCCACCTAACGTTCCCCCAAGTCTACAGATAAAAATGGTACCTCACTTGTGTGGGTAGGCCTAGCGCCTGCAACAGGATATGCCCCAAAACACAACGTGGACACATCACATTTTCCCAAAGAAAACAGACCTGTTTTTTGCAGAGTGCCTAGCTGTGGATTTTGGCCTCTAGCTCAGTCGGCACCTAGGGAAACCTACCAAACCTGCGCATTTTTGAAAACTAGACACCTAGGGGAATCCAAGATGGGGTGCCTTGTGGGGCTCTCACCAGGTTCTGTTACCCAGAATCCTTTGCAAACCTCACAAGGTGGCCAAAAAAACACTTTTTCCTCACATTTCGATGACAAAAAGTTCTGGAATCTGAGAGGAGCCACACATTTCCTTCCACCCATCGTTCCCCCAAGTCTCCCGATAAAAATGGTACCTCACTTGTGCGGGTAGGCCTAGCGCCCGCAACAGGATATCCCCCAAAACACAACGTGGATACATCACATTTTCCCAAAGAAAACAGACCTTTTTTTTGCAGAGTGCATAGCTGTGCATTTTGGCCTCTAGCTCAGTCGGCACCTAGGGAAACCTACCAAACCTGCGCATTTTTGAAAACTAGACACCTAGGGGAATCCAAGATGGGGTGACTTGTGGGGCTCTCACCAGGTTCTGTTACCCAGAATCCTTTGCAAACCTCAAAATTTGGCCCAAATAAAACACTTTTTCCTCACATTTAGGTGACAGAAAGTTCTGGAATCTGAGAGGAGCCACACATTTCCTTCCACCCACTGTTCCCCCAAGTCTACTGATAAAAATGGTACCTCACTTGTGTGGGTAGGCCTAGCACCCGCAACAGGATATGCCCCAAAGCACAACGTGGACACATCACATTTTCCCAAAGTAAACAGACCTGCTTTTTGCAGAGTGCCTAGCTGTGCATTTTGGCCTCTAGCTCAGTCGGCACCTAGGGAAACCTACCAAACCTACGCATTTTTGAAAACTAGACACCTAGGGGAATTCAAGATGGGGTGACTTGTGGGGCTCTCACCAGGTTCTGTTACCCAGAATCCTTTGCAAACCTCAAAATTTGGCCAAAAAAACTGATTTTCCTGACATTTCGGTGACAGAAAGTCCTGGAGTCTGAGAGGAGCCACAAATTTCCTTCCACCTAGCGTTCCCCCAAGTCTACTGATAAAAATGGTACCTCACTTGTGTGGGTAGGCCTAGCGCCTGCAACAGTATATGCCCCAAAACACAACGTGGACACATCACATTTTCCCAAAGAAAACACACCTTTTTTTTCCAGAGTGCCTAGCTGTGCATTTTGGCCTCTAGCTCAGTCAGCACCTAGGGAAACCTACCAAACCTGCGCATTGTTGAAAACTAGACACCTAGGGGAATCCAAGATGGGGTGACTTGTGGGGCTCTCACCAGGTTCTGTTACCCAGAATCCTTTGTAAACCTCAAAATCTGGCCCAAAAAACACTTTTTCCTCACATTTCGGTGACTGAAAGTTCTGGAATCTGAGAGGAGCCACAAATTTCCTTCCACCCAGCGTTCCCCCAAGTCTACTGATAAAAATGGTACCTCACTTGTGTGGGTAGGCCTAGCGACTGCAACAGGATATGCCCCAAAACACAACGTGGACACATCACATTTTCCCAAAGTAAACAGACCTGCTTTTTGCAGAGTGCCTAGCTGTGCATTTTGGCCTCTAGCTCAGTCGGCACCTAGGGAAACCTACCAAACCTGCGCATTTTTGAAAACTAGACACCTAGGGGAATCCAGGATGGGGTGACTTGTGGGGCTCTCACCAGGTTCTGTTACCCAGAATTCTTTGCAAACCTCAAAATCTGGCCAAAAAAACACTTGTTCCTCACATTTCGGTGACTGAAAGTTCTGGAATCTGAGAGGAGCCACAAATGTCCTTCCACCCAGCGTTCCCCCAAGTCTACTGATAAAAATGGTACCTCACTTGTGTGGGTAGGCCTAGCGCCTGTAACAGGATATGCCCCAAAACACAACGTGGACACATCACATTTTCCCAAAGTAAACAGACCTTTTTTTTGCAGAGTGCCTAGCTGTGCATTTTGGCCTCTAGCTCAGTCGGCACCTAGGGAAACCTACCAAACCTGCGCATTTTTGAAAACTAGACACCTAGGGGAATCCAAGATGGGGTGACTTGTGGGGCTCTCACCAGGTTCTGTTACCCAGAATTCTTTGCAAACCTCAAAATCTGGCCAAAAAAACACTTGTTCCTCACATTTCGGTGACAGAAAGTTCTGCATCTGAGAGGAGCCACACATTTCCTTCCACCCATCGTTCCCCCAAGTCTCCCGATAAAAATGGTAACTCACTTGTGCGGGTAGGCCTAGCTCCCGCAACAGGATATGCCCCAGGACACAACGTGGACACATCACATTTTCCCAAAGAAAACAGACCTTTTTTTTCCAGAGTGCCTAGCTGTGCATTTTGGCCTCTAGCTCAGTCGGCACCTAGGGAAACCTACCAAACCTGCGCATTTTTGAAAACTAGACACCTAGGGGAATCCAAGATGGGGTGACTTGTGGGGCTCTCACCAGGTTCTGTTACCCAGAATCCTTTGCAAACCTCAAAATTTGGCCCAAATAAAACACTTTTTCCTCACATTTAGGTGACAGAAAGTTCTGGAATCTGAGAGGAGCCACACATTTCCTTCCACCCACTGTTCCCCCAAGTCTACTGATAAAAATGGTACCTCACTTGTGTGGGTAGGCCTAGCACCCGCAACAGGATATGCCCCAAAGCACAACGTGGACACATCACATTTTCCCAAAGTAAACAGACCTGCTTTTTGCAGAGTGCCTAGCTGTGCATTTTGGCCTCTAGCTCAGTCGGCACCTAGGGAAACCTACCAAACCTACGCATTTTTGAAAACTAGACACCTAGGGGAATTCAAGATGGGGTGACTTGTGGGGCTCTCACCAGGTTCTGTTACCCAGAATCCTTTGCAAACCTCAAAATTTGGCCAAAAAAACTGATTTTCCTGACATTTCGGTGACAGAAAGTCCTGGAGTCTGAGAGGAGCCACAAATTTCCTTCCACCTAGCGTTCCCCCAAGTCTACTGATAAAAATGGTACCTCACTTGTGTGGGTAGGCCTAGCGCCTGCAACAGTATATGCCCCAAAACACAACGTGGACACATCACATTTTCCCAAAGAAAACACACCTTTTTTTTCCAGAGTGCCTAGCTGTGCATTTTGGCCTCTAGCTCAGTCAGCACCTAGGGAAACCTACCAAACCTGCGCATTGTTGAAAACTAGACACCTAGGGGAATCCAAGATGGGGTGACTTGTGGGGCTCTCACCAGGTTCTGTTACCCAGAATCCTTTGTAAACCTCAAAATCTGGCCCAAAAAACACTTTTTCCTCACATTTCGGTGACTGAAAGTTCTGGAATCTGAGAGGAGCCACAAATTTCCTTCCACCCAGCGTTCCCCCAAGTCTACTGATAAAAATGGTACCTCACTTGTGTGGGTAGGCCTAGCGACTGCAACAGGATATGCCCCAAAACACAACGTGGACACATCACATTTTCCCAAAGTAAACAGACCTGCTTTTTGCAGAGTGCCTAGCTGTGCATTTTGGCCTCTAGCTCAGTCGGCACCTAGGGAAACCTACCAAACCTGCGCATTTTTGAAAACTAGACACCTAGGGGAATCCAGGATGGGGTGACTTGTGGGGCTCTCACCAGGTTCTGTTACCCAGAATTCTTTGCAAACCTCAAAATCTGGCCAAAAAAACACTTGTTCCTCACATTTCGGTGACTGAAAGTTCTGGAATCTGAGAGGAGCCACAAATGTCCTTCCACCCAGCGTTCCCCCAAGTCTACTGATAAAAATGGTACCTCACTTGTGTGGGTAGGCCTAGCGCCTGTAACAGGATATGCCCCAAAACACAACGTGGACACATCACATTTTCCCAAAGTAAACAGACCTTTTTTTTGCAGAGTGCCTAGCTGTGCATTTTGGCCTCTAGCTCAGTCGGCACCTAGGGAAACCTACCAAACCTGCGCATTTTTGAAAACTAGACACCTAGGGGAATCCAAGATGGGGTGACTTGTGGGGCTCTCACCAGGTTCTGTTACCCAGAATTCTTTGCAAACCTCAAAATCTGGCCAAAAAAACACTTGTTCCTCACATTTCGGTGACAGAAAGTTCTGCATCTGAGAGGAGCCACACATTTCCTTCCACCCATCGTTCCCCCAAGTCTCCCGATAAAAATGGTAACTCACTTGTGCGGGTAGGCCTAGCTCCCGCAACAGGATATGCCCCAGGACACAACGTGGACACATCACATTTTCCCAAAGAAAACAGACCTTTTTTTTCCAGAGTGCCTAGCTGTGCATTTTGGCCTCTAGCTCAGTCGGCACCTAGGGAAACCTACCAAACCTGCGCATTTTTGAAAACTAGACACCTAGGGGAATCCAAGATGGGGTGACTTGTGGGGCTCTCACCAGGTTCTGTTACCCAGAATCCTTTGCAAACCTCAAAATCTGGCCAAAAAAACACTTTTTCCTCACATTTTGGTGACAGAAAGTTCTGGAACCTGAGAGGAGCCACAAATTTCCTTCCATCCAGCGTTCCCCCAAGTCTACTGATAAAAATGGTACCTCACTTGTGTGGGTAGGTCTAGCGCCTGTAACAGGATATGCCCCAAAACACAACGTGGACACATCACATTTTCCCAAAGAAAACAGACCTTTTTTTTGCAGAGTGCCTAGCTGTGCATTTTGGCCTCTAGCTCAGTCGGCACCTAGGGAAACCTACCAAACCTGCGCATTTTTGAAAACTAGACAACTAGGGGAATCCAAGATGGGGTGAATTGTGGGGCTCTCACCAGGTTCTGTTACCCAGAATCCTTTGCAAACCTCAAAATTTGGCCCAAAAAACACTTTTTCCTCAGATTTAGGTGACAGAAAGTTCTGGAATCTGAGAGGAGCCACACATTTCCTTCCACCCAGCGTTCCCCCAAGTCTAGTGATAAAAATGGTACCTCACTTGTGTGGGTAGGCCAAGCACCCGCAACAGGATATGCCCCAAAACACAACGTGGACACATCACATTTTCCCAAAGTAAACAGACCTGCTTTTTGCAGAGTGCCTAGCTGTGCATTTTGGCCTCTAGCTCAGTCGGCACCTAGGGAAACCTACCAAACCTGCGCATTTTTGAAAACTAGACACCTAGGGGAATTAGAGATGGGGTGACTTGTGGGGCTCTCACCAGGTTCTGTTACCCAGAATCCTTTGCAAACCTCAACATTTGGCCAAAAAAACTGTTTTTCCTCACATTTCGGTGACAGAAAGTCCTGGAGTCTGAGAGGAGCCACAAATTTCCTTCCACCTAACGTTCCCCCAAGTCTACAGATAAAAATGGTACCTCACTTGTGTGGGTAGGCCTAGCGCCTGCAACAGGATATGCCCCAAAACACAACGTGGACACATCACATTTTCCCAAAGAAAACAGACCTGTTTTTTGCAGAGTGCCTAGCTGTGGATTTTGGCCTCTAGCTCAGTCGGCACCTAGGGAAACCTACCAAACCTGCGCATTTTTGAAAACTAGACACCTAGGGGAATCCAAGATGGGGTGCCTTGTGGGGCTCTCACCAGGTTCTGTTACCCAGAATCCTTTGCAAACCTCACAAGGTGGCCAAAAAAACACTTTTTCCTCACATTTCGATGACAAAAAGTTCTGGAATCTGAGAGGAGCCACACATTTCCTTCCACCCATCGTTCCCCCAAGTCTCCCGATAAAAATGGTACCTCACTTGTGCGGGTAGGCCTAGCGCCCGCAACAGGATATCCGCCAAAACACAACGTGGATACATCACATTTTCCCAAAGAAAACAGACCTTTTTTTTGCAGAGTGCATAGCTGTGCATTTTGGCCTCTAGCTCAGTCGGCACCTAGGGAAACCTACCAAACCTGTGCATTTTCGAAAACTAGAAACCTAGGGGAATCCAAGATGGGGTGACTTGTGGGGCTCACACCAGGTTCTGTTACCCAGAATTCTTTGCAAACCTCAAAATCTGGCCCAAAAAAACACTTTTTCCTCACATTTCGGTGACTGAAAGTTCTGGAATCTGAGAGGAGCCACAAATTTCCTTCCACCCAGCGTTCCCCCAAGTCTACTGATAAAAATGGTACCTCACTTGTGTGGGTAGGCCTAGCGCCTGTAACAGGATATGCCCCAAAACACAACGTGGACACATCACATTTTCCCAAAGAAAACAGACCTTTTTTTTGCACAGTGCCTAGCTGTGCATTTTGGCCTCTAGCTCAGTCGGCACCTAGGGAAACCTACCAAACCTGCGTATTTTTGAAAACTAGACACCTAGGGGAATCCAAGATGGGGTGACTTGTGGGGCTCTCACCAGGTTCTGTTACCCAGAATCCTTTGCAAACCTCAAAATTTGGCCCAAAAAACACTTTTTCCTCACATTTAGGTGACAGAAAGTTCTGGAATCTGAGAGGAGCCACACATTTCCTTCCACCCACTGTTCCCCCAAGTCTACTGATAAAAATGGTACCTCACTTGTGTGGGTAGGCCTAGCACCCGCAACAGGATATGCCCCAAAGCACAACGTGGACACATCACATTTTCCAAAAGTAAACAGACCTGCTTTTTGCAGAGTGCCTAGCTGTGCATTTTGGCCTCTAGCTCAGTCGGCACCTAGGGAAACCTACCAAACCTGCGCATTTTTGAAAACTAGACACCTAGGGGAATCCAAGATTGGGTGACTTGTGGGGCTCTCACCAGGTTCTGTTACCCAGAATTCTTTGCAAACCTCAAAATCTGGCCAAAAAAACACTTGTTCCTCACATTTCGGTGACAGAAAGTTCTGCATCTGAGAGGAGCCACACATTTCCTTCCACCCATCGTTCCCCCAAGTATCCCGATAAAAATGGTAACTCACTTGTGCGGGTAGGCCTAGCTCCCGCAACAGGATATGCCCCAGGACACAACGTGGACACATCACATTTTCCCAAAGAAAACAGACCTTTTTTTTCCAGAGTGCCTAGCTGTGCATTTTGGCCTCTAGCTCAGTCGGCACCTAGGGAAACCTACCAAACCTGCGCATTTTTGAAAACTAGACACCTAGGGGAATCCAAGATGGGGTGACTTGTGGGGCTCTCACCAGGTTCTGTTACCCAGAATCCTTTGCAAACCTCAAAATCTGGCCAAAAAAACACTTTTTCCTCACATTTTGGTGACAGAAAGTTCTGGAACCTGAGAGGAGCCACAAATTTCCTTCCATCCAGCGTTCCCCCAAGTCTACTGATAAAAATGGTACCTCACTTGTGTGGGTAGGTCTAGCGCCTGTAACAGGATATGCCCCAAAACACAACGTGGACACATCACATTTTCCCAAAGAAAACAGACCTTTTTTTTGCAGAGTGCCTAGCTGTGCATTTTGGCCTCTAGCTCAGTCGGCACCTAGGGAAACCTACCAAACCTGCGCATTTTTGAAAACTAGACAACTAGGGGAATCCAAGATGGGGTGAATTGTGGGGCTCTCACCAGGTTCTGTTACCCAGAATCCTTTGCAAACCTCAAAATTTGGCCCAAAAAACACTTTTTCCTCAGATTTAGGTGACAGAAAGTTCTGGAATCTGAGAGGAGCCACACATTTCCTTCCACCCAGCGTTCCCCCAAGTCTAGTGATAAAAATGGTACCTCACTTGTGTGGGTAGGCCAAGCACCCGCAACAGGATATGCCCCAAAACACAACGTGGACACATCACATTTTCCCAAAGTAAACAGACCTGCTTTTTGCAGAGTGCCTAGCTGTGCATTTTGGCCTCTAGCTCAGTCGGCACCTAGGGAAACCTACCAAACCTGCGCATTTTTGAAAACTAGACACCTAGGGGAATTAGAGATGGGGTGACTTGTGGGGCTCTCACCAGGTTCTGTTACCCAGAATCCTTTGCAAACCTCAACATTTGGCCAAAAAAACTGTTTTTCCTCACATTTCGGTGACAGAAAGTCCTGGAGTCTGAGAGGAGCCACAAATTTCCTTCCACCTAACGTTCCCCCAAGTCTACAGATAAAAATGGTACCTCACTTGTGTGGGTAGGCCTAGCGCCTGCAACAGGATATGCCCCAAAACACAACGTGGACACATCACATTTTCCCAAAGAAAACAGACCTGTTTTTTGCAGAGTGCCTAGCTGTGGATTTTGGCCTCTAGCTCAGTCGGCACCTAGGGAAACCTACCAAACCTGCGCATTTTTGAAAACTAGACACCTAGGGGAATCCAAGATGGGGTGCCTTGTGGGGCTCTCACCAGGTTCTGTTACCCAGAATCCTTTGCAAACCTCACAAGGTGGCCAAAAAAACACTTTTTCCTCACATTTCGATGACAAAAAGTTCTGGAATCTGAGAGGAGCCACACATTTCCTTCCACCCATCGTTCCCCCAAGTCTCCCGATAAAAATGGTACCTCACTTGTGCGGGTAGGCCTAGCGCCCGCAACAGGATATCCGCCAAAACACAACGTGGATACATCACATTTTCCCAAAGAAAACAGACCTTTTTTTTGCAGAGTGCATAGCTGTGCATTTTGGCCTCTAGCTCAGTCGGCACCTAGGGAAACCTACCAAACCTGTGCATTTTCGAAAACTAGAAACCTAGGGGAATCCAAGATGGGGTGACTTGTGGGGCTCACACCAGGTTCTGTTACCCAGAATTCTTTGCAAACCTCAAAATCTGGCCCAAAAAAACACTTTTTCCTCACATTTCGGTGACTGAAAGTTCTGGAATCTGAGAGGAGCCACAAATTTCCTTCCACCCAGCGTTCCCCCAAGTCTACTGATAAAAATGGTACCTCACTTGTGTGGGTAGGCCTAGCGCCTGTAACAGGATATGCCCCAAAACACAACGTGGACACATCACATTTTCCCAAAGAAAACAGACCTTTTTTTTGCACAGTGCCTAGCTGTGCATTTTGGCCTCTAGCTCAGTCGGCACCTAGGGAAACCTACCAAACCTGCGTATTTTTGAAAACTAGACACCTAGGGGAATCCAAGATGGGGTGACTTGTGGGGCTCTCACCAGGTTCTGTTACCCAGAATCCTTTGCAAACCTCAAAATTTGGCCCAAAAAACACTTTTTCCTCACATTTAGGTGACAGAAAGTTCTGGAATCTGAGAGGAGCCACACATTTCCTTCCACCCACTGTTCCCCCAAGTCTACTGATAAAAATGGTACCTCACTTGTGTGGGTAGGCCTAGCACCCGCAACAGGATATGCCCCAAAGCACAACGTGGACACATCACATTTTCCCAAAGTAAACAGACCTGCTTTTTGCAGAGTGCCTAGCTGTGCATTTTGGCCTCTAGCTCAGTCGGCACCTAGGGAAACCTACCAAACCTACGCATTTTTGAAAACTAGACACCTAGGGGAATTCAAGATGGGGTGACTTGTGGGGCTCTCCCCAGGTTCTGTTACCCAGAATCCTTTGCAAACCTCAAAATTTGGCCAAAAAAACTGATTTCCCTCACATTTCGGTGACAGAAAGTCCTGGAGTCTGAGAGGAGCCACAAATTTCCTTCCACCTAGCGTTCCCCCAAGTCTACTGATAAAAATGGTACCTCACTTGTGTGGGTAGGCCTAGCGCCTGCAACAGGATATGCCCCAAAACACAACGTGGACACATCACATTTTCCCAAAGAAAACACACCTTTTTTTTCCAGAGTGCCTAGCTGTGCATTTTGGCCTCTAGCTCAGTCAGCACCTAGGGAAACCTACCAAACCTGCGCATTTTTGAAAACTAGACACCTAGGGGAATCCAAGATGGGGTGACTTGTGGGGCTCTCACCAGGTTCTGTTACCCAGAATCCTTTGTAAACCTCAAAATCTGGCCCAAAAAACACTTTTTCCTCACATTTCGGTGACTGAAAGTTCTGGAATCTGAGAGGAGCCACAAATTTCCTTCCACCCAGCATTCCCCCAAGTCTACTGATAAAAATGGTACCTCACTTGTGTGGGTAGGCCTAGCGACTGCAACAGGATATGCCCCAAAACACAACGTGGACACATCACATTTTCCCAAAGTAAACAGACCTGCTTTTTGCAGAGTGCCTAGCTGTGCATTTTGGCCTCTAGCTCAGTCGGCACCTAGGGAAACCTACCAAACCTGCGCATTTTTGAAAACTAGACACCTAGGGGAATCCAGGATGGGGTGACTTGTGGGGCTCTCACCAGGTTCTGTTACCCAGAATTCTTTGCAAACCTCAAAATCTGGCCAAAAAAACACTTGTTCCTCACATTTCGGTGACTGAAAGTTCTGGAATCTGAGAGGAGCCACAAATTTCCTTCCACCCAGCGTTCCCCCAAGTCTACTGATAAAAATGGTACCTCACTTGTGTGGGTAGGCCTAGCGCCTGTAACAGGATATGCCCCAAAACACAACGTGGACACATCACATTTTCCCAAAGTAAACAGACCTGCTTTTTGCAGAGTGCCTAGCTGTGCATTTTGGCCTCTAGCTCAGTCGGCACCTAGGGAAACCTACCAAACCTGCGCATTTTTGAAAACTAGACACCTAGGGGAATCCAAGATTGGGTGACTTGTGGGGCTCTCACCAGGTTCTGTTACCCAGAATTCTTTGCAAACCTCAAAATCTGGCCAAAAAAACACTTGTTCCTCACATTTCGGTGACAGAAAGTTCTGCATCTGAGAGGAGCCACACATTTCCTTCCACCCATCGTTCCCCCAAGTCTCCCGATAAAAATGGTAACTCACTTGTGCGGGTAGGCCTAGCTCCCGCAACAGGATATGCCCCAGGACACAACGTGGACACATCACATTTTCCCAAAGAAAACAGACCTTTTTTTTCCAGAGTGCCTAGCTGTGCATTTTGGCCTCTAGCTCAGTCGGCACCTAGGGAAACCTACCAAACCTGCGCATTTTTGAAAACTAGACACCTAGGGGAATCCAAGATGGGGTGACTTGTGGGGCTCTCACCAGGTTCTGTTACCCAGAATCCTTTGCAAACCTCAAAATCTGGCCAAAAAAACACTTTTTCCTCACATTTTGGTGACAGAAAGTTCTGGAACATGAGAGGAGCCACAAATTTCCTTCCATCCAGCGTTCCCCCAAGTCTACTGATAAAAATGGTACCTCACTTGTGTGGGTAGGTCTAGCGCCTGTAACAGGATATGCCCCAAAACACAACGTGGACACATCACATTTTCCCAAAGAAAACAGACCTTTTTTTTGCAGAGTGCCTAGCTGTGCATTTTGGCGTCTAGCCCAGTCGGCACCTAGGGAAACCTACCAAACCTGCGCATTTTTGAAAACTAGACAACTAGGGGAATCCAAGATGGGGTGAATTGTGGGGCTCTCTCCAGGTTCTGTTACCCAGAATCCTTTGCAAACCTCAAAATTTGGCCCAAAAAACACTTTTTCCTCACATTTAGGTGACAGAAAGTTCTGGAATCTGAGAGGAGCCACACATTTCCTTCCACCCAGCGTTCCCCCAAGTCTAGTGATAAAAATGGTACCTCACTTGTGTGGGTAGGCCAAGCACCCGCAACAGGATATGCCCCAAAACACAACGTGGACACATCACATTTTCCCAAAGTAAACAGACCTGCTTTTTGCAGAGTGCCTAGCTGTGCATTTTGGCCTCTAGCTCAGTCGGCACCTAGGGAAACCTACCAAACCTGCGCATTTTTGAAAACTAGACACCTAGGGGAATTAGAGATGGGGTGACTTGTGGGGCTCTCACCAGGTTCTGTTACCCAGAATCCTTTGCAAACCTCAACATTTGGCCAAAAAAACTGTTTTTCCTCACATTTCGGTGACAGAAAGTCCTGGAGTCTGAGAGGAGCCACAAATTTCCTTCCACCTAACGTTCCCCCAAGTCTACAGATACAAATGGTACCTCACTTGTGTGGGTAGGCCTAGCGCCTGCAACAGGATATGCCCCAAAACACAACGTGGACACATCACATTTTCCCAAAGAAAACAGACCTGTTTTTTGCAGAGTGCCTAGCTGTGGATTTTGGCCTCTAGCTCAGTCGGCACCTAGGGAAACCTACCAAACCTGCGCATTTTTGAAAACTAGACACCTAGGGGAATCCAAGATGGGGTGCCTTGTGGGGCTCTCACCAGGTTCTGTTACCCAGAATCCTTTGCAAACCTCACAAGGTGGCCAAAAAAACACTCTTTCCTCACATTTCGATGACAAAAAGTTCTGGAATCTGAGAGGAGCCACACATTTCCTTCCACCCATCGTTCCCCCAAGTCTCCCGATAAAAATGGTACCTCACTTGTGCGGGTAGGCCTAGCGCCCGCAACAGGATATCCCCCAAAACACAACGTGGATACATCACATTTTCCCAAAGAAAACAGACCTTTTTTTTGCAGAGTGCATAGCTGTGCATTTTGGCCTCTAGCTCAGTCGGCACCTAGGGAAACCTACCAAACCTGCGCATTTTTGAAAACTAGACACCTAGGGGAATCCAAGATGGGGTGACTTGTGGGGCTCTCACCAGGTTCTGTTACCCAGAATCCTTTGCAAACCTCAAAATTTGGCCCAAATAAAACACTTTTTCCTCACATTTAGGTGACAGAAAGTTCTGGAATCTGAGAGGAGCCACACATTTCCTTCCACCCACTGTTCCCCCAAGTCTACTGATAAAAATGGTACCTCACTTGTGTGGGTAGGCCTAGCACCCGCAACAGGATATGCCCCAAAGCACAACGTGGACACATCACATTTTCCCAAAGTAAACAGACCTGCTTTTTGCAGAGTGCCTAGCTGTGCATTTTGGCCTCTAGCTCAGTCGGCACCTAGGGAAACCTACCAAACCTACGCATTTTTGAAAACTAGACACCTAGGGGAATTCAAGATGGGGTGACTTGTGGGGCTCTCACCAGGTTCTGTTACCCAGAATCCTTTGCAAACCTCAAAATTTGGCCAAAAAAACTGATTTTCCTGACATTTCGGTGACAGAAAGTCCTGGAGTCTGAGAGGAGCCACAAATTTCCTTCCACCTAGCGTTCCCCCAAGTCTACTGATAAAAATGGTACCTCACTTGTGTGGGTAGGCCTAGCGCCTGCAACAGTATATGCCCCAAAACACAACGTGGACACATCACATTTTCCCAAAGAAAACACACCTTTTTTTTCCAGAGTGCCTAGCTGTGCATTTTGGCCTCTAGCTCAGTCAGCACCTAGGGAAACCTACCAAACCTGCGCATTGTTGAAAACTAGACACCTAGGGGAATCCAAGATGGGGTGACTTGTGGGGCTCTCACCAGGTTCTGTTACCCAGAATCCTTTGTAAACCTCAAAATCTGGCCCAAAAAACACTTTTTCCTCACATTTCGGTGACTGAAAGTTCTGGAATCTGAGAGGAGCCACAAATTTCCTTCCACCCAGCGTTCCCCCAAGTCTACTGATAAAAATGGTACCTCACTTGTGTGGGTAGGCCTAGCGACTGCAACAGGATATGCCCCAAAACACAACGTGGACACATCACATTTTCCCAAAGTAAACAGACCTGCTTTTTGCAGAGTGCCTAGCTGTGCATTTTGGCCTCTAGCTCAGTCGGCACCTAGGGAAACCTACCAAACCTGCGCATTTTTGAAAACTAGACACCTAGGGGAATCCAGGATGGGGTGACTTGTGGGGCTCTCACCAGGTTCTGTTACCCAGAATTCTTTGCAAACCTCAAAATCTGGCCAAAAAAACACTTGTTCCTCACATTTCGGTGACTGAAAGTTCTGGAATCTGAGAGGAGCCACAAATGTCCTTCCACCCAGCGTTCCCCCAAGTCTACTGATAAAAATGGTACCTCACTTGTGTGGGTAGGCCTAGCGCCTGTAACAGGATATGCCCCAAAACACAACGTGGACACATCACATTTTCCCAAAGTAAACAGACCTTTTTTTTGCAGAGTGCCTAGCTGTGCATTTTGGCCTCTAGCTCAGTCGGCACCTAGGGAAACCTACCAAACCTGCGCATTTTTGAAAACTAGACACCTAGGGGAATCCAAGATGGGGTGACTTGTGGGGCTCTCACCAGGTTCTGTTACCCAGAATTCTTTGCAAACCTCAAAATCTGGCCAAAAAAACACTTGTTCCTCACATTTCGGTGACAGAAAGTTCTGCATCTGAGAGGAGCCACACATTTCCTTCCACCCATCGTTCCCCCAAGTCTCCCGATAAAAATGGTAACTCACTTGTGCGGGTAGGCCTAGCTCCCGCAACAGGATATGCCCCAGGACACAACGTGGACACATCACATTTTCCCAAAGAAAACAGACCTTTTTTTTCCAGAGTGCCTAGCTGTGCATTTTGGCCTCTAGCTCAGTCGGCACCTAGGGAAACCTACCAAACCTGCGCATTTTTGAAAACTAGACACCTAGGGGAATCCAAGATGGGGTGACTTGTGGGGCTCTCACCAGGTTCTGTTACCCAGAATCCTTTGCAAACCTCAAAATCTGGCCAAAAAAACACTTTTTCCTCACATTTTGGTGACAGAAAGTTCTGGAACCTGAGAGGAGCCACAAATTTCCTTCCATCCAGCGTTCCCCCAAGTCTACTGATAAAAATGGTACCTCACTTGTGTGGGTAGGTCTAGCGCCTGTAACAGGATATGCCCCAAAACACAACGTGGACACATCACATTTTCCCAAAGAAAACAGACCTTTTTTTTGCAGAGTGCCTAGCTGTGCATTTTGGCCTCTAGCTCAGTCGGCACCTAGGGAAACCTACCAAACCTGCGCATTTTTGAAAACTAGACAACTAGGGGAATCCAAGATGGGGTGAATTGTGGGGCTCTCACCAGGTTCTGTTACCCAGAATCCTTTGCAAACCTCAAAATTTGGCCCAAAAAACACTTTTTCCTCAGATTTAGGTGACAGAAAGTTCTGGAATCTGAGAGGAGCCACACATTTCCTTCCACCCAGCGTTCCCCCAAGTCTAGTGATAAAAATGGTACCTCACTTGTGTGGGTAGGCCAAGCACCCGCAACAGGATATGCCCCAAAACACAACGTGGACACATCACATTTTCCCAAAGTAAACAGACCTGCTTTTTGCAGAGTGCCTAGCTGTGCATTTTGGCCTCTAGCTCAGTCGGCACCTAGGGAAACCTACCAAACCTGCGCATTTTTGAAAACTAGACACCTAGGGGAATTAGAGATGGGGTGACTTGTGGGGCTCTCACCAGGTTCTGTTACCCAGAATCCTTTGCAAACCTCAACATTTGGCCAAAAAAACTGTTTTTCCTCACATTTCGGTGACAGAAAGTCCTGGAGTCTGAGAGGAGCCACAAATTTCCTTCCACCTAACGTTCCCCCAAGTCTACAGATAAAAATGGTACCTCACTTGTGTGGGTAGGCCTAGCGCCTGCAACAGGATATGCCCCAAAACACAACGTGGACACATCACATTTTCCCAAAGAAAACAGACCTGTTTTTTGCAGAGTGCCTAGCTGTGGATTTTGGCCTCTAGCTCAGTCGGCACCTAGGGAAACCTACCAAACCTGCGCATTTTTGAAAACTAGACACCTAGGGGAATCCAAGATGGGGTGCCTTGTGGGGCTCTCACCAGGTTCTGTTACCCAGAATCCTTTGCAAACCTCACAAGGTGGCCAAAAAAACACTTTTTCCTCACATTTCGATTACAAAAAGTTCTGGAATCTGAGAGGAGCCACACATTTCCTTCCACCCATCGTTCCCCCAAGTCTCCCGATAAAAATGGTACCTCACTTGTGCGGGTAGGCCTAGCGCCCGCAACAGGATATCCGCCAAAACACAACGTGGATACATCACATTTTCCCAAAGAAAACAGACCTTTTTTTTGCAGAGTGCATAGCTGTGCATTTTGGCCTCTAGCTCAGTCTGCACCTAGGGAAACCTACCAAACCTGTGCATTTTCGAAAACTAGAAACCTACGGGAATCCAAGATGGGGTGACTTGTGGGGCTCACACCAGGTTCTGTTACCCAGAATTCTTTGCAAACCTCAAAATCTGGCCAAAAAAAACACTTTTTCCTCACATTTCGGTGACTGAAAGTTCTGGAATCTGAGAGGAGCCACAAATTTCCTTCCACCCAGCGTTCCCCCAAGTCTACTGATAAAAATGGTACCTCACTTGTGTGGGTAGGACTAGCGCCTGTAACAGGATATGCCCCAAAACACAACGTGGACACATCACATTTTCCCAAAGAAAACAGACCTTTTTTTTGCACAGTGCCTAGCTGTGCATTTTGGCCTCTAGCTCAGTCGGCACCTAGGGAAACCTACCAAACGGGCGCATTTTTGAAAACTAGACACCTAGGGGAATCCAAGATGGGGTGACTTGTGGGGCTCTCACCAGGTTCTGTTACCCAGAATCCTTTGCAAACCTCAAAATTTGGCCCAAAAAACACTTTTTCCTCACATTTAGGTGACAGAAAGTTCTGGAATCTGAGAGGAGCCACACATTTCCTTCCACCCACTGTTCCCCCAAGTCTACTGATAAAAATGGTACCTCACTTGTGTGGGTAGGCCTAGCACCCGCAACAGGATATGCCCCAAAGCACAACGTGGACACATCACATTTTCCCAAAGTAAACAGACCTGCTTTTTGCAGAGTGCCTAGCTGTGCATTTTGGCCTCTAGCTCAGTCGGCACCTAGGGAAACCTACCAAACCTACGCATTTTTGAAAACTAGACACCTAGGGGAATTCAAGATGGGGTGACTTGTGGGGCTCTCCCCAGGTTCTGTTACCCAGAATCCTTTGCAAACCTCAAAATTTGGCCAAAAAAACTGATTTTCCTCACATTTCGGTGACAGAAAGTCCTGGAGTCTGAGAGGAGCCACAAATTTCCTTCCACCTAGCGTTCCCCCAAGTCTACTGATAAAAATGGTACCTCACTTGTGTGGGTAGGCCTAGCGCCTGCAACAGGATATGCCCCAAAACACAACGTGGACACATCACATTTTCCCAAAGAAAACACACCTTTTTTTTCCAGAGTGCCTAGCTGTGCATTTTGGCCTCTAGCTCAGTCAGCACCTAGGGAAACCTACCAAACCTGCGCATTTTTGAAAACTAGACACCTAGGGGAATCCAAGATGGGGTGACTTGTGGGGCTCTCACCAGGTTCTGTTACCCAGAATCCTTTGTAAACCTCAAAATCTGGCCCAAAAAACACTTTTTCCTCACATTTCGGTGACTGAAAGTTCTGGAATCTGAGAGGAGCCACAAATTTCCTTCCACCCAGCATTCCCCCAAGTCTACTGATAAAAATGGTACCTCACTTGTGTGGGTAGGCCTAGCGACTGCAACAGGATATGCCCCAAAACACAACGTGGACACATCACATTTTCCCAAAGTAAACAGACCTGCTTTTTGCAGAGTGCCTAGCTGTGCATTTTGGCCTCTAGCTCAGTCGGCACCTAGGGAAACCTACCAAACCTGCGCATTTTTGAAAACTAGACACCTAGGGGAATCCAGGATGGGGTGACTTGTGGGGCTCTCACCAGGTTCTGTTACCCAGAATTCTTTGCAAACCTCAAAATCTGGCCAAAAAAACACTTGTTCCTCACATTTCGGTGACTGAAAGTTCTGGAATCTGAGAGGAGCCACAAATTTCCTTCCACCCAGCGTTCCCCCAAGTCTACTGATAAAAATGGTACCTCACTTGTGTGGGTAGGCCTAGCGCCTGTAACAGGATATGCCCCAAAACACAACGTGGACACATCACATTTTCCAAAAGTAAACAGACCTGCTTTTTGCAGAGTGCCTAGCTGTGCATTTTGGCCTCTAGCTCAGTCGGCACCTAGGGAAACCTACCAAACCTGCGCATTTTTGAAAACTAGACACCTAGGGGAATCCAAGATTGGGTGACTTGTGGGGCTCTCACCAGGTTCTGTTACCCAGAATTCTTTGCAAACCTCAAAATCTGGCCAAAAAAACACTTGTTCCTCACATTTCGGTGACAGAAAGTTCTGCATCTGAGAGGAGCCACACATTTCCTTCCACCCATCGTTCCCCCAAGTATCCCGATAAAAATGGTAACTCACTTGTGCGGGTAGGCCTAGCTCCCGCAACAGGATATGCCCCAGGACACAACGTGGACACATCACATTTTCCCAAAGAAAACAGACCTTTTTTTTCCAGAGTGCCTAGCTGTGCATTTTGGCCTCTAGCTCAGTCGGCACCTAGGGAAACCTACCAAACCTGCGCATTTTTGAAAACTAGACACCTAGGGGAATCCAAGATGGGGTGACTTGTGGGGCTCTCACCAGGTTCTGTTACCCAGAATCCTTTGCAAACCTCAAAATCTGGCCAAAAAAACACTTTTTCCTCACATTTTGGTGACAGAAAGTTCTGGAACCTGAGAGGAGCCACAAATTTCCTTCCATCCAGCGTTCCCCCAAGTCTACTGATAAAAATGGTACCTCACTTGTGTGGGTAGGTCTAGCGCCTGTAACAGGATATGCCCCAAAACACAACGTGGACACATCACATTTTCACAAAGAAAACAGACCTTTTTTTTGCAGAGTGCCTAGCTGTGCATTTTGGCGTCTAGCCCAGTCGGCACCTAGGGAAACCTACCAAACCTGCGCATTTTTGAAAACTAGACAACTAGGGGAATCCAAGATGGGGTGAATTGTCGGGCTCTCACCAGGTTCTGTTACCCAGAATCCTTTGCAAACCTCAAAATTTGGCCCAAAAAACACTTTTTCCTCACATTTAGGTGACAGAAAGTTCTGGAATCTGAGAGGAGCCACACATTTCCTTCCACCCAGCGTTCCCCCAAGTCTAGTGATAAAAATGGTACCTCACTTGTGTGGGTAGGCCAAGCACCCGCAACAGGATATGCCCCAAAACACAACGTGGACACATCACATTTTCCCAAAGTAAACAGACCTGCTTTTTGCAGAGTGCCTAGCTGTGCATTTTGGCCTCTAGCTCAGTCGGCACCTAGGGAAACCTACCAAACCTGCGCATTTTTGAAAACTAGACACCTAGGGGAATTAGAGATGGGGTGACTTGTGGGGCTCTCACCAGGTTCTGTTACCCAGAATCCTTTGCAAACCTCAACATTTGGCCAAAAAAACTGTTTTTCCTCACATTTCGATGACAGAAAGTCCTGGAGTCTGAGAGGAGCCACAAATTTCCTTCCACCTAACGTTCCCCCAAGTCTACAGATAAAAATGGTACCTCACTTGTGTGGGTAGGCCTAGCACCCGCAACAGGATATGCCCCAAAGCACAACGTGGACACATCACATTTTCCCAAAGTAAACAGACCTGCTTTTTGCAGAGTGCCTAGCTGTGCATTTTGGCCTCTAGCTCAGTCGGCACCTAGGGAAACCTACCAAACCTACGCATTTTTGAAAACTAGACACCTAGGGGAATTCAAGATGGGGTGACTTGTGGGGCTCTCCCCAGGTTCTGTTACCCAGAATCCTTTGCAAACCTCAAAATTTGGCCAAAAAAACTGATTTTCCTCACATTTCGGTGACAGAAAGTCCTGGAGTCTGAGAGGAGCCACAAATTTCCTTCCACCTAGCGTTCCCCCAAGTCTACTGATAAAAATGGTACCTCACTTGTGTGGGTAGGCCTAGCGCCTGCAACAGGATATGCCCCAAAACACAACGTGGACACATCACATTTTCCCAAAGAAAACACACCTTTTTTTTCCAGAGTGCCTAGCTGTGCATTTTGGCCTCTAGCTCAGTCAGCACCTAGGGAAACCTACCAAACCTGCGCATTTTTGAAAACTAGACACCTAGGGGAATCCAAGATGGGGTGACTTGTGGGGCTCTCACCAGGTTCTGTTACCCAGAATCCTTTGTAAACCTCAAAATCTGGCCCAAAAAACACTTTTTCCTCACATTTCGGTGACTGAAAGTTCTGGAATCTGAGAGGAGCCACAAATTTCCTTCCACCCAGCATTCCCCCAAGTCTACTGATAAAAATGGTACCTCACTTGTGTGGGTAGGCCTAGCGACTGCAACAGGATATGCCCCAAAACACAACGTGGACACATCACATTTTCCCAAAGTAAACAGACCTGCTTTTTGCAGAGTGCCTAGCTGTGCATTTTGGCCTCTAGCTCAGTCGGCACCTAGGGAAACCTACCAAACCTGCGCATTTTTGAAAACTAGACACCTAGGGGAATCCAGGATGGGGTGACTTGTGGGGCTCTCACCAGGTTCTGTTACCCAGAATTCTTTGCAAACCTCAAAATCTGGCCAAAAAAACACTTGTTCCTCACATTTCGGTGACTGAAAGTTCTGGAATCTGAGAGGAGCCACAAATTTCCTTCCACCCAGCGTTCCCCCAAGTCTACTGATAAAAATGGTACCTCACTTGTGTGGGTAGGCCTAGCGCCTGTAACAGGATATGCCCCAAAACACAACGTGGACACATCACATTTTCCAAAAGTAAACAGACCTGCTTTTTGCAGAGTGCCTAGCTGTGCATTTTGGCCTCTAGCTCAGTCGGCACCTAGGGAAACCTACCAAACCTGCGCATTTTTGAAAACTAGACACCTAGGGGAATCCAAGATTGGGTGACTTGTGGGGCTCTCACCAGGTTCTGTTACCCAGAATTCTTTGCAAACCTCAAAATCTGGCCAAAAAAACACTTGTTCCTCACATTTCGGTGACAGAAAGTTCTGCATCTGAGAGGAGCCACACATTTCCTTCCACCCATCGTTCCCCCAAGTATCCCGATAAAAATGGTAACTCACTTGTGCGGGTAGGCCTAGCTCCCGCAACAGGATATGCCCCAGGACACAACGTGGACACATCACATTTTCCCAAAGAAAACAGACCTTTTTTTTCCAGAGTGCCTAGCTGTGCATTTTGGCCTCTAGCTCAGTCGGCACCTAGGGAAACCTACCAAACCTGCGCATTTTTGAAAACTAGACACCTAGGGGAATCCAAGATGGGGTGACTTGTGGGGCTCTCACCAGGTTCTGTTACCCAGAATCCTTTGCAAACCTCAAAATCTGGCCAAAAAAACACTTTTTCCTCACATTTTGGTGACAGAAAGTTCTGGAACCTGAGAGGAGCCACAAATTTCCTTCCATCCAGCGTTCCCCCAAGTCTACTGATAAAAATGGTACCTCACTTGTGTGGGTAGGTCTAGCGCCTGTAACAGGATATGCCCCAAAACACAACGTGGACACATCACATTTTCCCAAAGAAAACAGACCTTTTTTTTGCAGAGTGCCTAGCTGTGCATTTTGGCGTCTAGCCCAGTCGGCACCTAGGGAAACCTACCAAACCTGCGCATTTTTGAAAACTAGACAACTAGGGGAATCCAAGATGGGGTGAATTGTCGGGCTCTCACCAGGTTCTGTTACCCAGAATCCTTTGCAAACCTCAAAATTTGGCCCAAAAAACACTTTTTCCTCACATTTAGGTGACAGAAAGTTCTGGAATCTGAGAGGAGCCACACATTTCCTTCCACCCAGCGTTCCCCCAAGTCTAGTGATAAAAATGGTACCTCACTTGTGTGGGTAGGCCAAGCACCCGCAACAGGATATGCCCCAAAACACAACGTGGACACATCACATTTTCCCAAAGTAAACAGACCTGCTTTTTGCAGAGTGCCTAGCTGTGCATTTTGGCCTCTAGCTCAGTCGGCACCTAGGGAAACCTACCAAACCTGCGCATTTTTGAAAACTAGACACCTAGGGGAATTAGAGATGGGGTGACTTGTGGGGCTCTCACCAGGTTCTGTTACCCAGAATCCTTTGCAAACCTCAACATTTGGCCAAAAAAACTGTTTTTCCTCACATTTCGGTGACAGAAAGTCCTGGAGTCTGAGAGGAGCCACAAATTTCCTTCCACCTAACGTTCCCCCAAGTCTACAGATAAAAATGGTACCTCACTTGTGTGGGTAGGCCTAGCGCCTGCAACAGGATATGCCCCAAAACACAACGTGGACACATCACATTTTCCCAAAGAAAACAGACCTGTTTTTTGCAGAGTGCCTAGCTGTGGATTTTGGCCTCTAGCTCAGTCGGCACCTAGGGAAACCTACCAAACCTGCGCATTTTTGAAAACTAGACACCTAGGGGAATCCAAGATGGGGTGCCTTGTGGGGCTCTCACCAGGTTCTGTTACCCAGAATCCTTTGCAAACCTCACAAGGTGGCCAAAAAAACACTTTTTCCTCACATTTCGATGACAAAAAGTTCTGGAATCTGAGAGGAGCCACACATTTCCTTCCACCCATCGTTCCCCCAAGTCTCCCGATAAAAATGGTACCTCACTTGTGCGGGTAGGCCTAGCGCCCGCAACAGGATATCCCCCAAAACACAACGTGGATACATCACATTTTCCCAAAGAAAACAGACCTTTTTTTTGCAGAGTGCATAGCTGTGCATTTTGGCCTCTAGCTCAGTCGGCACCTAGGGAAACCTACCAAACCTGCGCATTTTTGAAAACTAGACACCTAGGGGAATCCAAGATGGGGTGACTTGTGGGGCTCTCACCAGGTTCTGTTACCCAGAATCCTTTGCAAACCTCAAAATTTGGCCCAAATAAAACACTTTTTCCTCACATTTAGGTGACAGAAAGTTCTGGAATCTGAGAGGAGCCACACATTTCCTTCCACCCACTGTTCCCCCAAGTCTACTGATAAAAATGGTACCTCACTTGTGTGGGTAGGCCTAGCACCCGCAACAGGATATGCCCCAAAGCACAACGTGGACACATCACATTTTCCCAAAGTAAACAGACCTGCTTTTTGCAGAGTGCCTAGCTGTGCATTTTGGCCTCTAGCTCAGTCGGCACCTAGGGAAACCTACCAAACCTACGCATTTTTGAAAACTAGACACCTAGGGGAATTCAAGATGGGGTGACTTGTGGGGCTCTCACCAGGTTCTGTTACCCAGAATCCTTTGCAAACCTCAAAATTTGGCCAAAAAAACTGATTTTCCTGACATTTCGGTGACAGAAAGTCCTGGAGTCTGAGAGGAGCCACAAATTTCCTTCCACCTAGCGTTCCCCCAAGTCTACTGATAAAAATGGTACCTCACTTGTGTGGGTAGGCCTAGCGCCTGCAACAGGATATGCCCCAAAACACAACGTGGACACATCACATTTTCCCAAAGAAAACACACCTTTTTTTTCCAGAGTGCCTAGCTGTGCATTTTGGCCTCTAGCTCAGTCAGCACCTAGGGAAACCTACCAAACCTGCGCATTGTTGAAAACTAGACACCTAGGGGAATCCAAGATGGGGTGACTTGTGGGGCTCTCACCAGGTTCTGTTACCCAGAATCCTTTGTAAACCTCAAAATCTGGCCCAAAAAACACTTTTTCCTCACATTTCGGTGACTGAAAGTTCTGGAATCTGAGAGGAGCCACAAATTTCCTTCCACCCAGCGTTCCCCCAAGTCTACTGATAAAAATGGTACCTCACTTGTGTGGGTAGGCCTAGCGACTGCAACAGGATATGCCCCAAAACACAACGTGGACACATCACATTTTCCCAAAGTAAACAGACCTGCTTTTTGCAGAGTGCCTAGCTGTGCATTTTGGCCTCTAGCTCAGTCGGCACCTAGGGAAACCTACCAAACCTGCGCATTTTTGAAAACTAGACACCTAGGGGAATCCAGGATGGGGTGACTTGTGGGGCTCTCACCAGGTTCTGTTACCCAGAATTCTTTGCAAACCTCAAAATCTGGCCAAAAAAACACTTGTTCCTCACATTTCGGTGACTGAAAGTTCTGGAATCTGAGAGGAGCCACAAATGTCCTTCCACCCAGCGTTCCCCCAAGTCTACTGATAAAAATGGTACCTCACTTGTGTGGGTAGGCCTAGCGCCTGTAACAGGATATGCCCCAAAACACAACGTGGACACATCACATTTTCCCAAAGTAAACAGACCTTTTTTTTGCAGAGTGCCTAGCTGTGCATTTTGGCCTCTAGCTCAGTCGGCACCTAGGGAAACCTACCAAACCTGCGCATTTTTGAAAACTAGACACCTAGGGGAATCCAAGATGGGGTGACTTGTGGGGCTCTCACCAGGTTCTGTTACCCAGAATTCTTTGCAAACCTCAAAATCTGGCCAAAAAAACACTTGTTCCTCACATTTCGGTGACAGAAAGTTCTGCATCTGAGAGGAGCCACACATTTCCTTCCACCCATCGTTCCCCCAAGTCTCCCGATAAAAATGGTAACTCACTTGTGCGGGTAGGCCTAGCTCCCGCAACAGGATATGCCCCAGGACACAACGTGGACACATCACATTTTCCCAAAGAAAACAGACCTTTTTTTTCCAGAGTGCCTAGCTGTGCATTTTGGCCTCTAGCTCAGTCGGCACCTAGGGAAACCTACCAAACCTGCGCATTTTTGAAAACTAGACACCTAGGGGAATCCAAGATGGGGTGACTTGTGGGGCTCTCACCAGGTTCTGTTACCCAGAATCCTTTGCAAACCTCAAAATCTGGCCAAAAAAACACTTTTTCCTCACATTTTGGTGACAGAAAGTTCTGGAACCTGAGAGGAGCCACAAATTTCCTTCCATCCAGCGTTCCCCCAAGTCTACTGATAAAAATGGTACCTCACTTGTGTGGGTAGGTCTAGCGCCTGTAACAGGATATGCCCCAAAACACAACGTGGACACATCACATTTTCCCAAAGAAAACAGACCTTTTTTTTGCACAGTGCCTAGCTGTGCATTTTGGCCTCTAGCTCAGTCGGCACCTAGGGAAACCTACCAAACCTGCGCATTTTTGAAAACTAGACAACTAGGGGAATCCAAGATGGGGTGAATTGTGGGGCTCTCACCAGGTTCTGTTACCCAGAATCCTTTGCAAACCTCAAAATTTGGCCCAAAAAACACTTTTTCCTCAGATTTAGGTGACAGAAAGTTCTGGAATCTGAGAGGAGCCACACATTTCCTTCCACCCAGCGTTCCCCCAAGTCTAGTGATAAAAATGGTACCTCACTTGTGTGGGTAGGCCAAGCACCCGCAACAGGATATGCCCCAAAACACAACGTGGACACATCACAGTTTCCCAAAGTAAACAGACCTGCTTTTTGCAGAGTGCCTAGCTGTGCATTTTGGCCTCTAGCTCAGTCGGCACCTAGGGAAACCTACCAAACCTGCGCATTTTTGAAAACTAGACACCTAGGGGAATTAGAGATGGGGTGACTTGTGGGGCTCTCACCAGGTTCTGTTACCCAGAATCCTTTGCAAACCTCAACATTTGGCCAAAAAAACTGTTTTTCCTCACATTTCGGTGACAGAAAGTCCTGGAGTCTGAGAGGAGCCACAAATTTCCTTCCACCTAACGTTCCCCCAAGTCTACAGATAAAAATGGTACCTCACTTGTGTGGGTAGGCCTAGCGCCTGCAACAGGATATGCCCCAAAACACAACGTGGACACATCACATTTTCCCAAAGAAAACAGACCTGTTTTTTGCAGAGTGCCTAGCTGTGGATTTTGGCCTCTAGCTCAGTCGGCACCTAGGGAAACCTACCAAACCTGCGCATTTTTGAAAACTAGACACCTAGGGGAATCCAAGATGGGGTGCCTTGTGGGGCTCTCACCAGGTTCTGTTACCCAGAATCCTTTGCAAACCTCACAAGGTGGCCAAAAAAACACTTTTTCCTCACATTTCGATTACAAAAAGTTCTGGAATCTGAGAGGAGCCACACATTTCCTTCCACCCATCGTTCCCCCAAGTCTCCCGATAAAAATGGTACCTCACTTGTGCGGGTAGGCCTAGCGCCCGCAACAGGATATCCCCCAAAACACAACGTGGATACATCACATTTTCCCAAAGAAAACAGACCTTTTTTTGCAGAGTGCATAGCTGTGCATTTTGGCCTCTAGCTCAGTCGGCACCTAGGGAAACCTACCAAACCTGTGCATTTTTGAAAACTAGAAACCTAGGGGAATCCAAGATGGGGTGACTTGTGGGGCTCACACCAGGTTCTGTTACCCAGAATTCTTTGCAAACCTCAAAATCTGGCCAAAAGAAACACTTTTTCCTCACATTTCGGTGACTGAAAGTTCTGGAATCTGAGAGGAGCCACAAATTTCCTTCCACCCAGCGTTCCCCCAAGTCTACTGATAAAAATGGTACCTCACTTGTGTGGGTAGGCCTAGCGCCTGTAACAGGATATGCCCCAAAACACAACGTGGACACATCACATTTTCCCAAAGAAAACAGACCTTTTTTTTGCAGAGTGCCTAGCTGTGCATTTTGGCCTCTAGCTCAGTCGGCACCTAGGGAAACCTACCAAACCTGCGCATTTTTGAAAACTAGACACCTAGGGGAATCCAAGATGGGGTGACTTGTGGGGCTCTCACCAGGTTCTGTTACCCAGAATCCTTTGCAAACCTCAAAATTTGGCCCAAAAAACACTTTTTCCTCACATTTAGGTGACAGAAAGTTCTGGAATCTGAGAGGAGCCACACATTTCCTTCCACCCACTGTTCCCCCAAGTCTACTGATAAAAATGGTACCTCACTTGTGTGGGTAGGCCTAGCACCCGCAACAGGATATGCCCCAAAGCACAACGTGGACACATCACATTTTCCCAAAGTAAACAGACCTGCTTTTTGCAGAGTGCCTAGCTGTGCATTTTGGCCTCTAGCTCAGTCGGCACCTAGGGAAACCTACCAAACCTACTCATTTTTGAAAACTAGACACCTAGGGGAATTCAAGATGGGGTGACTTGTGGGGCTCTCACCAGGTTCTGTTACCCAGAATCCTTTGCAAACCTCAAAATTTGGCCAAAAAAACTGATTTTCCTGACATTTCGGTGACAGAAAGTCCTGGAGTCTGAGAGGAGCCACAAATTTCCTTCCACCTAGCGTTCCCCCAAGTCTACTGATAAAAATGGTACCTCACTTGTGTGGGTAGGCCTAGCGCCTGCAACAGGATATGCCCCAAAACACAACGTGGACACATCACATTTTCCCAAAGAAAACACACCTTTTTTTTCCAGAGTGCCTAGCTGTGCATTTTGGCCTCTAGCTCAGTCAGCACCTAGGGAAACCTACCAAACCTGCGCATTTTTGAAAACTAGACACCTAGGGGAATCCAAGATGGGGTGACTTGTGGGGCTCTCACCAGGTTCTGTTACCTAGAATCCTTTGCAAACCTCAAAATTTGGCCAAAAAAACTGTTTTTCCTCACATTTCGGTGACAGAAAGTCCTGGAGTCTGAGAGGAGCCACAAATTTCCTTCCACCTAGCGTTCCCCCAAGTCTACCGATAAAAATGGTACCTCACTTGTGCGGGTAGGCCTAGCGCCCCCAACAGGATATCCCCCAAAACACAACGTGGACACATCACATTTTCCCAAAGAAAACAGACCTTTTATTTGCAAAGTGCATAGCTGTGCATTTTTGCATCTATCTCAGTCGGCAACTAGGGAAACCTACCAAACCTGCGCATTTTTGAAAACTAGACACCTAGGGGAATCCAAGATGGGGTGACTTGTGGGGCTCTTACCAGGTTCTGTTACCCAGAATCCTTTGCAAACCTCAAAATTTGGCCAAAAAAACAGTTTTTCCTCACATTTTGGTGACAGAAAGTTCTGGAACCTGAGAGGAGCCACAAATTTCCTTCCACCCATCGTTCCCCCAAGTCTCCCGATAACAATTGTACCTCACTTGTGCGGATAGGCCTAGCGCCCGCAACAGGTTATGCCCCAAAACACAAAGTGGACACATCACATTTTCCCAGAGAAAACAGACCTGTTTTTTTCAGAGTGCCTAGCTGTGGATTTTGTCCTCTAGCTCAGTCGACACCTAGGGAAACATACCAAACCTGCGCATTTTTGAAAACTAGACACCTAGGGGAATCCAAGATGGGGTGACTTGTGGGGCTCTCAACAGGTTCTGTTACCCAGAATTCTTTGCAAACCTCAAAATCTGGCCCAAAAAACACTTTTTCCTCACATTTCGGTGACTGAAAGTTCTGGAATCTGAGAGGAGCCACAAATTTCCTTCCACCCATCGTTCCCCCAAGTCTCCCGATAAAAATGGTACCTCACGTGTGCGGGTACGCCTAGCGTCTGCGACAGGTTATGCCCCAAAACACAACATGGACACATCACATTTTCCCAGAAAAAACAGACCTGTTTTTTGCAGAGTGCCTAGCTGTGGATTTTGTCCTCTAGCTCAGTCGACACCTAGGGAAACCTACCAAACCTGCGCATTTTTTAAAACTAGACACCTAGGGGAATCCAAGATGGGGTGACTTGTGCAGCTCTCACCAGTTTCTGTTACCCAGAATCCTTTGCAAACCTCAAAATCTGGCCAAAAAAACACTTTTTCCTCACATTTCAGTGACAGAAAGTTCTGGAATCTGAGAGGAGCCACAAATTTCCTTCCACCCATCGTTCCCCCTAGTCTGCCGATAAAAATGGTACCTCACTTGTGTGGGTAGGCCTAGCGCCCGCTACAGGATATGCCCCAAAACACAACATGGACACATCACATTTTCCCAAAGAAAACAGACCTGTTTTTTGCAGAGTGCCTAGCTGTGCATTTTGCCCTCTAGCTTACTTGGCACCTAGGGAAACCTACCAAACCTGTGCATTTGTGAAAACTAGACACCTAGGGGAATCCAAGATGGGGTGACTTGTAGGGCTCTCACCAGGTTCTGTTACCCAGAATCCTTTGCAAACCTCAAAATTTGGCCCAAAAAACTCTTTTTCCTCACATTTCGGTGACAGAAAGTTCTGGAATCTGAGAGGAGCCACAAATTTCCTTCCACCCATCGTTCCCCCTAGTCTCCCGATAAAAATGGTACCTCACTTGTGTGGGTAGGCCTAGCGCCCGCTACAGGATATGTCCCAAAATACAACATGGACACATCACATTTTCCCAAAGAAAACAGACCTGTTTTTAGCAGAGTGCCCAGCTGTGCATTTTGCCCTCTAGCTTACTTAGCACCTAGGGAAACCTACCAAACCTGTGCATTTGTGAAAACTAGACACCTAGGGGAATCCAAGATGGGGTGACTTGTAGGGCTCTCACCAGGTTCTGTTACCCAGAATCCTTTGCAAACCTCAAAATTTGGCCCAAAAAACACTTTTTCCTCACATTTCGGTGACAGAAAGTTCTGGAATCTGAGAGGAGCCACAAATTTCCTTCCACCCATCGTTCCCCCAAGTCTCCCGATAAAAATGATACCTCACTTGTGTGGGTAGGCCTAGCGCCCGCAACAGGATATGCCCCAAAACACAACGTGGACACATCACATTTTCCCAAAGAAATCACACCTGTTTTTTGCAAAGTGCCTAGGTGTGGATTTTGGCCTCTAGCTCAGCCGGCACCTAGGGAAACCTACCAAACTTGCGCATTTTTGAAAACTAGACAACTAGGGGAATCCAAGATGGGGTGAATTGTGGGGCTTTCACCAGGTTCTGTTACCCAGAATCCTTTGCAAACCTCAAAATTTGGCCCAAAAAACATTTTTTCCTCACATTTCGGTGACAGAAAGTTCTGGAAACTGAGAGGAGCCACACATTTCCTTCCACCCATCGTTCCCCCAAGTCTCCCGATAAAAATGGTACCTCACTTTTGTGGGTAGGCCTAGTGCCCGCTACAGGATATGCCCCAAAACACAACGTGGACACATCACATTTTCCCAAAGAAAACAGACCTGTTTTTTGCAGAGTGCCTAGCAGTGCATTTGTGGCCTCTAGCTTACTTGGCACCTAGTGAATCCTACCAAACCTGTGCATTTGTGAAAACTAGACACCTAGGGGAATCCAAGATGGGGTGACTTGTGGGGCTCTCACCAGGTTCTGTTACCCAGAATCCTTCGCAAACCTCAAAATTTGGCCAAAAAAACACTTTTTCCTCACATTTCCGTGACAGAAAGTTCTGGAATCTGAGAGGAGCCACACATTTCCTTCCACCCAGCGTTCCCCCAAGTCTACTGATAAAAATGGTACCTGACTTGTGTGGGTAGGCCAAGCACCCGCAACAGGATATGCCCCAAAACACAACGTGGACACATCACATTTTCCCAAAGTAAACAGACCTGCTTTTTTGCAGAGTGCCTAGCTGTGCATTTTGGCCTCTAGCTCAGTCGGCACCTAGGGAAACCTACCAAACCTGCGCATTTTTGAAAACTAGACACCTAGGGGAATCCAAGATGGGGTGACTTGTGGGGCTCTCACCAGGTTCTGTTACCCAGAATCCTTTGCAAACCTCAACATTTGGCCAAAAAAACTGTTTTTCCTCACATTTCGGTGACAGAAAGTCCTGGAGTCTGAGAGGAGCCACAAATTTCCTTCCACCTAACGTTCCCCCAAGTCTACAGATAAAAATGGTACCTCACTTGTGTGGGTAGGCCTAGCGCCTGCAACAGGATATGCCCCAAAACACAACGTGGACACATCACATTTTCCCAAAGAAAACACACCTTTTTTTTTTCCAGAGAGCCTAGCTGTGCATTTTGGCCTCTAGCTCAGTCGGCACCTAGGGAAACCTACCAAACCTGCGCATTTTTGAAAACTAGACACCTAGGGGAATCCAAGATGGGGTGACTTGTGGGGCTCTCACCAGGTTCTGTTACCCGGAATTCTTTGCAAACCTCAAAATCTGGCCAAAAAAACCACTTTTTCCTCACATTTCGGTGACTGAAAGTTCTGGAATCTGAGAGGATCCACAAATTTCCTTCCACCCAGCGTTCCCCCAAGTCTACTGATAAAAATGGTACCTCACTTGTGTGGGTAGGCCTAGCGACTGCAACAGGATATGCCCCAAAACACAACGTGGACACATCACATTTTCCCAAAGTAAACAGACCTGCTTTTTGCAGAGTGCCTAGCTGTGCATTTTGGCCTCTAGCTCAGTCGGCACCTAGGGAAACCTATCAAACCTGCGCATTTTTGAAAACTAGACACCTAGGGGAATCCAAGATGGGATGACTTGTGGGGCTCTCACCAGGTTCTGTTACCCAGAATTCTTTGCAAACCTCAAAATCTGGCCAAAAAAACACTTGTTCCTCACATTTCGGTGACCGAAAGTTCTGGAATCTGAGAGGAGCCACAAATTTCCTTCCACCCAGCGTTCCCCCAAGTCTACTGATAAAAATGGTACCTCACTTGTGTGGGTAGGCCTAGCGCCTGTAACAGGATATGCCCCAAAACACAACGTGGACACATCACATTTTCCCAAAAAAAACAGACCTTTTTTTTGCAGAGTGCCTAGCTGTGCATTTTGGCCTCTAGCTCAGTCGGCACCTAGGGTAACCTACCAAACCTGCGCATTTTTGAAAACTAGACACCTAGGGGAATCCAAGATGGGGTGACTTGTGGGGCTCTCACCAGGTTCTGTTACCCAGAATCCTTTGCAAACCTCAAAATTTGGCCCAAAAAACACTTTTTCCTCACATTTAGGTGACAGAAAGTTCTGGAATCTGAGAGGAGCCACACATTTCCTTCCACCCAGCGTTCCCCCAAGTCTACTGATAAAAATGGTACCTCACTTGTGTGGGTAGGCCTAGCACCCGCAACAGGATATGCCCCAAAACACAACGTGGACACATCACATTTTCCCAAAGTAAACAGACCTGCTTTTTGCAGAGTGCCTAGCTGTGCATTTTGGCCTCTAGCTCAGTCGGCACCTAGGGAAACCTACCAAACCTGCGCATTTTTGAAAACTAGACACCTAGGGGAATTCAAGATGGGGTGACTTGTGGGGCTCTTACCAGGTTCTGTTACCCAGAATCCTTTGCAAACCTCAAAATTTGGCCAAAAAAACAGTTTTTCCTCACATTTTGGTGACAGAAAGTTCTGGAACCTGAGAGGAGCCACAAATTTCCTTCCACCCATCGTTCCCCCAAGTCTCCCGATAACAATTGTACCTCACTTGTGCGGATAGGCCTAGCGCCCGCAACAGGTTATGCCCCAAAACACAAAGTGGACACATCACATTTTCCCAGAGAAAACAGACCTGTTTTTTGCAGAGTGCCTAGCTGTGGATTTTGTCCTCTAGCTCAGTCGACACCTAGGGAAACATACCAAACCTGCGCATTTTTGAAAACTAGACACCTAGGGGAATCCAAGATGGGGTGACTTGTGGGGCTCTCACCAGGTTCTGTTACCCAGAATTCTTTGCAAACCTCAAAATCTGGCCCAAAAAACACTTTTTCCTCACATTTCGGTGACTGAAAGTTCTGGAATCTGAGAGGAGCCACACATTTCCTTCCACCCATCGTTCCCCCAAGTCTCCCGATAAAAATGGTACCTCACGTGTGCAGGTACGCCTAGCGTCTGCGACAGGTTATGCCCCAAAACACAACGTGGACACATCACATTTTCCCAGAGAAAACAGACCTGTTTTTTGCAGAGTGCCTAGCTGTGGATTGTGTCCTCTAGCTCAGTCGACACCTAGGGAAACCTACCAAACCTGCGCATTTTTTAAAACTAGACACCTAGGGGAATCCAAGATGGGGTGACTTGTGCAGCTCTCACCAGTTTCTGTTACCCAGAATCCTTTGCAAACCTCAAAATCTGGCCAAAAAAACACTTTTTCCTCACATTTCAGTGACAGAAAGTTCTGGAATCTGAGAGGAGACACAAATTTCCTTCCACCCATCGTTCCCCCTAGTCTGCCGATAAAAATGGTACCTCACTTGTGTGGGTAGGCCTAGCGCCCGCTACAGGATATGCCCCAAAACACAACATGGACACATCACATTTTCCCAAAGAAAACAGACCTGTTTTTTGCAGAGTGCCTAGCTGTGCATTTTGCCCTCTAGCTTACTTGGCACCTAGGGAAACCTATCAAACCTGTGCATTTGTGAAAACTAGACACCTAGGGGAATCCAAGATGGGGTGACTTGTAGGGCTCTCACCAGGTTCTGTTACCCAGAATCCTTTGCAAACCTCAAAATTTGGCCCAAAAAACTCTTTTTCCTCACATTTCGGTGACAGAAAGTTCTGGAATCTGAGAGGAGCCACAAATTTCCTTCCACCCATCGTTCCCCCAAGTCTCCCGATAAAAATGGTACCTCACTTGTGTGGGTAGGCCTAGCGCCCGCAACAGGATATGCCCCAAAACACAACGTGGACACATCACATTTTCCCAAAGAAATCACACCTGTTTTTGCAAAGTGCCTAGCTGTGGATTTTGGCCTCTAGCTCAGCCGGCACCTAGGGAAACCTACCAAACTTGCGCATTTTTGAAAACTAGACACCTAGGGGAATCCAAGATGGGGTGAATTGTGGGGCTTTCACCAGGTTCTGTTACCCAGAATCCTTTGCAAACCTCAAAATTTGGCCAAAAAAACACTTTTTCCTCACATTTCGGTGACTGAAAGTTCTGGAAACTGAGAGGAGCCACACATTTCCTTCCACCCATCGTTCCCCCAAGTCTCCCGATAAAAATGGTACCTCACTTTTGTGGGTAGGCCTAGTGCCCGCTACAGGATATGCCCCAAAACACAACATGGACACATCACATTTTCCCAAAGAAAACAGACCTGTTTTTTGCAGAGTGCCTAGCTGTGCATTTGTGGCCTCTAGCTTACTTGGCACCTAGGGAAACCTACCAAACCTGTGCATTTGTGAAAACTAGACACCTAGGGGAATCCAAGATGGGGTGACTTGTGGGGCTCTCACCAGGTTCTGTTACCCAGAATCCTTTCCAAACCTCAAAAGTTGGCCAAAAAAACACTTTTTCCTCACATTTCGGTGACAGAAAGTTCTGGAATCTGAGAGGAGCCACAAATTTCCTTCCACCCAGCGTTCCCCCAAGTCTCCCGATAAAAATGTTACCTCACTTGTGTGGGTAGGCCTAGCACCCGCTACAGGATATGCCCCAAAACACAACGTGGACACATCACATTTTCCCAAAGAAAACAGACCTGTTTTTTGCAGAGTGCCTAGCTGTGCATTTTGCCCTCTAGCTTACTTGGCACCTAGGGAAACCTACCAAACCTGTGCATTTGTGAAAACTAGACACCTAGAGGAATCCAAGATGGGGTGACTTGTGGGGCTCTCACCAGGTTCTGTTACCCAGAATCCTTGCAAACCTCAAAATTTGGCCAAAAAACACTTTTTCCTCACATTTCGGTGACAGAAAGTTCTGGAATCTGAGAGGAGCCACAAATTTCTTTCCACCCATCGTTCCCCCAAGACTCCCGATAAAAATGGTACCTCACTTGTGTGGGTAGGCCTAGCGCCCGCTACAGGATATGCCCCAAAACACAACGTGGACACATCACATTTTCCCAAAGAAAACAGAACTGTTTTTTACAGAGTGCCTAGCTGTGCATTTTGGCCTCTAGCTCAGTCGGCACCTAGGGAAACCTACCAAACCTGCACATTTTTGAAAACTAGACACCTAGGGGAATCCAAGATGGGGTGACTTGTGGGGCTCTCACCAGGTTCTGTTACCCAGAATCCTTTGCAAACCTCAAAATTTGGCCAAAAAAACAGTTTTTCCTCACATTTCGGTGACAGAAAGTTCTGGAACCTGAGAGGAGCCACAAATTTCCTTCCACCCATCGTTCCCCCAAGTCTCCCGATAAAAATGGTACCTCACTTGTGCGGTAGGCCTAGCGTCTGCGACAGGTTATGCCCCAAAACACAACGTGGACACATCACATTTTCCCAGAGAAAACAGACCTGTTTTTTGCAGAGTGCCTTGCTGTGGATTTTGTCCTCTAGCTCAGTCGACACCTAGGGAAACCTACCAAACCTGCGCATTTTTGAAAACTAGACACGTAGGGGAATCCAAGATGGGGTGACTTGTGGGGCTCTCACCAGTTTCTGTTACCCAGAATCGTTTGCAAACCTCAAAATGTGGCCAAAAAACCACTTTTTCCTCACATTTCGGTGACAGAAAGTTCTGGAATCTGAGAGGAGCCACAAATTTCCTTCCACCCATCGTTCCCCCTAGGCTTCCGATAAAAATGGTACCTCACTTGTGTGGGTAGGCCTAGCGCCCGCTACAGGATATGCCCCAAAACACAACGTGGACACATCACATTTTCCCAAAGAAAACAGACCTGTTTTTTGCAGAGTGCCTAGTTGTGCATTTTGCCCTCTAGCTTACTTGGCACCCAAGGAAACCTACCAAACCTGTGCATTTGTGAAAACTAGACACCTAGGGGAATCCAAGATGGGGTGACTTGTAGGGCTCTCACCAGGTTCTGTTACCCAGAATCCTTTGCAAACCTCAAAATTTGGCCCAAAAAACACTTTTTCCTCACATTTCGGTGACAGAATGTTCTGGAATCTGAGAGGAGCCACAAATTTCCTTCCACCCATCGTTCCCCCAAGTCTCCCGATAAAAATGGTACCTCACTTGTGTGGGTAGGCCTAGCGCCCGCAACAGGATATGCCCCAAAACACAACGTGGACACATCACATTTTCCCAAAGAAATCACTCCGGTTTTTTGCAAAGTGCCTAGCTGTGGATTTTGGCCTCTAGCTCAGCGGGCACCTAGGGAAACCTACCAAACTTTCGCATTTTTGAAAACTAGACACCTAGGGGAATCCAAGATTGGGTGAATTGTGGGGCTTTCACCAGGTTCTGTTACCCAGAATCCTTTGCAAACCTCAACATTTGGCCAAAAAAACACTTTTTCCTCACATTTCGGTGACAGAAAGTTCTGGAATCTGAGAGGAACCACACATTTCCTTCCACCCATCGTTCCCCCAAGTCTCCCGATAAAAATGGTAACTCACTTGTGCGGATAGGCCTAGCTCCCGCAACAGGATATGCCCCAAAACACAACGTGGACACATCACATTTTCCCAAAGAAAACAGATTTTTTTTTTCCAGAGTGCCTAGCTGTGCATTTTGGCCTCTAGCTCAGTCGGCACCTAGGGAAACCTACCAAACCTGCGCATTTTTGAAAACTAGACACCTAGGGGAATCCAAGATGGGGTGACTTGTGGGGCTCTCACCAGGTTCTGTTACCCAGAATCCTTTGCAAACCTCAAAATCTGTCCAAAAAAACACTTTTTCCTCACATTTCGGTGACTGAAAGTCCTGGAATCTGAGAGGAGCCACACATTTCCTTCCACCCACCGTTCCCCCAAGTCTCCCGATAAAAATGGTACCTCACTTGTGTGGGTAGGCCTAGTGCCCGCTACAGGATATGCCCCAAAACACAACGTGGACACATCACATTTTCCCAAAGAAAACAGACCTGTTTTTTGCAGAGTGCCTAGCTGTGCATTTTGGCCTCTAGCTTACTTGGCACCTAGGGAAACCTACCAAACCTGTGCATTTGTGAAAACTAGACACCTAGGGAAATCCCAGATGGGGTGACTTCTAGGGCTCTCACCAGGTTCTGTTACCCAGAATCCTTTGCAAACCTCAAAATTTGGCTCAAAAAACACTTTTTCCTCACATTTCGGTGACAGAAAGTTCTGAAATCTGAGAGGAGCCACACATTTCCTTCCACCCATCGTTCCCCCAAGTCTCCCAATAAAAATGGTAACTCACTTGTGCGGGTAGGCCTAGCTCCCGCAGCAGGATATGCCCCAAATCACAACGTGGACACATCACATTTTCCCAAAGAAAACACACCTTTTTTTTCCAGAGTGCCTAGCTGTGCATTTTGGCCTCTAGCTCAGTCGGCACCTAGGGAAACCTACCAAACCTACGTATTTTTGAAAACTAGACACCTAGGGGAATTCAAGATGGGGTGACTTGTGGGGCTCTCACCAGGTTCTGTTACCCAGAATCCTTTGCAAACATCAAAATTTGGCCAAAAAAACACTTTTTCCTCACATTTCGGTGACAGAAAGTTCTGCATCTGAGAGGAGCCACACATTTCCTTCCACTCATCGTTCCCCCAAGTCTCCCGATAAAAATGGTAACTCGCTTGTGCGGGTAGGCCTAGCTCCCGCAACAGGATATGCCCCACAACACAACGTGGACACATCAAATTTTCCCAAAGAAAACAGACCTTTTTTTTCCAGAGTGCCTAGCTGTGCATTTGAGCCTCTAGCTCAGTCGGCACCTAGGGAAACCTACCAAACCTGCGCATTTTTGAAAACTAGACACCTAGGGGAATCCAAGATGGGGTGACTTGTGGGGCTCTCACCAGGTTCTGTTACCCAGAATCCTTTGCAAACCTCAAAATCTGGCCAAAAAAACACTTTTTCCTCACATTTTGGTGACAGAAAGTTCTGGAACCTGAGAGGAGCCACAAATTTCCTTCCACCCAGCGTTCCCCCAAGTCTACTGATAAAAATGGTACCTCACTTGTGTGGGTAGGTCTAGCGCCTGTAACAGGATATGCCCCAAAACACAACGTGGACACATCACATTTTCCCAAAGAAAATACACCTTTTTTTTCCAGAGTGCCTAGCTGTGCATTTTGGCCTCTAGCTCAGTCGGCACCTAGGGAAACCTACCAAACCTGCACATTTTTGAAAACTAGACACCTAGGGGAATCCAAGATGGGGTGACTTGTGGGGCTCTCACCAGGTTCTGTTACCCAGAATCCTTTGCAAACCTCAAAATTTGGCCAAAAAAACAGTTTTTCCTCACATTTCGGTGACAGAAAGTTCTGGAACCTGAGAGGAGCCACAAATTTCCTTCCACCCATCGTTCCCCCAAGTCTCCCGATAAAAATGGTACCTCACTTGTGCGGGTAGGCCTAGCGTCTGCGACAGGTTATGCCCCAAAACACAACGTGGACACATCACATTTTCCCAGAGAAAACAGACCTGTTTTTTGCAGAGTGCCTTGCTGTGGATTTTGTCCTCTAGCTCAGTCGACACCTAGGGAAACCTACCAAACCTGCGCATTTTTGAAAACTAGACACGTAGGGGAATCCAAGATGGGGTGACTTGTGGGGCTCTCACCAGTTTCTGTTACCCAGAATCGTTTGCAAACCTCAAAATGTGGCCAAAAAACCACTTTTTCCTCACATTTCGGTGACAGAAAGTTCTGGAATCTGAGAGGAGCCACAAATTTCCTTCCACCCATCGTTCCCCCTAGGCTTCCGATAAAAATGGTACCTCACTTGTGTGGGTAGGCCTAGCGCCCGCTACAGTATATGCCCCAAAACACAACGTGGACACATCACATTTTCCCAAAGAAAACAGACCTGTTTTTTGCAGAGTGCCTAGTTGTGCATTTTGCCCTCTAGCTTACTTGGCACCCAAGGAAACCTACCAAACCTGTGCATTTGTGAAAACTAGACACCTAGGGGAATCCAAGATGGGGTGACTTGTAGGGCTCTCACCAGGTTCTGTTACCCAGAATCCTTTGCAAACCTCAAAATTTGGCCCAAAAAACACTTTTTCCTCACATTTCGGTGACAGAATGTTCTGGAATCTGAGAGGAGCCACAAATTTCCTTCCACCCATCGTTCCCCCAAGTCTCCCGATAAAAATGGTACCTCACTTGTGTGAGTAGGCCTAGCGCCCGCAACAGGATATGCCCCAAAACACAACGTGGACACATCACATTTTCCCAAAGAAATCACTCCGGTTTTTTGCAAAGTGCCTAGCTGTGGATTTTGGCCTCTAGCTCAGCGGGCACCTAGGGAAACCTACCAAACTTGCGCATTTTTGAAAACTAGACACCTAGGGGAATCCAAGATTGGGTGAATTGTGGGGCTTTCACCAGGTTCTGTTACCCAGAATCCTTTGCAAACCTCAACATTTGGCCAAAAAAACACTTTTTCCTCACATTTCGGTGACAGAAAGTTCTGGAATCTGAGAGGAACCACACATTTCCTTCCACCCATCGTTCCCCCAAGTCTCCCGATAAAAATGGTAACTCACTTGTGCGGATAGGCCTAGCTCCCGCAACAGGATATGCCCCAAAACACAACGTGGACACATCACATTTTCCCAAAGAAAACAGATTTTTTTTTTCCAGAGTGCCTAGCTGTGCATTTTGGCCTCTAGCTCAGTCGGCACCTAGGGAAACCTACCAAACCTGCGCATTTTTTAAAACTAGACACCTAGGGGAATCCAAGATGGGGTGACTTGTGGGGCTCTCACCAGGTTCTGTTACCCAGAATCCTTTGCAAACCTCAAAATCTGTCCAAAAAAACACTTTTTCCTCACATTTCGGTGACTGAAAGTCCTGGAATCTGAGAGGAGCCACACATTTCCTTCCACCCACCGTTCCCCCAAGTCTCCCGATAAAAATGGTACCTCACTTGTGTGGGTAGGCCTAGTGCCCGCTACAGGATATGCCCCAAAACACAACGTGGACACATCACATTTTCCCAAAGAAAACAGACCTGTTTTTTGCAGAGTGCCTAGCTGTGCATTTTGGCCTCTAGCTTACTTGGCACCTAGGGAAACCTACCAAACCTGTGCATTTGTGAAAACTAGACACCTAGGGAAATCCCAGATGGGGTGACTTATAGGGCTCTCACCAGGTTCTGTTACCCAGAATCCTTTGCAAACCTCAAAATTTGGCTCAAAAAACACTTTTTCCTCACATTTCGGTGACAGAAAGTTCTGAAATCTGAGAGGAGCCACACATTTCCTTCCACCCATCGTTCCCCCAAGTCTCCCAATAAAAATGGTAACTCACTTGTGCGGGTAGGCCTAGCTCCCGCAGCAGGATATGCCCCAAATCACAACGTGGACACATCACATTTTCCCAAAGAAAACACACCTTTTTTTTCCAGAGTGCCTAGCTGTGCATTTTGGCCTCTAGCTCAGTCGGCACCTAGGGAAACCTACCAAACCTACGTATTTTTGAAAACTAGACACCTAGGGGAATTCAAGATGGAGTGACTTGTGGGGCTCTCACCAGGTTCTGTTACCCAGAATCCTTTGCAAACATCAAAATTTGGCCAAAAAAACACTTTTTCCTCACATTTCGGTGACAGAAAGTTCTGCATCTGAGAGGAGCCACACATTTCCTTCCACTCATCGTTCCCCCAAGTCTCCCGATAAAAATGGTAACTCGCTTGTGCGGGTAGGCCTAGCTCCCGCAACAGGATATGCCCCAGAACACAACGTGGACACATCAAATTTTCCCAAAGAAAACAGACCTTTTTTTTCCAGAGTGCCTAGCTGTGCATTTTGGCCTCTAGCTCAGTCGGCACCTAGGGAAACCTACCAAACCTGCGCATTTTTGAAAACTAGACACCTAGGGGAATCCAAGATGGGGTGACTTGTGGGGCTCTCACCAGGTTCTGTTACCCAGAATCCTTTGCAAACCTCAAAATGTGGCCAAAAAAACACTTTTTCCTCACATTTTGGTGACAGAAAGTTCTGGAACCTGAGAGGAGCCACAAATTTCCTTCCACCCAGCGTTCCCCCAAGTCTACTGATAAAAATGGTACCTCACTTGTGTGGGTAGGTCTAGCGCCTGTAACAGGATATGCCCCAAAACACAACGTGGACACATCACATTTTCCCAAAGAAAACAGACCTTTTTTTTGCAGAGTGCCTAGCTGTGCATTTTGGCCTCTAGCTCAGTCGGCACCTATGGAAACCTACCAAACCTGCGCATTTTTGAAAACTAGACAACTAGGGGAATCCAAGATGGGGTGAATTGTGGGGCTCTCACCAGGTTCTGTTACCCAGAATCCTTTGCAAACCTCAAAATTTGGCCCAAAAAACACTTTTTCCTCACATTTAGGCGACAGAAAGTTCTGGAATCTGAGAGGAGCCACACATTTCCTTCCACCCAGCGTTCCCCCAAGTCTACTGATAAAAATGGTACCTCACTTGTGTGGGTAGGCCAAGCACCCGCAACAGGATATGCCCAAAACACAACGTGGACACATCACATTTTCCCAAAGTGAACAGACCTGCTTTTTGCAGAGTGCCTAGCTGTGCATTTTGGCCTCTAGCTCAGTCGGCACCTAGGGAAACCTACCAAACCTGCGCATTTTTGAAAACTAGACACCCAGGGGAATTCAAGATGGGGTGACTTGTGGGGCTCTCACCAGGTTCTGTTACCCAGAATCCTTTGCAAACCTCAACATTTGGCCAAAAAAAAAGTTTTTCCTCACATTTCGGTGACAGAAAGTCCTGGAGTCTGAGAGGAGCCACAAATTTCCTTCCACCTAACGTTCCCCCAAGTCTACAGATAAAAATGGTACCTCACTTGTGTAGGTAGGCCTAGCGCCTGCAACAGGATATGCCCCAAAACACAACGTGGACACATCACATTTTCCCAAAGAAAACAGACCCGTTTTTTGCAGAGTGCCTAGCTGTGGATTTTGGCCTCTAGCTCAGTCGGCGCCTAGGGAAACCTACCAAACCTGCGCATTTTTGAAAACTAGACACCTAGGGGAATCCAAGATGGGGTGCCTTGTGGGGCTCTCACCAGGTTCTGTTACCCAGAATCCTTTGCAAACCTCACAATGTGGCCAAAAAAACACTTTTTCCTCACATTTCGATGACAAAAAGTTCTGGAATCTGAGAGGAGCCACACATTTCCTTCCACCCATCGTTCCCCCAAGTCTCCCGATAAAAATGGTACCTCACTTGTGCGGGTAGGCCTAGCGCCCGCAACAGGATATCCCCCAAAACACAACGTGGATACATCACATTTTCCCAAAGAAAACAGACCTTTTTTTTGCAGAGTGCATAGCTGTGCATTTTGGCCTCTAGCTCAGTCGGCACCTAGGGAAACCTACCAAACCTGCGCATTTTTGAAAACTAGCCCCCCAGCGGAATTCAAGATAAGGTGACTTGTGGGGCTCTCACCAATGTTCTGTTACCCAGAATCCTTTGCAAACATCAAAATTTGGCCAAAAAAACTGATTTTCCTCACATTTCGGTGACAGAAAGTCCTGGAGTCTGAGAGGAGCCACAAATTTCCTTCCACCTAGCGTTCCCCCAAGTCTACTGATAAAAATGGTACCTCACTTGTGTGGGTAGGCCTAGCGCCTGCAACAGGATATGCCCCAAAACACAACGTGGACACATCACATTTTCCCAAAGAAAACACACCTTTTTTTTCCAGAGTGCCTAGCTGTGCATTTTGGCCTCTAGCTCAGTCAGCACCTAGGGAAACCTACCAAACCTGCGCATTTTTGAAAACTAGACACCTAGGGGAATCCAAGATGGGGTGACTTGTGGGGCTCTCACCAGGTTCTGTTACCCAGAATCCTTTGTAAACCTCAAAATCTGGCCCAAAAAACACTTTTTCCTCACATTTCGGTGACTGAAAGTTCTGGAATCTGAGAGGAGCCACAAATTTCCTTCCACCCAGCGTTCCCCCAAGTCTACTGATAAAAATGGTACCTCACTTGTGTGGGTAGGCCTAGCGACTGCAACAGGATATGCCCCAAAACACAACGTGGACACATCACATTTTCCCAAAGTAAACAGACCTGCTTTTTGCAGAGTGCCTAGCTGTGCATTTTGGCCTCTAGCTCAGTCGGCACCTAGGGAAACCTACCAAACCTGCGCATTTTTGAAAACTAGACACCTAGGGGAATCCAAGATGGGGTGACTTGTGGGGCTCTCACCAGGTTCTGTTACCCAGAATTCTTTGCAAACCTCAAAATCTGGCCAAAAAAACACTTGTTCCTCACATTTCGGTGACTGAAAGTTCTGGAATCTGAGAGGAGCCACAAATTTCCTTCCACCCAGCGTTCCCCCAAGTCTACTGATAAAAATGGTACCTCACTTGTGTGGGTAGGCCTAGCGCCTGTAACAGGATATGCCCCAAAACACAACGTCGGCACATCACATTTTCCCAAAGAAAACAGACCTTTTTTTTGCAGAGTGCCTAGCTGTGCATTTTGGCCTCTAGCTCAGTCGGCACCTAGGGAAACCTACCAAACCTGCGCATTTTTGAAAACTAGACACCTAGGGGAATCCAAGATGGGGTGACTTGTGGGGCTCTCACCAGGTTCTGTTACCCAGAATCCTTTGCAAACCTCAACATTTGGCCAAAAAAACTGTTTTTCCTCACATTTCGGTGACAGAAATTCCTGGAGTCTGAGAGGAGCCACAAATTTCCTTCCACCTAACGTTCCCCCAAGTCTACTGATAAAAATGGTACCTCACTTGTGTGGGTAGGCCTAGCGACTGCAACAGGATATGCCCCAAAACACAACGTGGACACATCACATTTTCCCAAAGTAAACAGACCTGCTTTTTGCAGAGTGCCTAGCTGTGCATTTTGGCCTCTAGCTCAGTCGGCACCTAGGGAAACCTACCAAACCTGCGCATTTTTGAAAACTAGACACCTAGGGGAATCCAAGATGGGGTGACTTGTGGGGCTCTCACCAGGTTCTGTTACCCAGAATTCTTTGCAAACCTCAAAATCTGGCCAAAAAAACACTTGTTCCTCACATTTCGGTGACTGAAAGTTCTGGAATCTGAGAGGAGCCACAAATTTCCTTCCACCCAGCGTTCCCCCAAGTCTACTGATAAAAATGGTACCTCACTTGTGTGGGTAGGCCTAGCGCCTGTAACAGGATATGCCCCAAAACACAACGTGGACACATCACATTTTCCCAAAGAAAACAGACCTTTTTTTTGCAGAGTGCCTAGCTGTGCATTTTGGCCTCTAGCTCAGTCGGCACCTAGGGAAACCTACCAAACCTGCGCATTTTTGAAAACTAGACACCTAGGGGAATCCAAGATGGGGTGACTTGTGGGGCTATCACCAGGTTCTGTTACCCAGAATCCTTTGCAAACCTCAAAATTTGGCCCTAAAAGCACTTTTTCCTCACATTTAGGTGACAGAAAGTTCTGGAATCTGAGAGGAGCCACACATTTCCTTCCACCCAGCGTTCCCCCAAGTCTACTGATAAAAATGGTACCTCACTTGTGTGGGTAGGCCTAGCACCCGCAACAGGATATGCCCCAAAACACAACGTGGACACATCACTTTTTCCCAAAGTAAACAGACCTGCTTTTTGCAGAGTGCCTAGCTGTGCATTTTGGCCTCTAGCTCAGTCGGCACCTAGGGAAACCTACCAAACCTGCGCATTTTTGAAAACTAGACACCTAGGGGAATTCAAGATGGGGTGACTTGTGGGGCTCTCACCAGGTTCTGTTACCCAGAATCCTTTGCAAACCTCAAAATTTGGCCAAAAAAACTGTTTTTCCTCACATTTCGGTGACAGAAAGTCCTGGAGTCTGAGAGGAGCCACAAATTTCCTTCCACCTAGCGTTCCCCCAAGTCTACTGATAAAAATGGTACCTCACTTGTGCGGGTAGGCCTAGCGCCCGCAACAGGATATCCCCCAAAACACAACGTGGACACATCACATTTTCCCAAAGAAAACAGACCTTTTATTTGCAAAGTGCATAGCTGTGCATTTTGGCATCTAGCTCAGTCGGCAACTAGGGAAACCTACCAAACCTGCGCATTTTTGAAAACTAGACACCTAGGGGAATCCAAGATGGGGTGACTTGTGGGGCTCTCACCAGGTTCTGTTACCCAGAATCCTTTGCAAACCTCAAAATTTGGACAAAAAAACAGTTTTTCCTCACATTTTGGTGACAGAAAGTTCTGGAACCTGAGAGGAGCCACAAATTTCCTTCCACCCATCGTTCCCCCAAGTCTCCCGATAACAATTGTACCTCACTTGTGCGGGTAGGCCTAGCGCCCGCAACAGGTTATGCCCCAAAACACAAAGTGGACACATCACATTTTCCCCGAGAAAACAGACCTGTTTTTTGCAGAGTGCCTAGCTGTGGATTTTGTCCTCTAGCTCAGTCGACACCTAGGGAAACATACCAAACCTGCGCATTTTTGAAAACTAGACACCTAGGGGAATCCAAGATGGGGTGACTTGTGGGGCTCTCACCAGGTTCTGTTACCCAGAATTCTTTGCAAACCTCAAAATCTGGCCAAAAAAACACTTGTTCCTCACATTTCGGTGACTGAAAGTTCTGGAATCTGAGAGGAGCCACAAATTTCCTTCCACCCAGCGTTCCCCCAAGTCTACTGATAAAAATGGTACCTCACTTGTGTGGGTAGGCCTAGCGCCTGTAACAGGATATGCCCCAAAACACAACGTCGGCACATCACATTTTCCCAAAGAAAACAGACCTTTTTTTTGCAGAGTGCCTAGCTGTGCATTTTGGCCTCTAGCTCAGTCGGCACCTAGGGAAACCTACCAAACCTGCGCATTTTTGAAAACTAGACACCTAGGGGAATCCAAGATGGGGTGACTTGTGGGGCTCTCACCAGGTTCTGTTACCCAGAATCCTTTGCAAACCTCAACATTTGGCCAAAAAAACTGTTTTTCCTCACATTTCGGTGACAGAAAGTCCTGGAGTCTGAGAGGAGCCACAAATTTCCTTCCACCTAACGTTCCCCCAAGTCTACAGATAAAAATGGTACCTCATTTGTGTGGGTAGGCCTAGCGCCTACAACAGGATATGCCCCAAAACACAACGTGGACACATCACATTTTCCCAAAGAAAACAGACCTGTTTTTTGCAGAGTGCCTAGCTGTGGATTTTGGCCTCTAGCTCAGTCGGCACCCAGGGAAACCTACCAAACCTGCGCATTTTTGAAAACTAGATACCTAGGGGAATCCAAGATGGGGTGCCTTGTGGGGCTCTTACCAGGTTCTGTTACCCAGAATCCTTTGCAAACCTCACAAGGTGGCCAAAAAAACACTTTTTCCTCACATTTCGATGACAAAAAGTTCTGGAATCTGAGAGGAGCCACACATTTCCTTCCACCCATCGTTCCCCCAAGTCTCCCGATAAAAATGGTACCTCACTTGTGCGGGTAGGCCTAGCGCCCGCAACAGGATATCCCCCAAAACACAACGTGGATACATCACATTTTCCCAAAGAAAACAGACCTTTTTTTTGCAGAGTGCATAGCTGTGCATTTTGGCCTCTAGCTCAGTCGGCACCTAGGGAAACCTACCAAACCTGTGCATTTTTTAAAACTAGACACCTAGGGGAATCCAAGATGGGGTGACTTGTGGGGCTCTCACCAGGTTCTGTTACCCAGAATTCTTTGCAAACCTCAAAATCTGGCCAAAAAAACACTTTTTCCTCACATTTCAGTGACAGAAAGTTCTGGAATCTGAGAGGAGACACAAATTTCCTTCCACCCATCGTTCCCCCAAGTCTCCCGATAAAAATGGTACCTCACTTGTGTGGGTAGGCCTAGCGCCCGCAACAGGATATGCCCCAAAACACAACATGGACACATCACATTTTCCCAAAGAAAACAGACCTGTTTTTTGCAGAGTGCCTAGCTGTGCATTTTGCCCTCTAGCTTACTTGGCAACTAGGGAAACCTACCAAACCTGTGCATTTGTGAAAACTAGACACCTAGGGGAATCCAAGATGGGGTGACTTGTAGGGCTCTCACCAGGTTCTGTTACCCAGAATCCTTTGCAAACCTCAAAATTTGGCCCCAAAAACTCTTTTTCCTCACATTTCGGTGACAGAAAGTTCTGGAATCTGAGAGGAGCCACAAATTTCCTTCCACCCATCGTTCCCCCAAGTCTCCCGATAAAAATGGTACCTCACTTGTGTGGGTAGGCCTAGCGCCCGCAACAGGATATGCCCCAAAACACAACGTGGACACATCACATTTTCCCAAAGAAATCACACCTGTTTTTGCAAAGTGCCTAGCTGTGGATTTTGGCCTCTAGCTCAGCCGGCACCTAGGGAAACCTACCAAACTTGCGCATTTTTTAAAACTAGACACCTAGGGGAATCCAAGATGGGGTGAATTGTGGGGCTTTCACCAGGTTCTGTTACCCAGAATCCTTTGCAAACCTCAAAATTTGGCCAAAAAAACACTTTTTCCTCACATTTCGGTGACAGAAAGTTCTGGAAACTGAGAGGAGCCACACATTTCCTTCCACCCATCGTTCCCCCAAGTCTCCCGATAAAAATGGTACCTCACTTTTGTGGGTAGGCCTAGTGCCCGCTACAGGATATGCCCCAAAACACAACGTGGACACATCACATTTTCCCAAAGAAAACAGACCTGTTTTTTGCAGAGTGCCTAGCTGTGCATTTGTGGCCTCTAGCTTACTTGGCACCTAGGGAAACCTACCAAACCTGTGCATTTGTGAAAACTAGACACCTAGGGGAATCCAAGATGGGGTGACTTGTGGGGCTCTCACCAGGTTCTGTTACCCAGAATCCTTTGCAAACCTCAAAATTTGGCCAAAAAAACACTTTTTCCTCACATTTCGGTGACAGAAAGTTCTGGAATCTGAGAGGAGCCACAAATTTCTTTCCACCCATCGTTCCCCCAAGACTCCCGATAAAAATGGTACCTCACTTGTGTGGGTAGGCCTAGCGCCCGCTACAGGATATGCCCCAAAACACAACGTGGACACATCACATTTTCCCAAAGAAAACAGAACTGTTTTTTACAGAGTGCCTAGCTGTGCATTTTGGCCTCTAGCTCAGTCAGCACCTAGGGAAACCTACCAAACCTGCACATTTTTGAAAACTAGACACCTAGGGGAATCCAAGATGGGGTGACTTGTGGGGCTCTCACCAGGTTCTGTTACCCAGAATCCTTTGCAAACCTCAAAATTTGGCCAAAAAAACAGTTTTTCCTCACATTTCGGTGACAGAAAGTTCTGGAACCTGAGAGGAGCCACAAATTTCCTTCCACCCATCGTTCCCCCAAGTCTCCCGATAAAAATGGTACCTCACTTGTGCGGGTAGGCCTAGCGTCAGCGACAGGTTATGCCCCAAAACACAACGTGGACACATCACATTTTCCCAGAGAAAACAGACCTGTTTTTTGCAGAGTGCCTTGCTGTGGATTTTGTCCTCTAGCTCAGTCGACACCTAGGGAAACCTACCAAACCTGCGCAGTTTTGAAAACTAGACACGTAGGGGAATCCAAGATGGGGTGACTTGTGGGGCTCTCACCAGTTTCTGTTACCCAGAATCCTTTGCAAACCTCAAAATGTGGCCAAAAAACCACTTTTTCCTCACATTTCGGTGACAGAAAGTTCTGGAATCTGAGAGGAGCCACAAATTTCCTTCCACCCATCGTTCCCCCTAGGCTTCCGATAAAAATGGTACCTCACTTGTGTGGGTAGGCCTAGAGCCCGCTACAGGATATGCCCCAAAACACAACGTGGACACATCACATTTTCCCAAAGAAAACAGACCTGTTTTTTGCAGAGTGCCTAGTTGTGCATTTTGCCCTCTAGCTTACTTGGCACCCAAGGAAACCTACCAAACCTGTGCATTTGTGAAAACTAGACACCTAGGGGAATCCAAGATGGGGTGACTTGTAGGGCTCTCACCAGGTTCTGTTACCCAGAATCCTTTGCAAACCTCAAAATTTGGCCCAAAAAACACTTTTTCCTCACATTTCGGTGACAGAATGTTCTGGAATCTGAGAGGAGCCACAAATTTCCTTCCACCCATCGTTCCCCCAAGTCTCCCGATAAAAATGGTACCTCACTTGTGTGGGTAGGCCTAGCGCCCGCAACAGGATATGCCCCAAAACACAACGTGGACACATCACATTTTCCCAAAGAAATCACTCCTGTTTTTTGCAAAGTGCCTAGCTGTGGATTTTGGCCTCTAGCTCAGCGGGCACCTAGGGAAACCTACCAAACTTGCGCATTTTTGAAAACTAGACACCTAGGGGAATCCAAGATTGGGTGAATTGTGGGGCTTTCACCAGGTTCTGTTACCCAGAATCCTTTGCAAACCTCAACATTTGTCCAAAAAAACACTTTTTCCTCACATTTCGGTGACAGAAAGTTCTGGAATCTGAGAGGAACCACACATTTCCTTCCACCCATCGTTCCCCCAAGTCTCCCGATAAAAATGGTAACTCACTTGTGCGGATAGGCCTAGCTCCCGCAACAGGATATGCCCCAAAACACAACGTGGACACATCACATTTTCCCAAAGAAAACAGATTTTTTTTTCCAGAGTGCCTAGCTGTGCATTTTGGCCTCTAGCTCAGTCGGCACCTAGGGAAACCTACCAAACCTGCGCATTTTTGAAAACTAGACACCTCGGGGAATCCAAGATGGGGTGACTTGTGGGGCTCTCACCAGGTTCTGTTACCCAGAATCCTTTGCAAACCTCAAAATCTGTCCAAAAAAACACTTTTTCCTCACATTTCGGTGACTGAAAGTCCTGGAATCTGAGAGGAGCCACACATTTCCTTCCACCCACCGTTCCCCCAAGTCTCCCGATAAAAATGGTACCTCACTTGTGTGGGTAGGCCTAGTGCCCGCTACAGGATATGCCCCAAAACACAACGTGGACACATCACATTTTCCCAAAGAAAACAGACCTGTTTTTTGTAGAGTGCCTAGCTGTGCATTTTGGCCTCTAGCTTACTTGGCACCTAGGGAAACCTACCAAACCTGTGCATTTGTGAAAACTAGACACCTAGGGAAATCCCAGATGGGGTGACTTCTAGGGCTCTCACCAGGTTCTGTTACCCAGAATCCTTTGCTAACCTCAAAATTTGGCCCAAAAAACACTTTTTCCTCACATTTCGGTGACAGAAAGTTCTGAAATCTGAGAGGAGCCACACATTTCCTTCCACCCATCGTTCCCCCAAGTCTCCCAATAAAAATGGTAACTCACTTGTGCCGGTAGGCCTAGCTCCCGCAGCAGGATATGCCCCAAATCACAACGTGGACACATCACATTTTCCCAAAGAAAACACACCTTTTTTTTCCAGAGTGCCTAGCTGTGCATTTTGGCCTCTAGCTCAGTCGGCACCTAGGGAAACCTACCAAACCTACGTATTTTTCAAAACTAGACACCTAGGGGAATTCAAGATGGGGTGACTTGTGGGGCTCTCACCAGGTTCTGTTACCCAGAATCCTTTGCAAACATCAAAATTTGGCCAAAAAAACACTTTTTCCTCACATTTCGGTGACAGAAAGTTCTGCATCTGAGAGGAGCCACACATTTCCTTCCACTCATCGTTCCCCCAAGTCTCCCGATAAAAATGGTAACTCACTTGTGCGGGTAGGCCTAGCTCCCGCAACAGGATATGCCCCAGAACACAACGTGGACACATCAAATTTTCCCAAAGAAAACAGACCTTTTTTTTTCCAGAGTGCCTAGCTGTGCATTTTGGCCTCTAGCTCAGTCGGCACCTAGGGAAACCTACCAAACCTGCGCATTTTTGAAAACTAGACACCTAGGGGAATCCAAGATGGGGTGACTTGTGGTGCTCTCACCAGGTTCTGTTACCCAGAATCCTTTGCAAACCTCAAAATCTGGCCAAAAAAACACTTTTTCCTCACATTTTGGTGACAGAAAGTTCTGGAACCTGAGAGAAGCCACAAATTTCCTTCCACCCAGCGTTCCCCCAAGTCTACTGATAAAAATGGTACCTCACTTGTGTGGGTAGGTCTAGCGCCTGTAACAGGATATGCCCCAAAACACAACATGGACACATCACATTTTCCCAAAGAAAACAGACCTTTTTTTTGCAGAGTGCCTAGCTGTGCATTTTGGCCTCTAGCTCAGTCGGCACCTAGGGAAACCTACCAAACCTGCGCATTTTTGAAAACTAGACAACTAGGGGAATCCAAGATGGGGTGAATTGTGGGGCTCTCACCAGGTTCTGTTACCCAGAATCCTTTGCAAACCTCAAAATTTGGCCCAAAAAACACTTTTTCCTCACATTTAGGTGACAGAAAGTTCTGGAATCTGAGAGGAGCCACACATTTCCTTCCACCCAGCGTTCCCCAAAGTCTACTGATAAAAATGGTACCTCACTTGTGTGGGTAGGCCAAGCACCCGCAACAGGATATGCCCCAAAACACAACGTGGACACATCACATTTTCCCAAAGTAAACAGACCTGCTTTTTGCAGAGTGCCTAGCTGTGCATTTTGGCCTCTAGCTCAGTCGGCACCTAGGGAAACCTACCAAACCTGCGCATTTTTGAAAACTAGACACCTAGGGGAATTCAAGATGGGGTGACTTGTGGGGCTCTCACCAGGTTCTGTTACCCAGAATCCTTTGCAAACCTCAACATTTGGCCAAAAAAAATGTTTTTCCTCACATTTCAGTGACAGAAAGTCCTGGAGTCTGAGAGGAGCCACAAATTTCCTTCCACCTAACGTTCCCCCAAGTCTACAGATAAAAATGGTACCTCACTTGTGTGGGTAGGCCTAGCGCCTGCAACAGGATATGCCCCAAAACACAACGTGGACACATCACATTTTCCCAAAGAAAACAGACCCGTTTTTTGCAGAGTGCCTAGCTGTGGATTTTGGCCTCTAGCTCAGTCGGCACCTAGGGAAACCTACCAAACCTGCGCATTTTTGAAAACTAGACACCTAGGGGAATCCAAGATGGGGTGCCTTGTGGGGCTCTCACCAGGTTCTGTTACCCAGAATCCTTTGCAAACCTCACAATGTGGCCAAAAAAACACTTTTTCCTCACATTTCGATGACAAAAAGTTCTGGAATCTGAGAGGAGCCACACATTTCCTTCCACCCATCGTTCCCCCAAGTCTCCCGATAAAAATGGTACCTCACTTGTGCGGGTAGGCCTAGCGCCCGCAACAGGATATCCCCCAAAACACAACGTGGATACATCACATTTTCCCAAAGAAAACAGACCTTTTTTTTGCAGAGTGCATAGCTGTGCATTTTGGCCTCTAGCTCAGTCGGCACCTAGGGAAACCTACCAAACCTGCGCATTTTTGAAAACTAGCCCCCCAGGGGAATTCAAGATAAGGTGACTTGTGGGGCTCTCACCAGGTTCTGTTACCCAGAATCCTTTGCAAACCTCAAAATTTGGCCAAAAAAACTGATTTTCCTCACATTTCGGTGACAGAAAGTCCTGGAGTCTGAGAGGAGCCACAAATTTCCTTCCACCTAGCGTTCCCCCAAGTCTACTGATAAAAATGGTACCTCACTTGTGTGGGTAGGCCTAGCGCCTGCAACAGGATATGCCCCAAAACACAACGTGGACACATCACATTTTCCCAAAGAAAACACACCTTTTTTTTCCAGAGTGCCTAGCTGTGCATTTTGGCCTCTAGCTCAGTCAGCACCTAGGGAAACCTACCAAACCTGCGCATTTTTGAAAACTAGACACCTAGGGGAATCCAAGATGGGGTGACTTGTGGGGCTCTCACCAGGTTCTGTTACCCAGAATCCTTTGTAAACCTCAAAATCTGGCCCAAAAAACACTTTTTCCTCACATTTCGGTGACTGAAAGTTCTGGAATCTGAGAGGAGCCACAAATTTCCTTCCACCCAGCGTTCCCCCAAGTCTACTGATAAAAATGGTACCTCACTTGTGTGGGTAGGCCTAGCGACTGCAACAGGATATGCCCCAAAACACAACGTGGACACATCACATTTTCCCAAAGTAAACAGACCTGCTTTTTGCAGAGTGCCTAGCTGTGCATTTTGGCCTCTAGCTCAGTCGGCACCTAGGGAAACCTACCAAACCTGCGCATTTTTGAAAACTAGACACCTAGGGGAATCCAAGATGGGGTGACTTGTGGGGCTCTCACCAGGTTCTGTTACCCAGAATTCTTTGCAAACCTCAAAATCTGGCCAAAAAAACACTTGTTCCTCACATTTCGGTGACTGAAAGTTCTGCAATCTGAGAGGAGCCACAAATTTCCTTCCACCCAGCGTTCCCCCAAGTCTACTGATAAAAATGGTACCTCACTTGTGTGGGTAGGCCTAGCGCCTGTAACAGGATATGCCCCAAAACACAACGTGGACACATCACATTTTCCCAAAGAAAACAGACCTTTTTTTTGCAGAGTGCCTAGCTGTGCATTTTGGCCTCTAGCTCAGTCGGCACCTAGGGAAACCTACCAAACCTGCGCATTATTGAAAACTAGACACCTAGGGGAATCCAAGATGGGGTGACTTGTGGGGCTATCACCAGGTTCTGTTACCCAGAATCCTTTGCAAACCTCAAAATTTGGCCCAAAAAACACTTTTTCCTCACATTTAGGTGACAAAAAGTTCTGGAATCTGAGAGGAGCCACACATTTCCTTCCACCCAGCGTTCCCCCAAGTCTACTGATAAAAATGGTACCTCACTTGTGTGGGTAGGCCTAGCACCCGCAACAGGATATGCCCCAAAACACAACGTGGACACATCACTTTTTCCCAAAGTAAACAGACCTGCTTTTTGCAGAGTGCCTAGCTGTGCATTTTGGCCTCTAGCTCAGTCGGCACCTAGGGAAACCTACCAAACCTGCGCATTTTTGAAAACTAGACACCTAGGGGAATTCAAGGTGGGGTGACTTGTGGGGCTCTCACCAGGTTCTGTTACCCAGAATCCTTTGCAAACCTCAAAATTTGGCCAAAAAAACTGTTTTTCCTCACATTTCGGTGACAGAAAGTCCTGGAGTCTGAGAGGAGCCACAAATTTCCTTCCACCTAGCGTTCCCCCAAGTCTACTGATAAAAATGGTTCCTCACTTGTGCGGGTAGGCCTAGCGCCCGCAACAGGATATCCCCCAAAACACAACGTGGACACATCACATTTTCCCAAAGAAAACAGACCTTTTATTTGCAAAGTGCATAGCTGTGCATTTTGGCATCTAGCTCAGTCGGCAACTAGGGAAACCTACCAAACCTGCGCATTTTTGAAAACTAGACACCTAGGGGAATCCAAGATGGGGTGACTTGTGGGGCTCTCACCAGGTTCTGTTACCCAGAATCCTTTGCAAACCTCAAAATTTGGACAAAAAAACAGTTTTTCCTCACATTTTGGTGACAGAAAGTTCTGGAACCTGAGAGGAGCCACAAATTTCCTTCCACCCATCGTTCCCCCAAGTCTCCCGATAACAATTGTACCTCACTTGTGCGGGTAGGCCTAGCGCCCGCAACAGGTTATGCCCCAAAACACAAAGTGGACACATCACATTTTCCCGGAGAAAACAGACCTGTTTTTTGCAGAGTGCCTAGCTGTGGATTTTGTCCTCTAGCTCAGTCGACACCTAGGGAAACATACCAAACCTGCGCATTTTTGAAAACTAGACACCTAGGGGAATCCAAGATGGGGTGACTTGTGGGGCTCTCACCAGGTTCTGTTACCCAGAATTCTTTGCAAACCTCAAAATCTGGCCAAAAAAACACTTGTTCCTCACATTTCGGTGACTGAAAGTTCTGGAATCTGAGAGGAGCCACAAATTTCCTTCCACCCAGCGTTCCCCCAAGTCTACTGATAAAAATGGTACCTCACTTGTGTGGGTAGGCCTAGCGCCTGTAACAGGATATGCCCCAAAACACAACGTCGGCACATCACATTTTCCCAAAGAAAACAGACCTTTTTTTTGCAGAGTGCCTAGCTGTGCATTTTGGCCTCTAGCTCAGTCGGCACCTAGGGAAACCTACCAAACCTGCGCATTTTTGAAAACTAGACACCTAGGGGAATCCAAGATGGGGTGACTTGTGGGGCTCTCACCAGGTTCTGTTACCCAGAATCCTTTGCAAACCTCAACATTTGGCCAAAAAAACTGTTTTTCCTCACATTTCGGTGACAGAAAGTCCTGGAGTCTGAGAGGAGCCACAAATTTCCTTCCACCTAACGTTCCCCCAAGTCTACAGATAAAAATGGTACCTCATTTGTGTGGGTAGGCCTAGCGCCTGCAACAGGATATGCCCCAAAACACAACGTGGACACATCACATTTTCCCAAAGAAAACAGACCTGTTTTTTGCAGAGTGCCTAGCTGTGGATTTTGGCCTCTAGCTCAGTCGGCACCCAGGGAAACCTACCAAACCTGCGCATTTTTGAAAACTAGATACCTAGGGGAATCCAAGATGGGGTGCCTTGTGGGGCTCTTACCAGGTTCTGTTACCCAGAATCCTTTGCAAACCTCACAAGGTGGCCAAAAAAACACTTTTTCCTCACATTTCGATGACAAAAAGTTCTGGAATCTGAGAGGAGCCACACATTTCCTTCCACCCATCGTTCCCCCAAGTCTCCCGATAAAAATGGTACCTCACTTGTGCGGGTAGGCCTAGGGCCCGCAACAGGATATCCCCCAAAACACAACGTGGATACATCACATTTTCCCAAAGAAAACAGACCTTTTTTTTGCAGAGTGCATAGCTGTGCATTTTGGCCTCTAGCTCAGTCGGCACGTAGGGAAACCTACCAAACCTGTGCATTTGTGAAAACTAGACACCTAGGGGAATCCAAGATGGGGTGACTTGTGGGGCTCTCACCAGGTTCTGTTACCCAGAATTCTTTGCAAACCTCAAAATCTGGCCAAAAAAACACTTTTTCCTCACATTTCAGTGACAGAAAGTTCTGGAATCTGAGAGGAGACACAAATTTCCTTCCACCCATCGTTCCCCCAAGTCTCCCGATAAAAATGGTACCTCACTTGTGTGGGTAGGCCTAGCGCCCGCAACAGAATATGCCCCAAAACACAACATGGACACATCACATTTTCCCAAAGAAAACAGACCTGTTTTTTGCAGAGTGCCTAGCTGTGCATTTTGCCCTCTAGCTTACTTGGCACCTAGGGAAACCTACCAAACCTGTGCATTTGTGAAAACTAGACACCTAGGGGAATCCAAGATGGGGTGACTTGTAGGGCTCTCACCAGGTTCTGTTACCCAGAATCCTTTGCAAACCTCAAAATTTGGCCCAAAAAACTCTTTTTCCTCACATTTCGGTGACAGAAAGTTCTGGAATCTGAGAGGAGCCACAAATTTCCTTCCACCCATCGTTCCCCCAAGTCTCCCGATAAAAATGGTACCTCACTTGTGTGGGTAGGCCTAGCGCCCGCAACAGGATATGCCCCAAAACACAACGTGGACACATCACATTTTCCCAAAGAAATCACACCTGTTTTTGCAAAGTGCCTAGCTGTGGATTTTGGCCTCTAGCTCAGCCGGCACCTAGGGAAACCTACCAAACTTGCGCATTTTTTAAAACTAGACACCTAGGGGAATCCAAGATGGGGTGAATTGTGGGGCTTTCACCAGGTTCTGTTACCCAGAATCCTTTGCAAACCTCAAAATTTGGCCAAAAAAACACTTTTTCCTCACATTTCGGTGACAGAAAGTTCTGGAAACTGAGAGGAGCCACACATTTCCTTCCACCCATCGTTCCCCCAAGTCTCCCGATAAAAATGGTACCTCACTTTTGTGGGTAGGCCTAGTGCCCGCTACAGGATATGCCCCAAAACACAACGTGGACACATCACATTTTCCCAAAGAAAACAGACCTGTTTTTTGCAGAGTGCCTAGCTGTGCATTTGTGGCCTCTAGCTTACTTGGCACCTAGGGAAACCTACCAAACCTGTGCATTTGTGAAAACTAGACACCTAGGGGAATCCAAGATGGGGTGACTTGTGGGGCTCTCACCAGGTTCTGTTACCCAGAATCCTTTGCAAACCTCAAAATTTGGCCAAAAAAACACTTTTTCCTCACAATTCGGTGACAGAAAGTTCTGGAATCTGAGAGGAGCCACAAATTTCCTTCCACCCAACGTTCCCCCAAGTCTCACAATAAAAATGTTACCTCACTTGTGTGGGTAGGCCTAGCACCCGCTACAGGATATGCCCCAAAACACAACGTGGACACATCACATTTTCCCAAAGAAAACAGACCTGTTTTTTGCAGAGTGCCTAGCTGTGCATTTTGCCCTCTAGCTTACTTGGCACCTAGGGAAACCTACCAAACCTGTGCATTTGTGAAAACTAGACACCTAGGGGAATCCAATATGGGGTGACTTGTGGGGCTCTCACCAGGTTCTGTTACCCAGAATCCTTTGCAAACCTCAAAATTTGGCCAAAAAACACTTTTTCCTCACATTTCGTTGACAGAAAGTTCTGGAATCTGAGAGGAGCCACAAATTTCTTTCCACCCATCGTTCCCCCAAGACTCCCGATAAAAATGGTACCTCACTTGTGTGGGTAGGCCTAGCGCCCGCTACAGGATATGCTCCAAAACACAACGTGGACACATCACATTTTCCCAAAGAAAACAGAACTGTTTTTTACAGAGTGCCTAGCTGTGCATTTTGGCCTCTAGCTCAGTCAGCACCTAGGGAAACCTACCAAACCTGCACATTTTTTAAAACTAGACACCTAGGGGAATCCAAGATGGGGTGACTTGTGGGGCTCTCACCAGGTTCTGTTACCCAGAATCCTTTGCAAACCTCAAAATTTGGCCAAAAAAACAGTTTTTCCTCACATTTCGGTGACAGAAAGTTCTGGAACCTGAGAGGAGCCACAAATTTCCTTCCACCCATCGTTCCCCCAAGTCTCCCGATAAAAATGGTACCTCACTTGTGCGGGTAGGCCTAGCGTCTGCGACAGGTTATGCCCCAAAACACAACGTGGACACATCACATTTTCCCAGAGAAAACAGACCTGTTTTTTGCAGAGTGCCTTGCTGTGGATTTTGTCCTCTAGCTCAGTCGACACCTAGGGAAACCTACCAAACCTGCGCAGTTTTGAAAACTAGACACGTAGGGGAATCCAAGATGGGGTGACTTGTGGGGCTCTCACCAGTTTCTGTTACCCAGAATCCTTTGCAAACCTTAAAATGTGGCCAAAAAACCACTTTTTCCTCACATTTCGGTGACAGAAAGTTCTGGAATCTGAGAGGAGCCACAAATTTCCTTCCACCCATCGTTCCCCCTAGGCTTCCGATAAAAATGGTACCTCACTTGTGTGGGTAGGCCTAGCGCCCGCTACAGGATATGCCCCAAAACACAACGTGGACACATCACATTTTCCCAAAGAAAACAGACCTGTTTTTTGCAGAGTGCCTAGTTGTGCATTTTGCCCTCTAGCTTACTTGGCACCCAAGGAAACCTACCAAACCTGTGCATTTGTGAAAACTAGACACCTAGGGGAATCCAAGATGGGGTGACTTGTAGGGCTCTCACCAGGTTCTGTTACCCAGAATCCTTTGCAAACCTCAAAATTTGGCCCAAAAAACACTTTTTCCTCACATTTCGGTGACAGAATGTTCTGGAATCTGAGAGGAGCCACAAATTTCCTTCCACCCATCGTTCCCCCAAGTCTCCCGATAAAAATGGTACCTCACTTGTGTGGGTAGGCCTAGCGCCCGCAACAGGATATGCCCCAAAACACAACGTGGACACATCACATTTTCCCAAAGAAATCACTCCTGTTTTTTGCAAAGTGCCTAGCTGTGGATTTTGGCCTCTAGCTCAGCGGGCACCTAGGGAAACCTACCAAACTTGCGCATTTTTGAAAACTAGACACCTAGGGGAATCCAAGATTGGGTGAATTGTGGGGCTTTCACCAGGTTCTGTTACCCAGAATCCTTTGCAAACCTCAACATTTGGCCAAAAAAACACTTTTTCCTCACATTTCGGTGACAGAAAGTTCTGGAATCTGAGAGGAACCACACATTTCCTTCCACCCATCGTTCCCCCAAGTCTCCCGATAAAAATGGTAACTCACTTGTGCGGATAGGCCTAGCTCCCGCAACAGGATATGCCCCAAAACACAACGTGGACACATCACATTTTCCCAAAGAAAACAGATTTTTTTTTTCCAGAGTGCCTAGCTGTGCATTTTGGCCTCTAGCTCAGTCGGCACCTAGGGAAACCTACCAAACCTGCGCATTTTTGAAAACTAGACACCTAGGGGAATCCAAGATGGGGTGACTTGTGGGGCTCTCACCAGGTTCTGTTACCCAGAATCCTTTGCAAACCTCAAAATCTGTCCAAAAAAACACTTTTTCCTCACATTTCGGTGACTGAAAGTCCTGGAATCTGAGAGGAGCCACACATTTCCTTCCACCCACCGTTCCCCCAAGTCTCCCGATAAAAATGGTACCTCACTTGTGTGGGTAGGCCTAGTGCCCGCTACAGGATATGCCCCAAAACACAACGTGGACACATCACATTTTCCCAAAGAAAACAGACCTGTTTTTTGCAGAGTGCCTAGGTGTGCATTTTGGCCTCTAGCTTACTTGGCACCTAGGGAAACCTACCAAACCTGTGCATTTGTGAAAACTAGACACCTAGGGAAATCCCAGATGGGGTGACTTCTAGGGCTCTCACCAGGTTCTGTTACCCAGAATCCTTTGCAAACCTCAAAATTTGGCCCAAAAAACACTTTTTCCTCACATTTCGGTGACAGAAAGTTCTGAAATCTGAGAGGAGCCACACATTTCCTTCCACCCATCGTTCCCCCAAGTCTCCCAATAAAAATGGTAACTCACTTGTGCCGGTAGGCCTAGCTCCCGCAGCAGGATATGCCCCAAATCACAACGTGGACACATCACATTTTCCCAAAGAAAACACACCTTTTTTTTCCAGAGTGCCTAGCTGTGCATTTTGGCCTCTAGCTCAGTCGGCACCTAGGGAAACCTACCAAACCTACGTATTTTTCAAAACTAGACACCTAGGGGAATTCAAGATGGGGTGACTTGTGGGGCTCTCACCAGGTTCTGTTACCCAGAATCCTTTGCAAACATCAAAATTTGGCCAAAAAAACACTTTTTCCTCACATTTCGGTGACAGAAAGTTCTGCATCTGAGAGGAGCCACACATTTCCTTCCACTCATCGTTCCCCCAAGTCTCCCGATAAAAATGGTAACTCACTTGTGCGGGTAGGCCTAGCTCCCGCAACAGGATATGCCCCAGAACACAACGTGGACACATCAAATTTTCCCAAAGAAAACAGACCTTTTTTTTCCAGAGTGCCTAGCTGTGCATTTTGGCCTCTAGCTCAGTCGGCACCTAGGGAAACCTACCAAACCTGCGCATTTTTGAAAACTAGACACCTAGGGGAATCCAAGATGGGGTGACTTGTGGGGCTCTCACCAGGTTCTGTTACCCAGAATCCTTTGCAAACCTCAAAATCTGGCCAAAAAAACACTTTTTCCTCACATTTTGGTGACAGAAAGTTCTGGAACCTGAGAGGAGCCACAAATTTCCTTCCACCCAGCGTTCCCCCAAGTCTACTGATAAAAATGGTACCTCACTTGTGTGGGTAGGTCTAGCGCCTGTAACAGGATATGCCCCAAAACACAACATGGACACATCACATTTTCCCAAAGAAAACAGACCTTTTTTTTGCAGAGTGCCTAGCTGTGCATTTTGGCCTCTAGCTCAGTCGGCACCTAGGGAAACCTACCAAACCTGCGCATTTTTGAAAACTAGACAACTAGGGGAATCCAAGATGGGGTGAATTGTGGGGCTCTCACCAGGTTCTGTTACCCAGAATCCTTTGCAAACCTCAAAATTTGGCCCAAAAAACACTTTTTCCTCACATTTAGGTGACAAAAAGTTCTGGAATCTGAGAGGAGCCACACATTTCCTTCCACCCAGCGTTCCCCCAAGTCTACTGATAAAAATGGTACCTCACTTGTGTGGGTAGGCCAAGCACCCGCAACAGGATATGCCCCAAAACACAACGTGGACACATCACATTTTCCCAAAGTAAACAGACCTGCTTTTTGCAGAGTGCCTAGCTGTGCATTTTGGCCTCTAGCTCAGTCGGCACCTAGGGAAACCTACCAAACCTGCGCATTTTTGAAAACTAGACACCTAGGGGAATTCAAGATGGGGTGACTTGTGGGGCTCTCACCAGGTTCTATTACCCAGAATCCTTTGCAAACCTCAACATTTGGCCAAAAAAAATGTTTTTCCTCACATTTCAGTGACAGAAAGTCCTGGAGTCTGAGAGGAGCCACAAATTTCCTTCCACCTAACGTTCCCCCAAGTCTACAGATAAAAATGGTACCTCACTTGTGTGGGTAGGCCTAGCGCCTGCAACAGGATATGCCCCAAAACACAACGTGGACACATCACATTTTCCCAAAGAAAACAGACCCGTTTTTTGCAGAGTGCCTAGCTGTGGATTTTGGCCTCTAGCTCAGTCGGCACCTAGGGAAACCTACCAAACCTGCGCATTTTTGAAAACTAGACACCTAGGGGAATCCAAGATGGGGTGCCTTGTGGGGCTCTCACCAGGTTCTGTTACCCAGAATCCTTTGCAAACCTCACAATGTGGCCAAAAAAACACTTTTTCCTCACATTTCGATGACAAAAAGTTCTGGAATCTGAGAGGAGCCACACATTTCCTTCCACCCATCGTTCCCCCAAGTCTCCCGATAAAAATGGTACCTCACTTGTGCGGGTAGGCCTAGCGCCCGCAACAGGATATCCCCCAAAACACAACGTGGATACATCACATTTTCCCAAAGAAAACAGACCTTTTTTTTGCAGAGTGCATAGCTGTGCATTTTGGCCTCTAGCTCAGTCGGCACCTAGGGAAACCTACCAAACCTGCGCATTTTTAAAAACTAGCCCCCCAGGGGAATTCAAGATAAGGTGACTTGTGGGGCTCTCACCAGGTTCTGTTACCCAGAATCCTTTGCAAACCTCAAAATTTGGCCAAAAAAACTGATTTTCCTCACATTTCGGTGACAGAAAGTCCTGGAGTCTGAGAGGAGCCACAAATTTCCTTCCACCTAGCGTTCCCCCAAGTCTACTGATAAAAATGGTACCTCACTTGTGTGGGTAGGCCTAGCGCCTGCAACAGGATATGCCCCAAAACACAACGTGGACACATCACATTTTCCCAAAGAAAACACACCTTTTTTTTCCAGAGTGCCTAGCTGTGCATTTTGGCCTCTAGCTCAGTCAGCACCTAGGGAAACCTACCAAACCTGCGCATTTTTGAAAACTAGACACCTAGGGGAATCCAAGATGGGGTGACTTGTGGGGCTCTCACCAGGTTCTGTTACCCAGAATCCTTTGTAAACCTCAAAATCTGGCCCAAAAAACACTTTTTCCTCACATTTCGGTGACTGAAAGTTCTGGAATCTGAGAGGAGCCACAAATTTCCTTCCACCCAGCGTTCCCCCAAGTCTACTGATAAAAATGGTACCTCACTTGTGTGGGTAGGCCTAGCGACTGCAACAGGATATGCCCCAAAACACAACGTGGACACATCACATTTTCCCAAAGTAAACAGACCTGCTTTTTGCAGAGTGCCTAGCTGTGCATTTTGGCCTCTAGCTCAGTCGGCACCTAGGGAAACCTACCAAACCTGCGCATTTTTGAAAACTAGACACCTAGGGGAATCCAAGATGGGGTGACTTGTGGGGCTCTCACCAGGTTCTGTTACCCAGAATTCTTTGCAAACCTCAAAATCTGGCCAAAAAAACACTTGTTCCTCACATTTCGGTGACTGAAAGTTCTGCAATCTGAGAGGAGCCACAAATTTCCTTCCACCCAGCGTTCCCCCAAGTCTACTGATAAAAATGGTACCTCACTTGTGTGGGTAGGCCTAGCGCCTGTAACAGGATATGCCCCAAAACACAACGTGGACACATCACATTTTCCCAAAGAAAACAGACCTTTTTTTTGCAGAGTGCCTAGCTGTGCATTTTGGCCTCTAGCTCAGTCGGCACCTAGGGAAACCTACCAAACCTGCGCATTATTGAAAACTAGACACCTAGGGGAATCCAAGATGGGGTGACTTGTGGGGCTATCACCAGGTTCTGTTACCCAGAATCCTTTGCAAACCTCAAAATTTGGCCCAAAAAACACTTTTTCCTCACATTTAGGTGACAAAAAGTTCTGGAATCTGAGAGGAGCCACACATTTCCTTCCACCCAGCGTTCCCCCAAGTCTACTGATAAAAATGGTACCTCACTTGTGTGGGTAGGCCTAGCACCCGCAACAGGATATGCCCCAAAACACAACGTGGACACATCACTTTTTCCCAAAGTAAACAGACCTGCTTTTTGCAGAGTGCCTAGCTGTGCATTTTGGCCTCTAGCTCAGTCGGCACCTAGGGAAACCTACCAAACCTGCGCATTTTTGAAAACTAGACACCTAGGGGAATTCAAGGTGGGGTGACTTGTGGGGCTCTCACCAGGTTCTGTTACCCAGAATCCTTTGCAAACCTCAAAATTTGGCCAAAAAAACTGTTTTTCCTCACATTTCGGTGACAGAAAGTCCTGGAGTCTGAGAGGAGCCACAAATTTCCTTCCACCTAGCGTTCCCCCAAGTCTACTGATAAAAATGGTACCTCACTTGTGCGGGTAGGCCTAGCGCCCGCAACAGGATATCCCCCAAAACACAACGTGGACACATCACATTTTCCCAAAGAAAACAGACCTTTTATTTGCAAAGTGCATAGCTGTGCATTTTGGCATCTAGCTCAGTCGGCAACTAGGGAAACCTACCAAACCTGCGCATTTTTGAAAACTAGACACCTAGGGGAATCCAAGATGGGGTGACTTGTGGGGCTCTCACCAGGTTCTGTTACCCAGAATCCTTTGCAAACCTCAAAATTTGGACAAAAAAACAGTTTTTCCTCACATTTTGGTGACAGAAAGTTCTGGAACCTGAGAGGAGCCACAAATTTCCTTCCACCCATCGTTCCCCCAAGTCTCCCTATAACAATTGTACCTCACTTGTGCGGGTAGGCCTAGCGCCCGCAACAGGTTATGCCCCAAAACACAAAGTGGACACATCACATTTTCCCCGAGAAAACAGACCTGTTTTTTGCAGAGTGCCTAGCTGTGGATTTTGTCCTCTAGCTCAGTCGACACCTAGGGAAACATACCAAACCTGCGCATTTTTGAAAACTAGACACCTAGGGGAATCCAAGATGGGGTGACTTGTGGGGCTCTCACCAGGTTCTGTTACCCAGAATTCTTTGCAAACCTCAAAATCTGGCCAAAAAAACACTTGTTCCTCACATTTCGGTGACTGAAAGTTCTGGAATCTGAGAGGAGCCACAAATTTCCTTCCACCCAGCGTTCCCCCAAGTCTACTGATAAAAATGGTACCTCACTTGTGTGGGTAGGCCTAGCGCCTGTAACAGGATATGCCCCAAAACACAACGTCGGCACATCACATTTTCCCAAAGAAAACAGACCTTTTTTTTGCAGAGTGCCTAGCTGTGCATTTTGGCCTCTAGCTCAGTCGGCACCTAGGGAAACCTACCAAACCTGCGCATTTTTGAAAACTAGACACCTAGGGGAATCCAAGATGGGGTGACTTGTGGGGCTCTCACCAGGTTCTGTTACCCAGAATCCTTTGCAAACCTCAACATTTGGCCAAAAAAACTGTTTTTCCTCACATTTCGGTGACAGAAAGTCCTGGAGTCTGAGAGGAGCCACAAATTTCCTTCCACCTAACGTTCCCCCAAGTCTACAGATAAAAATGGTACCTCATTTGTGTGGGTAGGCCTAGCGCCTGCAACAGGATATGCCCCAAAACACAACGTGGACACATCACATTTTCCCAAAGAAAACAGACCTGTTTTTTGCAGAGTGCCTAGCTGTGGATTTTGGCCTCTAGCTCAGTCGGCACCCAGGGAAACCTACCAAACCTGCGCATTTTTGAAAACTAGATACCTAGGGGAATCCAAGATGGGGTGCCTTGTGGGCCTCTTACCAGGTTCTGTTACCCAGAATCCTTTGCAAACCTCACAAGGTGGCCAAAAAAACACTTTTTCCTCACATTTCGATGACAAAAAGTTCTGGAATCTGAGAGGAGCCACACATTTCCTTCCACCCATCGTTCCCCCAAGTCTCCCGATAAAAATGGTACCTCACTTGTGCGGGTAGGCCTAGCGCCCGCAACAGGATATCCCCCAAAACACAACGTGGATACATCACATTTTCCCAAAGAAAACAGACCTTTTTTTTGCAGAGTGCATAGCTGTGCATTTTGGCCTCTAGCTCAGCCGGCACCTAGGGAAACCTACCAAACCTGCGCATTTTTGAAAACTAGACACCTAGGGGAATCCAAGATGGGGTGACTTGTGGGGCTCTCACCAGGTTCTGTTACCCAGAATTCTTTGCAAACATCAAAATCTGGCCAAAAAAAACACTTTTTCCTCACATTTCAGTGACAGAAAGTTCTGGAATCTGAGAGGAGACACAAATTTCCTTCCACCCATCGTTCCCCCAAGTCTCCCGATAAAAATGGTACCTCACTTGTGTGGGTAGGCCTAGCGCCCGCAACAGGATATGCCCCAAAACACAACATGGACACATCACATTTTCCCAAAGAAAACAGACCTGTTTTTTGCAGAGTGCCTAGCTGTGCATTTTGCCCTCTAGCTTACTTGGCACCTAGGGAAACCTACCAAACCTGTGCATTTGTGAAAACTAGACACCTAGGGGAATCCAAGATGGGGTGACTTGTAGGGCTCTCACCAGGTTCTGTTACCCAGAATCCTTTGCAAACCTCAAAATTTGGCCCAAAAAACTCTTTTTCCTCACATTTCGGTGACAGAAAGTTCTGGAATCTGAGAGGAGCCACAAATTTCCTTCCACCCATCGTTCCCCCAAGTCTCCCGATAAAAATGGTACCTCACTTGTGTGGGTAGGCCTAGCGCCCGCAACAGGATATGCCCCAAAACACAACGTGGACACATCACATTTTCCCAAAGAAATCACACCTGTTTTTGCAAAGTGCCTAGCTGTGGATTTTGGCCTCTAGCTCAGCCGGCACCTAGGGAAACCTACCAAACTTGCGCATTTTTTAAAACTAGACACCTAGGGGAATCCAAGATGGGGTGAATTGTGGGGCTTTCACCAGGTTCTGTTACCCAGAATCCTTTGCAAACCTCAAAATTTGGCCAAAAAAAACACTTTTTCCTCACATTTCGGTGACAGAAAGTTCTGGAAACTGAGAGGAGCCACACATTTCCTTCCACCCATCGTTCCCCCAAGTCTGCCGATAAAAATGGTACCTCACTTTTGTGGGTAGGCCTAGTGCCCGCTACAGGATATGCCCCAAAACACAACGTGGACACATCACATTTTCCCAAAGAAAACAGACCTGTTTTTTGCAGAGTGCCTAGCTGTGCATTTGTGGCCTCTAGCTTACTTGGCACCTAGGGAAACCTACCAAACCTGTGCATTTGTGAAAACTAGACACCTAGGGGAATCCAAGATGGGGTGACTTGTGGGGCTCTCACCAGGTTCTGTTACCCAGAATCCTTTGCAAACCTCAAAATTTGGCCAAAAAAACACTTTTTCCTCACAATTCGGTGACAGAAAGTTCTGGAATCTGAGAGGAGCCACAAATTTCCTTCCACCCAACGTTCCCCCAAGTCTCACAATAAAAATGTTACCTCACTTGTGTGGGTAGGCCTAGCACCCGCTACAGGATATGCCCCAAAACACAACGTGGACACATCACATTTTCCCAAAGAAAACAGACCTGTTTTTTGCAGAGTGCCTAGCTGTGCATTTTGCCCTCTAGCTTACTTGGCACCTAGGGAAACCTACCAAACCTGTGCATTTGTGAAAACTAGACACCTAGGGGAATCCAATATGGGGTGACTTGTGGGGCTCTCACCAGGTTCTGTTACCCAGAATCCTTTGCAAACCTCAAAATTTGGCCAAAAAACACTTTTTCCTCACATTTCGTTGACAGAAAGTTCTGGAATCTGAGAGGAGCCACAAATTTCTTTCCACCCATCGTTCCCCCAAGACTCCCGATAAAAATGGTACCTCACTTGTGTGGGTAGGCCTAGCGCCTGCAACAGGATATGCCCCAAAACACAACGTGGACACATCACATTTTCCCAAAGAAAACACACCTTTTTTTTCCAGAGTGCCTAGCTGTGCATTTTGGCCTCTAGCTCAGTCAGCACCTAGGGAAACCTACCAAACCTGCACATTTTTGAAAACTAGACACCTATGGGAATCCAAGATGGGGTGACTTGTGGGGCTCTCACCAGGTTCTGTTACCCAGAATCCTTTGCAAACCTCAAAATTTGGCCAAAAAAACAGTTTTTCCTCACATTTCGGTGACAGAAAGTTCTGGAACCTGAGAGGAGCCACAAATTTCCTTCCACCCATCGTTCCCCCAAGTCTCCCGATAAAAATGGTACCTCACTTGTGCGGGTAGGCCTAGCGTCTGCGACAGGTTATGCCCCAAAACACAACGTGGACACATCACATTTTCCCAGAGAAAACAGACCTGTTTTTTGCAGAGTGCCTTGCTGTGGATTTTGTCCTCTAGCTCAGTCGACACCTAGGGAAACCTACCAAACCTGCGCAGTTTTGAAAACTAGACACGTAGGGGAATCCAAGATGGGGTGACTTGTGGGGCTCTCACCAGTTTCTGTTACCCAGAATCCTTTGCAAACCTTAAAATGTGGCCAAAAAACCACTTTTTCCTCACATTTCGGTGACAGAAAGTTCTGGAATCTGAGAGGAGCCACAAATTTCCTTCCACCCATCGTTCCCCCTAGGCTTCCGATAAAAATGGTACCTCACTTGTGTGGGTAGGCCTAGCGCCCGCTACAGGATATGCCCCAAAACACAACGTGGAGACATCACATTTTCCCAAAGAAAACAGACCTGTTTTTTGCAGAGTGCCTAGTTGTGCATTTTGCCCTCTAGCTTACTTGGCACCCAAGGAAACCTACCAAACCTGTGCATTTGTGAAAACTAGACACCTAGGGGAATCCAAGATGGGGTGACTTGTAGGGCTCTCACCAGGTTCTGTTACCCAGAATCCTTTGCAAACCTCAAAATTTGGCCCAAAAAACACTTTTTCCTCACATTTCGGTGACAGAATGTTCTGGAATCTGAGAGGAGCCACAAATTTCCTTCCACCCATCGTTCCCCCAAGTCTCCCGATAAAAATGGTACCTCACTTGTGTGGGTAGGCCTAGCGCCCGCAACAGGATATGCCCCAAAACACAACGTGGACACATCACATTTTCCCAAAGAAATCACTCCTGTTTTTTGCAAAGTGCCTAGCTGTGGATTTTGGCCTCTAGCTCAGCGGGCACCTAGGGAAACCTACCAAACTTGCGCATTTTTGAAAACTAGACACCTAGGGGAATCCAAGATTGGGTGAATTGTGGGGCTTTCACCAGGTTCTGTTACCCAGAATCCTTTGCAAACCTCAACATTTGGCCAAAAAAACACTTTTTCCTCACATTTCGGTGACAGAAATTTCTGGAATCTGAGAGGAACCACACATTTCCTTCCACCCATCGTTCCCCCAAGTCTCCCGATAAAAATGGTAACTCACTTGTGCGGATAGGCCTAGCTCCGCAACAGGATATGCCCCAAAACACAACGTGGACACATCACATTTTCCCAAAGAAAACAGATTTTTTTTTTCCAGAGTGCCTAGCTGTGCATTTTGGCCTCTAGCTCAGTCGGCACCTAGGGAAACCTACCAAACCTGCGCATTTTTGAAAACTAGACACCTAGGGGAATCCAAGATGGGGTGACTTGTGGGGCTCTCACCAGGTTCTGTTACCCAGAATCCTTTGCAAACCTCAAAATCTGTCCAAAAAAACACTTTTTCCTCACATTTCGGTGACTGAAAGTCCTGGAATCTGAGAGGAGCCACACATTTCCTTCCACCCACCGTTCCCCCAAGTCTCCCGATAAAAATGGTACCTCACTTGTGTGGGTAGGCCTAGTGCCCGCTACAGGATATGCCCCAAAACACAACGTGGACACATCACATTTTCCCAAAGAAAACAGACCTGTTTTTTGCAGAGTGCCTAGCTGTGCATTTTGGCCTCTAGCTTACTTGGCACCTAGGGAAACCTACCAAACCTGTGCATTTGTGAAAACTAGACACCTAGGGAAATCCCAGATGGGGTGACTTCTAGGGCTCTCACCAGGTTCTGTTACCCAGAATCCTTTGCAAACCTCAAAATTTGGCCCAAAAAACACTTTTTCCTCACATTTCGGTGACAGAAAGTTCTGAAATCTGAGAGGAGCCACACATTTCCTTCCACCCATCGTTCCCCCAAGTCTCCCAATAAAAATGGTAACTCACTTGTGCCGGTAGGCCTAGCTCCCGCAGCAGGATATGCCCCAAATCACAACGTGGACACATCACATTTTCCCAAAGAAAACACACCTTTTTTTTCCAGAGTGCCTAGCTGTGCATTTTGGCCTCTAGCTCAGTCGGCACCTAGGGAAACCTACCAAACCTACGTATTTTTCAAAACTAGACACCTAGGGGAATTCAAGATGGGGTGACTTGTGGGGCTCTCACCAGGTTCTGTTACCCAGAATCCTTTGCAAACATCAAAATTTGGCCAAAAAAACACTTTTTCCTCACATTTCGGTGACAGAAAGTTCTGCATCTGAGAGGAGCCACACATTTCCTTCCACTCATCGTTCCCCCAAGTCTCCCGATAAAAATGGTAACTCACTTGTGCGGGTAGGCCTAGCTCCCGCAACAGGATATGCCCCAGAACACAACGTGGACACATCAAATTTTCCCAAAGAAAACAGACCTTTTTTTTCCAGAGTGCCTAGCTGTGCATTTTGGCCTCTAGCTCAGTCGGCACCTAGGGAAACCTACCAAACCTGCGCATTTTTGAAAACTAGACACCTAGGGGAATCCAAGATGGGGTGACTTGTGGGGCTCTCACCAGGTTCTGTTACCCAGAATCCTTTGCAAACCTCAAAATCTGGCCAAAAAAACACTTTTTCCTCACATTTTGGTGACAGAAAGTTCTGGAACCTGAGAGGAGCCACAAATTTCCTTCCACCCAGCGTTCCCCCAAGTCTACTGATAAAAATGGTACCTCACTTGTGTGGGTAGGTCTAGCGCCTGTAACAGGATATGCCCCAAAACACAACATGGACACATCACATTTTCCCAAAGAAAACAGACCTTTTTTTTGCAGAGTGCCTAGCTGTGCATTTTGGCCTCTAGCTCAGTCGGCACCTAGGGAAACCTACCAAACCTGCGCATTTTTGAAAACTAGACAACTAGGGGAATCCAAGATGGGGTGAATTGTGGGGCTCTCACCAGGTTCTGTTACCCAGAATCCTTTGCAAACCTCAAAATTTGGCCCAAAAAACACTTTTTCCTCACATTTAGGTGACAAAAAGTTCTGGAATCTGAGAGGAGCCACACATTTCCTTCCACCCAGCGTTCCCCCAAGTCTACTGATAAAAATGGTACCTCACTTGAGTGGGTAGGCCAAGCACCCGCAACAGGATATGCCCCAAAACCCAACGTGGACACATCACATTTTCCCAAAGTAAACAGACCTGCTTTTTGCAGAGTGCCTAGCTGTGCATTTTGGCCTCTAGCTCAGTCGGCACCTAGGGAAACCTACCAAACCTGCGCATTTTTGAAAACTAGACACCTAGGGGAATTCAAGATGGGGTGACTTGTGGGGCTCTCACCAGGTTCTGTTACCCAGAATCCTTTGCAAACCTCAACATTTGGCCCAAAAAAATGTTTTTCCTCACATTTCAGTGACAGAAAGTCCTGGAGTCTGAGAGGAGCCACAAATTTCCTTCCACCTAACGTTCCCCCAAGTCTACAGATAAAAATGGTACCTCACTTGTGTGGGTAGGCCTAGCGCCTGCAACAGGATATGCCCCAAAACACAACGTGGACACATCACATTTTCCCAAAGAAAACAGACCCGTTTTTTGCAGAGTGCCTAGCTGTGGATTTTGGCCTCTAGCTCAGTCGGCACCTAGGGAAACCTACCAAACCTGCGCATTTTTGAAAACTAGACACCTAGGGGAATCCAAGATGGGGTGCCTTGTGGGGCTCTCACCAGGTTCTGTTACCCAGAATCCTTTGCAAACCTCACAATGTGGCCAAAAAAACACTTTTTCCTCACATTTCGATGACAAAAAGTTCTGGAATCTGAGAGGAGCCACACATTTCCTTCCAACCATCGTTCCCCCAAGTCTCCCGATAAAAATGGTACCTCACTTGTGCGGGTAGGCCTAGCGCCCGCAACAGGATATCCCCCAAAACACAACGTGGATACATCACATTTTCCCAAAGAAAACAGACCTTTTTTTTGCAGAGTGCATAGCTGTGCATTTTGGCCTCTAGCTCAGTCGGCACCTAGGGAAACCTACCAAACCTGCGCATTTTTGAAAACTAGCCCCCCAGGGGAATTCAAGATAAGGTGACTTGTGGGGCTCTCACCAGGTTCTGTTACCCAGAATCCTTTGCAAACCTCAAAATTTGGCCAAAAAAACTGATTTTCCTCACATTTCGGTGACAGAAAGTCCTGGAGTCTGAGAGGAGCCACAAATTTCCTTCCACCTAGCGTTCCCCCAAGTCTACTGATAAAAATGGTACCTCACTTGTGTGGGTAGGCCTAGCGCCTGCAACAGGATATGCCCCAAAACACAACGTGGACACATCACATTTTCCCAAAGAAAACACACCTTTTTTTTCCAGAGTGCCTAGCTGTGCATTTTGGCCTCTAGCTCAGTCAGCACCTAGGGAAACCTACCAAACCTGCGCATTTTTGAAAACTAGACACCTAGGGGAATCCAAGATTGGGGTGACTTGTGGGGCTCTCACCAGGTTCTGTTACCCAGAATCCTTTGTAAACCTCAAAATCTGGCCCAAAAAACACTTTTTCCTCACATTTCGGTGACTGAAAGTTCTGGAATCTGAGAGGAGCCACAAATTTCCTTCCACCCAGCGTTCCCCCAAGTCTACTGATAAAAATGGTACCTCACTTGTGTTGTGGGTAGGCCTAGCGACTGCAACAGGATATGCCCCAAAACACAACGTGGACACATCACATTTTCCCAAAGTAAACAGACCTGCTTTTTGCAGAGTGCCTAGCTGTGCATTTTGGCCTCTAGCTCAGTCGGCACCTAGGGAAACCTACCAAACCTGCGCATTTTTGAAAACTAGACACCTAGGGGAATCCAAGATGGGGTGACTTGTGGGGCTCTCACCAGGTTCTGTTACCCCAGAATTCTTTGCAAACCTCAAAATCTGGCCAAAAAAACACTTGTTCCTCACATTTCGGTGACTGAAAGTTCTGGAATCTGAGAGGAGCCACAAATTTTCCTTCCACCCAGCGTTCCCCCAAGTCTACTGATAAAAATGGTACCTCACTTGTGTGGGTAGGCCTAGCGCCTGTAACAGGATATGCCCCAAAACACAACGTGGACACATCACATTTTCCCAAAGAAAACCAGACCTTTTTTTTGCAGAGTGCCTAGCTGTGCATTTTGGCCTCTAGCTCAGTCGGCACCTAGGGAAACCTACCAAACCTGCGCATTATTGAAACTAGACACCTAGGGGAATCCAAGATGGGGTGACTTGTGGGGCTATCACCAGGTTCTGTTACCCAGAATCCTTTGCAAACCTCAAAATTTGGCCCAAAAAACACTTTTTCCTCACATTTAGGTGACAAAAAGTTCTGGAATCTGAGAGGAGCCACACATTTCCTTCCACCCAGCGTTCCCCCAAGTCTACTGATAAAAATGGTACCTCACTTGTGTGGGTAGGCCTAGCACCCGCAACAGGATATGCCCCAAAACACAACGTGGACACATCACTTTTTCCCAAAGTAAACAGACCTGCTTTTTGCAGAGTGCCTAGCTTTTGGCCTCTAGCTCAGTCGGCACCTAGGGAAACCTACCAAACCTGCGCATTTTTGAAAACTAGACACCTAGGGGAATTCAAGGTGGGGTGACTTGTGGGGCTCTCACCAGGTTCTGTTACCCAGAATCCTTTGCAAACCTCAAAATGTGGCCAAAAAAACTGTTTTTCCTCACATTTCGGTGACAGAAAGTCCTGGAGTCTGAGAGGAGCCACAAATTTCCTTCCACCTAGCGTTCCCCCAAGTCTACTGATAAAAATGGTACCTCACTTGTGCGGGTAGGCCTAGCGCCCGCAACAGGATATCCCCCAAAACACAACGTGGACACATCACATTTTCCCAAAGAAAACAGACCTTTTATTTGCAAAGTGCATAGCTGTGCATTTTGGCATCTAGCTCAGTCGGCAACTAGGGAAACCTACCAAACCTGCGCATTTTTGAAAACTAGACACCTAGGGGAATCCAAGATGGGGTGACTTGTGGGGCTCTCACCAGGTTCTGTTACCCAGAATCCTTTGCAAACCTCAAAATTTGGACAAAAAAACAGTTTTTCCTCACATTTTGGTGACAGAAAGTTCTGGAACCTGAGAGGAGCCACAAATTTCCTTCCACCCATCGTTCCCCCAAGTCTCCCGATAACAATTGTACCTCACTTGTGCGGGTAGGCCTAGCGCCCGCAACAGGTTATGCCCCAAAACACAAAGTGGACACATCACATTTTCCCCGAGAAAACAGACCTGTTTTTTGCAGAGTGCCTAGCTGTGGATTTTGTCCTCTAGCTCAGTCGACACCTAGGGAAACATACCAAACCTGCGCATTTTTGAAAACTAGACACCTAGGGGAATCCAAGATGGGGTGACTTGTGGGGCTCTCACCAGGTTCTGTTACCCAGAATTCTTTGCAAACCTCAAAATCTGGCCAAAAAAACACTTGTTCCTCACATTTCGGTGACTGAAAGTTCTGGAATCTGAGAGGAGCCACAAATTTCCTTCCACCCAGCGTTCCCCCAAGTCTACTGATAAAAATGGTACCTCACTTGTGTGGGTAGGCCTAGCGCCTGTAACAGGATATGCCCCAAAACACAACGTCGGCACATCACATTTTCCCAAAGAAAACAGACCTTTTTTTTGCAGAGTGCCTAGCTGTGCATTTTGGCCTCTAGCTCAGTCGGCACCTAGGGAAACCTACCAAACCTGCGCATTTTTGAAAACTAGACACCTAGGGGAATCCAAGATGGGGTGACTTGTGGGGCTCTCACCAGGTTCTGTTACCCAGAATCCTTTGCAAACCTCAACATTTGGCCAAAAAAACTGTTTTTCCTCACATTTCGGTGACAGAAAGTCCTGGAGTCTGAGAGGAGCCACAAATTTCCTTCCACCTAACGTTCCCCCAAGTCTACAGATAAAAATGGTACCTCATTTGTGTGGGTAGGCCTAGCGCCTGCAACAGGATATGCCCCAAAACACAACGTGGACACATCACATTTTCCCAAAGAAAACAGACCTGTTTTTTGCAGAGTGCCTAGCTGTGGATTTTGGCCTCTAGCTCAGTCGGCACCCAGGGAAACCTACCAAACCTGCGCATTTTTGAAAACTAGATACCTAGGGGAATCCAAGATGGGGTGCCTTGTGGGCCTCTTACCAGGTTCTGTTACCCAGAATCCTTTGCAAACCTCACAAGGTGGCCAAAAAAACACTTTTTCCTCACATTTCGATGACAAAAAGTTCTGGAATCTGAGAGGAGCCACACATTTCCTTCCACCCATCGTTCCCCCAAGTCTCCCGATAAAAATGGTACCTCACTTGTGCGGGTAGGCCTAGCGCCCGCAACAGGATATCCCCCAAAACACAACGTGGATACATCACATTTTCCCAAAGAAAACAGACCTTTTTTTTGCAGAGTGCATAGCTGTGCATTTTGGCCTCTAGCTCAGTCGGCACCTAGGGAAACCTACCAAACCTGTGCATTTTTGAAAACTAGACACCTAGGGGAATCCAAGATGGGGTGACTTGTGGGGCTCTCACCAGGTTCTGTTACCCAGAATTCTTTGCAAACATCAAAATCTGGCCAAAAAAACACTTTTTCCTCACATTTCAGTGACAGAAAGTTCTGGAATCTGAGAGGAGACACAAATTTCCTTCCACCCATCGTTCCCCCAAGTCTCCCGATAAAAATGGTACCTCACTTGTGTGGGTAGGCCTAGCGCCCGCAACAGGATATGCCCCAAAACACAACATGGACACATCACATTTTCCCAAAGAAAACAGACCTGTTTTTTGCAGAGAGCCTAGCTGTGCATTTTGCCCTCTAGCTTACTTGGCACCTAGGGAAACCTACCAAACCTGTGCATTTGTGAAAACTAGACACCTAGGGGAATCCAAGATGGGGTGACTTGTAGGGCTCTCACCAGGTTCTGTTACCCAGAATCCTTTGCAAACCTCAAAATTTGGCCCAAAAAACTCTTTTTCCTCACATTTCGGTGACAGAAAGTTCTGGAATCTGAGAGGAGCCACAAATTTCCTTCCACCCATCGTTCCCCCAAGTCTCCCGATAAAAATGGTACCTCACTTGTGTGGGTAGGCCTAGCGCCCGCAACAGGATATGCCCCAAAACACAACGTGGACACATCACATTTTCCCAAAGAAATCACACCTGTTTTTGCAAAGTGCCTAGCTGTGGATTTTGGCCTCTAGCTCAGCCGGCACCTAGGGAAACCTACCAAACTTGCGCATTTTTTAAAACTAGACACCTAGGGGAATCCAAGATGGGGTGAATTGTGGGGCTTTCACCAGGTTCTGTTACCCAGAATCCTTTGCAAACCTCAAAATTTGGCCAAAAAAACACTTTTTCCTCACATTTCGGTGACAGAAAGTTCTGGAAACTGAGAGGAGCCACACATTTCCTTCCACCCATCGTTCCCCCAAGTCTGCCGATAAAAATGGTACCTCACTTTTGTGGGTAGGCCTAGTGCCCGCTACAGGATATGCCCCAAAACACAACGTGGACACATCACATTTTCCCAAAGAAAACAGACCTGTTTTTTGCAGAGTGCCTAGCTGTGCATTTGTGGCCTCTAGCTTACTTGGCACCTAGGGAAACCTACCAAACCTGTGCATTTGTGAAAACTAGACACCTAGGGGAATCCAAGATGGGGTGACTTGTGGGGCTCTCACCAGGTTCTGTTACCCAGAATCCTTTGCAAACCTCAAAATTTGGCCAAAAAAACACTTTTTCCTCACAATTCGGTGACAGAAAGTTCTGGAATCTGAGAGGAGCCACAAATTTCCTTCCACCCAACGTTCCCCCAAGTCTCACAATAAAAATGTTACCTCACTTGTGTGGGTAGGCCTAGCACCCGCTACAGGATATGCCCCAAAACACAACGTGGACACATCACATTTTCCCAAAGAAAACAGACCTGTTTTTTGCAGAGTGCCTAGCTGTGCATTTTGCCCTCTAGCTTACTTGGCACCTAGGGAAACCTACCAAACCTGTGCATTTGTGAAAACTAGACACCTAGGGGAATCCAATATGGGGTGACTTGTGGGGCTCTCACCAGGTTCTGTTACCCAGAATCCTTTGCAAACCTCAAAATTTGGCCAAAAAACACTTTTTCCTCACATTTCGTTGACAGAAAGTTCTGGAATCTGAGAGGAGCCACACATTTCTTTCCACCCATCGTTCCCCCAAGACTCCCGATAAAAATGGTACCTCACTTGTGTGGGTAGGCCTAGCGCCCGCTACAGGATATGCTCCAAAACACAACGTGGACACATCACATTTTCCCAAAGAAAACAGAACTGTTTTTTACAGAGTGCCTAGCTGTGCATTTTGGCCTCTAGCTCAGTCAGCACCTAGGGAAACCTACCAAACCTGCACATTTTTGAAAACTAGACACCTAGGGGAATCCAAGATGGGGTGACTTGTGGGGCTCTCACCAGGTTCTGTTACCCAGAATCCTTTGCAAACCTCAAAATTTGGCCAAAAAAACAGTTTTTCCTCACATTTCGGTGACAGAAAGTTCTGGAACCTGAGAGGAGCCACAAATTTCCTTCCACCCATCGTTCCCCCAAGTCTCCCGATAAAAATGGTACCTCACTTGTGCGGGTAGGCCTAGCGTCTGCGACAGGTTATGCCCCAAAACACAACGTGGACACATCACATTTTCCCAGAGAAAACAGACCTGTTTTTTGCAGAGTGCCTTGCTGTGGATTTTGTCCTCTAGCTCAGTTGACACCTAGGGAAACCTACCAAACCTGCGCAGTTTTGAAAACTAGACACGTAGGGGAATCCAAGATGGGGTGACTTGTGGGGCTCTCACCAGTTTCTGTTACCCAGAATCCTTTGCAAACCTTAAAATGTGGCCAAAAAACCACTTTTTCCTCACATTTCGGTGACAGAAAGTTCTGGAATCTGAGAGGAGCCACAAATTTCCTTCCACCCATCGTTCCCCCTAGGCTTCCGATAAAAATGGTACCTCACTTGTGTGGGTAGGCCTAGCGCCCGCTACAGGATATGCCCCAAAACACAACGTGGACACATCACATTTTCCCAAAGAAAACAGACCTGTTTTTTGCAGAGTGCCTAGTTGTGCATTTTGCCCTCTAGCTTACTTGGCACCCAAGGAAACCTACCAAACCTGTGCATTTGTGAAAACTAGACACCTAGGGGAATCCAAGATGGGGTGACTTGTAGGGCTCTCACCAGGTTCTGTTACCCAGAATCCTTTGCAAACCTCAAAATTTGGCCCAAAAAACACTTTTTCCTCACATTTCGGTGACAGAATGTTCTGGAATCTGAGAGGAGCCACAAATTTCCTTCCACCCATCGTTCCCCCAAGTCTCCCGATAAAAATGGTACCTCACTTGTGTGGGTAGGCCTAGCGCCCGCAACAGGATATGCCCCAAAACACAACGTGGACACATCACATTTTCCCAAAGAAATCACTCCTGTTTTTTGCAAAGTGCCTAGCTGTGGATTTTGGCCTCTAGCTCAGCGGGCACCTAGGGAAACCTACCAAACTTGCGCATTTTTGAAAACTAGACACCTAGGGGAATCCAAGATTGGGTGAATTGTGGGGCTTTCACCAGGTTCTGTTACCCAGAATCCTTTGCAAACCTCAACATTTGGCCAAAAAAAACACTTTTTCCTCACATTTCGGTGACAGAAATTTCTGGAATCTGAGAGGAACCACACATTTCCTTCCACCCATCGTTCCCCCAAGTCTCCCGATAAAAATGGTAACTCACTTGTGCGGATAGGCCTAGCTCCCGCAACAGGATATGCCCCAAAACACAACGTGGACACATCACATTTTCCCAAAGAAAACAGATTTTTTTTTTCCAGAGTGCCTAGCTGTGCATTTTGGCCTCTAGCTCAGTCGGCACCTAGGGAAACCTACCAAACCTGCGCATTTTTGAAAACTAGACACCTAGGGGAATCCAAGATGGGGTGACTTGTGGGGCTCTCACCAGGTTCTGTTACCCAGAATCCTTTGCAAACCTCAAAATCTGTCCAAAAAAACACTTTTTCCTCACATTTCGGTGACTGAAAGTCCTGGAATCTGAGAGGAGCCACACATTTCCTTCCACCCACCGTTCCCCCAAGTCTCCCGATAAAAATGGTACCTCACTTGTGTGGGTAGGCCTAGTGCCCGCTACAGGATATGCCCCAAAACACAACGTGGACACATCACATTTTCCCAAAGAAAACAGACCTGTTTTTTGCAGAGTGCCTAGCTGTGCATTTTGGCCTCTAGCTTACTTGGCACCTAGGGAAACCTACCAAACCTGTGCATTTGTGAAAACTAGACACCTAGGGAAATCCCAGATGGGGTGACTTCTAGGGCTCTCACCAGGTTCTGTTACCCAGAATCCTTTGCAAACCTCAAAATTTGGCCCAAAAAACACTTTTTCCTCACATTTCGGTGACAGAAAGTTCTGAAATCTGAGAGGAGCCACACATTTCCTTCCACCCATCGTTCCCCCAAGTCTCCCAATAAAAATGGTAACTCACTTGTGCCGGTAGGCCTAGCTCCCGCAGCAGGATATGCCCCAAATCACAACGTGGACACATCACATTTTCCCAAAGAAAACACACCTTTTTTTTCCAGAGTGCCTAGCTGTGCATTTTGGCCTCTAGCTCAGTCGCCACCTAGGGAAACCTACCAAACCTACGTATTTTTCAAAACTAGACACCTAGGGGAATTCAAGATGGGGTGACTTGTGGGGCTCTCACCAGTTCTGTTACCCAGAATCCTTTGCAAACATCAAAATTTGGCCAAAAAAACACTTTTTCCTCACATTTCGGTGACAGAAAGTTCTGCATCTGAGAGGAGCCACACATTTCCTTCCACTCATCGTTCCCCCAAGTCTCCCGATAAAAATGGTAACTCACTTGTGCGGGTAGGCCTAGCTCCCGCAACAGGATATGCCCCAGAACACAACGTGGACACATCAAATTTTCCCAAAGAAAACAGACCTTTTTTTTCCAGAGTGCCTAGCTGTGCATTTTGGCCTCTAGCTCAGTCGGCACCTAGGGAAACCTACCAAACCTGCGCATTTTTGAAAACTAGACACCTAGGGGAATCCAAGATGGGGTGACTTGTGGGGCTCTCACCAGGTTCTGTTACCCAGAATCCTTTGCAAACCTCAAAATCTGGCCAAAAAAACACTTTTTCCTCACATTTTGGTGACAGAAAGTTCTGGAACCTGAGAGGAGCCACAAATTTCCTTCCACCCAGCGTTCCCCCAAGTCTACTGATAAAAATGGTACCTCACTTGTGTGGGTAGGTCTAGCGCCTGTAACAGGATATGCCCCAAAACACAACATGGACACATCACATTTTCCCAAAGAAAACAGACCTTTTTTTTGCAGAGTGCCTAGCTGTGCATTTTGGCCTCTAGCTCAGTCGGCACCTAGGGAAACCTACCAAACCTGCGCATTTTTGAAAACTAGACAACTAGGGGAATCCAAGATGGGGTGAATTGTGGGGCTCTCACCAGGTTCTGTTACCCAGAATCCTTTGCAAACCTCAAAATTTGGCCCAAAAAACACTTTTTCCTCACATTTAGGTGACAAAAAGTTCTGGAATGTGAGAGGAGCCACACATTTCCTTCCACCCAGCGTTCCCCCAAGTCTACTGATAAAAATGGTACCTCACTTGTATGGGTAGGCCAAGCACCCGCAACAGGATATGCCCCAAAACACAACGTGGACACATCACATTTTCCCAAAGTAAACAGACCTGCTTTTTGCAGAGTGCCTAGCTGTGCATTTTGGCCTCTAGCTCAGTCGGCACCTAGGGAAACCTACCAAACCTGCGCATTTTTGAAAACTAGACACCTAGGGGAATTCAAGATGGGGTGACTTGTGGGGCTCTCACCAGGTTCTGTTACCCAGAATCCTTTGCAAACCTCAACATTTGGCCAAAACAAATGTTTTTCCTCACATTTCAGTGACAGAAAGTCCTGGAGTCTGAGAGGAGCCACAAATTTCCTTCCACCTAACGTTCCCCCAAGTCTACAGATAAAAATGGTACCTCACTTGTGTGGGTAGGCCTAGCGCCTGCAACAGGATATGCCCCAAAACACAACGTGGACACATCACATTTTCCCAAAGAAAACAGACCCGTTTTTTGCAGAGTGCCTAGCTGTGGATTTTGGCCTCTAGCTCAGTCGGCACCTAGGGAAACCTACCAAACCTGCGCATTTTTGAAAACTAGACACCTAGGGGAATCCAAGATGGGGTGCCTTGTGGGGCTCTCACCAGGTTCTGTTACCCAGAATCCTTTGCAAACCTCACAATGTGGCCAAAAAAACACTTTTTCCTCACATTTCGATGACAAAAGTTCTGGAATCTGAGAGGAGCCACACATTTCCTTCCAACCATCGTTCCCCCAAGTCTCCCGATAAAAATGGTACCTCACTTGTGCGGGTAGGCCTAGCGCCCGCAACAGGATATCCCCCAAAACACAACGTGGATACATCACATTTTCCCAAAGAAAACAGACCTTTTTTTTGCAGAGTGCATAGCTGTGCATTTTGGCCTCTAGCTCAGTCGGCACCTAGGGAAACCTACCAAACCTGCGCATTTTTGAAAACTAGCCCCCCAGGGGAATTCAAGATAAGGTGACTTGTGGGGCTCTCACCAGGTTCTGTTACCCAGAATCCTTTGCAAACCTCAAAATTTGGCCAAAAAAACTGATTTTCCTCACATTTCGGTGACAGAAAGTCCTGGAGTCTGAGAGGAGCCACAAATTTCCTTCCACCTAGCGTTCCCCCAAGTCTACTGATAAAAATGGTACCTCACTTGTGTGGGTAGGCCTAGCGCCTGCAACAGGATATGCCCCAAAACACAACGTGGACACATCACATTTTCACAAAGAAAACACACCTTTTTTTTCCAGAGTGCCTAGCTGTGCATTTTGGCCTCTAGCTCAGTCAGCACCTAGGGAAACCTACCAAACCTGCGCATTTTTGAAAACTAGACACCTAGGGGAATCCAAGATGGGGTGACTTGTGGGGCTCTCACCAGGTTCTGTTACCCAGAATCCTTTGTAAACCTCAAAATCCGGCCCAAAAAACACTTTTTCCTCACATTCCGGTGACTGAAAGTTCTGGAATCTGAGAGGAGCCACAAATTTCCTTCCACCCAGCGTTCCCCCAAGTCTACTGATAAAAATGGTACCTCACTTGTGTGGGTAGGCCTAGCGACTGCAACAGGATATGCCCCAAAACACAACGTGGACACATCACATTTTCCCAAAGTAAACAGACCTGCTTTTTGCAGAGTGCCTAGCTGTGCATTTTGGCCTCTAGCTCAGTCGGCACCTAGGGAAACCTACCAAACCTGCGCATTTTTGAAAACTAGACACCTAGGGGAATCCAAGATGGGGTGACTTGTGGGGCTCTCACCAGGTTCTGTTACCCAGAATTCTTTGCAAACCTCAAAATCTGGCCAAAAAAAATGTTTTTCCTCACATTTCGGTGACAGAAAGTCCTGGAGTCTGAGAGGAGCCACAAATTTCCTTCCACCTAACGTTCCCCCAAGTCTACAGATAAAAATGGTACCTCATTTGTGTGGGTAGGCCTAGCACCCGCAACAGGATATGCCCCAAAACACAACGTGGACACATCACATTTTCCCAAAGTAAACAGACCTGCTTTTTGCAGAGTGCCTAGCTGTGCATTTTGGCCTCTAGCTCAGTCGGCACCTAGGGAAACCTACCAAACCTGCGCATTTTTGAAAACTAGACACCTAGGGGAATTCAAGATGGGGTGACTTGTGGGGCTATCACCAGGTTCTGTTACCCAGAATCCTTTGCAAACCTCAAAATTTGGCCCAAAAAACACTTTTTCCTCACATTTAGGTGACAGAAAGTTCTGGAATCTGAGAGGAGCCACACATTTCCTTCCACCCAGCGTTCCCCCAAGTCTACTGATAAAAATGGTACCTCACTTGTGTGGGTAGGCCTAGCACCCGCAACAGGATATGCCCCAAAACACAACGTGGACACATCACTTTTTCCCAAAGTAAACAGACCTGCTTTTTGCAGAGTGCCTAGCTGTGCATTTTGGCCTCTAGCTCAGTCGGCACCTAGGGAAACCTACCAAACCTGCGCATTTTTGAAAACTAGACACCTAGGGGAATCCAAGATGGGGTGACTTGTGGGGCTCTCACCAGGTTCTGTTACCCAGAATCCTTTGTAAACCTCAAAATCTGGCCCAAAAAACACTTTTTCCTCACATTTCGGTGACTGAAAGTTCTGGAATCTGAGAGGAGCCACAAATTTCCTTCCACCCAGCGTTCCCCCAAGTCTACTGATAAAAATGGTACCTCACTTGTGTGGGTAGGCCTAGCGACTGCAACAGGATATGCCCCAAAACACAACGTGGACACATCACATTTTCCCAAAGTAAACAGACCTGCTTTTTGCAGAGTGCCTAGCTGTGCATTTTGGCCTCTAGCTCAGTCGGCACCTAGGGAAACCTACCAAACCTGCGCATTTTTGAAAACTAGATACCTAGGGGAATCCAAGATGGGGTGCCTTGTGGGGCTCTTACCAGGTTCTGTTACCCAGAATCCTTTGCAAACCTCACAAGGTGGCCAAAAAAACACTTTTTCCTCACATTTCGGTGACAAAAAGTACTGCAATCTGAGAGGAGCCACAAATTTCCTTCCACCCTGCATTCCTCCAAGTCTCCCGATAAAAATGGTAACTCACTTGTGCGGATAGGCCTAGCTCCCGCAACAGGATATGCCCCAAAACACAACGTGGACACATCACATTTTCCCAAAGAAAACAGATTTTTTTTTTCCAGAGTGCCTAGCTGTGCATTTGTGGCCTCTAGCTTACTTGGCACCTAGGGAAACCTACCAAACCTGTGCATTTGTGAAAACTAGATACCTAGGGGAATCCAAGATGGGGTGACTTGTGGGGCTCTCACCAGGTTCTGTTACCCAGAATCCTTCGCAAACCTCAAAATTTGGCCAAAAAAACACTTTTTCCTCACATTTCCGTGACAGAAAGTTCTGGAATCTGAGAGGAGCCACACATTTCCTTCCACCCAGCGTTCCCCCAAGTCTACTGATAAAAATGGTACCTCACTTTTGTGGGTAGGCCAAGCACCCGCAACAGGATATGCCCCAAAACACAACGTGGACACATCACATTTTCCCAAAGTAAACAGACCTGCTTTTTGCAGAGTGCCTAGCTGTGCATTTTGGCCTCTAGCTCAGTCGGCACCTAGGGAAACCTACCAAACCTGCGCATTTTTGAAAACTAGACACCTAGGGGAATTCAAGATGGGGTGACTTGTGGGGCTCTCACCAGGTTCTGTTACCCAGAATCCTTTGCAAACCTAACATTTGGCCAAAAAAAATGTTTTTCCTCACATTTCGGTGACAGAAAGTCCTGGAGTCTGAGAGGAGCCACAAATTTCCTTCCACCTAACGTTCCCCCAAGTCTACAGATAAAAATGGTACCTCATTTGTGTGGGTAGGCCTAGCGCCTGCAACAGGATATGCCCCAAAACACAACGTGGACACATCACATTTTCCCAAAGAAAACAGACCTGTTTTTTGCAGAGTGCCTAGCTGTGGATTTTGGCCTCTAGCTCAGTCGGCACCTAGGGAAACCTACCAAACCTGCGCATTTTTGAAAACTAGACACCTAGGGGAATCCAAGATGGGGTGACTTGTGGGGCTCTCACCAGGTTCTGTTACCCAGAATCCTTTGCAAACCTCAAAATCTGTCCAAAAAAACACTTTTTCCTCACATTCCGGTGACTGAAAGTTCTGGAATCTGAGAGGAGCCACAAATTTCCTTCCACCCAGCGTTCCCCCAAGTCTACTGATAAAAATGGTACCTCACTTGTGTGGGTAGGCCTAGCGACTGCAACAGGATATGCCCCAAAACACAACGTGGACACATCACATTTTCCCAAAGTAAACAGACCTGCTTTTTGCAGAGTGCCTAGCTGTGCATTTTGGCCTCTAGCTCAGTCGGCACCTAGGGAAACCTACCAAACCTGCGCATTTTTGAAAACTAGACACCTAGGGGAATCCAAGATGGGGTGACTTGTGGGGCTCTCACCAGGTTCTGTTACCCAGAATTCTTTGCAAACCTCAAAATCTGGCCAAAAAAAATGTTTTTCCTCACATTTCGGTGACAGAAAGTCCTGGAGTCTGAGAGGAGCCACAAATTTCCTTCCACCTAACGTTCCCCCAAGTCTACAGATAAAAATGGTACCTCATTTGTGTGGGTAGGCCTAGCACCCGCAACAGGATATGCCCCAAAACACAACGTGGACACATCACATTTTCCCAAAGTAAACAGACCTGCTTTTTGCAGAGTGCCTAGCTGTGCATTTTGGCCTCTAGCTCAGTCGGCACCTAGGGAAACCTACCAAACCTGCGCATTTTTGAAAACTAGACACCTAGGGGAATTCAAGATGGGGTGACTTGTGGGGCTATCACCAGGTTCTGTTACCCAGAATCCTTTGCAAACCTCAAAATTTGGCCCAAAAAACACTTTTTCCTCACATTTAGGTGACAGAAAGTTCTGGAATCTGAGAGGAGCCACACATTTCCTTCCACCCAGCGTTCCCCCAAGTCTACTGATAAAAATGGTACCTCACTTGTGTGGGTAGGCCTAGCACCCGCAACAGGATATGCCCCAAAACACAACGTGGACACATCACTTTTTCCCAAAGTAAACAGACCTGCTTTTTGCAGAGTGCCTAGCTGTGCATTTTGGCCTCTAGCTCAGTCGGCACCTAGGGAAACCTACCAAACCTGCGCATTTTTGAAAACTAGACACCTAGGGGAATCCAAGATGGGGTGACTTGTGGGGCTCTCACCAGGTTCTGTTACCCAGAATCCTTTGTAAACCTCAAAATCTGGCCCAAAAAACACTTTTTCCTCACATTTCGGTGACTGAAAGTTCTGGAATCTGAGAGGAGCCACAAATTTCCTTCCACCCAGCGTTCCCCCAAGTCTACTGATAAAAATGGTACCTCACTTGTGTGGGTAGGCCTAGCGACTGCAACAGGATATGCCCCAAAACACAACGTGGACACATCACATTTTCCCAAAGTAAACAGACCTGCTTTTTGCAGAGTGCCTAGCTGTGCATTTTGGCCTCTAGCTCAGTCGGCACCTAGGGAAACCTACCAAACCTGCGCATTTTTGAAAACTAGATACCTAGGGGAATCCAAGATGGGGTGCCTTGTGGGGCTCTTACCAGGTTCTGTTACCCAGAATCCTTTGCAAACCTCACAAGGTGGCCAAAAAAACACTTTTTCCTCACATTTCGGTGACAAAAAGTACTGCAATCTGAGAGGAGCCACAAATTTCCTTCCACCCTGCATTCCTCCAAGTCTCCCGATAAAAATGGTAACTCACTTGTGCGGATAGGCCTAGCTCCCGCAACAGGATATGCCCCAAAACACAACGTGGACACATCACATTTTCCCAAAGAAAACAGATTTTTTTTTTCCAGAGTGCCTAGCTGTGCATTTGTGGCCTCTAGCTTACTTGGCACCTAGGGAAACCTACCAAACCTGTGCATTTGTGAAAACTAGATACCTAGGGGAATCCAAGATGGGGTGACTTGTGGGGCTCTCACCAGGTTCTGTTACCCAGAATCCTTCGCAAACCTCAAAATTTGGCCAAAAAAACACTTTTTCCTCACATTTCCGTGACAGAAAGTTCTGGAATCTGAGAGGAGCCACACATTTCCTTCCACCCAGCGTTCCCCCAAGTCTACTGATAAAAATGGTACCTCACTTTTGTGGGTAGGCCAAGCACCCGCAACAGGATATGCCCCAAAACACAACGTGGACACATCACATTTTCCCAAAGTAAACAGACCTGCTTTTTGCAGAGTGCCTAGCTGTGCATTTTGGCCTCTAGCTCAGTCGGCACCTAGGGAAACCTACCAAACCTGCGCATTTTTGAAAACTAGACACCTAGGGGAATTCAAGATGGGGTGACTTGTGGGGCTCTCACCAGGTTCTGTTACCCAGAATCCTTTGCAAACCTCAACATTTGGCCAAAAAAAATGTTTTTCCTCACATTTCGGTGACAGAAAGTCCTGGAGTCTGAGAGGAGCCACAAATTTCCTTCCACCTAACGTTCCCCCAAGTCTACAGATAAAAATGGTACCTCATTTGTGTGGGTAGGCCTAGCGCCTGCAACAGGATATGCCCCAAAACACAACGTGGACACATCACATTTTCCCAAAGAAAACAGACCTGTTTTTTGCAGAGTGCCTAGCTGTGGATTTTGGCCTCTAGCTCAGTCGGCACCTAGGGAAACCTACCAAACCTGCGCATTTTTGAAAACTAGACACCTAGGGGAATCCAAGATGGGGTGACTTGTGGGGCTCTCACCAGGTTCTGTTACCCAGAATCCTTTGCAAACCTCAAAATCTGTCCAAAAAAACACTTTTTCCTCACATTTCGGTGACTGAAAGTCCTGGAATCTGAGAGGAGCCACACATTTCCTTCCACCCACCGTTCCCCCAAGTCTCCCGATAAAAATGGTACCTCACTTGTGTGGGTAGGCCTAGTGCCCGCTACAGGATATGCCCCAAAACACAACGTGGACACATCACATTTTCCCAAAGAAAACAGACCTGTTTTTTGCAGAGTGCCTAACTGTGCATTTTGGCCTCTAGCTTACTTGGCACCTAGGGAAACCTACCAAACCTGTGCATTTGTGAAAACTAGACACCTAGGGAAATCCCAGATGGGGTGACTTCTAGGGCTCTCACCAGGTTCTGTTACCCAGAATCCTTTGCAAACCTCAAAATTTGGCCCAAAAAACACTTTTTCCTCACATTTCGGTGACAGAAAGTTCTGAAATCTGAGAGGAGCCACACATTTCCTTCCACCCATCGTTCCCCCAAGTCTCCCAATAAAAATGGTAACTCACTTGTGCGGGTAGGCCTAGCTCCCGCAGCAGGATATGCCCCAAATCACAACGTGGACACATCACATTTTCCCAAAGAAAACACACCTTTTTTTTCCAGAGTGCCTAGCTGTGCATTTTGGCCTCTAGCTCAGTCGGCACCTAGGGAAACCTACCAAACCTACGTATTTTTCAAAACTAGACACCTAGGGGAATTCAAGATGGGGTGACTTGTGGGGCTCTCACCAGGTTCTGTTACCCAGAATCCTTTGCAAACATCAAAATTTGGCCAAAAAAACACTTTTTCCTCACATTTCGGTGACAGAAAGTTCTGCATCTGAGAGGAGCCACACATTTCCTTCCACTCATCGTTCCCCCAAGTCTCCCGATAAAAATGGTAACTCACTTGTGCGGGTAGGCCTAGCTCCCGCAACAGGATATGCCCCAGAACACAACGTGGACACATCAAATTTTCCCAAAGAAAACAGACCTTTTTTTTCCAGAGTGCCTAGCTGTGCATTTTGGCCTCTAGCTCAGTCGGCACCTAGGGAAACCTACCAAACCTGCGCATTTTTGAAAACTAGACACCTAGGGGAATCCAAGATGGGGTGACTTGTGGGGCTCTCACCAGGTTCTGTTACCCAGAATCCTTTGCAAACCTCAAAATCTGGCCAAAAAAACACTTTTTCCTCACATTTTGGTGACAGAAAGTTCTGGAACCTGAGAGGAGCCACAAATTTCCTTCCACCCAGCGTTCCCCCAAGTCTACTGATAAAAATGGTACCTCACTTGTGTGGGTAGGTCTAGCGCCTGTAACAGGATATGCCCCAAAACACAACATGGACACATCACATTTTCCCAAAGAAAACAGACCTTTTTTTTGCAGAGTGCCTAGCTGTGCATTTTGGCCTCTAGCTCAGTCGGCACCTAGGGAAACCTACCAAACCTGCGCATTTTTGAAAACTAGACAACTAGGGGAATCCAAGATGGGGTGAATTGTGGGGCTCTCACCAGGTTCTGTTACCCAGAATCCTTTGCAAACCTCAAAATTTGGCCCAAAAAACACTTTTTCCTCACATTTAGGTGACAGAAAGTTCTGGAATCTGAGAGGAGCCACACATTTCCTTCCACCCAGCGTTCCCCCAAGTCTACTGATAAAAATGGTACTTCACTTGTGTGGGTAGGCCAAGCACCCGCAACAGGATATGCCCCAAAACACAACGTGGACACATCACATTTTCCCAAAGTAAACAGACCTGCTTTTTGCAGAGTGCCTAGCTGTGCATTTTGGCCTCTAGCTCAGTCGGCACCTAGGGAAACCTACCAAACCTGCGCATTTTTGAAAACTAGACACCTAGGGGAATTCAAGATGGGGTGACTTGTGGGGCTCTCACCAGGTTCTGTTACCCAGAATCCTTTGCAAACCTCAACATTTGGCCAAAAAAAATGTTTTTCCTCACATTTCAGTGACAGAAAGTCCTGGAGACTGAGAGGAGCCACAAATTTCCTTCCACCTAACGTTCCCCCAAGTCTACAGATAAAAATGGTACCTCACTTGTGTGGGTAGGCCTAGCGCCTGCAACAGGATATGCCCCAAAACACAACGTGGACACATCACATTTTCCCAAAGAAAACAGACCCGTTTTTTGCAGAGTGCCTAGCTGTGGATTTTGGCCTCTAGCTCAGTCGGCACCTAGGGAAACCTACCAAACCTGCGCATTTTTGAAAACTAGACACCTAGGGGAATCCAAGATGGGGTGCCTTGTGGGGCTCTCACCAGGTTCTGTTACCCAGAATCCTTTGCAAACCTCACAATGTGGCCAAAAAAACACTTTTTCCTCACATTTCGATGACAAAAAGTTCTGGAATCTGAGAGGAGCCACACATTTCCTTCCACCCATCGTTCCCCCAAGTCTCCCGATAAAAATGGTACCTCACTTGTGCGGGTAGGCCTAGCGCCCGCAACAGGATATCCCCCAAAACACAACGTGGATACATCACATTTTCCCAAAGAAAACAGACCTTTTTTTTGCAGAGTGCATAGCTGTGCATTTTGGCCTCTAGCTCAGTCGGCACCTAGGGAAACCTACCAAACCTGCGCATTTTTGAAAACTAGCCCCCCAGGGGAATTCAAGATAAGGTGACTTGTGGGGCTCTCACCAGGTTCTGTTACCCAGAATCCTTTGCAAACCTCAAAATTTGGCCAAAAAAACTGATTTTCCTCACATTTCGGTGACAGAAAGTCCTGGAGTCTGAGAGGAGCCACAAATTTCCTTCCACCTAGCGTTCCCCCAAGTCTACTGATAAAAATGGCACCTCACTTGTGTGGGTAGGCCTAGCGCCTGCAACAGGATATGCCCCAAAACACAACGTGGACACATCACATTTTCCCAAAGAAAACACACCTTTTTTTTCCAGAGTGCCTAGCTGTGCATTTTGGCCTCTAGCTCAGTCAGCACCTAGGGAAACCTACCAAACCTGCCCATTTTTGAAAACTAGACACCTAGGGGAATCCAAGATGGGGTGACTTGTGGGGCTCTCACCAGGTTCTGTTACCCAGAATCCTTTGTAAACCTCAAAATCTGGCCCAAAAAACACTTTTTCCTCACATTTCGGTGACTGAAAGTTCTGGAATCTGAGAGGAGCCACAAATTTCCTTCCACCCAGCGTTCCCCCAAGTCTACTGATAAAAATGGTACCTCACTTGTGTGGGTAGGCCTAGCGACTGCAACAGGATATGCCCCAAAACACAACGTGGACACATCACATTTTCCCAAAGTAAACAGACCTGCTTTTTGCAGAGTGCCTAGCTGTGCATTTTGGCCTCTAGCTCAGTCGGCACCTAGGGAAACCTACCAAACCTGCGCATTTTTGAAAACTAGACACCTAGGGGAATCCAAGATGGGGTGACTTGTGGGGCTCTCACCAGGTTCTGTTACCCAGAATTCTTTGCAAACCTCAAAATCTGGCCAAAAAAACACTTGTTCCTCACATTTCGGTGACTGAAAGTTCTGGAATCTGAGAGGAGCCACAAATTTCCTTCCACCCAGCGTTCCCCCAAGTCTACTGATAAAAATGGTACCTCACTTGTGTGGGTAGGCCTAGCACCCGCAACAGGATATGCCCCAAAACACAACGTGGACACATCACTTTTTCCCAAAGTAAACAGACCTGCTTTTTGCAGAGTGCCTAGCTGTGCATTTTGGCCTCTAGCTCAGTCGGCACCTAGGGAAACCTACCAAACCTGCGCATTTTTGAAAACTAGACACCTAGGGGAATTCAAGATGGGGTGACTTGTGGGGCTCTCACCAGGTTCTGTTACCCAGAATCCTTTGCAAACCTCAAAATTTGGCCAAAAAAAATGTTTTTCCTCACATTTCGGTGACAGAAAGTCCTGGAGTCTGAGAGGAGCCACAAATTTCCTTCCACCTAGCGTTCCCCCAAGTCTACTGATAAAAATGGTACCTCACTTGTGCGGGTAGGCCTAGCGCCCGCAACAGGATATCCCCCAAAACACAACGTGGACACATCACATTTTCCCAAAGAAAACAGACCTTTTATTTGCAAAGTGCATAGCTGTGCATTTTGGCATCTAGCTCAGTCGGCAACTAGGGAAACCTACCAAACCTGCGCATTTTTGAAAACTAGACACCTAGGGGAATCCAAGATGGGGTGACTTGTGGGGCTCTCACCAGGTTCTGTTACCCAGAATCCTTTGCAAACCTCAAAATTTGGACAAAAAAACAGTTTTTCCTCACATTTTGGTGACAGAAAGTTCTGGAACCTGAGAGGAGCCACAAATTTCCTTCCACCCATCGTTCCCCCAAGTCTCCCGATAACAATTGTACCTCACTTGTGCGGGTAGGCCTAGCGCCCGCAACAGGTTATGCCCCAAAACACAAAGTGGACACATCACATTTTCCCAGAGAAAACAGACCTGTTTTTTGCAGAGTGCCTAGCTGTGGATTTTGTCCTCTAGCTCAGTCGACACCTAGGGAAACATACCAAACCTGCGCATTTTTGAAAACTAGACACCTAGGGGAATCCAAGATGGGGTGACTTGTGGGGCTCTCACCAGGTTCTGTTACCCAGAATTCTTTGCAAACCTCAAAATCTGGCCAAAAAAACACTTTTTCCTCACATTTCGGTGACTGAAAGTTCAGGAATCTGAGAGGAGCCACAAATTTCCTTCCACCCATCGTTCCCCCAAGTCTCCCGATAAAAATGGTACCTCACGTGTGCGGGTACGCCTAGCGTCTGCGACAGGTTATGCCCCAAAACACAACATGGACACATCACATTTTCCCAGAGAAAACAGACCTGTTTTTTGCAGAGTGCCTAGCTGTGGATTTTGTCCTCTAGCTCAGTCGACACCTAGGGAAACCTACCAAACCTGCGCATTTTTTAAAACTAGACACCTAGGGGAATCCAAGATGGGGTGACTTGTGCAGCTCTCACCAGTTTCTGTTACCCAGAATCCTTTGCAAACCTCAAAATCTGGCCAAAAAAACACTTTTTCCTCACATTTCGGTGACAGAAAGTTCTGGAATCTGAGAGGAGCCACAAATTTCCTTCCACCCATCGTTCCCCCTAGTCTGCCGATAAAAATGGTACCTCACTTGTGTGGGTAGGCCTAGCGCCCGCTACAGGATATGCCCCAAAACACAACATGGACACATCACATTTTCCCAAAGAAAACAGACCTGTTTTTTGCAGAGTGCCTAGCTGTGCATTTTGCCCTCTAGCTTACTTGGCACCTAGGGAAACCTACCAAACCTGTGCATTTGTGAAAACTAGACACCTAGGGGAATCCAAGATGGGGTGACTTGTAGGGCTCTCACCAGGTTCTGTTACCCAGAATCCTTTGCAAACCTCAAAATTTGGCCCAAAAAACACTTTTTCCTCACATTTCGGTGACAGAAAGTTCTGGAATCTGAGAGGAGCCACAAATTTCCTTCCACCCATCGTTCCCCCTAGTCTCCCGATAAAAATGGTACCTCACTTGTGTGGGTAGGCCTAGCGCCCGCTACAGGATATGTCCCAAAACACAACATGGACACATCACATTTTCCCAAAGAAAACAGACCTGTTTTTTGCAGAGTGCCTAGCTGTGCATTTTACCCTCTAGCTTACTTGGCACCTAGGGAAACCTACCAAACCTGTGCATTTGTGAAAACTAGACACCTAGGGGAATCCAAGATGGGGTGACTTGTAGGGCTCTCACCAGGTTCTGTTACCCAGAATCCTTTGCAAACCTCAAAATTTGGCCCAAAAAACACTTTTTCCTCACATTTCGGTGACAGAAAGTTCTGGAATCTGAGAGGAGCCACAAATTTCCTTCCACCCATCGTTCCCCCTAGTCTCCCGATAAAAATGGTACCTCACTTGTGTGGGTAGGCCTAGCGCCCGCTACAGGATATGTCCCAAAACACAACATGGACACATCACATTTTCCCAAAGAAAACAGACCTGTTTTTTGCAGAGTGCCTAGCTGTGCATTTTACCCTCTAGCTTACTTGGCACCTAGGGAAACCTACCAAACCTGTGCATTTGTGAAAACTAGACACCTAGGGGAATCCAAGATGGGGTGACTTGTAGGGCTCTCACCAGGTTCTGTTACCCAGAATCCTTTGCAAACCTCAAAATTTGGCCCAAAAAACACTTTTTCCTCACATTTCGGTGACAGAAAGTTCTGGAATCTGAGAGGAGCCACAAATCTCCTTCCACCCATCGTTCCCCCAAGTCTCCCGATAAAAATGGTACCTCACTTGTGTGGATAGGCCTAGCGCCCGCAACAGGATATGCCCCAAAACACAACGTGGACACATCACATTTTCCCAAAGAAATCACACCTGTTTTTTGCAAAGTGCCTAGCTGTGGATTTTGGCCTCTAGCTCAGCCGGCACCTAGGAAAACCTACCAAACTTGCGCATTTTTGAAAACTAGACAACTAGGGGAATCCAAGATGGGGTGAATTGTGGGGTTTTCACCAGGTTCTGTTACCCAGAATCCTTTGCAAACCTCAAAATTTGGCCAAAAAAACACTTTTTCCTCACATTTCGGTGACAGAAAGTTCTGGAAACTGAGAGGAGCCACACATTTCCTTCCACCCATCGTTCCCCCAAGTCTCCCGATAAAAATGGTACCTCACTTTTGTGGGTAGGCCTAGTGCCCGCTCCAGGATATGCCCCAAAACACAACGTGGACACATCACATTTTCACAAAGAAAACAGACCTGTTTTTTGCAGAGTGCCTAGCTGTGCATTTGTGGCCTCTAGCTTACTTGGCACCTAGGGAAACCTACCAAACCTGTGCATTTGTGAAAACTAGATACCTAGGGGAATCCAAGATGGGGTGACTTGTGGGGCTCTCACCAGGTTCTGTTACCCAGAATCCTTCGCAAACCTCAAAATTTGGCCAAAAAAACACTTTTTCCTCACATTTCCGTGACAGAAAGTTCTGGAATCTGAGAGGAGCCACACATTTCCTTCCACCCAGCGTTCCCCCAAGTCTACTGATAAAAATGGTACCTCACTTTTGTGGGTAGGCCAAGCACCCGCAACAGGATATGCCCCAAAACACAACGTGGACACATCACATTTTCCCAAAGTAAACAGACCTGCTTTTTGCAGAGTGCCTAGCTGTGCATTTTGGCCTCTAGCTCAGTCGGCACCTAGGGAAACCTACCAAACCTGCGCATTTTTAAAAACTAGACACCTAGGGGAATTCAAGATGGGGTGACTTGTGGGGCTCTCACCAGGTTCTGTTACCCAGAATCCTTTGCAAACCTCAACATTTGGCCAAAAAAACTGTTTTTCCTCACATTTCGGTGACAGAAAGTCCTGGAGTCTGAGAGGAGCCACAAATTTCCTTCCACCTAACGTTCCCCCAAGTCTACAGATAAAAATGGTACCTCATTTGTGTGGGTAGGCCTAGCGCCTGCAACAGGATATGCCCCAAAACACAACGTGGACACATCACATTTTCCCAAAGAAAACAGACCTGTTTTTTGCAGAGTGCCTAGCTGTGGATTTTGGCCTCTAGCTCAGTCGGCACCTAGGGAAACCTACCAAACCTGCGCATTTTTGAAAACTAGATACCTAGGGGAATCCAAGATGGGGTGCCTTGTGGGGCTCTTACCAGGTTCTGTTACCCAGAATCCTTTGCAAACCTCACAAGGTGGCCAAAAAAACACTTTTTCCTCACATTTCGGTGACAAAAAGTACTGCAATCTGAGAGGAGCCACAAATTTCCTTCCACCCTGCATTCCTCCAAGTCTCCCGATAAAAATGGTAACTCACTTGTGCGGATAGGCCTAGCTCCCGCAACAGGATATGCCCCAAAACACAACGTGGACACATCACATTTTCCCAAAGAAAACAGATTTTTTTTTTCCAGAGTGCCTAGCTGTGCATTTGTGGCCTCTAGCTTACTTGGCACCTAGGGAAACCTACCAAACCTGTGCATTTGTGAAAACTAGATACCTAGGGGAATCCAAGATGGGGTGACTTGTGGGGCTCTCACCAGGTTCTGTTACCCAGAATCCTTCGCAAACCTCAAAATTTGGCCAAAAAAACACTTTTTCCTCACATTTCCGTGACAGAAAGTTCTGGAATCTGAGAGGAGCCACACATTTCCTTCCACCCAGCGTTCCCCCAAGTCTACTGATAAAAATGGTACCTCACTTTTGTGGGTAGGCCAAGCACCCGCAACAGGATATGCCCCAAAACACAACGTGGACACGTCACATTTTCCCAAAGTAAACAGACCTGCTTTTTGCAGAGTGCCTAGCTGTGCATTTTGGCCTCTAGCTCAGTCGGCACCTAGGGAAACCTACCAAACCTGCGCATTTTTGAAAACTAGACACCTAGGGGAATTCAAGATGGGGTGACTTGTGGGGCTCTCACCAGGTTCTGTTACCCAGAATCCTTTGCAAAGCTCAACATTTGGCCAAAAAAAATGTTTTTCCTCACATTTCGGTGACAGAAAGTCCTGGAGTCTGAGAGGAGCCACAAATTTCCTTCCACCTAACGTTCCCCCAAGTCTACAGATAAAAATGGTACCTCATTTGTGTGGGTAGGCCTAGCGCCTGCAACAGGATATGCCCCAAAACACAACGTGGACACATCACATTTTCCCAAAGAAAACAGACCTGTTTTTTGCAGAGTGCCTAGCTGTGGATTTTGGCCTCTAGCTCAGTCGGCACCTAGGGAAACCTACCAAACCTGCGCATTTTTGAAAACTAGACACCTAGGGGAATCCAAGATGGGGTGACTTGTGGGGCTCTCACCAGGTTCTGTTACCCAGAATCCTTTGCAAACCTCAAAATCTGTCCAAAAAAACACTTTTTCCTCACATTTCGGTGACTGAAAGTCCTGGAATCTGAGAGGAGCCACACATTTCCTTCCACCCACCGTTCCCCCAAGTCTCCCGATAAAAATGGTACCTCACTTGTGTGGGTAGGCCTAGTGCCCGCTACAGGATATGCCCCAAAACACAACGTGGACACATCACATTTTCCCAAAGAAAACAGACCTGTTTTTTGCAGAGTGCCTAACTGTGCATTTTGGCCTCTAGCTTACTTGGCACCTAGGGAAACCTACCAAACCTGTGCATTTGTGAAAACTAGACACCTAGGGAAATCCCAGATGGGATGACTTCTAGGGCTCTCACCAGGTTCTGTTACCCAGAATCCTTTGCAAACCTCAAAATTTGGCCCAAAAAACACTTTTTCCTCACATTTCGGTGACAGAAAGTTCTGAAATCTGAGAGGAGCCACACATTTCCTTCCACCCATCGTTCCCCCAAGTCTCCCAATAAAAATGGTAACTCACTTGTGCGGGTAGGCCTAGCTCCCGCAGCAGGATATGCCCCAAATGACAACGTGGACACATCACATTTTCCCAAAGAAAACACACCTTTTTTTTCCAGAGTGCCTAGCTGTGCATTTTGGCCTCTAGCTCAGTCGGCACCTAGGGAAACCTACCAAACTTACGTATTTTTCAAAACTAGACACCTAGGGGAATTCAAGATGGGGTGACTTGTGGGGCTCTCACCAGGTTCTGTTACCCAGAATCCTTTGCAAACATCAAAATTTGGCCAAAAAAACACTTTTTCCTCACATTTCGGTGACAGAAAGTTCTGCATCTGAGAGGAGCCACACATTTCCTTCCACTCATCGTTCCCCCAAGTCTCCCGATAAAAATGGTAACTCACTTGTGCGGGTAGGCCTAGCTCCCGCAACAGGATATGCCCCAGAACACAACGTGGACACATCAAATTTTCCCAAAGAAAACAGACCTTTTTTTTCCAGAGTGCCTAGCTGTGCATTTTGGCCTCTAGCTCAGTCGGCACCTAGGGAAACCTACCAAACCTGCGCATTTTTGAAAACTAGACACCTAGGGGAATCCAAGATGGGGTGACTTGTGGGGCTCTCACCAGGTTCTGTTACCCAGAATCCTTTGCAAACCTCAAAATCTGGCCAAAAAAACACTTTTTCCTCACATTTTGGTGACAGAAAGTTCTGGAACCTGAGAGGAGCCACAAATTTCCTTCCACCCAGCGTTCCCCCAAGTCTACTGATAAAAATGGTACCTCACTTGTGTGGGTAGGTCTAGCGCCTGTAACAGGATATGCCCCAAAACACAACATGGACACATCACATTTTCCCAAAGAAAACAGACCTTTTTTTTGCAGAGTGCCTAACTGTGCATTTTGGCCTCTAGCTTACTTGGCACCTAGGGAAACCTACCAAACCTGTGCATTTGTGAAAACTAGACACCTAGGGAAATCCCAGATGGGGTGACTTCTAGGGCTCTCACCAGGTTCTGTTACCCAGAATCCTTTGCAAACCTCAAAATTTGGCCCAAAAAACACTTTTTCCTCACATTTCGGTGACAGAAAGTTCTGAAATCTGAGAGGAGCCACACATTTCCTTCCACCCATCGTTCCCCCAAGTCTCCCAATAAAAATGGTAACTCACTTGTGCGGGTAGGCCTAGCTCCCGCAGCAGGATATGCCCCAAATCACAACGTGGACACATCACATTTTCCCAAAGAAAACACACCTTTTTTTTCCAGAGTGCCTAGCTGTGCATTTTGGCCTCTAGCTCAGTCGGCACCTAGGGAAACCTACCAAACCTACGTATTTTTCAAAACTAGACACCTAGGGGAATTCAAGATGGGGTGACTTGTGGGGCTCTCACCAGGTTCTGTTACCCAGAATCCTTTGCAAACATCAAAATTTGGCCAAAAAAACACTTTTTCCTCACATTTCGGTGACAGAAAGTTCTGCATCTGAGAGGAGCCACACATTTCCTTCCACTCATCGTTCCCCCAAGTCTCCCGATAAAAATGGTAACTCACTTGTGCGGGTAGGCCTAGCTCCCGCAACAGGATATGCCCCAGAACACAACGTGGACACATCAAATTTTCCCAAAGAAAACAGACCTTTTTTTTCCAGAGTGCCTAGCTGTGCATTTTGGCCTCTAGCTCAGTCGGCACCTAGGGAAACCTACCAAACCTGCGCATTTTTGAAAACTAGACACCTAGGGGAATCCAAGATGGGGTGACTTGTGGGGCTCTCACCAGGTTCTGTTACCCAGAATCCTTTGCAAACCTCAAAATCTGGCCAAAAAAACACTTTTTCCTCACATTTTGGTGACAGAAAGTTCTGGAACCTGAGAGGAGCCACAAATTTCCTTCCACCCAGCGTTCCCCCAAGTCTACTGATAAAAATGGTACCTCACTTGTGTGGGTAGGTCTAGCGCCTGTAACAGGATATGCCCCAAAACACAACATGGACACATCACATTTTCCCAAAGAAAACAGACCTTTTTTTTGCAGAGTGCCTAGCTGTGCATTTTGGCCTCTAGCTCAGTCGGCACCTAGGGAAACCTACCAAACCTGCGCATTTTTGAAAACTAGACAACTAGGGGAATCCAAGATGGGGTGAATTGTGGGGCTCTCACCAGGTTCTGTTACCCAGAATCCTTTGCAAACCTCAAAATTTGGCCCAAAAAACACTTTTTCCTCACATTTAGGTGACAGAAAGTTCTGGAATCTGAGAGGAGCCACACATTTCCTTCCACCCAGCGTTCCCCCAAGTCTACTGATAAAAATGGTACTTCACTTGTGTGGGTAGGCCAAGCACCCGCAACAGGATATGCCCCAAAACACAACGTGGACACATCACATTTTCCCAAAGTAAACAGACCTGCTTTTTGCAGAGTGCCTAGCTGTGCATTTTGGCCTCTAGCTCAGTCGGCACCTAGGGAAACCTACCAAACCTGCGCATTTTTGAAAACTAGACACCTAGGGGAATTCAAGATGGGGTGACTTGTGGGGCTCTCACCAGGTTCTGTTACCCAGAATCCTTTGCAAACCTCAACATTTGGCCAAAAAAAATGTTTTTCCTCACATTTCAGTGACAGAAAGTCCTGGAGTCTGAGAGGAGCCACAAATTTCCTTCCACCTAACGTTCCCCCAAGTCTACAGATAAAAATGGTACCTCACTTGTGTGGGTAGGCCTAGCGCCTGCAACAGGATATGCCCCAAAACACAACGTGGACACATCACATTTTCCTAAAGAAAACAGACCCGTTTTTTGCAGAGTGCCTAGCTGTGGATTTTGGCCTCTAGCTCAGTCGGCACCTAGGGAAACCTACCAAACCTGCGCATTTTTGAAAACTAGACACCTAGGGGAATCCAAGATGGGGTGCCTTGTGGGGCTCTCACCAGGTTCTGTTACCCAGAATCCTTTGCAAACCTCACAATGTGGCCAAAAAAACACTTTTTCCTCACATTTCGATGACAAAAAGTTCTGGAATCTGAGAGGAGCCACACATTTCCTTCCACCCATCGTTCCCCCAAGTCTCCCGATAAAAATGGTACCTCACTTGTGCGGGTAGGCCTAGCGCCCGCAACAGGATATCCCCCAAAACACAACGTGGATACATCACATTTTCCCAAAGAAAACAGACCTTTTTTTTGCAGAGTGCATAGCTGTGCATTTTGGCCTCTAGCTCAGTCGGCACCTAGGGAAACCTACCAAACCTGCGCATTTTTGAAAACTAGCCCCCCAGGGGAATTCAAGATAAGGTGACTTGTGGGGCTCTCACCAGGTTCTGTTACCCAGAATCCTTTGCAAACCTCAAAATTTGGCCAAAAAACTGATTTTCCTCACATTTCGGTGACAGAAAGTCCTGGAGTCTGAGAGGAGCCACAAATTTCCTTCCACCTAGCGTTCCCCCAAGTCTACTGATAAAAATGGCACCTCACTTGTGTGGGTAGGCCTAGCGCCTGCAACAGGATATGCCCCAAAACACAACGTGGACACATCACATTTTCCCAAAGAAAACACACCTTTTTTTTCCAGAGTGCCTAGCTGTGCATTTTGGCCTCTAGCTCAGTCAGCACCTAGGGAAACCTACCAAACCTGCGCATTTTTGAAAACTAGACACCTAGGGGAATCCAAGATGGGGTGACTTGTGGGGCTCTCACCAGGTTCTGTTACCCAGAATCCTTTGTAAACCTCAAAATCTGGCCCAAAAAACACTTTTTCCTCACATTTCGGTGACTGAAAGTTCTGGAATCTGAGAGGAGCCACAAATTTCCTTCCACCCAGCGTTCCCCCAAGTCTACTGATAAAAATGGTACCTCACTTGTGTGGGTAGGCCTAGCGACTGCAACAGGATATGCCCCAAAACACAACGTGGACACATCACATTTTCCCAAAGTAAACAGACCTGCTTTTTGCAGAGTGCCTAGCTGTGCATTTTGGCCTCTAGCTCAGTCGGCACCTAGGGAAACCTACCAAACCTGCGCATTTTTGAAAACTAGACACCTAGGGGAATCCAAGATGGGGTGACTTGTGGGGCTCTCACCAGGTTCTGTTACCCAGAATTCTTTGCAAACCTCAAAATCTGGCCAAAAAAACACTTGTTCCTCACATTTCGGTGACAGAAAGTTCTGGAATCTGAGAGGAGCCACAAATTTCCTTCCACCCAGCGTTCCCCCAAGTCTACTGATAAAAATGGTACCTCACTTGTGTGGGTAGGCCTAGCGCCTGTAACAGGATATGCCCCAAAACACAACGTGGACACATCACATTTTCCCAAAGAAAACAGACCTTTTTTTTGCAGAGTGCCTAGCTGTGCATTTTGGCCTCTAGCTCAGTCGGCACCTAGGGAAACCTACCAAACCTGCGCATTTTTGAAAACTAGACACCTAGGGGAATCCAAGATGGGGTGACTTGTGGGGCTATCACCAGGTTCTGTTACCCAGAATCCTTTGCAAACCTCAAAATTTGGCCCAAAAAACACTTTTTCCTCACATTTAGGTGACAGAAAGTTCTGGAATCTGAGAGGAGCCACACATTTCCTTCCACCCAGCGTTCCCCCAAGTCTACTGATAAAAATGGTACCTCACTTGTGTGGGTAGGCCTAGCACCCGCAACAGGATATGCCCCCAAAACACAACGTGGACACATCACATTTTCCCAAAGTAAACAGACCTGCTTTTTGCAGAGTGCCTAGCTGTGCATTTTGGCCTCTAGCTCAGTCGGCACCTAGGGAAACCTACCAAACCTGCGCATTTTTGAAAACTAGACACCTAGGGGAATTCAAGATGGGGTGACTTGTGGGGCTCTCACCAGGTTCTGTTACCCAGAATCCTTTGCAAACCTCAAAATTTGGCCAAAAAAACTGTTTTTCCTCACATTTCGGTGACAGAAAGTCCTGGAGTCTGAGAGGAGCCACAAATTTCCTTCCACCTAGCGTTCCCCCAAGTCTACTGATAAAAATGGTACCTCACTTGTGCGGGTAGGCCTAGCGCCCGCAACAGGATATCCCCCAAAACACAACGTGGACACATCACATTTTCCCAAAGAAAACAGACCTTTTATTTGCAAAGTGCATAGCTGTGCATTTTGGCATCTAGCTCAGTCGGCAACTAGGGAAACCTACCAAACCTGCGCATTTTTTAAAACTAGACACCTAGGGGAATCCAAGATGGGGTGACTTGTGGGGCTCTCACCAGGTTCTGTTACCCAGAATCCTTTGCAAACCTCAAAATTTGGACAAAAAAACAGTTTTTCCTCACATTTTGGTGACAGAAAGTTCTGGAACCTGAGAGGAGCCACAAATTTCCTTCCACCCATCGTTCCCCCAAGTCTCCCGATAACAATTGTACCTCACTTGTGCGGGTAGGCCTAGCGCCCGCAACAGGTTATGCCCCAAAACACAAAGTGGACACATCACATTTTCCCAGAGAAAACAGACCTGTTTTTTGCAGAGTGCCTAGCTGTGGATTTTGTCCTCTAGCTCAGTCGACACCTAGGGAAACATACCAAACCTGCGCATTTTTGAAAACTAGACACCTAGGGGAATCCAAGATGGGGTGACTTGTGGGGCTCTCACCAGGTTCTGTTACCCAGAATTCTTTGCAAACCTCAAAATCTGGCCAAAAAAACACTTTTTCCTCACATTTCAGTGACTGAAAGTTCTGGAATCTGAGAGGAGCCACAAATTTCCTTCCACCCATCGTTCCCCCAAGTCTCCCGATAAAAATGGTACCTCACGTGTGCGGGTACGCCTAGCGTCTGCGACAGGTTATGCCCCAAAACACAACATGGACACATCACATTTTCCCAGAGAAAACAGACCTGTTTTTTGCAGAGTGCCTAGCTGTGGATTTTGTCCTCTAGCTCAGTCGACACCTAGGGAAACCTACCAAACCTGCGCATTTTTTAAAACTAGACACCTAGGGGAATCCAAGATGGGGTGACTTGTGCAGCTCTCACCAGTTTCTGTTACCCAGAATCCTTTGCAAACCTCAAAATCTGGCCAAAAAAACACTTTTTCCTCACATTTCGGTGACAGAAAGTTCTGTAATCTGAGAGGAGCCACAAATTTCCTTCCACCCATCTTTCCCCCTAGTCTGCCGATAAAAATGGTACCTCACTTGTGTGGGTAGGCCTAGCGCCCGCTACAGGATATGCCCCAAAACACAACATGGACACATCACATTTTCCCAAAGAAAACAGACCTGTTTTTTGCAGAGTGCCTAGCTGTGCATTTTGCCCTCTAGCTTACTTGGCACCTAGGGAAACCTACCAAACCTGTGCATTTGTGAAAACTAGACACCTAGGGGAATCCAAGATGGGGTGACTTGTAGGGCTCTCACCAGGTTCTGTTACCCAGAATCCTTTGCAAACCTCAAAATTTGGCCCAAAAAACACTTTTTCCTCACATTTCGGTGACAGAAAGTTCTGGAATCTGAGAGGAGCCACAAATTTCCTTCCACCCATCGTTCCCCCTAGTCTCCCGATAAAAATGGTACCTCACTTGTGTGGGTAGGCCTAGCGCCCGCTACAGGATATGTCCCAAAACACAACATGGACACATCACATTTTCCCAAAGAAAACAGACCTGTTTTTTGCAGAGTGCCTAGCTGTGCATTTTACCCTCTAGCTTACTTGGCACCTAGGGAAACCTACCAAACCTGTGCATTTGTGAAAACTAGACACCTAGGGGAATCCAAGATGGGGTGACTTGTAGGGCTCTCACCAGGTTCTGTTACCCAGAATCCTTTGCAAACCTCAAAATTTGGCCCAAAAAACACTTTTTCCTCACATTTCGGTGACAGAAAGTTCTGGAATCTGAGAGGAGCCACACATTTCCTTCCACCCATCGTTCCCCCAAGTCTCCCGATAAAAATGGTACCTCACTTGTGCGGGTAGGCCTAGCGCCCGCAACAGGATATCCCCCAAAACACAACGTGGATACATCACATTTTCCCAAAGAAAACAGACCTTTTTTTTGCAGAGTGCATAGCTGTGCATTTTGGCCTCTAGCTCAGTCGGCACCTAGGGAAACCTACCAAACCTGCGCATTTTTTAAAACTAGACACCTAGGGGAATTCAAGATGGGGTGACTTGTGGGGCTCTCACCAGGTTCTGTTACCCAGAATCCTTTGCAAACCTCAACATTTGGCCAAAAAAACTGTTTTTCCTCACATTTCGGTGACAGAAAGTCCTGGAGACTGAAAGGAGCCACAAATTTCCTTCCACCTAACGTTCCCCCAAGTCTACAGATAAAAATGGTACCTCATTTGTGTGGGTAGGCCTAGCGCCTGCAACAGGATATGCCCCAAAACACAACGTGGACACATCACATTTTCCCAAAGAAAACAGACCTGTTTTTTGCAGAGTGCCTAGCTGTGGATTTTGGCCTCTAGCTCAGCCGGCACCTAGGAAAACCTACCAAACTTGCGCATTTTTAAAAACTAGACAACTAGGGGAATCCAAGATGGGGTGAATTGTGGGGTTTTCACCAGGTTCTGTTACCCAGAATCCTTTGCAAACCTCAAAATTTGGCCAAAAAAACACTTTTTCCTCACATTTCGGTGACAGAAAGTTCTGGAAACTGAGAGGAGCCACACATTTCCTTCCACCCATCGTTCCCCCAAGTCTCCCGATAAAAATGGTACCTCACTTTTGTGGGTAGGCCTAGTGCCCGCTCCAGGATATGCCCCAAAACACAACGTGGACACATCACATTTTCCCAAAGAAAACAGACCTGTTTTTTGCAGAGTGCCTAGCTGTGCATTTGTGGCCTCTAGCTTACTTGGCACCTAGGGAAACCTACCAAACCTGTGCATTTGTGAAAACTAGATACCTAGGGGAATCCAAGATGGGGTGACTTGTGGGGCTCTCACCAGGTTCTGTTACCCAGAATCCTTCGCAAACCTCAAAATTTGGCCAAAAAAACACTTTTTCCTCACATTTCCGTGACAGAAAGTTCTGGAATCTGAGAGGAGCCACACATTTCCTTCCACCCAGCGTTCCCCCAAGTCTACTGATAAAAATGGTACCTCACTTTTGTGGGTAGGCCAAGCACCCGCAACAGGATATGCCCCAAAACACAACGTGGACACATCACATTTTCCCAAAGTAAACAGACCTGCTTTTTGCAGAGTGCCTAGCTGTGCATTTTGGCCTCTAGCTCAGTCGGCACCTAGGGAAACCTACCAAACCTGCGCATTTTTAAAAACTAGACACCTAGGGGAATTCAAGATGGGGTGACTTGTGGGGCTCTCACCAGGTTCTGTTACCCAGAATCCTTTGCAAACCTCAACATTTGGCCAAAAAAACTGTTTTTCCTCACATTTCGGTGACAGAAAGTCCTGGAGTCTGAAAGGAGCCACAAATTTCCTTCCACCTAACGTTCCCCCAAGTCTACAGATAAAAATGGTACCTCATTTGTGTGGGTAGGCCTAGCGCCTGCAACAGGATATGCCCCAAAACACAACGTGGACACATCACATTTTCCCAAAGAAAACAGACCTGTTTTTTGCAGAGTGCCTAGCTGTGGATTTTGGCCTCTAGCTCAGTCGGCACCTAGGGAAACCTACCAAACCTGCGCATTTTTGAAAACTAGATACCTAGGGGAATCCAAGATGGGGTGCCTTGTGGGGCTCTTACCAGGTTCTGTTACCCAGAATCCTTTGCAAACCTCACAAGGTGGCCAAAAAAACACTTTTTCCTCACATTTCGGTGACAAAAAGTACTGCAATCTGAGAGGAGCCACAAATTTCCTTCCACCCTGCGTTCCTCCAAGTCTCCCGATAAAAATGGTAACTCACTTGTGCGGATAGGCCTAGCTCCCGCAACAGGATATGCCCCAAAACACAACGTGGACACATCACATTTTCCCAAAGAAAACAGATTTTTTTTTTCCAGAGTGCCTAGCTGTGCATTTTGGCCTCTAGCTCAGTCGGCACCTAGGGAAACCTACCAAACCTGCGCATTTTTGAAAACTAGACACCTAAGGGAATCCAAGATGGGGTGACTTGTGGGGCTCTCACCAGGTTCTGTTACCCAGAATCCTTTGCAAACCCCAAAATCTGTCCAAAAAAACACTTTTTCCTCACATTTCGGTGACTGAAAGTCCTGGAATCTGAGAGGAGCCACACATTTCCTTCCACCCACCGTTCCCCCAAGTCTCCCGATAAAAATGGTACCTCACTTGTGTGGGTAGGCCTAGTGCCCGCTACAGGATATGCCCCAAAACACAACGTGGACACATCACATTTTCCCAAAGAAAACAGACCTGTTTTTTGCAGAGTGCCTAGCTGTGCATTTTGGCCTCTAGCTTACTTGGCACCTAGGGAAACCTACCAAACCTGTGCATTTGTGAAAACTAGACACCTAGGGAAATCCCAGATGGGGTGACTTCTAGGGCTCTCACCAGGTTCTGTTACCCAGAATCCTTTGCAAACCTCAAAATTTGGCCCAAAAAACACTTTTTCCTCACATTTCGGTGACAGAAAGTTCTGAAATCTGAGAGGAGCCACACATTTCCTTCCACCCATCGTTCCCCCAAGTCTCCCAATAAAAATGGTAACTCACTTGTGCGGGTAGGCCTAGCTCCCGCAGCAGGATATGCCCCAAATCACAACGTGGACACATCACATTTTCCCAAAGAAAACACACCTTTTTTTTCCAGAGTGCCTAGCTGTGCATTTTGGCCTCTAGCTCAGTCGGCACCTAGGGAAACCTACCAAACCTACGTATTTTTCAAAACTAGACACCTAGGGGAATTCAAGATGGGGTGACTTGTGGGGCTCTCACCAGGTTCTGTTACCCAGAATCCTTTGCAAACATCAAAATTTGGCCAAAAAAACACTTTTTCCTCACATTTCGGTGACAGAAAGTTCTGCATCTGAGAGGAGCCACACATTTCCTTCCACTCATCGTTCCCCCAAGTCTCCCGATAAAAATGGTAACTCACTTGTGCGGGTAGGCCTAGCTCCCGCAACAGGATATGCCCCAGAACACAACGTGGACACATCAAATTTTCCCAAAGAAAACAGACCTTTTTTTTCCAGAGTGCCTAGCTGTGCATTTTGGCCTCTAGCTCAGTCGGCACCTAGGGAAACCTACCAAACCTGCGCATTTTTGAAAACTAGACACCTAGGGGAATCCAAGATGGGGTGACTTGTGGGGCTCTCACCAGGTTCTGTTACCCAGAATCCTTTGCAAACCTCAAAATCTGGCCAAAAAAACACTTTTTCCTCACATTTTGGTGACAGAAAGTTCTGGAACCTGAGAGGAGCCACAAATTTCCTTCCACCCAGCGTTCCCCCAAGTCTACTGATAAAAATGGTACCTCACTTGTGTGGGTAGGTCTAGCGCCTGTAACAGGATATGCCCCAAAACACAACGTGGACACATCACATTTTCCCAAAGTAAACAGACCTGCTTTTTGCAGAGTGCCTAGCTGTGCATTTTGGCCTCTAGCTCAGTCGGCACCTAGGGAAACCTACCAAACCTGCGCATTTTTGAAAACTAGACACCTAGGGGAATTTTAAGATGGGGTGACTTGTGGGGCTCTCACCAGGTTCTGTTACCCAGAATCCTTTGCAAACCTCAACATTTGGCCAAAAAAAATGTTTTTCCTCACATTTCAGTGACAGAAAGTCCTGGAGTCTGAGAGGAGCCACAAATTTCCTTCCACCTAACGTTCCCCCAAGTCTACAGATAAAAATGGTACCTCACTTGTGTGGGTAGGCCTAGCGCCTGCAACAGGATATGCCCCAAAACACAACGTGGACACATCACATTTTCCCAAAGAAAACAGACCCGTTTTTTGCAGAGTGCCTAGCTGTGGATTTTGGCCTCTAGCTCAGTCAGCACCTAGGGAAACCTACCAAACCTGCGCATTTTTGAAAACTAGACACCTAGGGGAATCAAAGATGGGGTGCCTTGTGGGGCTCTCACCAGGTTCTGTTACCCAGAATCCTTTGCAAACCTCACAATGTGGCCAAAAAAACACTTTTTCCTCACATTTCGATGACAAAAAGTTCTGGAATCTGAGAGGAGCCACACATTTCCTTCCACCCATCGTTCCCCCAAGTCTCCCGATAAAAATGGTACCTCACTTGTGCGGGTAGGCCTAGCGCCCGCAACAGGATATCCCCCAAAACACAACGTGGATACATCACATTTTCCCAAAGAAAACAGACCTTTTTTTTGCAGAGTGCATAGCTGTGCATTTTGGCCTCTAGCTCAGTCGGCACCTAGGGAAACCTACCAAACCTGCGCATTTTTGAAAACTAGATACCTAGGGGAATCCAAGATGGGGTGCCTTGTGGGGCTCTTACCAGGTTCTGTTACCCAGAATCCTTTGCAAACCTCACAAGGTGGCCAAAAAAACACTTTTTCCTCACATTTCGGTGACAAAAAGTACTGCAATCTGAGAGGAGCCACAAATTTCCTTCCACCCTGCGTTCCTCCAAGTCTCCCGATAAAAATGGTAACTCACTTGTGCGGATAGGCCTAGCTCCCGCAACAGGATATGCCCCAAAACACAACGTGGACACATCACATTTTCCCAAAGAAAACAGATTTTTTTTTCCAGAGTGCCTAGCTGTGCATTTTGGCCTCTAGCTCAGTCGGCACCTAGGGAAACCTACCAAACCTGCGCATTTTTGAAAACTAGACACCTAAGGGAATCCAAGATGGGGTGACTTGTGGGGCTCTCACCAGGTTCTGTTTCCCAGAATCCTTTGCAAACCCCAAAATCTGTCCAAAAAAACACTTTTTCCTCACATTTCGGTGACTGAAAGTCCTGGAATCTGAGAGGAGCCACACATTTCCTTCCACCCACCGTTCCCCCAAGTCTCCCGATAAAAATGGTACCTCACTTGTGTGGGTAGGCCTAGTGCCCGCTACAGGATATGCCCCAAAACACAACGTGGACACATCACATTTTCCCAAAGAAAACAGACCTGTTTTTTGCAGAGTGCCTAGCTGTGCATTTTGGCCTCTAGCTTACTTGGCACCTAGGGAAACCTACCAAACCTGTGCATTTGTGAAAACTAGACACCTAGGGAAATCCCAGATGGGGTGACTTCTAGGGCTCTCACCAGGTTCTGTTACCCAGAATCCTTTGCAAACCTCAAAATTTGGCCCAAAAAACACTTTTTCCTCACATTTCGGTGACAGAAAGTTCTGAAATCTGAGAGGAGCCACACATTTCCTTCCACCCATCGTTCCCCCAAGTCTCCCAATAAAAATGGTAACTCACTTGTGCGGGTAGGCCTAGCTCCCGCAGCAGGATATGCCCCAAATCACAACGTGGACACATCACATTTTCCCAAAGAAAACACACCTTTTTTTTCCAGAGTGCCTAGCTGTGCATTTTGGCCTCTAGCTCAGTCGGCACCTAGGGAAACCTACCAAACCTACGTATTTTTCAAAACTAGACACCTAGGGGAATTCAAGATGGGGTGACTTGTGGGGCTCTCACCAGGTTCTGTTACCCAGAATCCTTTGCAAACATCAAAATTTGGCCAAAAAAACACTTTTTCCTCACATTTCGGTGACAGAAAGTTCTGCATCTGAGAGGAGCCACACATTTCCTTCCACTCATCGTTCCCCCAAGTCTCCCGATAAAAATGGTAACTCACTTGTGCGGGTAGGCCTAGCTCCCGCAACAGGATATGCCCCAGAACACAACGTGGACACATCAAATTTTCCCAAAGAAAACAGACCTTTTTTTTCCAGAGTGCCTAGCTGTGCATTTTGGCCTCTAGCTCAGTCGGCACCTAGGGAAACCTACCAAACCTGCGCATTTTTGAAAACTAGACACCTAGGGGAATCCAAGATGGGGTGACTTGTGGGGCTCTCACCAGGTTCTGTTACCCAGAATCCTTTGCAAACCTCAAAATCTGGCCAAAAAAACACTTTTTCCTCACATTTTGGTGACAGAAAGTTCTGGAACCTGAGAGGAGCCACAAATTTCCTTCCACCCAGCGTTCCCCCAAGTCTACTGATAAAAATGGTACCTCACTTGTGTGGGTAGGTCTAGCGCCTGTAACAGGATATGCCCCAAAACACAACATGGACACATCACATTTTCCCAAAGAAAACAGACCTTTTTTTTGCAGAGTGCCTAGATGTGCATTTTGGCCTCTAGCTCAGTCGGCACCTAGGGAAACCTACCAAACCTGCGCATTTTTGAAAACTAGACAACTAGGGGAATCCAAGATGGGGTGAATTGTGGGGCTCTCACCAGGTTCTGTTACCCAGAATCCTTTGCAAACCTCAAAATTTGGCCCAAAAAACACTTTTTCCTCACATTTAGGTGACAGAAAGTTCTGGAATCTGAGAGGAGCCACACATTTCCTTCCACCCAGCGTTCCCCCAAGTCTACTGATAAAAATGGTACCTCACTTGTGTGGGTAGGCCAAGCACCCGCAACAGGATATGCCCCAAAACACAACGTGGACACATCACATTTTCCCAAAGTAAACAGACCTGCTTTTTGCAGAGTGCCTAGCTGTGCATTTTGGCCTCTAGCTCAGTCGGCACCTAGGGAAACCTACCAAACCTGCGCATTTTTGAAAACTAGACACCTAGGGGAATTTTAAGATGGGGTGACTTGTGGGGCTCTCACCAGGTTCTGTTACCCAGAATCCTTTGCAAACCTCAACATTTGGCCAAAAAAAATGTTTTTCCTCACATTTCAGTGACAGAAAGTCCTGGAGTCTGAGAGGAGCCACAAATTTCCTTCCACCTAACGTTCCCCCAAGTCTACAGATAAAAATGGTACCTCACTTGTGTGGGTAGGCCTAGCGCCTGCAACAGGATATGCCCCAAAACACAACGTGGACACATCACATTTTCCCAAAGAAAACAGACCCGTTTTTTGCAGAGTGCCTAGCTGTGGATTTTGGCCTCTAGCTCAGTCGGCACCTAGGGAAACCTACCAAACCTGCGCATTTTTGAAAACTAGACACCTAGGGGAATCAAAGATGGGGTGCCTTGTGGGGCTCTCACCAGGTTCTGTTACCCAGAATCCTTTGCAAACCTCACAATGTGGCCAAAAAAACACTTTTTCCTCACATTTCGATGACAAAAAGTTCTGGAATCTGAGAGGAGCCACACATTTCCTTCCACCCATCGTTCCCCCAAGTCTCCCGATAAAAATGGTACCTCACTTGTGCGGGTAGGCCTAGCGCCCGCAACAGGATATCCCCCAAAACACAACGTGGATACATCACATTTTCCCAAAGAAAACAGACCTTTTTTTTGCAGAGTGCATAGCTGTGCATTTTGGCCTCTAGCTCAGTCGGCACCTAGGGAAACCTACCAAACCTGCGCATTTCTGAAAACTAGCCCCCCAGGGGAATTCAAGATAAGGTGACTTGTGGGGCTCTCACCAGGTTCTGTTACCCAGAATCCTTTGCAAACCTCAAAATTTGGCCAAAAAAACTGATTTTCCTCACATTTCGGTGACAGAAAGTCCTGGAGTCTGAGAGGAGCCACAAATTTCCTTCCACCTAGCGTTCCCCCAAGTCTACTGATAAAAATGGTACCTCACTTGTGTGGGTAGGCCTAGCGCCTGCAACAGGATATGCCCCAAAACACAACGTGGACACATCACATTTTCCCAAAGAAAACACACCTTTTTTTTCCAGAGTGCCTAGCTGTGCATTTTGGCCTCTAGCTCAGTCAGCACCTAGGGAAACCTACCAAACCTGCGCATTTTTGAAAACTAGACACCTAGGGGAATCCAAGATGGGGTGACTTGTGGGGCTCTCACCAGGTTCTGTTACCCAGAATCCTTTGTAAACCTCAAAATCTGGCCCAAAAAACACTTTTTCCTCACATTTCGGTGACTGAAAGTTCTGGAATCTGAGAGGAGCCACAAATTTCCTTCCATCCAGCGTTCCCCCAAGTCTACTGATAAAAATGGTACCTCACTTGTGTGGGTAGGCCTAGCGACTGCAACAGGATATGCCCCAAAACACAACGTGGACACATCACATTTTCCCAAAGTAAACAGACTTGCTTTTTGCAGAGTGCCTAGCTGTGCATTTTGGCCTCTAGCTCAGTCGGCACCTAGGGAAACCTACCAAACCTGCGCATTTTTTAAAACTAGACACCTAGGGGAATCCAAGATGGGGTGACTTGTGGGGCTCTCACCAGGTTCTGTTACCCAGAATTCTTTGCAAACCTCAAAATCTGGCCAAAAAAACACTTGTTCCTCACATTTCGGTGACTGAAAGTTCTGGAATCTGAGAGGAGCCACAAATTTCCTTCCACCCAGCGTTCCCCCAAGTCTACTGATAAAAATGGTACCTCACTTGTGTGGGTAGGCCTAGCGCCTGTAACAGGATATGCCCCAAAACACAACGTGGACACATCACATTTTCCCAAAGAAAACAGACCTTTTTTTTGCAGAGTGCCTAGCTGTGCATTTTGGCCTCTAGCTCAGTCGGCACCTAGGGAAACCTACCAAACCTGCGCATTTTTGAAAACTAGACACCTAGGGGAATCCAAGATGGGGTGACTTGTGGGGCTATCACCAGGTTCTGTTACCCAGAATCCTTTGCAAACCTCAAAATTTTGCCCAAAAAACACTTTTTCCTCACATTTAGGTGACAGAAAGTTCTGGAATCTGAGAGGAGCCACACATTTCCTTCCACCCAGCGTTCCCCCAAGTCTACTGATAAAAATGGTACCTCACTTGTGTGGGTAGGCCTAGCACCCGCAACAGGATATGCCCCAAAACACAATGTGGACACATCACATTTTCCCAAAGTAAACAGACCTGCTTTTTGCAGAGTGCCTAGCTGTGCATTTTGGCCTCTAGCTCAGTCGGCACCTAGGGAAACCTACCAAACCTGCGCATTTTTGAAAACTAGACACCTAGGGGAATTCAAGATGGGGTGACTTGTGGGGCTCTCACCAGGTTCTGTTACCCAGAATCCTTTGCAAACCTCAAAATTTGGCCAAAAAAACTGTTTTTCCTCACATTTCGGTGACAGAAAGTCCTGGAGTCTGAGAGGAGCCACAAATTTCCTTCCACCTAGCGTTCCCCCAAGTCTACTGATAAAAATGGTACCTCACTTGTGCGGGTAGGCCTAGCGCCCGCAACAGGATATCCCCCAAAACACAACGTGGACACATCACATTTTCCCAAAGAAAACAGACCTTTTATTTGCAAAGTGCATAGCTGTGCATTTTGGCATCTAGCTCAGTCGGCAACTAGGGAAACCTACCAAACCTGCGCATTTTTGAAAACTAGACACCTAGGGGAATCCAAGATGGGGTGACTTGTGGGGCTCTCACCAGGTTCTGTTACCCAGAATCCTTTGCAAACCTCAAAATTTGGCCAAAAAAACAGTTTTTCCTCACATTTTGGTGACAGAAAGTTCTGGAACCTGAGAGGAGCCACAAATTTCCTTCCACCCATCGTTCCCCCAAGTCTCCCGATAACAATTGTACCTCACTTGTGCGGGTAGGCCTAGCGCCCGCAACAGGTTATGCCCCAAAACACAAAGTGGACACATCACATTTTCCCAGAGAACACAGACCTGTTTTTTGCAGAGTGCCTAGCTGTGGATTTTGTCCTCTAGCTCAGTCGACACCTAGGGAAACATACCAAACCTGCGCATTTTTGAAAACTAGACACCTAGGGGAATCCAAGATGGGGTGACTTGTGGGGCTCTCACCAGGTTCTGTTACCCAGAATTCTTTGCAAACCTCAAAATCTGGCCAAAAAAACACTTTTTCCTCACATTTCGGTGACTGAAAGTTCTGGAATCTGAGAGGAGCCACAAATTTCCTTCCACCCATCGTTCCCCCAAGTCTCCCGATAAAAATGGTACCTCACGTGTGCGGGTACGCCTAGCGTCTGCGACAGGTTATGCCCCAAAACACAACATGGACACATCACATTTTCCCAGAGAAAACAGACCTGTTTTTTGCAGAGTGCCTAGCTGTGGATTTTGTCCTCTAGCTCAGTCGACACCTAGGGAAACCTACCAAACCTGCGCATTTTTTAAAACTAGACACCTAGGGGAATCCAAGATGGGGTGACTTGTGCAGCTCTCACCAGTTTCTGTTACCCAGAATCCTTTGCAAACCTCAAAATCTGGCCAAAAAAACACTTTTTCCTCACATTTCGGTGACAGAAAGTTCTGGAATCTGAGAGGAGCCACAAATTTCCTTCCACCCATCGTTCCCCCAAGTCTCCCGATAAAAATGGTACCTCACTTGTGTGGATAGGCCTAGCGCCCGCAACAGGATATGCCCCAAAACACAACGTGGACACATCACATTTTCCCAAAGAAATCACACCTGTTTTTTGCAAAGTGCCTAGCTGTGGATTTTGGCCTCTAGCTCAGCCGGCACCTAGGAAAACCTACCAAACTTGCGCATTTTTGAAAACTAGACAACTAGGGGAATCCAAGATGGGGTGAATTGTGGGGTTTTCACCAGGTTCTGTTACCCAGAATCCTTTGCAAACCTCAAAATTTGGCCAAAAAAACACTTTTTCCTCACATTTCGGTGACAGAAAGTTCTGGAAACTGAGAGGAGCCACACATTTCCTTCCACCCATCGTTCCCCCAAGTCTCCCGATAAAAATGGTACCTCACTTTTGTGGGTAGGCCTAGTGCCCGCTACAGGATATGCCCCAAAACACAACGTGGACACATCACATTTTCCCAAAGAAAACAGACCTGTTTTTTGCAGAGTGCCTAGCTGTGCATTTGTGGCCTCTAGCTTACTTGGCACCTAGGGAAACCTACCAAACCTGTGCATTTGTGAAAACTAGATACCTAGGGGAATCCAAGATGGGGTGACTTGTGGGGCTCTCACCAGGTTCTGTTACCCAGAATCCTTCGCAAACCTCAAAATTTGGCCAAAAAAACACTTTTTCCTCACATTTCCGTGACAAAAAGTTCTGGAATCTGAGAGGAGCCACACATTTCCTTCCACCCAGCGTTCCCCCAAGTCTACTGATAAAAATGGTACCTCACTTTTGTGGGTAGGCCAAGCACCCGCAACAGGATATGCCCCAAAACACAACGTGGACACATCACATTTTCCCAAAGTAAACAGACCTGCTTTTTGCAGAGTGCCTAGCTGTGCATTTTGGCCTCTAGCTCAGTCGGCACCTAGGGAAACCTACCAAACCTGCGCATTTTTGAAAACTAGACACCTAGGGGAATTCAAGATGGGGTGACTTGTGGGGCTCTCACCAGGTTCTGTTACCCAGAATCCTTTGCAAACCTCAACATTTGGCCAAAAAAACTGTTTTTCCTCACATTTCGGTGACAGAAAGTCCTGGAGTCTGAGAGGAGCCACAAATTTCCTTCCACCTAACGTTCCCCCAAGTCTACAGATAAAAATGGTACCTCATTTGTGTGGGTAGGCCTAGCGCCTGCAACAGGATATGCCCCAAAACACAACGTGGACACATCACATTTTCCCAAAGAAAACAGACCTGTTTTTTGCAGAGTGCCTAGCTGTGGATTTTGGCCTCTAGCTCAGTCGGCACCTAGGGAAACCTACCAAACCTGCGCATTTTTGAAAACTAGATACCTAGGGGAATCCAAGATGGGGTGCCTTGTGGGGCTCTTACCAGGTTCTGTTACCCAGAATCCTTTGCAAACCTCACAAGGTGGCCAAAAAAACACTTTTTCCTCACATTTCGGTGACAAAAAGTACTGCAATCTGAGAGGAGCCACAAATTTCCTTCCACCCTGCGTTCCTCCAAGTCTCCCGATAAAAATGGTAACTCACTTGTGCGGATAGGCCTAGCTCCCGCAACAGGATATGCCCCAAAACACAACGTGGACACATCACATTTTCCCAAAGAAAACAGATTTTTTTTTTCCAGAGTGCCTAGCTGTGCATTTTGGCCTCTAGCTCAGTCGGCACCTAGGGAAACCTACCAAACCTGCGCATTTTTGAAAACTAGACACCTAGGGGAATCCAAGATGGGGTGACTTGTGGGGCTCTCACCAGGTTCTGTTACCCAGAATCCTTTGCAAACCTCAAAATCTGTCCAAAAAAACACTTTTTCCTCACATTTCGGTGACTGAAAGTCCTGGAATCTGAGAGGAGCCACACATTTCCTTCCACCCACCGTTCCCCCAAGTCTCCCGATAAAAATGGTACCTCACTTGTGTGGGTAGGCCTAGTGCCCGCTACAGGATATGCCCCAAAACACAACGTGGACACATCACATTTTCCCAAAGAAAACAGACCTGTTTTTTGCAGAGTGCCTAGCTGTGCATTTTGGCCTCTAGCTTACTTGGCACCTAGGGAAACCTACCAAACCTGTGCATTTGTGAAAACTAGACACCTAGGGAAATCCCAGATGGGGTGACTTCTAGGGCTCTCACCAGGTTCTGTTACCCAGAATCCTTTGCAAACCTCAAAATTTGGCCCAAAAAACACTTTTTCCTCACATTTCGGTGACAGAAAGTTCTGAAATCTGAGAGGAGCCACACATTTCCTTCCACCCATCGTTCCCCCAAGTCTCCCAATAAAAATGGTAACTCACTTGTGCGGGTAGGCCTAGCTCCCGCAGCAGGATATGCCCCAAATCACAACGTGGACACATCACATTTTCCCAAAGAAAACACACCTTTTTTTTCCAGAGTGCCTAGCTGTGCATTTTGGCCTCTAGCTCAGTCGGCACCTAGGGAAACCTACCAAACCTACGTATTTTTGAAAACTAGACACCTAGGGGAATTCAAGATGGGGTGACTTGTGGGGCTCTCACCAGGTTCTGTTACCCAGAATCCTTTGCAAACATCAAAATTTGGCCAAAAAAACACTTTTTCCTCACATTTCGGTGACAGAAAGTTCTGCATCTGAGAGGAGCCACACATTTCCTTCCACTCATCGTTCCCCCAAGTCTCCCGATAAAAATGGTAACTCACTTGTGCGGGTAGGCCTAGCTCCCGCAACAGGATATGCCCCAGAACACAACGTGGACACATCAAATTTTCCCAAAGAAAACAGACCTTTTTTTTCCAGAGTGCCTAGCTGTGCATTTTGGCCTCTAGCTCAGTCGGCACCTAGGGAAACCTACCAAACCTGCGCATTTTTGAAAACTAGACACCTAGGGGAATCCAAGATGGGGTGACTTGTGGGGCTCTCACCAGGTTCTGTTACCCAGAATCCTTTGCAAACCTCAAAATCTGGCCAAAAAAACACTTTTTCCTCACATTTTGGTGACAGAAAGTTCTGGAACCTGAGAGGAGCCACAAATTTCCTTCCACCCAGCGTTCCCCCAAGTCTACTGTTAAAAATGGTACCTCACTTGTGTGGGTAGGTCTAGCGCCTGTAACAGGATATGCCCCAAAACACAACGTGGACACATCACATTTTCCCAAAGAAAACAGACCGTTTTTCTGCAGAGTGCCTAGGTGTGCATTTTGGCCTCTAGCTCAGTCGGCACCTAGGGAAACCTACCAAACCTGCGCATTTTTGAAAACTAGACACCTAGGGGAATCCAAGATGGGGTGCCTTGTGGGGCTCTCACCAGGTTCTGTTACCCAGAATCCTTTGCAAACCTCACAATGTGGCCAAAAAAACACTTTTTCCTCACATTTCGATGACAAAAAGTTCTGGAATCTGAGAGGAGCCACACATTTCCTTCCACCCATCGTTCCCCCAAGTCTCCCGATAAAAATGGTACCTCACTTGTGCGGGTAGGCCTAGCGCCCGCAACAGGATATCCCCCAAAACACAACGTGGATACATCACATTTTCCCAAAGAAAACAGACCTTTTTTTTGCAGAGTGCATAGCTGTGCATTTTGGCCTCTAGCTCAGTCGGCACCTAGGGAAACCTACCAAACCTGCGCATTTTTGAAAACTAGACACCTAGGGGAATCCAAGATGGGGTGACTTGTGGGGCTCTCACCAGGTTCTGTTACCCAGAATCCTTTGCAAACCTCAAAATCTGTCCAAAAAACACTTTTTCCTCACATTTCGGTGACTGAAAGTCCTGGAATCTGAGAGGAGCCACACATTTCCTTCCACCCACCATTCCCCCAAGTCTCCCGATAAAAATGGTACCTCACTTGTGTGGGTAGGCCTAGTGCCCGCTACAGGATATGCCCCAAAACACAACGTGGACACATCACATTTTCCCAAAGAAAACAGACCTGTTTTTTGCAGAGTGCCTAGCTGTGCATTTTGGCCTCTAGCTTACTTGGCACCTAGGGAAACCTACCAAACCTGTGCATTTGTGAAAACTAGACACCTAGGGAAATCCCAGATGGGGTGACTTCTAGGGCTCTCACCAGGTTCTGTTACCCAGAATCCTTTGCAAACCTCAAAATTTGGCCCAAAAAACACTTTTTCCTCACATTTCGGTGACAGAAAGTTCTGAAATCTGAGAGGAGCCACACATTTCCTTCCACCCATCGTTCCCCCAAGTCTCCCAATAAAAATGGTAACTCACTTGTGCGGGTAGGCCTAGCTCCGGCAGCAGGATATGCCCCAAATCACAACGTGGACACATCACATTTTCCCAAAGAAAACACACCTTTTTTTTCCAGAGTGCCTAGCTGTGCATTTTGGCCTCTAGCTCAGTCAGCACCTAGGGAAACCTACCAAACCTACGTATTTTTGAAAACTAGACACCTAGGGGAATTCAAGATGGGGTGACTTGTGGGGCTCTCACCAGGTTCTGTTACCCAGAATCCTTTGCAAACATCAAAATTTGGCCAAAAAAACACTTTTTCCTCACATTTCGGTGACAGAAAGTTCTGCATCTGAGAGGAGCCACACATTTCCTTCCACTCATCGTTCCCCCAAGTCTCCCGATAAAAATGGTAACTCACTTGTGCGGGTAGGCCTAGCTCCCGCAACAGGATATGCCCCAGAACACAACGTGGACACATCAAATTTTCCCAAAGAAAACAGACCTTTTTTTTCCAGAGTGCCTAGCTGTGCATTTTGGCCTCTAGCTCAGTCGGCACCTAGGGAAACCTACCAAACCTGCGCATTTTTGAAAACTAGACACCTAGGGGAATCCAAGATGGGGTGACTTGTGGGGCTCTCACCAGGTTCTGTTACCCAGAATCCTTTGCAAACCTCAAAATCTGGCCAAAAAAACACTTTTTCCTCACATTTTGGTGACAGAAAGTTCTGGAACCTGAGAGGAGCCACAAATTTCCTTCCACCCAGCGTTCCCCCAAGTCTACTGTTAAAAATGGTACCTCACTTGTGTGGGTAGGTCTAGCGCCTGTAACAGGATATGCCCCAAAACACAACGTGGACACATCACATTTTCCCAAAGAAAACAGACCGTTTTTTTGCAGAGTGCCTAGCTGTGCATTTTGGCCTCTAGCTCAGTCGGCACCTAGGGAAACCTACCAAACCTGCGCATTTTTGAAAACTAGACACCTAGGGGAATCCAAGATGGGGTGCCTTGTGGGGCTCTCACCAGGTTCTGTTACCCAGAATCCTTTGCAAACCTCACAATGTGGCCAAAAAAACACTTTTTCCTCACATTTCGATGACAAAAAGTTCTGGAATCTGAGAGGAGCCACACATTTCCTTCCACCCATCGTTCCCCCAAGTCTCCCGATAAAAATGGTACCTCACTTGTGCGGGTAGGCCTAGCGCCCGCAACAGGATATCCCCCAAAACACAACGTGGATACATCACATTTTCCCAAAGAAAACAGACCTTTTTTTTGCAGAGTGCATAGCTGTGCATTTTGGCCTCTAGCTCAGTCGGCACCTAGGGAAACCTACCAAACCTGCGCATTTTTGAAAACTAGCCCCCCAGGGGAATTCAAGATAAGGTGACTTGTGGGGCTCTCACCAGGTTCTGTTACCCAGAATCCTTTGCAAACCTCAAAATTTGGCCAAACAAACTGATTTTCCTCACATTTCGGTGACAGAAAGTCCTGGAGTCTGAGAGGAGCCACAAATTTCCTTCCACCTAGCGTTCCCCCAAGTCTACTGATAAAAATGGTACCTCACTTGTGTGGGTAGGCCTAGCGCCTGCAACAGGATATGCCCCAAAACACAACGTGGACACATCACATTTTCCCAAAGAAAACACACCTTTTTTTTCCAGAGTGCCTAGCTGTGCATTTTGGCCTCTAGCTCAGTCGGCACCTAGGGAAACCTACCAAACCTGCGCATTTTTGAAAACTAGACACCTAGGGGAATCCAAGATGGGGTGACTTGTGGGGCTCTCACCAGGTTCTGTTACCCAGAATCCTTTGCAAACCTCAAAATCTGGCCAAAAAAACACTTTTTCCTCACATTTTGGTGACAGAAAGTTCTGGAACCTGAGAGGAGCCACAAATTTCCTTCCACCCAGCGTTCCCCCAAGTCTACTGATAAAAATGGTACCTCACTTGTGTGGGTAGGTCTAGCGCCTGTAACAGGATATGCCCCAAAACACAACGTGGACACATCACATTTTCCCAAAGAAAACAGACCTTTTTTTTGCAGAGTGCCTAGCTGTGCATTTTGGCCTCTAGCTCAGTCGGCACCTAGGGAAACCTACCAAACCTGCGCATTTTTGAAAACTAGACAACTAGGGGAATCCAAGATGGGGTGAATTGTGGGGCTCTCACCAGGTTCTGTTACCCAGAATCCTTTGCAAACCTCAAAATTTGGCCCAAAAAACACTTTTTCCTCACATTTAGGTGACAGAAAGTTCTGGAATCTGAGAGGAGCCACACATTTCCTTCCACCCAGTGTTCCCCCAAGTCTACTGATAAAAATGGTTCCTCACTTGTGTGGGTAGGCCAAGCACCCGCAACAGGATATGCCCCAAAACACAACGTGGACACATCACATTTTCCCAAAGTAAACAGACCTGCTTTTTGCAGAGTGCCTAGCTGTGCATTTTGGCCTCTAGCTCAGTCGGCACCTAGGGAAACCTACCAAACCTGCGCATTTTTTAAAACTAGACACCTAGGGGAATTCAAGATGGGGTGACTTGTGGGGCTCTCACCAGGTTCTGTTACCCAGAATCCTTTGCAAACCTCAACATTTGGCCAAAAAAAATGTTTTTCCTCACATTTCAGTGACAGAAAGTCCTGGAGTCTGAGAGGAGCCACAAATTTCCTTCCACCTAACGTTCCCCCAAGTCTACAGATAAAAATGGTACCTCACTTGTGTGGGTAGGCCTAGCGCCTGCAACAGGATATGCCCCAAAACACAACGTGGACACATCACATTTTCCCAAAGAAAACAGACCCGTTTTTTGCAGAGTGCCTAGCTGTGGATTTTGGCCTCTAGCTCAGTCGGCACCTAGGGAAACCTACCAAACCTGCGCATTTTTGAAAACTAGACACCTAGGGGAATCCAAGATGGGGTGCCTTGTGGGGCTCTCACCAGGTTCTGTTACCCAGAATCCTTTGCAAACCTCACAATGTGGCCAAAAAAACACTTTTTCCTCACATTTCGATGACAAAAAGTTCTGGAATCTGAGAGGAGCCACACATTTCCTTCCACCCATCGTTCCCCCAAGTCTCCCGATAAAAATGGTACCTCACTTGTGCGGGTAGGCCTAGCGCCCGCAACAGGATATCCCCCAAAACACAACGTGGATACATCACATTTTCCCAAAGAAAACAGACCTTTTTTTTGCAGAGTGCATAGCTGTGCATTTTGGCCTCTAGCTCAGTCGGCACCTAGGGAAACCTACCAAACCTGCGCATTTTTGAAAACTAGCCCCCCAGGGGAATTCAAGATAAGGTGACTTGTGGGGCTCTCACCAGGTTCTGTTACCCAGAATCCTTTGCAAACCTCAAAATTTGGCCAAAAAAACTGATTTTCCTCACATTTCGGTGACAGAAAGTCCTGGAGTCTGAGAGGAGCCACAAATTTCCTTCCACCTAGCGTTCCCCCAAGTCTACTGATAAAAATGGTACCTCACTTGTGTGGGTAGGCCTAGCGCCTGCAACAGGATATGCCCCAAAACATAACGTGGACACATCAAATTTTCCCAAAGAAAACACACCTTTTTTTTCCAGAGTGCCTAGCTGTGCATTTTGGCCTCTAGCTCAGTCGGCACCTAGGGAAACCTACCAAACCTGCGCATTTTTGAAAACTAGACACCTAGGGGAATCCAAGATGGGGTGACTTGTGGGGCTCTCACCAGGTTCTGTTACCCAGAATCCTTTGCAAACCTCAAAATCTGGCCAAAAAAACACTTTTTCCTCACATTTTGGTGACAGAAAGTTCTGGAACCTGAGAGGAGCCACAAATTTCCTTCCACCCAGCGTTCCCCCAAGTCTACTGATAAAAATGGTACCTCACTTGTGTGGGTAGGTCTAGCGCCTGTAACAGGATATGCCCCAAAACACAACGTGGACACATCACATTTTCCCAAAGAAAACAGACCTTTTTTTTGCAGAGTGCCTAGCTGTGCATTTTGGCCTCTAGCTCAGTCGGCACCTAGGGAAACCTACCAAACCTGCGCATTTTTGAAAACTAGACAACTAGGGGAATCCAAGATGGGGTGAATTGTGGGGCTTTCACCAGGTTCTGTTACCCAGAATCCTTTGCAAACCTCAAAATTTGGCCCAAAAAACACTTTTTCCTCACATTTAGGTGACAGAAAGTTCTGGAATCTGAGAGGAGCCACACATTTCCTTCCACCCAGCGTTCCCCCAAGTCTACTGATAAAAATGGTACCTCACTTGTGTGGGTAGGCCAAGCACCCGCAACAGGATATGCCCCAAAACACAACGTGGACACATCACATTTTCCCAAAGTAAACAGACCTGCTTTTTGCAGAGTGCCTAGCTGTGCATTTTGGCCTCTAGCTCAGTCGGCACCTAGGGAAACCTACCAAACCTGCGCATTTTTTAAAACTAGACACCTAGGGGAATTCAAGATGGGGTGACTTGTGGGGCTCTCACCAGGTTCTGTTACCCAGAATCCTTTGCAAACCTCAACATTTGGCCAAAAAAAATGTTTTTCCTCACATTTCAGTGACAGAAAGTCCTGGAGTCTGAGAGGAGCCACAAATGTCCTTCCACCTAACGTTCCCCCAAGTCTACAGATAAAAATGGTACCTCACTTGTGTGGGTAGGCCTAGCGCCTGCAACAGGATATGCCCCAAAACACAACGTGGACACATCACATTTTCCCAAAGAAAACAGACCCGTTTTTTGCAGAGTGCCTAGCTGTGGATTTTGGCCTCTAGCTCAGTCGGCACCTAGGGAAACCTACCAAACCTGCGCATTTTTGAAAACTAGACACCTAGGGGAATCCAAGATGGGGTGCCTTGTGGGGCTCTCACCAGGTTCTGTTACCCAGAATCCTTTGCAAACCTCACAATGTGGCCAAAAAAACACTTTTTCCTCACATTTCGATGACAAAAAGTTCTGGAATCTGAGAGGAGCCACACATTTCCTTCCACCCATCGTTCCCCCAAGTCTCCCGATAAAAATGGTACCTCACTTGTGCGGGTAGGCCTAGCGCCCGCAACAGGATATCCCCCAAAACACAACGTGGATACATCACATTTTCCCAAAGAAAACAGACCTTTTTTTTGCAGAGTGCATAGCTGTGCATTTTGGCCTCTAGCTCAGTCGGCACCTAGGGAAACCTACCAAACCTGCGCATTTTTGAAAACTAGCCCCCCAGGGGAATTCAAGATAAGGTGACTTGTGGGGCTCTCACCAGGTTCTGTTACCCAGAATCCTTTGCAAACCTCAAAATTTGGCCAAAAAAACTGATTTTCCTCACATTTCGGTGACTGAAAGTTCTGGAATCTGAGAGGAGCCACAAATTTCCTTCCACCCAGCGTTCCCCCAAGTCTACTGATAAAAATGGTACCTCACTTGTGTGGGTAGGCCTAGCGCCTGTAACAGGATATGCCCCAAAACGCAACGTGGACACATCACATTTTCCCAAAGAAAACAGACCTTTTTTTTGCAGAGTGCCTAGCTGTGCATTTTGGCCTCTAGCTCAGTCGGCACCTAGGGAAACCTACCAAACCTGCGCATTTTTGAAAACTAGACACCTAGGGGAATCCAAGATGGGGTGACTTGTGGGGCTCTCACCAGGTTCTGTTACCCAGAATCCTTTGCAAACCTCAAAATTTGGCCCAAAAAACACTTTTTCCTCACATTTAGGTGACAGAAAGTTCTGGAATCTGAGAGGAGCCACACATTTCCTTCCACCCTGCGTTCCCCCAAGACTACTGATAAAAATGGTACCTCACTTGTGTGGGTAGGCCTAGCACCCGCAACAGGATATGCCCCAAAACACAACGTGGACACATCACATTTTCCCAAAGTAAACAGACCTGCTTTTTGCAGAGTGCCTAGCTGTGCATTTTGGCCTCTAGCTCAGTCGGCACCTAGGGAAACCTACCAAACCTGCGCATTTTTGAAAACTAGACACCTAGGGGAATTCAAGATGGGGTGACTTGTGGGGCTCTCACCAGGTTCTGTTACCCAGAATCCTTTGCAAACCTCAAAATTTGGCCAAAAAAACTGTTTTTCCTCACATTTCTGTGACAGAAAGTCCTGGAGTCTGAGAGGAGCCACAAATTTCCTTCCACCTAGCGTTCCCCCAAGTCTACTGATAAAAATGGTACCTCACTTGTGCAGGTAGGTCTAGCGCCCGCAACAGGATATCCCCCAAAACACAACGTGGACACATCACATTTTCCCAAAGAAAACAGACCTTTTATTTGCAAAGTGCATAGCTGTGCATTTTGGCATCTAGCTCAGTCGGCAACTAGGGAAACCTACCAAACCTGCGCATTTTTGAAAACTAGACACCTAGGGGAATCCAAGATGGGGTGACTTGTGGGGCTCTCACCAGGTTCTGTTACCCAGAATCCTTTGCAAACCTCAAAATTTGGCCAAAAAAACAGTTTTTCCTCACATTTTGGTGACAGAAAGTTCTGGAACCTGAGAGGAGCCACAAATTTCCTTCCACCCATCGTTCCCCCAAGTCTCCCGATAACAATTGTACCTCACTTGTGCGGGTAGGCCTAGCGCCCGCAACAGGTTATGCCCCAAAACACAAAGTGGACACATCACATTTTCCCAGAGAAAACAGACCTGTTTTTTGCAGAGTGCCTAGCTGTGGATTTTGTCCTCTAGCTTAGTCGACACCTAGGGAAACATACCAAACCTGCGCATTTTTGAAAACTAGACACCTAGGGGAATCCAAGATGGGGTGACTTGTGGGGCTCTCACCAGGTTCTGTTACCCAGAATTCTTTGCAAACCTCACAATCTGGCCAAAAAAACACTTTTTCCTCACATTTCGGTGACTGAAAGTTCTGGAATCCGAGAGGAGCCACAAATTTCCTTCCACCCATCGTTCCCCCAAGTCTCCCGATAAAAATGGTACCTCACGTGTGCGGGTACGCCTAGCGTCTGCGACAGGTTATGCCCCAAAACACAACATGGACACATCACATTTTCCCAGAGAAAACAGACCTGTTTTTTGCAGAGTGCCTAGCTGTGGATTTTGTCCTCTAGCTCAGTCGACACCTAGGGAAACCTACCAAACCTGCGCATTTTTGAAAACTAGACACCTAGGGGAATCCAAGATGGGGTGACTTGTGCAGCTCTCACCAGTTTCTGTTACCCAGAATCCTTTGCAAACCTCAAAATCTGGCCAAAAAAACACTTTTTCCTCACATTTCGGTGACAGAAAGTTCTGGAATCTGAGAGGAGCCACAAATTTCCTTCCACCCATCGTTCCCCCTAGTCTGCCGATAAAAATGGTACCTCACTTGTGTGGGTAGGCCTAGCGCCCGCTACAGGATATGCCCCAAAACACAACATGGACACATCACATTTTCCCAAAGAAAACAGACCTGTTTTTTGCAGAGTGCCTAGCTGTGCATTTTGCCCTCTAGCTTACTTGGCACCTAGGGAAACCTACCAAACCTGTGCATTGGTGAAAACTAGACACCTAGGGGAATCCAAGATGGGGTGACTTGTAGGGCTCTCACCAGGTTCTGTTACCCAGAATCCTTTGCAAACCTCAAAATTTGGCCCAAAAAACACTTTTTCCTCACATTTCGGTGACAGAAAGTTCTGGAATCTGAGAGGAGCCACAAATTTCCTTCCACCCATCGTTCCCCCTAGTCTCCCGATAAAAATGGTACCTCACTTGTGTGGGTAGGCCTAGCGCCCGCTACAGGATATGTCCCAAAACACAACATGGACACATCACATTTTCCCAAAGAAAACAGACCTGTTTTTTGCAGAGTGCCTAGCTGTGCATTTTACCCTCTAGCTTACTTGGCACCTAGGGAAACCTACCAAACCTGTGCATTTGTGAAAACTAGACACCTAGGGGAATCCAAGATGGGGTGACTTGTAGGGCTCTCACCAGGTTCTGTTACCCAGAATCCTTTGCAAACCTCAAAATTTGGCCCAAAAAACACTTTTTCCTCACATTTCGGTGACAGAAAGTTCTGGAATCTGAGAGGAGCCACAAATTTCCTTCCACCCATCGTTCCCCCAAGTCTCCCGATAAAAATGGTACCTCACTTGTGTGGATAGGCCTAGCACCCGCAACAGGATATGCCCCAAAACACAACGTGGACACATCACATTTTCCCAAAGAAATCACACCTGTTTTTTGCAAAGTGCCTAGCTGTGGATTTTGGCCTCTAGCTCAGCCGGCACCTAGGAAAACCTACCAAACTTGCGCATTTTTGAAAACTAGACAACTAGGGGAATCCAAGATGGGGTGAATTGTGGGGTTTTCACCAGGTTCTGTTACCCAGAATCCTTTGCAAACCTCAAAATTTGGCCAAAAAAACACTTTTTCCTCACATTTCGGTGACAGAAAGTTCTGGAAACTGAGAGGAGCCACACATTTCCTTCCACCCATCGTTCCCCCAAGTCTCCCGATAAAAATGGTACCTCACTTTTGTGGGTAGGCCTAGTGCCCGCTACAGGATATGCCCCAAAACACAACGTGGACACATCACATTTTCCCAAAGAAAACAGACCTGTTTTTTGCAGAGTGCCTAGCTGTGCATTTGTGGCCTCTAGCTTACTTGGCACCTAGGGAAACCTACCAAACCTGTGCATTTGTGAAAACTAGATACCTAGGGGAATCCAAGATGGGGTGACTTGTGGGGCTCTCACCAGGTTCTGTTACCCAGAATCCTTCGCAAACCTCAAAATTTGGCCAAAAAAACACTTTTTCCTCACATTTCCGTGACAGAAAGTTCTGGAATCTGAGAGGAGCCACACATTTCCTTCCACCCAGCGTTCCCCCAAGTCTACTGATAAAAATGGTACCTCACTTTTGTGGGTAGGCCAAGCACCCGCAACAGGATATGCCCCAAAACACAACGTGGACACATCACATTTTCCCAAAGTAAACAGACCTGCTTTTTGCAGAGTGCCTAGCTGTGCATTTTGGCCTCTAGCTCAGTCGGCACCTAGGGAAACCTACCAAACCTGCGCATTTTTGAAAACTAGACACCTAGGGGAATTCAAGATGGGGTGACTTGTGGGGCTCTCACCAGGTTCTGTTACCCAGAATCCTTTGCAAACCTCAACATTTGGCCAAAAAAACTGTTTTTCCTCACATTTCGGTGACAGAAAGTCCTGGAGTCTGAGAGGAGCCACAAATTTCCTTCCACCTAACGTTCCCCCAAGTCTACAGATAAAAATGGTACCTCATTTGTGTGGGTAGGCCTAGCGCCTGCAACAGGATATGCCCCAAAACACAACGTGGACACATCACATTTTCCCAAAGAAAACAGACCGTTTTTTTGCAGAGTGCCTAGCTGTGCATTTTGGCCTCTAGCTCAGTCGGCACCTAGGGAAACCTACCAAACCTGCGCATTTTTGAAAACTAGACAACTAGGGGAATCCAAGATGGGGTGAATTGTGGGGCTCTCACCAGGTTCTGTTACCCAGAATCCTTTGCAAACCTCAAAATTTGGCCCAAAAAACACTTTTTCCTCACATTTAGGTGACAGAAAGTTCTGGAATCTGAGAGGAGCCACACATTTCCTTCCACCCAGCGTTCCCCCAAGTCTACTGATAAAAATGGTTCCTCACTTGTGTGGGTAGGCCTAGCACCCGCAACAGGATATGCCCCAAAACACAACGTGGACACATCACATTTTCCCAAAGTAAACAGACCTGCTTTTTGCAGAGTGCCTAGCTGTGCATTTTGGCCTCTAGCTCAGTCGGCACCTAGGGAAACCTACCAAACCTGCGCATTTTTTAAAACTAGACACCTAGGGGAATTCAAGATGGGGTGACTTGTGGGGCTCTCACCAGGTTCTGTTACCCAGAATCCTTTGCAAACCTCAACATTTGGCCAAAAAAAATGTTTTTCCTCACATTTCAGTGACAGAAAGTCCTGGAGTCTGAGAGGAGCCACAAATTTCCTTCCACCTAACGTTCCCCCAAGTCTACAGATAAAAATGGTACCTCACTTGTGTGGGTAGGCCTAGCGCCTGCAACAGGATATGCCCCAAAACACAACGTGGACACATCACATTTTCCCAAAGAAAACAGACCCGTTTTTTGCAGAGTGCCTAGCTGTGGATTTTGGCCTCTAGCTCAGTCGGCACCTAGGGAAACCTACCAAACCTGCGCATTTTTGAAAACTAGACACCTAGGGGAATCCAAGATGGGGTGCCTTGTGGGCTCTCACCAGGTTCTGTTACCCAGAATCCTTTGCAAACCTCACAATGTGGCCAAAAAAACACTTTTTCCTCACATTTCGATGACAAAAAGTTCTGGAATCTGAGAGGAGCCACACATTTCCTTCCACCCATCGTTCCCCCAAGTCTCCCGATAAAAATGGTACCTCACTTGTGCGGGTAGGCCTAGCGCCCGCAACAGGATATCCCCCAAAACACAACGTGGATACATCACATTTTCCCAAAGAAAACAGACCTTTTTTTTGCAGAGTGCATAGCTGTGCATTTTGGCCTCTAGCTCAGTCGGCACCTAGGGAAACCTACCAAACCTGCGCATTTTTGAAAACTAGCCCCCCAGGGGAATTCAAGATAAGGTGACTTGTGGGGCTCTCACCAGGTTCTGTTACCCAGAATCCTTTGCAAACCTCAAAATTTGGCCAAAAAAACTGATTTTCCTCACATTTCGGTGACAGAAAGTCCTGGAGTCTGAGAGGAGCCACAAATTTCCTTCCACCTAGCGTTCCCCCAAGTCTACTGATAAAAATGGTACCTCACTTGTGTGGGTAGGCCTAGCGCCTGCAACAGGATATGCCCCAAAACACAACGTGGACACATCAAATTTTCCCAAAGAAAACACACCTTTTTTTTCCAGAGTGCCTAGCTGTGCATTTTGGCCTCTAGCTCAGTCGGCACCTAGGGAAACCTACCAAACCTGCGCATTTTTGAAAACTAGACACCTAGGGGAATCCAAGATGGGGTGACTTGTGGGGCTCTCACCAGGTTCTGTTACCCAGAATCCTTTGCAAACCTCAAAATCTGGCCAAAAAAACACTTTTTCCTCACATTTTGGTGACAGAAAGTTCTGGAACCTGAGAGGAGCCACAAATTTCCTTCCACCCAGCGTTCCCCCAAGTCTACTGATAAAAATGGTACCTCACTTGTGTGGGTAGGTCTAGCGCCTGTAACAGGATATGCCCCAAAACACAACGTGGACACATCACATTTTCCCAAAGAAAACAGACCTTTTTTTTGCAGAGTGCCTAGCTGTGCATTTTGGCCTCTAGCTCAGTCGGCACCTAGGGAAACCTACCAAACCTGCGCATTTTTGAAAACTAGACAACTAGGGGAATCCAAGATGGGGTGAATTGTGGGGCTCTCACCAGGTTCTGTTACCCAGAATCCTTTGCAAACCTCAAAATTTGGCCCAAAAAACACTTTTTCCTCACATTTAGGTGACAGAAAGTTCTGGAATCTGAGAGGAGCCACACATTTCCTTCCACCCAGCGTTCCCCCAAGTCTACTAATAAAAATGGTTCCTCACTTGTGTGGGTAGGCCTAGCACCCGCAACAGGATATGCCCCAAAACACAACGTGGACACATCACATTTTCCCAAAGTAAACAGACCTGCTTTTTGCAGAGTGCCTAGCTGTGCATTTTGGCCTCTAGCTCAGTCGGCACCTAGGGAAACCTACCAAACCTGCGCATTTTTTAAAACTAGACACCTAGGGGAATTCAAGATGGGGTGACTTGTGGGGCTCTCACCAGGTTCTGTTACCCAGAATCCTTTGCAAACCTCAACATTTGGCCAAAAAAAATGTTTTTCCTCACATTTCAGTGACAGAAAGTCCTGGAGTCTGAGAGGAGCCACAAATTTCCTTCCACCTAACCTTCCCCCAAGTCTACAGATAAAAATGGTACCTCACTTGTGTGGGTAGGCCTAGCGCCTGCAACAGGATATGCCCCAAAACACAACGTGGACACATCACATTTTCCCAAAGAAAACAGACCCGTTTTTTGCAGAGTGCCTAGCTGTGGATTTTGGCCTCTAGCTCAGTCGGCACCTAGGGAAACCTACCAAACCTGCGCATTTTTGAAAACTAGACACCTAGGGGAATCCAAGATGGGGTGCCTTGTGGGGCTCTCACCAGGTTCTGTTACCCAGAATCCTTTGCAAACCTCACAATGTGGCCAAAAAAACACTTTTTCCTCACATTTCGATGACAAAAAGTTCTGGAATCTGAGAGGAGCCACACATTTCCTTCCACCCATCGTTCCCCCAAGTCTCCCGATAAAAATGGTACCTCACTTGTGCGGGTAGGCCTAGCGCCCGCAACAGGATATCCCCCAAAACACAACGTGGATACATCACATTTTCCCAAAGAAAACAGACCTTTTTTTTGCAGAGTGCATAGCTGTGCATTTTGGCCTCTAGCTCAGTCGGCACCTAGGGAAACCTACCAAACCTGCGCATTTTTGAAAACTAGCCCCCCAGGGGAATTCAAGATAAGGTGACTTGTGGGGCTCTCACCAGGTTCTGTTACCCAGAATCCTTTGCAAACCTCAAAATTTGGCCAAAAAAACTGATTTTCCTCACATTTCGGTGACAGAAAGTCCTGGAGTCTGAGAGGAGCCACAAATTTCCTTCCACCTAGCGTTCCCCCAAGTCTACTGATAAAAATGGTACCTCACTTGTGTGGGTAGGCCTAGCGCCTGCAACAGGATATGCCCCAAAACACAACGTGGACACATCAAATTTTCCCAAAGAAAACACACCTTTTTTTTCCAGAGTGCCTAGCTGTGCATTTTGGCCTCTAGCTCAGTCGGCACCTAGGGAAACCTACCAAACCTGCGCATTTTTGAAAACTAGACACCTAGGGGAATCCAAGATGGGGTGACTTGTGGGGCTCTCACCAGGTTCTGTTACCCAGAATCCTTTGCAAACCTCAAAATCTGGCCAAAAAAACACTTTTTCCTCACATTTTGGTGACAGAAAGTTCTGGAACCTGAGAGGAGCCACAAATTTCCTTCCACCCAGCGTTCCCCCAAGTCTACTGATAAAAATGGTACCTCACTTGTGTGGGTAGGTCTAGCGCCTGTAACAGGATATGCCCCAAAACACAACGTGGACACATCACATTTTCCCAAAGAAAACAGACCTTTTTTTTGCAGAGTGCCTAGCTGTGCATTTTGGCCTCTAGCTCAGTCGGCACCTAGGGAAACCTACCAAACCTGCGCATTTTTGAAAACTAGACAACTAGGGGAATCCAAGATGGGGTGAATTGTGGGGCTCTCACCAGGTTCTGTTACCCAGAATCCTTTGCAAACCTCAAAATTTGGCCCAAAAAACACTTTTTCCTCACATTTAGGTGACAGAAAGTTCTGGAATCTGAGAGGAGCCACACATTTCCTTCCACCCAGCGTTCCCCCAAGTCTACTGATAAAAATGGTACCTCACTTGTGTGGGTAGGCCAAGCACCCGCAACAGGATATGCCCTAAAACACAACGTGGACACATCACATTTTCCCAAAGTAAACAGACCTGCTTTTTGCAGAGTGCCTAGCTGTGCATTTTGGCCTCTAGCTCAGTCGGCACCTAGGGAAACCTACCAAACCTGCGCATTTTTTAAAACTAGACACCTAGGGGAATTCAAGATGGGGTGACTTGTGGGGCTCTCACCAGGTTCTGTTACCCAGAATCCTTTGCAAACCTCAACATTTGGCCAAAAAAAATGTTTTTCCTCACATTTCAGTGACAGAAAGTCCTGGAGTCTGAGAGGAGCCACAAATTTCCTTCCACCTAACGTTCCCCCAAGTCTACAGATAAAAATGGTACCTCATTTGTGTGGGTAGGCCTACCGCCTGCAACAGGATATGCCCCAAAACACAACGTGGACACATCACATTTTCCCAAAGAAAACAGACCCGTTTTTTGCAGAGTGCCTAGCTGTGGATTTTGGCCTCTAGCTCAGTCGGCACCTAGGGAAACCTACCAAACCTGCGCATTTTTGAAAACTAGACACCTAGGGGAATCCAAGATGGGGTGCCTTGTGGGGCTCTCACCAGGTTCTGTTACCCAGAATCCTTTGCAAACCTCACAATGTGGCCAAAAAAACACTTTTTCCTCACATTTCGATGACAAAAAGTTCTGGAATCTGAGAGGAGCCACACATTTCCTTCCACCCATCGTTCCCCCAAGTCTCCCGATAAAAATGGTACCTCACTTGTGCGGGTAGGCCTAGCGCCCGCAACAGGATATCCCCCAAAACACAACGTGGATACATCACATTTTCCCAAAGAAAACAGACCTTTTTTTTGCAGAGTGCATAGCTGTGCATTTTGGCCTCTAGCTCAGTCGGCACCTAGGGAAACCTACCAAACCTGCGCATTTTTGAAAACTAGCCCCCCAGGGGAATTCAAGATAAGGTGACTTGTGGGGCTCTCACCAGGTTCTGTTACCCAGAATCCTTTGCAAACCTCAAAATTTGGCCAAAAAAACTGATTTTCCTCACATTTCGGTGACTGAAAGTTCTGGAATCTGAGAGGAGCCACAAATTTCCTTCCACCTAGCGTTCCCCCAAGTCTACTGATAAAAATGGTACCTCACTTGTGTGGGTAGGCCTAGCGCCTGTAACAGGATATGCCCCAAAACACAACGTGGACACATCACATTTTCCCAAAGAAAACAGACCTTTTTTTTGCAGAGTGCCTAGCTGTGCATTTTGGCCTCTAGCTCAGTCGGCACCTAGGGAAACCTACCAAACCTGCGCATTTTTGAAAACTAGACACCTAGGGGAATCCAAGATGGGGTGACTTGTGGGACTCTCACCAGGTTCTGTTACCCAGAATCCTTTGCAAACCTCACAAGGTGGCCAAAAAACACTTTTTCCTCACATTTAGGTGACAGAAAGTTCTGGAATCTGAGAGGAGCCACACATTTCCTTCCACCCAGCGTTCCCCCAAGACTACTGATAAAAATGGTACCTCACTTGTGTGGGTAGGCCTAGCACCCGCAACAGGATATGCCCCAAAACACAACGTGGACACATCACATTTTCCCAAAGTAAACAGACCTGCTTTTTGCAGAGTGCCTAGCTGTGCATTTTGGCCTCTAGCTCAGTCGGCACCTAGGGAAACCTACCAAACCTGCGCATTTTTGAAAACTAGACACCTAGGGGAATTCAAGATGGGGTGACTTGTGGGGCTCTCACCAGGTTCTGTTACCCAGAATCCTTTGCAAACCTCAAAATTTGGCCAAAAAAACTGTTTTTCCTCACATTTCTGTGACAGAAAGTCCTGGAGTCTGAGAGGAGCCACAAATTTCCTTCCACCTAGCGTTCCCCCAAGTCTACTGATACAAATGGTACCTCACTTGTGCGGGTAGGTCTAGCGCCCGCAACAGGATATCCCCCAAAACACAACGTGGACACATCACATTTTCCCAAAGAAAACAGACCTTTTATTTGCAAAGTGCATAGCTGTGCATTTTGGCATCTAGCTCAGTCGGCAACTAGGGAAACCTACCAAACCTGCGCATTTTTGAAAACTAGACACCTAGGGGAATCCAAGATGGGGTGACTTGTGGGGCTCTCACCAGGTTCTGTTACCCAGAATCCTTTGCAAACCTCAAAATTTGGCCAAAAAAACAGTTTTTCCTCACATTTTGGTGACAGAAAGTTCTGGAACCTGAGAGGAGCCACAAATTTCCTTCCACCCATCGTTCCCCCAAGTCTCCCGATAACAATTGTACCTCACTTGTGCGGGTAGGCCTAGCGCCCGCAACAGGTTATGCCCCAAAACACAAAGTGGACACATCACATTTTCCCAGAGAAAACAGACCTGTTTTTTTCAGAGTGCCTAGCTGTGGATTTTGTCCTCTAGCTCAGTCGACACCTAGGGAAACATACCAAACCTGCGCATTTTTGAAAACTAGACACCTAGGGGAATCCAAGATGGGGTGACTTGTGGGGCTCTCACCAGGTTCTGTTACCCAGAATTCTTTGCAAACCTCACAATCCGGCCAAAAAAACACTTTTTCCTCACATTTCGGTGACTGAAAGTTCTGGAATCCGAGAGGAGCCACAAATTTCCTTCCACCCATCGTTCCCCCAAGTCTCCCGATAAAAATGGTACCTCACGTGTGCGGGTACGCCTAGCGTCTGCGACAGGTTATGCCCCAAAACACAACATGGACACATCACATTTTCCCAGAGAAAACAGACCTGTTTTTTGCAGAGTGCCTAGCTGTGGATTTTGTCCTCTAGCTCAGTCGACACCTAGGGAAACCTACCAAACCTGCGCATTTTTGAAAACTAGACACCTAGGGGAATCCAAGATGGGGTGACTTGTGCAGCTCTCACCAGTTTCTGTTACCCATAATCCTTTGCAAACCTCAAAAACCGGCCAAAAAAACACTTTTTCCTCACATTTCGGTGACAGAAAGTTCTGGAATCTGAGAGGAGCCACAAATTTCCTTCCACCCATCGTTCCCCCTAGTCTGCCGATAAAAATGGTACCTCACTTGTGTGGGTAGGCCTAGCGCCCGCTACAGGATATGCCCCAAAACACAACATGGACACATCACATTTTCCCAAAGAAAACAGACCTGTTTTTTGCAGAGTGCCTAGCTGTGCATTTTGCCCTCTAGCTTACTTGGCACCTAGGGAAACCTACCAAACCTGTGCATTGGTGAAAACTAGACACCTAGGGGAATCCAAGATGGGGTGACTTGTAGGGCTCTCACCAGGTTCTGTTACCCAGAATCCTTTGCAAACCTCAAAATTTGGCCCAAAAAACACTTTTTCCTCACATTTCGGTGACAGAAAGTTCTGGAATCTGAGAGGAGCCACAAATTTCCTTCCACCCATCGTTCCCCCTAGTCTCCCGATAAAAATGGTACCTCACTTGTGTGGGTAGGCCTAGCGCCCGCTACAGGATATGTCCCAAAACACAACATGGACACATCACATTTTCCCAAAGAAAACAGACCTGTTTTTTGCAGAGTGCCTAGCTGTGCATTTTACCCTCTAGCTTACTTGGCACCTAGGGAAACCTACCAAACCTGTGCATTTGTGAAAACTAGACACCTAGGGGAATCCAAGATGGGGTGACTTGTAGGGTTCACCAGGTTCTGTTACCCAGAATCCTTTGCAAACCTCAAAATTTGGCCCAAAAAACACTTTTTCCTCACATTTCGGTGACAGAAAGTTCTGGAATCTGAGAGGAGCCACAAATTTCCTTCCACCCATCGTTCCCCCAAGTCTCCCGATAAAAATGGTACCTCACTTGTGTGGATAGGCCTAGCACCCGCAACAGGATATGCCCCAAAACACAACGTGGACACATCACATTTTCCCAAAGAAAACAGACCTGTTTTTTGCAGAGTGCCTCGCTGTGCATTTGTGGCCTCTAGCTTACTTGGCACCTAGGGAAACCTACCAAACCTGTGCATTTGTGAAAACTAGATACCTAGGGGAATCCAAGATGGGGTGACTTGTGGGGCTCTCACCAGGTTCTGTTACCCAGAATCCTTCGCAAACCTCGAAATTTGGCCAAAAAAACACTTTTTCCTCACATTTCGATGACAAAAAGTTCTGGAATCTGAGAGGAGCCACACATTTCCTTCCACCCATCGTTCCCCCAAGTCTCCCGATAAAAATGGTACCTCACTTGTGCGGGTAGGCCTAGCGCCCGCAACAGGATATCCCCCAAAACACAACGTGGATACATCACATTTTCCCAAAGAAAACAGACCTTTTTTTTGCAGAGTGCATAGCTGTGCATTTTGGCCTCTAGCTCAGTCGGCACCTAGGGAAACCTACCAAACCTGCGCATTTTTGAAAACTAGCCCCCCAGGGGAATTCAAGATAAGGTGACTTGTGGGGCTCTCACCAGGTTCTGTTACCCAGAATCCTTTGCAAACCTCAAAATTTGGCCAAAAAAACTGATTTTCCTCACATTTCGGTGACTGAAAGTTCTGGAATCTGAGAGGAGCCACAAATTTCCTTCCACCTAGCGTTCCCCCAAGTCTACTGATAAAAATGGTACCTCACTTGTGTGGGTAGGCCTAGCGCCTGTAACAGGATATGCCCCAAAACACAACGTGGACACATCACATTTTCCCAAAGAAAACAGACCTTTTTTTTGCAGAGTGCCTAGCTGTGCATTTTGGCCTCTAGCTCAGTCGGCACCTAGGGAAACCTACCAAACCTGCGCATTTTTGAAAACTAGACACCTAGGGGAATCCAAGATGGGGTGACTTGTGGGACTCTCACCAGGTTCTGTTACCCAGAATCCTTTGCAAACCTCACAAGGTGGCCAAAAAACACTTTTTCCTCACATTTAGGTGACAGAAAGTTCTGGAATCTGAGAGGAGCCACACATTTCCTTCCACCCAGCGTTCCCCCAAGACTACTGATAAAAATGGTACCTCACTTGTGTGGGTAGGCCTAGCACCCGCAACAGGATATGCCCCAAAACACAACGTGGACACATCACATTTTCCCAAAGTAAACAGACCTGCTTTTTGCAGAGTGCCTAGCTGTGCATTTTGGCCTCTAGCTCAGTCGGCACCTAGGGAAACCTACCAAACCTGCGCATTTTTGAAAACTAGACACCTAGGGGAATTCAAGATGGGGTGACTTGTGGGGCTCTCACCAGGTTCTGTTACCCAGAATCCTTTGCAAACCTCAAAATTTGGCCAAAAAAACTGTTTTTCCTCACATTTCTGTGACAGAAAGTCCTGGAGTCTGAGAGGAGCCACAAATTTCCTTCCACCTAGCGTTCCCCCAAGTCTACTGATACAAATGGTACCTCACTTGTGCGGGTAGGTCTAGCGCCCGCAACAGGATATCCCCCAAAACACAACGTGGACACATCACATTTTCCCAAAGAAAACAGACCTTTTATTTGCAAAGTGCATAGCTGTGCATTTTGGCATCTAGCTCAGTCGGCAACTAGGGAAACCTACCAAACCTGCGCATTTTTGAAAACTAGACACCTAGGGGAATCCAAGATGGGGTGACTTGTGGGGCTCTCACCAGGTTCTGTTACCCAGAATCCTTTGCAAACCTCAAAATTTGGCCAAAAAAAACAGTTTTTCCTCACATTTTGGTGACAGAAAGTTCTGGAACCTGAGAGGAGCCACAAATTTCCTTCCACCCATCGTTCCCCCAAGTCTCCCGATAACAATTGTACCTCACTTGTGCGGGTAGGCCTAGCGCCCGCAACAGGTTATGCCCCAAAACACAAAGTGGACACATCACATTTTCCCAGAGAAAACAGACCTGTTTTTTTCAGAGTGCCTAGCTGTGGATTTTGTCCTCTAGCTCAGTCGACACCTAGGGAAACATACCAAACCTGCGCATTTTTGAAAACTAGACACCTAGGGGAATCCAAGATGGGGTGACTTGTGGGGCTCTCACCAGGTTCTGTTACCCAGAATTCTTTGCAAACCTCACAATCCGGCCAAAAAAACACTTTTTCCTCACATTTCGGTGACTGAAAGTTCTGGAATCCGAGAGGAGCCACAAATTTCCTTCCACCCATCGTTCCCCCAAGTCTCCCGATAAAAATGGTACCTCACGTGTGCGGGTACGCCTAGCGTCTGCGACAGGTTATGCCCCAAAACACAACATGGACACATCACATTTTCCCAGAGAAAACAGACCTGTTTTTTGCAGAGTGCCTAGCTGTGGATTTTGTCCTCTAGCTCAGTCGACACCTAGGGAAACCTACCAAACCTGCGCATTTTTGAAAACTAGACACCTAGGGGAATCCAAGATGGGGTGACTTGTGCAGCTCTCACCAGTTTCTGTTACCCATAATCCTTTGCAAACCTCAAAAACCGGCCAAAAAAACACTTTTTCCTCACATTTCGGTGACAGAAAGTTCTGGAATCTGAGAGGAGCCACAAATTTCCTTCCACCCATCGTTCCCCCTAGTCTGCCGATAAAAATGGTACCTCACTTGTGTGGGTAGGCCTAGCGCCCGCTACAGGATATGCCCCAAAACACAACATGGACACATCACATTTTCCCAAAGAAAACAGACCTGTTTTTTGCAGAGTGCCTAGCTGTGCATTTTGCCCTCTAGCTTACTTGGCACCTAGGGAAACCTACCAAACCTGTGCATTGGTGAAAACTAGACACCTAGGGGAATCCAAGATGGGGTGACTTGTAGGGCTCTCACCAGGTTCTGTTACCCAGAATCCTTTGCAAACCTCAAAATTTGGCCCAAAAAACACTTTTTCCTCACATTTCGGTGACAGAAAGTTCTGGAATCTGAGAGGAGCCACAAATTTCCTTCCACCCATCGTTCCCCCTAGTCTCCCGATAAAAATGGTACCTCACTTGTGTGGGTAGGCCTAGCGCCCGCTACAGGATATGTCCCAAAACACAACATGGACACATCACATTTTCCCAAAGAAAACAGACCTGTTTTTTGCAGAGTGCCTAGCTGTGCATTTTACCCTCTAGCTTACTTGGCACCTAGGGAAACCTACCAAACCTGTGCATTTGTGAAAACTAGACACCTAGGGGAATCCAAGATGGGGTGACTTGTAGGGTTCACCAGGTTCTGTTACCCAGAATCCTTTGCAAACCTCAAAATTTGGCCCAAAAAACACTTTTTCCTCACATTTCGGTGACAGAAAGTTCTGGAATCTGAGAGGAGCCACAAATTTCCTTCCACCCATCGTTCCCCCAAGTCTCCCGATAAAAATGGTACCTCACTTGTGTGGATAGGCCTAGCACCCGCAACAGGATATGCCCCAAAACACAACGTGGACACATCACATTTTCCCAAAGAAAACAGACCTGTTTTTTGCAGAGTGCCTCGCTGTGCATTTGTGGCCTCTAGCTTACTTGGCACCTAGGGAAACCTACCAAACCTGTGCATTTGTGAAAACTAGATACCTAGGGGAATCCAAGATGGGGTGACTTGTGGGGCTCTCACCAGGTTCTGTTACCCAGAATCCTTCGCAAACCTCGAAATTTGGCCAAAAAAACACTTTTTCCTCACATTTCCGTGACAGAAAGTTCTGGAATCTGAGAGGAGCCACACATTTCCTTCCACCCAGCGTTCCCCCAAGTCTACTGATAAAAATGGTACCTCACTTTTGTGGGTAGGCCAAGCACCCGCAACAGGATATGCCCCAAAACACAACGTGGACACATCACATTTTCCCAAAGTAAACAGACCTGCTTTTTGCAGAGTGCCTAGCTGTGCATTTTGGCCTCTAGCTCAGTCGGCACCTAGGGAAACCTACCAAACCTGCGCATTTTTGAAAACTAGACACCTAGGGGAATTCAAGATGGGGTGACTTGTGGGGCTCTCACCAGGTTCTGTTACCCAGAATCCTTTGCAAACCTCAACATTTGGCCAAAAAAACTGTTTTTCCTCACATTTCGGTGACAGAAAGTCCTGGAGTCTGAGAGGAGCCACAAATTTCCTTCCACCTAACGTTCCCCCAAGTCTACAGATAAAAATGGTACCTCATTTGTGTGGGTAGGCCTAGCGCCTGCAACAGGATATGCCCCAAAACACAACGTGGACACATCACATTTTCCCAAAGAAAACAGACCTGTTTTTTGCAGAGTGCCTAGCTGTGGATTTTGGCCTCTAGCTCAGTCGGCACCTAGGGAAACCTACCAAACCTGCGCATTTTTGAAAACTAGATACCTAGGGGAATCCAAGATGGGGTGCCTTGTGGGGCTCTTACCAGGTTCTGTTACCCAGAATCCTTTGCAAACCTCACAAGGTGGCCAAAAAAAACACTTTTTCCTCACATTTCGGTGACAAAAAGTACTGCAATCTGAGAGGAGCCACAAATTTCCTTCCACCCTGCGTTCCTCCAAGTCTCCCGATAAAAATGGTAACTCACTTGTGCGGATAGGCCTAGCTCCCGCAACAGGATATGCCCCAAAACACAACGTGGACACATCACATTTTCCCAAAGAAAACAGATTTTTTTTTTCCAGAGTGCCTAGCTGTGCATTTTGGCCTCTAGCTCAGTCGGCACCTAGGGAAACCTACCAAACCTGCGCATTTTTGAAAACTAGACACCTAGGGGAATCCAAGATGGGGTGACTTGTGGGGCTCTCACCAGGTTCTGTTACCCAGAATCCTTTGCAAACCTCAAAATCTGTCCAAAAAAACACTTTTTCCTCACATTTCGGTGACTGAAAGTCCTGGAATCTGAGAGGAGCCACACATTTCCTTCCACCCACCGTTCCCCCAAGTCTCCCGATAAAAATGGTACCTCACTTGTGTGGGTAGGCCTAGTGCCCGCTACAGGATATGCCCCAAAACACAACGTGGACACATCACATTTTCCCAAAGAAAACAGACCTGTTTTTTGCAGAGTGCCTAGCTGTGCATTTTGGCCTCTAGCTTACTTGGCACCTAGGGAAACCTACCAAACCTGTGCATTTGTGAAAACTAGACACCTAGGGAAATCCCAGATGGGGTGACTTCTAGGGCTCTCACCAGGTTCTGTTACCCAGAATCCTTTGCAAACCTCAAAATTTGGCCCAAAAAACACTTTTTCCTCACATTTCGGTGACAGAAAGTTCTGAAATCTGAGAGGAGCCACACATTTCCTTCCACCCATCGTTCCCCCAAGTCTCCCAATAAAAATGATAACTCACTTGTGCGGGTAGGCCTAGCTCCCGCAGCAGGATATGCCCCAAATCACAACGTGGACACATCACATTTTCCCAAAGAAAACACACCTTTTTTTTCCAGAGTGCCTAGCTGTGCATTTTGGCCTCTAGCTCAGTCGGCACCTAGGGAAACCTACCAAACCTACGTATTTTTGAAAACTAGACACCTAGGGGAATTCAAGATGGGGTGACTTGTGGGGCTCTCACCAGGTTCTGTTACCCAGAATCCTTTGCAAACATCAAAATTTGGCCAAAAAAACACTTTTTCCTCACATTTCGGTGACAGAAAGTTCTGCATCTGAGAGGAGCCACACATTTCCTTCCACTCATCGTTCCCCCAAGTCTCCCGATAAAAATGGTAACTCACTTGTGCGGGTAGGCCTAGCTCCCGCAACAGGATATGCCCCAGAACACAACGTGGACACATCAAATTTTCCCAAAGAAAACAGACCTTTTTTTTCCAGAGTGCCTAGCTGTGCATTTTGGCCTCTAGCTCAGTCGGCACCTAGGGAAACCTACCAAACCTGCGCATTTTTGAAAACTAGACACCTAGGGGAATCCAAGATGGGGTGACTTGTGGGGCTCTCACCAGGTTCTGTTACCCAGAATCCTTTGCAAACCTCAAAATCTGGCCAAAAAAACACTTTTTCCTCACATTTTGGTGACAGAAAGTTCTGGAACCTGAGAGGAGCCACAAATTTCCTTCCACCCAGCGTTCCCCCAAGTCTACTGTTAAAAATGGTACCTCACTTGTGTGGGTAGGTCTAGCGCCTGTAACAGGATATGCCCCAAAACACAACGTGGACACATCACATTTTCCCAAAGAAAACAGACCGTTTTTTTGCAGAGTGCCTAGCTGTGCATTTTGGCCTCTAGCTCAGTCGGCACCTAGGGAAACCTACCAAACCTGCGCATTTTTGAAAACTAGACAACTAGGGGAATCCAAGATGGGGTGAATTGTGGGGCTCTCACCAGGTTCTGTTACCCAGAATCCTTTGCAAACCTCAAAATTTGGCCCAAAAAACACTTTTTCCTCACATTTAGGTGACAGAAAGTTCTGGAATCTGAGAGGAGCCACACATTTCCTTCCACCCAGCGTTCCCCCAAATCTACTGATAAAAATGGTACCTCACTTGTGTGGGTAGGCCAAGCACCCGCAACAGGATATGCCCCAAAACACAACGTGGACACATCACATTTTCCCAAAGTAAACAGACCTGCTTTTTGCAGAGTGCCTAGCTGTGCATTTTGGCCTCTAGCTCAGTCGGCACCTAGGGAAACCTACCAAACCTGCGCATTTTTGAAAACTAGACACCTAGGGGAATTCAAGATGGGGTGACTTGTGGGGCTCTCACCAGGTTCTGTTACCCAGAATCCTTTGCAAACCTCAACATTTGGCCAAAAAAAATGTTTTTCCTCACATTTCGGTGACAGAAAGTCCTGGAGTCTGAGAGGAGCCACAAATTTCCTTCCACCTAACGTTCCCCCAAGTCTACAGATAAAAATGGTACCTCACTTGTGTGGGTAGGCCTAGCGCCTGCAACAGGATATGCCCCAAAACACAACGTGGACACATCACATTTTCCCAAAGAAAACAGACCCGTTTTTTGCAGAGTGCCTAGCTGTGGATTTTGGCCTCTAGCTCAGTCGGCACCTAGGGAAACCTACCAAACCTGCGCATTTTTGAAAACTAGACACCTAGGGGAATCCAAGATGGGGTGCCTTGTGGGGCTCTCACCAGGTTCTGTTACCCAGAATCCTTTGCAAACCTCACAATGTGGCCAAAAAAACACTTTTTCCTCACATTTCGATGACAAAAAGTTCTGGAATCTGAGAGGAGCCACACATTTCCTTCCACCCATCGTTCCCCCAAGTCTCCCGATAAAAATGGTACCTCACTTGTGCGGGTAGGCCTAGCGCCCGCAACAGGATATCCCCAAAACACAACGTGGATACATCACATTTTCCCAAAGAAAACAGACCTTTTTTTTGCAGAGTTCATAGCTGTGCATTTTGGCCTCTAGCTCAGTCGGCACCTAGGGAAACCTACCAAACCTGCGCATTTTTGAAAACTAGCCCCCCAGGGGAATTCAAGATAAGGTGACTTGTGGGGCTCTCACCAGGTTCTGTTACCCAGAATCCTTTGCAAACCTCAAAATTTGGCCAAAAAAACTGATTTTCCTCACATTTCGGTGACAGAAAGTCCTGGAGTCTGAGAGGAGCCACAAATTTCCTTCCACCTAGCGTTCCCCCAAGTCTACTGATAAAAATGGTACCTCACTTGTGTGGATAGGCCTAGCGCCTGCAACAGGATATGCCCCAAAACACAACGTGGACACATCACATTTTCCCAAAGAAAACACACCTTTTTTTTCCAGAGTGCCTAGCTGTGCATTTTGGCCTCTAGCTCAGTCAGCACCTAGGGAAACCTACCAAACCTGCGCATTTTTGAAAACTAGACACCTAGGGGAATCCAAGATGGGGTGACTTGTGGGGCTCTCACCAGGTTCTGTTACCCAGAATCCTTTGTAAACCTCAAAATCTGGCCCAAAAAACACTTTTTCCTCACATTTCGGTGACTGAAAGTTCTGGAATCTGAGAGGAGCCACAAATTTCCTTCCACCCAGCGTTCCCCCAAGTCTACTGATAAAAATGGTACCTCACTTGTGTGGGTAGGCCTAGCGACTGCAACAGGATATGCCCCAAAACACAACGTGGACACATCACATTTTCCCAAAGTAAACAGACCTGCTTTTTGCAGAGTGCCTAGCTGTGCATTTTGGCCTCTAGCTCAGTCGGCACCTAGGGAAACCTACCAAACCTGTGCATTTTTGAAAACTAGATACCTAGGGGAATCCAAGATGGGGTGCCTTGTGGGGCTCTTACCAGGTTCTGTTACCCAGAATCCTTTGCAAACCTCACAAGGTGGCCAAAAAAACACTTTTTCCTCACATTTCGATGACAAAAAGTTCTGGAATCTGAGAGGAGCCACACATTTCCTTCCACCCAGCGTTCCCCCAAGTCTACTGATAAAAATGGTACCTCACTTGTGTGGGTAGGCCTAGCACCCGCAACAGGATATGCCCCAAAACACAACGTGGACACATCACATTTTCCCAAAGTAAACAGACCTGCTTTTTGCAGAGTGCCTAGCTGTGCATTTTGGCCTCTAGCTCAGTCGGCACCTAGGGAAACCTACCAAACCTGCGCATTTTTGAAAACTAGACACCTAGGGGAATTCAAGATGGGGTAACTTGTGGGGCTCTCACCAGGTTCTGTTACCCAGAATCCTTTGCAAACCTCAAAATTTGGCCAAAAAAACTGTTTTTCCTCACATTTTGGTGACAGAAAGTCCTGGAGTCTGAGAGGAGCCGCAAATTTCCTTCCACCTAGCGTTCCCCCAAGTCTACTGATAAAAATGGTACCTCACATGTGTGGGTAGGCCTAGCGCCTGCAACAGGATATGCCCCAAAACACAACGTGGACACATCAATTTTTCCCAAAGAAAACACACCTTTTTTTTCCAGAGTGCCTAGCTGTGCATTTTGGCCTCTAGCTCAGTCGGCACCTAGGGAAACCTACCAAACCTGCGCATTTTTGAAAACTAGACACCTAGGGGAATCCAAGATGGGGTGACTTGTGGGGCTCTCACCAGGTTCTGTTACCCAGAATCCTTTGCAAACCTCAAAATCTGGCCAAAAAAACACTTTTTCCTCACATTTTGGTGACAGAAAGTTCTGGAACCTGAAAGGAGCCACAAATTTCCTTCCACCCAGCGTTCCCCCAAGTCTACTGATAAAAATGGTACCTCACTTGTGTGGGTAGGTCTAGCGCCTGTAACAGGATATGCCCCAAAACACAACGTGGACACATCACATTTTCCCAAAGAAAACAGACCTTTTTTTTGCAGAGTGCCTAGCTGTGCATTTTGGCCTCTAGCTCAGTCGGCACCTAGGGAAACCTACCAAACCTGCGCATTTTTGAAAACTAGACAACTAGGGGAATCCAAGATGGGGTGAATTGTGGGGCTCTCACCAGGTTTTGTTACCCAGAATCCTTTGCAAACCTCAAAATTTGGCCCAAAAAACACTTTTTCCTCACATTTAGGTGACAGAAAGTTCTGGAATCTGAGAGGAGCCACACATTTCCTTCCACCCAGCGTTCCCCCAAGTCTACTGATAAAAATGGTACCTCACTTGTGTGGGTAGGCCAAGCACCCGCAACAGGATATGCCCCAAAACACAACGTGGACACATCACATTTTCCCAAAGTAAACAGACCTGCTTTTTGCAGAGTGCCTAGCTGTGCATTTTGGCCTCTAGCTCAGTCGGCACCTAGGGAAACCTACCAAACCTGCGCATTTTTTAAAACTAGACACCTAGGGGAATTCAAGATGGGGTGACTTGTGGGGCTCTCACCAGGTTCTGTTACCCAGAATCCTTTGCAAACCTCAACATTTGGCCCAAAAAAATGTTTTTCCTCACATTTCAGTGACAGAAAGTCCTGGAGTCTGAGAGGAGCCACAAATTTCCTTCCACCTAACGTTCCCCCAAGTCTACAGATAAAAATGGTACCTCACTTGTGTGGGTAGGCCTAGCGCCTGCAACAGGATATGCCCCAAAACACAACGTGGACACATCACATTTTCCCAAAGAAAACAGACCCGTTTTTTGCAGAGTGCCTAGCTGTGGATTTTGGCCTCTAGCTCAGTCGGCACCTAGGGAAACCTACCAAACCTGCGCATTTTTGAAAACTAGACACCTAGGGGAATCCAAGATGGGGTGCCTTGTGGGGCTCTCACCAGGTTCTGTTACCCAGAATCCTTTGCAAACCTCACAATGTGGCCAAAAAAACACTTTTTCCTCACATTTCGATGACAAAAAGTTCTGGAATCTGAGAGGAGCCACACATTTCCTTCCACCCATCGTTCCCCCAAGTCTCCCGATAAAAATGGTACCTCACTTGTGCGGGTAGGCCTAGCGCCCGCAACAGGATATCCCCCAAAACACAACGTGGATACATCACATTTTCCCAAAGAAAACAGACCTTTTTTTTGCAGAGTGCATAGCTGTGCATTTTGGCCTCTAGCTCAGTCGGCACCTAGGGAAACCTACCAAACCTGCGCATTTTTGAAAACTAGCCCCCCAGGGGAATTCAAGATAAGGTGACTTGTGGGGCTCTCACCAGGTTCTGTTACCCAGAATCCTTTGCAAACCTCAAAATTTGGCCAAAAAAACGGATTTTCCTCACATTTCGGTGACAGAAAGTCCTGGAGTCTGAGAGGAGCCACAAATTTCCTTCCACCTAGCGTTCCCCCAAGTCTACTGATAAAAATGGTACCTCACTTGTGTGGGTAGGCCTAGCGCCTGCAACAGGATATGCCCCAAAACACAACGTGGACACATCACATTTTCCCAAAGAAAACACACCTTTTTTTTCCAGAGTGCCTAGCTGTGCATTTTGGCCTCTAGCTCAGTCAGCACCTAGGGAAACCTACCAAACCTGCGCATTTTTGAAAACTAGACACCTAGGGGAATCCAAGATGGGGTGACTTGTGGGGCTCTCACCAGGTTCTGTTACCCAGAATCCTTTGTAAACCTCAAAATCTGGCCCAAAAAACACTTTTTCCTCACATTTCGGTGACTGAAAGTTCTGGAATCTGAGAGGAGCCACAAATTTCCTTCCACCCAGCGTTCCCCCAAGTCTACTGATAAAAATGGTACCTCACTTGTGTGGGTAGGCCTAGCGACTGCAACAGGATATGCCCCAAAACACAACGTGGACACATCACATTTTCCCAAAGTAAACAGACCTGCTTTTTGCAGAGTGCCTAGCTGTGCATTTTGGCCTCTAGCTCAGTCGGCACCTAGGGAAACCTACCAAACCTGCGCATTTTTGAAAACTAGACACCTAGGGGAATCCAAGATGGGGTGACTTGTGGGGCTCTCACCAGGTTCTGTTACCCAGAATTCTTTGCAAACCTCAAAATCTGGCCAAAAAAACACTTGTTCCTCACATTTCGGTGACTGAAAGTTCTGGAATCTGAGAGGAGCCACAAATTTCCTTCCACCCAGCGTTCCCCCAAGTCTACTGATAAAAATGGTACCTCACTTGTGTGGGTAGGCCTAGCGCCTGTAACAGGATATGCCCCAAAACACAACGTGGACACATCACATTTTCCCAAAGAAAACAGACCTTTTTTTTGCAGAGTGCCTAGCTGTGCATTTTGGCCTCTAGCTCAGTCGGCACCTAGGGAAACCTACCAAACCTGCGCATTTTTGAAAACTAGACACCTAGGGGAATCCAAGATGGGGTGACTTGTGGGGCTCTCACCAGGTTCTGTTACCCAGAATCCTTTGCAAACCTCAAAATTTGGCCCAAAAAACACTTTTTCCTCACATTTAGGTGACAGAAAGTTCTGGAATCTGAGAGGAGCCACACATTTCCTTCCACCCAGCGTTCCCCCAAGTCTACTGATAAAAATGGTACCTCACTTGTGTGGGTAGGCCTAGCACCCGCAACAGGATATGCCCCAAAACACAACGTGGACACATCACATTTTCCCAAAGTAAACAGACCTGCTTTTTGCAGAGTGCCTAGCTGTGCATTTTGGCCTCTAGCTCAGTCGGCACCTAGGGAAACCTACCAAACCTGCGCATTTTTGAAAACTAGACACCTAGGGGAATTCAAGATGGGGTAACTTGTGGGGCTCTCACCAGGTTCTGTTACCCAGAATCCTTTGCAAACCTCAAAATTTGGCCAAAAAAACTGTTTTTCCTCACATTTTGGTGACAGAAAGTCCTGGAGTCTGAGAGGAGCCGCAAATTTCCTTCCACCTAGCGTTCCCCCAAGTCTACTGATAAAAATGGTACCTCACATGTGTGGGTAGGCCTAGCGCCTGCAACAGGATATGCCCCAAAACACAACGTGGACACATCAATTTTTCCCAAAGAAAACACACCTTTTTTTTCCAGAGTGCCTAGCTGTGCATTTTGGCCTCTAGCTCAGTCGGCACCTAGGGAAACCTACCAAACCTGCGCATTTTTGAAAACTAGACACCTAGGGGAATCCAAGATGGGGTGACTTGTGGGGCTCTCACCAGGTTCTGTTACCCAGAATCCTTTGCAAACCTCAAAATCTGGCCAAAAAAACACTTTTTCCTCACATTTTGGTGACAGAAAGTTCTGGAACCTGAAAGGAGCCACAAATTTCCTTCCACCCAGCGTTCCCCCAAGTCTACTGATAAAAATGGTACCTCACTTGTGTGGGTAGGTCTAGCGCCTGTAACAGGATATGCCCCAAAACACAACGTGGACACATCACATTTTCCCAAAGAAAACAGACCTTTTTTTTGCAGAGTGCCTAGCTGTGCATTTTGGCCTCTAGCTCAGTCGGCACCTAGGGAAACCTACCAAACCTGCGCATTTTTGAAAACTAGACAACTAGGGGAATCCAAGATGGGGTGAATTGTGGGGCTCTCACCAGGTTTTGTTACCCAGAATCCTTTGCAAACCTCAAAATTTGGCCCAAAAAACACTTTTTCCTCACATTTAGGTGACAGAAAGTTCTGGAATCTGAGAGGAGCCACACATTTCCTTCCACCCAGCGTTCCCCCAAGTCTACTGATAAAAATGGTACCTCACTTGTGTGGGTAGGCCAAGCACCCGCAACAGGATATGCCCCAAAACACAACGTGGACACATCACATTTTCCCAAAGTAAACAGACCTGCTTTTTGCAGAGTGCCTAGCTGTGCATTTTGGCCTCTAGCTCAGTCGGCACCTAGGGAAACCTACCAAACCTGCGCATTTTTTAAAACTAGACACCTAGGGGAATTCAAGATGGGGTGACTTGTGGGGCTCTCACCAGGTTCTGTTACCCAGAATCCTTTGCAAACCTCAACATTTGGCCCAAAAAAATGTTTTTCCTCACATTTCAGTGACAGAAAGTCCTGGAGTCTGAGAGGAGCCACAAATTTCCTTCCACCTAACGTTCCCCCAAGTCTACAGATAAAAATGGTACCTCACTTGTGTGGGTAGGCCTAGCGCCTGCAACAGGATATGCCCCAAAACACAACGTGGACACATCACATTTTCCCAAAGAAAACAGACCCGTTTTTTGCAGAGTGCCTAGCTGTGGATTTTGGCCTCTAGCTCAGTCGGCACCTAGGGAAACCTACCAAACCTGCGCATTTTTGAAAACTAGACACCTAGGGGAATCCAAGATGGGGTGCCTTGTGGGGCTCTCACCAGGTTCTGTTACCCAGAATCCTTTGCAAACCTCACAATGTGGCCAAAAAAACACTTTTTCCTCACATTTCGATGACAAAAAGTTCTGGAATCTGAGAGGAGCCACACATTTCCTTCCACCCATCGTTCCCCCAAGTCTCCCGATAAAAATGGTACCTCACTTGTGCGGGTAGGCCTAGCGCCCGCAACAGGATATCCCCCAAAACACAACGTGGATACATCACATTTTCCCAAAGAAAACAGACCTTTTTTTTGCAGAGTGCATAGCTGTGCATTTTGGCCTCTAGCTCAGTCGGCACCTAGGGAAACCTACCAAACCTGCGCATTTTTGAAAACTAGCCCCCCAGGGGAATTCAAGATAAGGTGACTTGTGGGGCTCTCACCAGGTTCTGTTACCCAGAATCCTTTGCAAACCTCAAAATTTGGCCAAAAAAACGGATTTTCCTCACATTTCGGTGACAGAAAGTCCTGGAGTCTGAGAGGAGCCACAAATTTCCTTCCACCTAGCGTTCCCCCAAGTCTACTGATAAAAATGGTACCTCACTTGTGTGGGTAGGCCTAGCGCCTGCAACAGGATATGCCCCAAAACACAACGTGGACACATCACATTTTCCCAAAGAAAACACACCTTTTTTTTCCAGAGTGCCTAGCTGTGCATTTTGGCCTCTAGCTCAGTCAGCACCTAGGGAAACCTACCAAACCTGCGCATTTTTGAAAACTAGACACCTAGGGGAATCCAAGATGGGGTGACTTGTGGGGCTCTCACCAGGTTCTGTTACCCAGAATCCTTTGTAAACCTCAAAATCTGGCCCAAAAAACACTTTTTCCTCACATTTCGGTGACTGAAAGTTCTGGAATCTGAGAGGAGCCACAAATTTCCTTCCACCCAGCGTTCCCCCAAGTCTACTGATAAAAATGGTACCTCACTTGTGTGGGTAGGCCTAGCGACTGCAACAGGATATGCCCCAAAACACAACGTGGACACATCACATTTTCCCAAAGTAAACAGACCTGCTTTTTGCAGAGTGCCTAGCTGTGCATTTTGGCCTCTAGCTCAGTCGGCACCTAGGGAAACCTACCAAACCTGCGCATTTTTGAAAACTAGACACCTAGGGGAATCCAAGATGGGGTGACTTGTGGGGCTCTCACCAGGTTCTGTTACCCAGAATTCTTTGCAAACCTCAAAATCTGGCCAAAAAAACACTTGTTCCTCACATTTCGGTGACTGAAAGTTCTGGAATCTGAGAGGAGCCACAAATTTCCTTCCACCCAGCGTTCCCCCAAGTCTACTGATAAAAATGGTACCTCACTTGTGTGGGTAGGCCTAGCGCCTGTAACAGGATATGCCCCAAAACACAACGTGGACACATCACATTTTCCCAAAGAAAACAGACCTTTTTTTTGCAGAGTGCCTAGCTGTGCATTTTGGCCTCTAGCTCAGTCGGCACCTAGGGAAACCTACCAAACCTGCGCATTTTTGAAAACTAGACACCTAGGGGAATCCAAGATGGGGTGACTTGTGGGGCTCTCACCAGGTTCTGTTACCCAGAATCCTTTGCAAACCTCAAAATTTGGCCCAAAAAACACTTTTTCCTCACATTTAGGTGACAGAAAGTTCTGGAATCTGAGAGGAGCCACACATTTCCTTCCACCCAGCGTTCCCCCAAGTCTACTGATAAAAATGGTACCTCACTTGTGTGGGTAGGCCTAGCACCCGCAACAGGATATGCCCCAAAACACAACGTGGACACATCACATTTTCCCAAAGTAAACAGACCTGCTTTTTGCAGAGTGCCTAGCTGTGCATTTTGGCCTCTAGCTCAGTCGGCACCTAGGGAAACCTACCAAACCTGCGCATTTTTGAAAACTAGACACCTAGGGGAATTCAAGATGGGGTGACTTGTGGGGCTCTCACCAGGTTCTGTTACCCAGAATCCTTTGCAAACCTCAAAATTTGGCCAAAAAAACTGTTTTTCCTCACATTTCTGTGACAGAAAGTCCTGGAGTCTGAGAGGAGCCACAAATTTCCTTCCACCTAGCGTTCCCCCAAGTCTACTGATAAAAATGGTACCTCACTTGTGCGGGTAGGCCTAGCGCCCGCAACAGGATATCCCCCAAAACACAACGTGGACACATCACATTTTCCCAAAGAAAACAGACCTTTTATTTGCAAAGTGCATAGCTGTGCATTTTGGCATCTAGCTCAGTCGGCAACTAGGGAAACCTACCAAACCTGCGCATTTTTGAAAACTAGACACCTAGGGGAATCCAAGATGGGGTGACTTGTGGGGCTCTCACCAGGTTCTGTTACCCAGAATCCTTTGCAAACCTCAAAATTTGGCCAAAAAAACAGTTTTTCCTCACATTTTGGTGACAGAAAGTTCTGGAACCTGAGAGGAGCCACAAATTTCCTTCCACCCATCGTTCCCCCAAGTCTCCCGATAACAATTGTACCTCACTTGTGCGGGTAGGCCTAGCGCCCGCAACAGGTTATGCCCCAAAACACAAAGTGGACACATCACATTTTCCCAGAGAAAACAGACCTGTTTTTTGCAGAGTGCCTAGCTGTGGATTTTGTCCTCTAGCTCAGTCGACACCTAGGGAAACATACCAAACCTGCGCATTTTTGAAAACTAGACACCTAGGGGAATCCAAGATGGGGTGACTTGTGGGGCTCTCACCAGGTTCTGTTACCCAGAATTCTTTGCAAACCTCAAAATCTGGCCAAAAAAACACTTTTTCCTCACATTTCGGTGACTGAAAGTTCTGGAATCTGAGAGGAGCCACAAATTTCCTTCCACCCATCGTTCCCCCAAGTCTCCCGATAAAAATGGTACCTCACGTGTGCGGGTACGCCTAGCGTCTGCGACAGGTTATGCCCCAAAACACAACATGGACACATCACATTTTCCCAGAGAAAACAGACCTGTTTTTTGCAGAGTGCCTAGCTGTGGATTTTGTCCTCTAGCTCAGTCGACACCTAGGGAAACCTACCAAACCTGCGCATTTTTGAAAACTAGACACCTAGGGGAATCCAAGATAGGGTGACTTGTGCAGCTCTCACCAGTTTCTGTTACCCAGAATCCTTTGCAAACCTCAAAATCTGGCCAAAAAAACACTTTTTCCTCACATTTCGGTGACAGAAAGTTCTGGAATCTGAGAGGAGCCACAAATTTCCTTCCACCCATCGTTCCCCCTAGTCTGCCGATAAAAATGGTACCTCACTTGTGTGGGTAGGCCTAGCGCCCGCTACAGGATATGCCCCAAAACACAACATGGACACATCACATTTTCCCAAAGAAAACAGACCTGTTTTTTGCAGAGTGCCTAGCTGTGCATTTTGCCCTCTAGCTTACTTGGCACCTAGGGAAACCTACCAAACCTGTGCATTGGTGAAAACTAGACACCTAGGGGAATCCAAGATGGGGTGACTTGTAGGGCTCTCACCAGGTTCTGTTACCCAGAATCCTTTGCAAACCTCAAAATTTGGCCCAAAAAACACTTTTTCCTCACATTTCGGTGACAGAAAGTTCTGGAATCTGAGAGGAGCCACAAATTTCCTGCCACCCATCGTCCCCCCTAGTCTCCCGATAAAAATGGTACCTCACTTGTGTGGGTAGGCCTAGCGCCCGCTACAGGATATGTCCCAAAACACAACATGGACACATCACATTTTCCCAAAGAAAACAGACCTGTTTTTTGCAGAGTGCCTAGCTGTGCATTTTACCCTCTAGCTTACTTGGCACCTAGGGAAACCTACCAAACCTGTGCATTTGTGAAAACTAGACACCTAGGGGAATCCAAGATGGGGTGACTTGTAGGGCTCTCACCAGGTTCTGTTACCCAGAATCCTTTGCAAACCTCAAAATTTGGCCCAAAAAACACTTTTTCCTCACATTTCGGTGACAGAAAGTTCTGGAATCTGAGAGGAGCCACAAATTTCCTTCCACCCATCGTTCCCCCAAGTCTCCCGATAAAAATGGTACCTCACTTGTGTGGATAGGCCTAGCACCCGCAACAGGATATTCCCCAAAACACAACGTGGACACATCACATTTTCCCAAAGAAATCACACCTGTTTTTTGCAAAGTGCCTAGCTGTGGATTTTGGCCTCTAGCTCAGCCGGCACCTAGGAAAACCTACCAAACTTGCGCATTTTTGAAAACTAGACAACTAGGGGAATCCAAGATGGGGTGAATTGTGGGGTTTTCACCAGGTTCTGTTACCCAGAATCCTTTGCAAACCTCAAAATTTGGCCAAAAAAACACTTTTTACTCACATTTCGGTGACAGAAAGTTCTGGAAACTGAGAGGAGCCACACATTTCCTTCCACCCATCGTTCCCCCAAGTCTCCCGATAAAAATGGTACCTCACTTTTGTGGGTAGGCCTAGTGCCCGCTACAGGATATGCCCCAAAACACAACGTGGACACATCACATTTTCCCAAAGAAAACAGACCTGTTTTTTGCAGAGTGCCTAGCTGTGCATTTGTGGCCTCTAGCTTACTTGGCACCTAGGGAAACCTACCAAACCTGTGCATTTGTGAAAACTAGATACCTAGGGGAATCCAAGATGGGGTGACTTGTAGGGCTCTCACCAGGTTCTGTTACCCAGAATCCTTCGCAAACCTCAAAATTAGGCCAAAAAAACACTTTTTCCTCACATTTCCGTGACAGAAAGTTCTGGAATCTGAGAGGAGCCACACATTTCCTTCCACCCAGCGTTCCCCCAAGTCTACTGATAAAAATGGTACCTCACTTTTGTGGGTAGGCCAAGCACCCGCAACAGGATATGCCCCAAAACACAACGTGGACACATCACATTTTCCCAAAGTAAACAGACCTGCTTTTTGCAGAGTGCCTAGCTGTGCATTTTGGCCTCTAGCTCAGTCGGCACCTAGGGAAACCTACCAAACCTGCGCATTTTTGAAAACTAGACACCTAGGGGAATTCAAGATGGGGTGACTTGTGGGGCTCTCACCAGGTTCTGTTACCCAGAATCCTTTGCAAACCTCAACATTTGGCCAAAAAAACTGTTTTTCCTCACATTTCGGTGACAGAAAGTCCTGGAGTCTGAGAGGAGCCACAAATTTCCTTCCACCTAACGTTCCCCCAAGTCTACAGATAAAAATGGTACCTCATTTGTGTGGGTAGGCCTAGCGCCTGCAACAGGATATGCCCCAAAACACAACGTGGACACATCACATTTTCCCAAAGAAAACAGACCTGTTTTTTGCAGAGTGCCTAGCTGTGGATTTTGGCCTCTAGCTCAGTCGGCACCTAGGAAAACCTACCAAACCTGCGCATTTTTGAAAACTAGATACCTAGGGGAATCCAAGATGGGGTGCCTTGTGGGGCTCTTACCAGGTTCTGTTACCCAGAATCCTTTGCAAACCTCACAAGGTGGCCAAAAAAACACTTTTTCCTCACATTTCGGTGACAAAAAGTACTGCAATCTGAGAGGAGCCACAAATTTCCTTCCACCCTGCGTTCCTCCAAGTCTCCCGATAAAAATGGTAACTCACTTGTGCGGATAGGCCTAGCTCCCGCAACAGGATATGCCCCAAAACACAACGTGGACACATCACATTTTCCCAAAGAAAACAGATTTTTTTTTTCCAGAGTGCCTAGCTGTGCATTTTGGCCTCTAGCTCAGTCGGCACCTAGGGAAACCTACCAAACCTGCGCATTTTTGAAAACTAGACACCTAGGGGAATCAAGATGGGGTGACTTGTGGGGCTCTCACCAGGTTCTGTTACCCAGAATCCTTTGCAAACCTCAAAATCTGTCCAAAAAAACACTTTTTCCTCACATTTCGGTGACTGAAAGTCCTGGAATCTGAGAGGAGCCACACATTTCCTTCCACCCACCGTTCCCCCAAGTCTCCCGATAAAAATGGTACCTCACTTGTGTGGGTAGGCCTAGTGCCCGCTACAGGATATGCCCCAAAACACAACGTGGACACATCACATTTTCCCAAAGAAAACAGACCTGTTTTTTGCAGAGTGCCTAGCTGTGCATTTTGGCCTCTAGCTTACTTGGCACCTAGGGAAACCTACCAAACCTGTGCATTTGTGAAAACTAGACACCTAGGGAAATCCCAGATGGGGTGACTTCTAGGGCTCTCACCAGGTTCTGTTACCCAGAATCCTTTGCAAACCTCAAAATTTGGCCCAAAAAACACTTTTTCCTCACATTTCGGTGACAGAAAGTTCTGAAATCTGAGAGGAGCCACACATTTCCTTCCACCCATCGTTCCCCCAAGTCTCCCAATAAAAATGGTAACTCACTTGTGCGGGTAGGCCTAGCTCCCGCAGCAGGATATGCCCCAAATCACAACGTGGACACATCACATTTTCCCAAAGAAAACACACCTTTTTTTTCCAGAGTGCCTAGCTGTGCATTTTGGCCTCTGGCTCAGTCGGCACCTAGGGAAACCTACCAAACCTACGTATTTTTGTAAACTAGACACCTAGGGGAATTCAAGATGGGGTGACTTGTGGGGCTCTCACCAGGTTCTGTTACCCAGAATCCTTTGCAAACATCAAAATTTGGCCAAAAAAACACTTTTTCCTCACATTTCGGTGACAGAAAGTTCTGCATCTGAGAGGAGCCACACATTTCCTTCCACTCATCGTTCCCCCAAGTCTCCCGATAAAAATGGTAACTCACTTGTGCGGGTAGGCCTAGCTCCCGCAACAGGATATGCCCCAGAACACAACGTGGACACATCAAATTTTCCCAAAGAAAACAGACCTTTTTTTTCCAGAGTGCCTAGCTGTGCATTTTGGCCTCTAGCTCAGTCGGCACCTAGGGAAACCTACCAAACCTGCGCATTTTTGAAAACTAGACACCTAGGGGAATCCAAGATGGGGTGACTTGTGGGGCTCTCACCAGGTTCTGTTACCCAGAATCCTTTGCAAACCTCAAAATCTGGCCAAAAAAACACTTTTTCCTCACATTTTGGTGACAGAAAGTTCTGGAACCTGAGAGGAGCCACAAATTTCCTTCCACCCAGCGTTCCCCCAAGTCTACTGTTAAAAATGGTACCTCACTTGTGTGGGTAGGTCTAGCGCCTGTAACAGGATATGCCCCAAAACACAACGTGGACACATCACATTTTCCCAAAGAAAACAGACCGTTTTTTTGCAGAGTGCCTAGCTGTGCATTTTGGCCTCTAGCTCAGTCGGCACCTAGGGAAACCTACCAAACCTGCGCATTTTTGAAAACTAGACAACTAGGGGAATCCAAGATGGGGTGAATTGTGGGGCTCTCACCAGGTTCTGTTACCCAGAATCCTTTGCAAACCTCAAAATTTGGCCCAAAAAACACTTTTTCCTCACATTTAGGTGACAGAAAGTTCTGGAATCTGAGAGGAGCCACATATTTCCTTCCACCCAGCGTTCCCCCAAGTCTACTGATAAAAATGGTACCTCACTTGTGTGGGTAGGCCAAGCACCCGCAACAGGATATGCCCCAAAACACAACGTGGACACATCACATTTTCCCAAAGTAAACAGACCTGCTTTTTGCAGAGTGCCTAGCTGTGCATTTTGGCCTCTAGCTCAGTCGGCACCTAGGGAAACGTACCAAACCTGCGCATTTTTGAAAACTAGACACCTAGGGGAATTCAAGATGGGGTGACTTGTGGGGCTCTCACCAGGTTCTGTTACCCAGAATCCTTTGCAAACCTCAACATTTGGCCAAAAAAAATGTTTTTCCTCACATTTCGGTGACAGAAAGTCCTGGAGTCTGAGAGGAGCCACAAATTTCCTTCCAACTAACGTTCCCCCAAGTCTACAGATAAAAATGGTACCTCACTTGTGTGGGTAGGCCTAGCGCCTGCAACAGGATATGCCCCAAAACACAACGTGGACACATCACATTTTCCCAAAGAAAACAGACCCGTTTTTTGCAGAGTGCCTAGCTGTGGATTTTGGCCTCTAGCTCAGTCGGCACCTAGGGAAACCTACCAAACCTGCGCATTTTTGAAAACTAGACACCTAGGGGAATCCAAGATGGGGTGCCTTGTGGGGCTCTCACCAGGTTCTGTTACCCAGAATCCTTTGCAAACCTCACAATGTGGCCAAAAAAACACTTTTTCCTCACATTTCGATGACAAAAAGTTCTGGAATCTGAGAGGAGCCACACATTTCCTTCCACCCATCGTTCCCCCAAGTCTCCCGATAAAAATGGTACCTCACTTGTGCGGGTAGGCCTAGCGCCCGCAACAGGATATCCCCCAAAACACAACGTGGATACATCACATTTTCCCAAAGAAAACAGACCTTTTTTTTGCAGAGTGCATAGCTGTGCATTTTGGCCTCTAGCTCAGTCGGCACCTAGGGAAACCTACCAAACCTGCGCATTTTTGAAAACTAGCCCCCCAGGGGAATTCAAGATAAGGTGACTTGTGGGGCTCTCACCAGGTTCTGTTACCCAGAATCCTTTGCAAACCTCAAAATTTGGCCAAAAAAACTGATTTTCCTCACATTTCGGTGACAGAAAGTCCTGGAGTCTGAGAGGAGCCACAAATTTCCTTCCACCTAGCGTTCCCCCAAGTCTACTGATAAAAATGGTACCTCACTTGTGTGGGTAGGCCTAGCGCCTGCAACAGGATATGCCCCAAAACACAACGTGGACACATCACATTTTCCCAAAGAAAACACACCTTTTTTTTCCAGAGTGCCTAGCTGTGCATTTTGGCCTCTAGCTCAGTCAGCACCTAGGGAAACCTACCAAACCTGCGCATTTTTGAAAACTAGACACCTAGGGGAATCCAAGATGGGGTGACTTGTGGGGCTCTCACCAGGTTCTGTTACCCAGAATCCTTTGTAAACCTCAAAATCTGGCCCAAAAAAACACGTTTTCCTCACATTTCGGTGACTGAAAGTTCTGGAATCTGAGAGGAGCCACAAATTTCCTTCCACCCAGCGTTCCCCCAAGTCTACTGATAAAAATGGTACCTCACTTGTGTGGGTAGGCCTAGCGACTGCAACAGGATATGCCCCAAAACACAACGTGGACACATCACATTTTCCCAAAGTAAACAGACCTGCTTTTTGCAGAGTGCCTAGCTGTGCATTTTGGCCTCTAGCTCAGTCGGCACCTAGGGAAACCTACCAAACCTGCGCATTTTTGAAAACTAGATACCTAGGGGAATCCAAGATGGGGTGCCTTGTGGGGCTCTTACCAGGTTCTGTTACCCAGAACCCTTTGCAAACCTCACAAGGTGGCCAAAAAAACACTTTTTCCTCACATTTCGATGACAAAAAGTTCTGGAATCTGAGAGGAGCCACACATTTCCTTCCACCCAGCGTTCCCCCAAGTCTACTGATAAAAATGGTACCTCACTTGTGTGGGTAGGCCTAGCACCCGCAACAGGATATGCCCCAAAACACAACGTGGACACATCACATTTTCCCAAAGTAAACAGACCTGCTTTTTGCAGAGTGCCTAGCTGTGCATTTTGGCCTCTAGCTCAGTCGGCACCTAGGGAAACCTACCAAACCTGCGCATTTTTGAAAACTAGACACCTAGGGGAATTCAAGATGGGGTGACTTGTGGGGCTCTCACCAGGTTCTGTTACCCAGAATCCTTTGCAAACCTCAAAATTTGGCCAAAAAAACTGTTTTTCCTCACATTTCGGTGACAGAAAGTCCTGGAGTCTGAGAGGAGCCACAAATTTCCTTCCACCTAGCGTTCCCCCAAGTCTACTGATAAAAATGGTACCTCACTTGTGCGGGTAGGCCTAGCGCCCGCAACAGGATATCCCCCAAAACACAACGTGGACACATCACATTTTCCCAAAGAAAACAGACCTTTTTTTTGCAGAGTGCCTAGCTGTGGGCATTTTGGCCTCTAGCTCAGTCGGCAACTAGGGAAACCTACCAAACCTGCGCATTTTTGAAAACTAGACAACTAGGGGAATCCAAGATGGGGTGAATTGTGGGGCTCTCACCAGGTTCTGTTACCCAGAATCCTTTGCAAACCTCAACATTTGGCCAAAAAAAATGTTTTTCCTCACATTTCAGTGACAGAAAGTCCTGGAGTCTGAGAGGAGCCACAAAGTTCCTTCCACCTAACGTTCCCCCAAGTCTACAGATAAAAATGGTACCTCACTTGTGTGGGTAGGCCTAGCGCCTGCAACAGGATATGCCCCAAAACACAACGTGGACACATCACATTTTCCCAAAGAAAACAGACCCGTTTTTTGCAGAGTGCCTAGCTGTGGATTGTGGCCTCTAGCTCAGTCGGCACCTAGGGAAAACTACCAAACCTGCACATTTTTGAAAACTAGACACCTAGGGGAATCCAAGATGGGGTGCCTTGTGGGGCTCTCACCAGGTTCTGTTACCCAGAATCCTTTGCAAACCTCACAATGTGGCCAAAAAAACACTTTTTCCTCACATTTCGATGACAAAAAGTTCTGGAATCTGAGAGGAGCCACACATTTCCTTCCACCCATCGTTCCCCCAAGTCTCCCGATAAAAATGGTACCTCACTTTTGCGGGTAGGCCTAGCGCCCGCAACAGGATATCCCCCAAAACACAACGTGGATACATCACATTTTCCCAAAGAAAACAGACCTTTTTTTTGCAGAGTGCATAGCTGTGCATTTTGGCCTCTAGCTCAGTCGGCACCTAGGGAAACCTACCAAACCTGCGCATTTTTGAAAACTAGCCCCCCAGGGGAATTCAAGATAAGGTGACTTGTGGGGCTCTCACCAGGTTCTGTTACCCAGAATCCTTTGCAAACCTCAAAATTTGGCCAAAAAAACTGATTTTCCTCACATTTCGGTGACAGAAAGTCCTGGAGTCTGAGAGGAGCCACAAATTTCCTTCCACCTAGCGTTCCCCCAAGTCTACTGATAAAAATGGTACCTCACTTGTGTGGGTAGGCCTAGCGCCTGCAACAGGATATGCCCCAAAACACAACGTGGACACATCACATTTTCCCAAAGAAAACACACCTTTTTTTTCCAGAGTGCCTAGCTGTGCATTTTGGCCTCTAGCTCAGTCAGCACCTAGGGAAACCTACCAAACCTGCGCATTTTTGAAAACTAGACACCTAGGGGAATCCAAGATGGGGTGACTTGTGGGGCTCTCACCAGGTTCTGTTACCCAGAATCCTTTGTAAACCTCAAAATCTGGCCCAAAAAACACTTTTTCCTCACATTTCGGTGACTGAAAGTTCTGGAATCTGAGAGGAGCCACAAATTTCCTTCCACCCAGCGTTCCCCCAAGTCTACTGATAAAAATGGTACCTCACTTGTGTGGGTAGGCCTAGCGACTGCAACAGGATATGCCCCAAAACACAACGTGGACACATCACATTTTCCCAAAGTAAACAGACCTGCTTTTTGCAGAGTGCCTAGCTGTGCATTTTGGCCTCTAGCTCAGTCGGCACCTAGGGAAACCTACCAAACCTGCGCATTTTTGAAAACTAGCCCCCCAGGGGAATTCAAGATAAGGTGACTTGTGGGGCTCTCACCAGGTTCTGTTACCCAGAATCCTTTGCAAACCTCAAAATTTGGCCAAAAAAACTGATTTTCCTCACATTTCGGTGACAGAAAGTCCTGGAGTCTGAGAGGAGCCACAAATTTCCTTCCACCTAGCGTTCCCCCAAGTCTACTGATAAAAATGGTACCTCACTTGTGTGGGTAGGCCTAGCGCCTGCAACAGGATATGCCCCAAAACACAACGTGGACACATCACATTTTCCCAAAGAAAACACACCTTTTTTTTCCAGAGTGCCTAGCTGTGCATTTTGGCCTCTAGCTCAGTCAGCACCTAGGGAAACCTACCAAACCTGCGCATTTTTGAAAACTAGACACCTAGGGGAATCCAAGATGGGGTGACTTGTGGGGCTCTCACCAGGTTCTGTTACCCAGAATCCTTTGTAAACCTCAAAATCTGGCCCAAAAAACACTTTTTCCTCACATTTCGGTGACTGAAAGTTCTGGAATCTGAGAGGAGCCACAAATTTCCTTCCACCCAGCGTTCCCCCAAGTCTACTGATAAAAATGGTACCTCACTTGTGTGGGTAGGCCTAGCACCCGCAACAGGATATGCCCCAAAACACAACGTGGACACATCACATTTTCCCAAAGTAAACAGACCTGCTTTTTGCAGAGTGCCTAGCTGTGCATTTTGGCCTCTAGCTCAGTCGGCACCTAGGGAAACCTACCAAACCTGCGCATTTTTGAAAACTAGATACCTAGGGGAATCCAAGATGGGGTGCCTTGTGGGGCTCTTACCAGGTTCTGTTACCCAGAATCCTTTGCAAACCTCAAAATTTGGCCAAAAAAACTGTTTTTCCTCACATTTCGGTGACAGAAAGTCCTGGAGTCTGAGAGGAGCCACAAATTTCCTTCCACCTAGCGTTCCCCCAAGTCTACTGATAAAAATGGTACCTCACTTGTGCGGGTAGGCCTAGCGCCCGCAACAGGATATCCCCCAAAACACAACGTGGACACATCACATTTTCCCAAAGAAAACAGACCCGTTTTTTGCAGAGTGCCTAGCTGTGGATTGTGGCCTCTAGCTCAGTCGGCACCTAGGGAAACCTACCAAACCTGCGCATTTTTGAAAACTAGACACCTAGGGGAATCCAAGATGGGGTGCCTTGTGGGGCTCTCACCAGGTTCTGTTACCCAGAATCCTTTGCAAACCTCACAATGTGGCCAAAAAAACACTTTTTCCTCACATTTCGATGACAAAAAGTTCTGGAATCTGAGAGGAGCCACACATTTCCTTCCACCCAGCGTTCCCCCAAGTCTACTGATAAAAATGGTACCTCACTTGTGTGGGTAGGCCTAGCACCCGCAACAGGATATGCCCCAAAACACAACGTGGACACATCACATTTTCCCAAAGTAAACAGACCTGCTTTTTGCAGAGTGCCTAGCTGTGCATTTTGGCCTCTAGCTCAGTCGGCACCTAGGGAAACCTACCAAACCTGCGCATTTTTGAAAACTAGACACCTAGGGGAATTCAAGATGGGGTGACTTGTGGGGCTCTCACCAGGTTCTGTTACCCAGAATCCTTTGCAAACCTCAAAATTTGGCTAAAAAAACTGTTTTTCCTCACATTTCGGTGACAGAAAGTCCTGGAGTCTGAGAGGAGCCACAAATTTCCTTCCACCTAGCGTTCCCCCAAGTCTACTGATAAAAATGGTACCTCACTTGTGCGGGTAGGCCTAGCGCCCGCAACAGGATATCCCCCAAAACACAACGTGGACACATCACATTTTCCCAAAGAAAACAGACCTTTTTTTTGCAGAGTGCCTAGCTGTGCATTTTGGCCTCTAGCTCAGTCGGCAACTAGGGAAACCTACCAAACCTGCGCATTTTTGAAAACTAGACAACTAGGGGAATCCAAGATGGGGTGAATTGTGGGGCTCTCACCAGGTTCTGTTACCCAGAATCCTTTGCAAACCTCAAAATTTGGCCCAAAAAACACTTTTTCCTCACATTTAGGTGACAGAAAGTTCTGGAATCTGAGAGGAGCCACACATTTCCTTCCACCCAGCGTTCCCCCAAGTCTACTGATAAAAATGGTACCTCACTTGTGTGGGTAGGCCAAGCACCCGCAACAGGATATGCCCCAAAACACAACGTGGACACATCACATTTTCCCAAAGTAAACAGACCTGCTTTTTGCAGAGTGCCTAGCTGTGGATTTTGTCCTCTAGCTCAGTCGACACCAAGGGAAACATACCAAACCTGCGCATTTTTGAAAACTAGACACCTAGGGGAATTCAAGATGGGGTGACTTGTGGGGCTCTCACCAGGTTCTGTTACCCAGAATCCTTTGCAAACCTCAACATTTGGCCAAAAAAAATGTTTTTCCTCACATTTCAGTGACAGAAAGTCCTGGAGTCTGAGAGGAGCCACAAATTTCCTTCCACCTAACGTTCCCCCAAGTCTACAGATAAAAATGGTACCTCACTTGTGTGGGTAGGCCTAGCGCCTGCAACAGGATATGCCCCAAAACACAACGTGGACACATCACATTTTCCCAAAGAAAACAGACCCGTTTTTTGCATAGTGCCTAGCTGTGGATTGTGGCCTCTAGCTCAGTCGGCACCTAGGGAAACCTACCAAACCTGCGCATTTTTGAAAACTAGACACCTAGGGGAATCCAAGATGGGGTGCCTTGTGGGGCTCTCACCAGGTTCTGTTACCCAGAATCCTTTGCAAACCTCACAATGTGGCCAAAAAAACACTTTTTCCTCACATTTCGATGACAAAAAGTTCTGGAATCTGAGAGGAGCCACACATTTCCTTCCACCCATCGTTCCCCCAAGTCTCCCGATAAAAATGGTACCTCACTTGTGCGGGTAGGCCTAGCGCCCGCAACAGGATATCCCCCAAAACACAACGTGGATACATCACATTTTCCCAAAGAAAACAGACCTTTTTTTTGCAGAGTGCATAGCTGTGCATTTTGGCCTCTAGCTCAGTCGGCACCTAGGGAAACCTACCAAACCTGCGCATTTTTGAAAACTAGCCCCCCAGGGGAATTCAAGATAAGGTGACTTGTGGGGCTCTCACCAGGTTCTGTTACCCAGAATCCTTTGCAAACCTCAAAATTTGGCCAAAAAAACTGATTTTCCTCACATTTCGGTGACAGAAAGTCCTGGAGTCTGAGAGGAGCCACAAATTTCCTTCCACCCAGCGTTCCCCCAAGTCTACTGATAAAAATGGTACCTCACTTGTGTGGGTAGGCCTAGCGACTGCAACAGGATATGCCCCAAAACACAACGTGGACACATCACATTTTCCCAAAGTAAACAGACCTGCTTTTTGCAGAGTGCCTAGCTGTGCATTTTGGCCTCTAGCTCAGTCGGCACCTAGGGAAACCTACCAAACCTGCGCATTTTTGAAAACTAGATACCTAGGGGAATCCAAGATGGGGTGCCTTGTGGGGCTCTTACCAGGTTCTGTTACCCAGAATCCTTTGCAAACCTCAAAATTTGGCCAAAAAAACTGTTTTTCCTCACATTTCGGTGACAGAAAGTCCTGGAGTCTGAGAGGAGCCACAAATTTCCTTCCACCTAGCGTTCCCCCAAGTCTACTGATAAAAATGGTACCTCACTTGTGCGGGTAGGCCTAGCGCCCGCAACAGGATATCCCCCAAAACACAACGTGGAAACATCACATTTTCCCAAAGAAAACAGACCTTTTTTTTGCAGAGTGCCTAGCTGTGCATTTTGGCCTCTAGCTCAGTCGGCAACTAGGGAAACCTACCAAACCTGCGCATTTTTGAAAACTAGACAACTAGGGGAATCCAAGATGGGGTGAATTGTGGGGCTCTCACCAGGTTCTGTTACCCAGAATCCTTTGCAAACCTCAAAATTTGGCCCAAAAAACACTTTTTCCTCACATTTCGGTGACAGAAAGTTCTGGAATCTGAGAGGAGCCACACATTTCCTTCCACCCAGCGTTCCCCCAAGTCTACTGATAAAAATGGTACCTCACTTGTGTGGGTAGGCCAAGCACCCGCAACAGGATATGCCCCAAAACACAACGTGGACACATCACATTTTCCCAAAGTAAACAGACCTGCTTTTTGCAGAGTGCCTAGCTGTGGATTTTGTCCTCTAGCTCAGTCGACACCTAGGGAAACATACCAAACCTGCGCATTTTTGAAAACTAGACACCTAGGGGAATTCAAGATGGGGTGACTTGTGGGGCTCTCACCAGGTTCTGTTACCCAGAATCCTTTGCAAACCTCAACATTTGGCCAAAAAAAATGTTTTTCCTCACATTTCAGTGACAGAAAGTCCTGGAGTCTGAGAGGAGCCACAAATTTCCTTCCACCTAACGTTCCCCCAAGTCTACAGATAAAAATGGTACCTCACTTGTGTGGGTAGGCCTAGCGCCTGCAACAGGATATGCCCCAAAACACAACGTGGACACATCACATTTTCCCAAAGAAAACAGACCCGTTTTTTGCAGAGTGCCTAGCTGTGGATTGTGGCCTCTAGCTCAGTCGGCACCTAGGGAAACCTACCAAACCTGCGCATTTTTGAAAACTAGACACCTAGGGGAATCCAAGATGGGGTGCCTTGTGGGGCTCTCACCAGGTTCTGTTACCCAGAATCCTTTGCAAACCTCACAATGTGGCCAAAAAAACACTTTTTCCTCACATTTCGATGACAAAAAGTTCTGGAATCTGAGAGGAGCCACACATTTCCTTCCACCCATCGTTCCCCCAAGTCTCCCGATAAAAATGGTACCTCACTTGTGCGGGTAGGCCTAGCGCCCGCAACAGGATATCCCCCAAAACACAACGTGGATACATCACATTTTCCCAAAGAAAACAGACCTTTTTTTTGCAGAGTGCATAGCTGTGCATTTTGGCCTCTAGCTCAGTCGGCACCTAGGGAAACCTACCAAACCTGCGCATTTTTGAAAACTAGCCCCCCAGGGGAATTCAAGATAAGGTGACTTGTGGGGCTCTCACCAGGTTCTGTTACCCAGAATCCTTTGCAAACCTCAAAATTTGGCCAAAAAAACTGATTTTCCTCACATTTCGGTGACAGAAAGTCCTGGAGTCTGAGAGGAGCCACAAATTTCCTTCCACCCAGCGTTCCCCCAAGTCTACTGATAAAAATGGTACCTCACTTGTGTGGGTAGGCCTAGCGACTGCAACAGGATATGCCCCAAAACACAACGTGGACACATCACATTTTCCCAAAGTAAACAGACCTGCTTTTTGCAGAGTGCCTAGCTGTGCATTTTGGCCTCTAGCTCAGTCGGCACCTAGGGAAACCTACCAAACCTGCGCATTTTTGAAAACTAGATACCTAGGGGAATCCAAGATGGGGTGCCTTGTGGGGCTCTTACCAGGTTCTGTTACCCAGAATCCTTTGCAAACCTCAAAATTTGGCCAAAAAAACTGTTTTTCCTCACATTTCGGTGACAGAAAGTCCTGGAGTCTGAGAGGAGCCACAAATTTCCTTCCACCTAGCGTTCCCCCAAGTCTACTGATAAAAATGGTACCTCACTTGTGCGGGTAGGCCTAGCGCCCGCAACAGGATATCCCCCAAAACACAACGTGGACACATCACATTTTCCCAAAGAAAACAGACCTTTTTTTTGCAGAGTGCCTAGCTGTGCATTTTGGCCTCTAGCTCAGTCGGCAACTAGGGAAACCTACCAAACCTGCGCATTTTTGAAAACTAGACAACTAGGGGAATCCAAGATGGGGTGAATTGTGGGGCTCTCACCAGGTTCTGTTACCCAGAATCCTTTGCAAAACTCAAAATTTGGCCCAAAAAACACTTTTTCCTCACATTTCGGTGACAGAAAGTTCTGGAATCTGAGAGGAGCCACACATTTCCTTCCACCCAGCGTTCCCCCAAGTCTACTGATAAAAATGGTACCTCACTTGTGTGGGTAGGCCAAGCACCCGCAACAGGATATGCCCCAAAACACAACGTGGACACATCACATTTTCCCAAAGTAAACAGACCTGCTTTTTGCAGAGTGCCTAGCTGTGGATTTTGTCCTCTAGCTCAGTCGACACCTAGGGAAACATACCAAACCTGCGCATTTTTGAAAACTAGACACCTAGGGGAATTCAAGATGGGGTGACTTGTGGGGCTCTCACCAGGTTCTGTTACCCAGAATCCTTTGCAAACCTCAACATTTGGCCAAAAAAAATGTTTTTCCTCACATTTCAGTGACAGAAAGTCCTGGAGTCTGAGAGGAGCCACAAATTTCCTTCCACCTAACGTTCCCCCAAGTCTACAGATAAAAATGGTACCTCACTTGTGTGGGTAGGCCTAGCGCCTGCAACAGGATATGCCCCAAAACACAACGTGGACACATCACATTTTCCCAAAGAAAACAGACCCGTTTTTTGCAGAGTGCCTAGCTGTGGATTGTGGCCTCTAGCTCAGTCGGCACCTAGGGAAACCTACCAAACCTGCGCATTTTTGAAAACTAGACACCTAGGGGAATCCAAGATGGGGTGCCTTGTGGGGCTCTCACCAGGTTCTGTTACCCAGAATCCTTTGCAAACCTCACAATGTGGCCAAAAAAACACTTTTTCCTCACATTTCGATGACAAAAAGTTCTGGAATCTGAGAGGAGCCACACATTTCCTTCCACCCAGCGTTCCCCCAAGTCTACTGATAAAAATGGTACCTCACTTGTGTGGGTAGGCCTAGCACCCGCAACAGGATATGCCCCAAAACACAACGTGGACACATCACATTTTCCCAAAGTAAACAGACCTGCTTTTTGCAGAGTGCCTAGCTGTGCATTTTGGCCTCTAGCTCAGTCGGCACCTAGGGAAACCTACCAAACCTGCGCATTTTTGAAAACTAGACACCTAGGGGAATTCAAGATGGGGTGACTTGTGGGGCTCTCACCAGGTTCTGTTACCCAGAATCCTTTGCAAACCTCAAAATTTGGCCAAAAAAACTGTTTTTCCTCACATTTCGGTGACAGAAAGTCCTGGAGTCTGAGAGGAGCCACAAATTTCCTTCCACCTAGCGTTCCCCCAAGTCTACTGATAAAAATGGTACCTCACTTGTGCGGGTAGGCCTAGCGCCCGCAACAGGATATCCCCCAAAACACAACGTGGACACATCACATTTTCCCAAAGAAAACAGACCTTTTTTTTGCAGAGTGCCTAGCTGTGCATTTTGGCCTCTAGCTCAGTCGGCAACTAGGGAAACCTACCAAACCTGCGCATTTTTGAAAACTAGACAACTAGGGGAATCCAAGATGGGGTGAATTGTGGGGCTCTCACCAGGTTCTGTTACCCAGAATCCTTTGCAAACCTCAAAATTTGGCCCAAAAAACACTTTTTCCTCACATTTAGGTGACAGAAAGTTCTGGAATCTGAGAGGAGCCACACATTTCCTTCCACCCAGCGTTCCCCCAAGTCTACTGATAAAAATGGTACCTCACTTGTGTGGGTAGGCCAAGCACCCGCAACAGGATATGCCCCAAAACACAACGTGGACACATCACATTTTCCCAAAGTAAACAGACCTGCTTTTTGCAGAGTGCCTAGCTGTGGATTTTGTCCTCTAGCTCAGTCGACACCAAGGGAAACATACCAAACCTGCGCATTTTTGAAAACTAGACACCTAGGGGAATTCAAGATGGGGTGACTTGTGGGGCTCTCACCAGGTTCTGTTACCCAGAATCCTTTGCAAACCTCAACATTTGGCCAAAAAAAATGTTTTTCCTCACATTTCAGTGACAGAAAGTCCTGGAGTCTGAGAGGAGCCACAAATTTCCTTCCACCTAACGTTCCCCCAAGTCTACAGATAAAAATGGTACCTCACTTGTGTGGGTAGGCCTAGCGCCTGCAACAGGATATGCCCCAAAACACAACGTGGACACATCACATTTTCCCAAAGAAAACAGACCCGTTTTTTGCAGAGTGCCTAGCTGTGGATTGTGGCCTCTAGCTCAGTCGGCACCTAAGGAAACCTACCAAACCTGCGCATTTTTGAAAACTAGACACCTAGGGGAATCCAAGATGGGGTGCCTTGTGGGGCTCTCACCAGGTTCTGTTACCCAGAATCCTTTGCAAACCTCACAATGTGGCCAAAAAAACACTTTTTCCTCACATTTCGATGACAAAAAGTTCTGGAATCTGAGAGGAGCCACACATTTCCTTCCACCCATCGTTCCCCCAAGTCTCCCGATAAAAATGGTACCTCACTTGTGCGGGTAGGCCTAGCGCCCGCAACAGGATATCCCCCAAAACACAACGTGGATACATCACATTTTCCCAAAGAAAACAGACCTTTTTTTTGCAGAGTGCATAGCTGTGCATTTTGGCCTCTAGCTCAGTCGGCACCTAGGGAAACCTACCAAACCTGCGCATTTTTGAAAACTAGCCCCCCAGGGGAATTCAAGATAAGGTGACTTGTGGGGCTCTCACCAGGTTCTGTTACCCAGAATCCTTTGCAAACCTCAAAATTTGGCCAAAAAAACTGATTTTCCTCACATTTCGGTGACAGAAAGTCCTGGAGTCTGAGAGGAGCCACAAATTTCCTTCCACCTAGCGTTCCCCCTAGTCTACTGATAAAAATGGTACCTCACTTGTGTGGGTAGGCCTAGCGCCTGCAACAGGATATGCCCCAAAACACAACGTGGACACATCACATTTTCCCAAAGAAAACACACCTTTTTTTTCCAGAGTGCCTAGCTGTGCATTTTGGCCTCTAGCTCAGTCAGCACCTAGGGAAACCTACCAAACCTGCGCATTTTTGAAAACTAGACACCTAGGGGAATCCAAGATGGGGTGACTTGTGGGGCTCTCACCAGGTTCTGTTACCCAGAATCCTTTGTAAACCTCAAAATCTGGCCCAAAAAACACTTTTTCCTCACATTTCGGTGACTGAAAGTTCTGGAATCTGAGAGGAGCCACAAATTTCCTTCCACCCAGCGTTCCCCCAAGTCTACTGATAAAAATGGTACCTCACTTGTGTGGGTAGGCCTAGCGACTGCAACAGGATATGCCCCAAAACACAACGTGGACACATCACATTTTCCCAAAGTAAACAGACCTGCTTTTTGCAGAGTGCCTAGCTGTGCATTTTGGCCTCTAGCTCAGTCGGCACCTAGGGAAACCTACCAAACCTGCGCATTTTTGAAAACTAGATACCTAGGGGAATCCAAGATGGGGTGCCTTGTGGGGCTCTTACCAGGTTCTGTTACCCAGAATCCTTTGCAAACCTCACAAGGTGGCCAAAAAAACACTTTTTCCTCACATTTCGATGACAAAAAGTTCTGGAATCTGAGAGGAGCCACACATTTCCTTCCACCCAGCGTTCCCCCAAGTCTACTGATAAAAATGGTACCTCACTTGTGTGGGTAGGCCTAGCACCCGCAACAGGATATGCCCCAAAACACAACGTGGACACATCACATTTTCCCAAAGTAAACAGACCTGCTTTTTGCAGAGTGCCTAGCTGTGCATTTTGGCCTCTAGCTCAGTCGGCACCTAGGGAAACCTACCAAACCTGCGCATTTTTGAAAACTAGACACCTAGGGGAATTCAAGATGGGGTGACTTGTGGGGCTCTCACCAGGTTCTGTTACCCAGAATCCTTTGCAAACCTCAAAATTTGGCCAAAAAAACTGTTTTTCCTCACATTTCGGTGACAGAAAGTCCTGGAGTCTGAGAGGAGCCACAAATTTCCTTCCACCTAGCGTTCCCCCAAGTCTACTGATAAAAATGGTACCTCACTTGTGCGGGTAGGCCTAGCGCCCGCAACAGGATATCCCCCAAAACACAACGTGGACACATCACATTTTCCAAAAGAAAACAGACCTTTTTTTTGCAGAGTGCCTAGCTGTGCATTTTGGCCTCTAGCTCAGTCGGCAACTAGGGAAACCTACCAAACCTGCGCATTTTTGAAAACTAGACAACTAGGGGAATCCAAGATGGGGTGAATTGTGGGGCTCTCACCAGGTTCTGTTACCCAGAATCCTTTGCAAACCTCAAAATTTGGCCCAAAAAACACTTTTTCCTCACATTTAGGTGACAGAAAGTTCTGGAATCTGAGAGGAGCCACACATTTCCTTCCACCCAGCGTTCCCCCAAGTCTACTGATAAAAATGGTACCTCACTTGTGTGGGTAGGCCAAGCACCCGCAACAGGATATGCCCCAAAACACAACGTGGACACATCACATTTTCCCAAAGTAAACAGACCTGCTTTTTGCAGAGTGCCTAGCTGTGGATTTTGTCCTCTAGCTCAGTCGACACCTAGGGAAACATACCAAACCTGTGCATTTTTGAAAACTAGACACCTAGGGAAATTCAAGATGGGGTGACTTGTGGGGCTCTCACCAGGTTCTGTTACCCAGAATCCTTTGCAAACCTCAACATTTGGCCAAAAAAAATGTTTTTCCTCACATTTCAGTGACAGAAAGTCCTGGAGTCTGAGAGCAGCCACAAATGTCCTTCCACCTAACGTTCCCCCAAGTCTACAGATAAAAATGGTACCTCACTTGTGTGGGTAGGCCTAGCGCCTGCAACAGGATATGCCCCAAAACACAACGTGGACACATCACATTTTCCCAAAGAAAACAGACCCGTTTTCTGCAGAGTGCCTAGCTGTGGATTTTGGCCTCTAGCTCAGTCGGCACCTAGGGAAACCTACCAAACCTGCGCATTTTTGAAAACTAGACACCTAGGGGAATCCAAGATGGGGTGCCTTGTGGGGCTCTCACCAGGTTCTGTTACCCAGAATCCTTTGCAAACCTCACAATGTGGCCAAAAAAACACTTTTTCCTCACATTTCGATGACAAAAAGTTCTGGAATCTGAGAGGAGCCACACATTTCCTTCCACCCATCGTTCCCCCAAGTCTCCCGATAAAAATGGTACCTCACTTGTGCGGGTAGGCCTAGCGCCCGCAACAGGATATCCCCCAAAACACAACGTGGATACATCACATTTTCCCAAAGAAAACAGACCTTTTTTTTGCAGAGTGCATAGCCGTGCATTTTGGCCTCTAGCTCAGTCGGCACCTAGGGAAACCTACCAAACCTGCGCATTTTTTAAAACTAGCCCCCCAGGGGAATTCAAGATAAGGTGACTTGTGGGGCTCTCACCAGGTTCTGTTACCCAGAATCCTTTGCAAACCTCAAAATTTGGCCAAAAAAACTGATTTTCCTCACATTTCGGTGACAGAAAGTCCTGGAGTCTGAGAGGAGCCACAAATTTCCTTCCACCTAGCGTTCCCCCAAGTCTACTGATAAAAATGGTACCTCACTTGTGTGGGTAGGCCTAGCGCCTGCAACAGGATATGCCCCAAAACACAACATGGACACATCACATTTTCCCAAAGAAAACACACCTTTTTTTTCCAGAGTGCCTAGCTGTGCATTTTGGCCTCTAGCTCAGTCAGCACCTAGGGAAACCTACCAAACCTGCGCATTTTTGAAAACTAGACACCTAGGGGAATCCAAGATGGGGTGACTTGTGGGGCTCTCACCAGGTTCTGTTACCCAGAATCCTTTGTAAACCTCAAAATCTGGCCCAAAAAACACTTTTTCCTCACATTTCGGTGACTGAAAGTTCTGGAATCTGAGAGGAGCCACAAATTTCCTTCCACCCAGCGTTCCCCCAAGTCTACTGATAAAAATGGTACCTCACTTGTGTGGGTAGGCCTAGCGACTACAACAGGATATGCCCCAAAACACAACGTGGACACATCACATTTTCCCAAAGTAAACAGACCTGCTTTTTGCAGAGTGCCTAGCTGTGCATTTTGGCCTCTAGCTCAGTCGGCACCTAGGGAAACCTACCAAACCTGCGCATTTTTGAAAACTAGACACCTAGTGGAATCCAAGATGGGGTGACTTGTGGGGCTCTCACCAGGTTCTGTTACCCAGAATTCTTTGCAAACCTCAAAATCTGACCAAAAAAACACTTGTTCCTCACATTTCGGTGACTGAAAGTTCTGCAATCTGAGAGGAGCCACAAATTTCCTTCCACCCAGCGTTCCCCCAAGTCTACTGATAAAAATGGTACCTCACTTGTGTGGGTAGGCCTAGCGCCTGTAACAGGATATGCCCCAAAACACAACGTGGACACATCACATTTTCCCAAAGAAAACAGACCTTTTTTTTGCAGAGTGCCTAGCTGTGCATTTTTGCCTCTAGCTCAGTCGGCACCAAGGGAAACCTACCAAACCTGCGCATTTTTGAAAACTAGACACCTAGGGGAATCCAAGATGGGGTGACTTGTGGGGCTCTCACCAGGTTCTGTTACCCAGAATCCTTTGCAAACCTCAAAATTTGGCCCAAAAAACACTTTTTCCTCACATTTAGGTGACAGAAAGTTCTGGAATCTGAGAGGAGCCACACATTTCCTTCCACCCAGCGTTCCCCCAAGTGTACTGATAAAAATGGTACCTCACTTGTGTGGGTAGGCCTAGCACCCGCAACAGGATATGCCCCAAAACACAACGTGGACACATCACATTTTCCCAAAGTAAACAGACCTGCTTTTTGCAGAGTGCCTAGCTGTGCATTTTGGCCTCTAGCTCAGTCGGCACCTAGGGAAACCTACCAAACCTGCGCATTTTTGAAAACTAGACATCTAGGGGAATTCAAGATGGGGTGACTTGTGGGGCTCTCACCAGGTTCTGTTACCCAGAATCCTTTGCAAACCTCAAAATTTGGCCAAAAAAACTGTTTTTCCTCACATTTCGGTGACAGAAAGTCCTGGAGTCTGAGAGGAGCCACAAATTTCCTTCCACCTAGCGTTCCCCCAAGTCTACTGATAAAAATGGTACCTCACTTGTGCGGGTAGGCCTAGCGCCCGCAACAGGATATCCCCCAAAACACAACGTGGACACATCACATTTTCCCAAAGAAAACAGACCTTTTATTTGCAAAGTGCATAGCTGTGCATTTTGGCATCTAGCTCAGTCGGCAACTAGGGAAACCTACCAAACCTGCGCATTTTTGAAAACTAGACACCTGGGGGAATCCAAGATGGGGTGACTTGTGGGGCTCTCACCAGGTTCTGTTACCCAGAATCCTTTGCAAACCTCAAAATTTGGCCAAAAAAACAGTTTTTCCTCACATTTTGGTGACAGAAAGTTCTGGAACCTGAGAGGAGCCACAAATTTCCTTCCACCCATCGTTCCCCCAAGTCTCCCGATAACAATTGTACCTCACTTGTGCGGGTAGGCCTAGCGCCCGCAACAGGTTATGCCCCAAAACACAAAGTGGACACATCACATTTTCCCAGAGAAAACAGACCTGTTTTTTGCAGAGTGCCTAGCTGTGGATTTTGTCCTCTAGCTCAGTCGACACCTAGGGAAACATACCAAACCTGCGCATTTTTGAAAACTAGACACCTAGGGGAATCCAAGATGGGGTGACTTGTGGGGCTCTCACCAGGTTCTGTTACCCAGAATTCTTTGAAAACCTCAAAATCTGGCCAAAAAAACACTTTTTCCTCACATTTCGGTGACTGAAAGTTCTGGAATCTGAGAGGAGCCACAAATTTCCTTCCACCCATCGTTCCCCCAAGTCTCCCGATAAAAATGGTACCTCACGTGTGCGGGTACGCCTAGCGTCTGCGACAGGTTATGCCCCAAAACACAACATGGACACATCACATTTTCCCAGAATAAACAGACCTGTTTTTTGCAGAGTGCCTAGCTGTGGATTTTGTCCTCTAGCTCAGTCGACACCTAGGGAAACCTACCAAACCTGCGCATTTTTGAAAACTAGACACCTAGGGGAATCCAAGATGGGGTGACTTGTGCAGCTCTCACCAGTTTCTGTTACCCAGAATCCTTTGCAAACCTCAAAATCTGGCCAAAAAAACACTTTTTCCTCACATTTCGGTGACAGAAAGTTCTGGAATCTGAGAGGAGCCACAAATTTCCTTCCACCCATCGTTCCCCTAGTCTGCCGATAAAAATGGTACCTCACTTGTGTGGGTAGGCCTCGCGCCCGCTACAGGATATGCCCCAAAACACAACATGGACACATCACATTTTCCCAAAGAAAACAGACCTGTTTTTTGCAGTGTGCCTAGCTGTGCATTTTGCCCTCTAGCTTACTTGGCACCTAGGGAAACCTACCAAACCTGTGCATTTGTGAAAACTAGACACCTGGGGAATCCAAGATGGGGTGACTTGTAGGGCTCTCACCAGGTTCTGTTACCCAGAATCCTTTGCAAACCTCAAAATTTGGCCCAAAAAACACTTTTTCCTCACATTTCGGTGACAGAAAGTTCTGGAATCTGAGAGGAGCCACAAATTTCCTTCCACCCATCGTTCCCCCTAGTCTCCCGATAAAAATGGTACCTCACTTGTGTGGGTAGGCCTAGCGCCCGCTACAGGATATGTCCCAAAACACAACATGGACACATCACATTTTCCCAAAGAAAACAGACCTGTTTTTTGCAGAGTGCCTAGCTGTGCATTTTGCCCTCTAGCTTACTTGGCACCTAGGGAAACCTACCAAACCTGTGCATTTGTGAAAACTAGACACCTAGGGGAATCCAAGATGGGGTGACTTGTAGGGCTCTCACCAGGTTCTGTTACCCAGAATCCTTTGCAAACCTCAAAATTTGGCCCAAAAAACACTTTTTCCTCACATTTCGGTGACAGAAAGTTCTGGAATCTGAGAGGAGCCACAAATTTCCTTCCACCCATCGTTCCGCCAAGTCTCCCGATAAAAATGGTACCTCACTTGTGTGGGTAGGCCTAGCGCCCGCAACAGGATATGCCCCAAAACACAACGTGGACACATCACATTTTCCCAAAGAAATCACACCTGTTTTTTGCAAAGTGCCTAGCTGTGGATTTTGGCCTCTAGCTCAGCCGGCACCTAGGAAAACCTACCAAACTTGCGCATTTTTGAAAACTAGACAACTAGGGGAATCCAAGATGGGGTGAATTGTGGGGCTTTCACCAGGTTCTGTTACCCAGAATCCTTTGCAAACCTCAAAATTTGGCCAAAAAAACACTTTTTCCTCACATTTCGGTGACAGAAAGTCCTGGAGTCTGAGAGGAGCCACAAATTTCCTTCCACCTAACGTTCCCCCAAGTCTACAGATAAAAATGGTACCTCATTTGTGTGGGTAGGCCTAGCGCCTGCAACAGGATATGCCCCAAAACACAACGTGGACACATCACATTTTCCCAAAGAAAACAGACCTGTTTTTTGCAGAGTGCCTAGCTGTGGATTTTGGCCTCTAGCTCAGTCGGCACCTAGGGAAACCTACCAAACCTGCGCATTTTTGAAAACTAGATACCTAGGGGAATCCAAGATGGGGTGCCTTGTGGGGCTCTTACCAGGTTCTGTTACCCAGAATCCTTTGCAAACCTCACAAGGTGGCCAAAAAAACACTTTTTCCTCACATTTCGATGACAAAAAGTTCTGGAATCTGAGAGGAGCCACACATTTCCTTCCACCCATCGTTCCCCCAAGTCTCCCGATAAAAATGGTACCTCACTTGTGCGGGTAGGCCTAGCACCCGCAACAGGATATCCCCCAAAACACAACGTGGATACATCACATTTTCCCAAAGAAAACAGACCTTTTTTTTGCAGAGTGCCTAGCTGTGGATTTTGTCCTCTAGCTCAGTCGACACCTAGGGAAACATACCAAACCTGCGCATTTTTGAAAACTAGACACCTAGGGGAATTCAAGATGGGGTGACTTGTGGGGCTCTCACCAGGTTCTGTTACCCAGAATCCTTTGCAAACCTCAACATTTGGCCAAAAAAAATGTTTTTCCTCACATTTCAGTGACAGAAAGTCCTGGAGTCTGAGAGGAGCCACAAATTTCCTTCCACCTAACGTTCCCCCAAGTCTACAGATAAAAATGGTACCTCACTTGTGTGCGTAGGCCTAGCGCCTGCAACAGGATATGCCCCAAAACACAACGTGGACACATCACATTTTCCCAAAGAAAACAGACCCGTTTTTTGCAGAGTGCCTAGCTGTGGATTTTGGCCTCTAGCTCAGTCGGCACCTAGGGAAACCTACCAAACCTGCGCATTTTTTAAAACTAGACACCTAGGGGAATCCAAGATGGGGTGCCTTGTGGGGCTCTCACCAGGTTCTGTTACCCAGAATCCTTTGCAAACCTCACAATGTGGCCAAAAAAACACTTTTTCCTCACATTTCGATGACAAAAAGTTCTGGAATCTGAGAGGAGCCACACATTTCCTTCCACCCATCGTTCCCCCAAGTCTCCCGATAAAAATGGTACCTCACTTGTGCGGGTAGGCCTAGCGCCCGCAACAGGATATCCCCCAAAACACAACGTGGATACATCACATTTTCCCAAAGAAAACAGACCTTTTTTTTGCAGAGTGCATAGCCGTGCATTTTGGCCTCTAGCTCAGTCGGCACCTAGGGAAACCTACCAAACCTGCGCATTTTTGAAAACTAGCCCCCCAGGGGAATTCAAGATAAGGTGACTTGTGGGGCTCTCACCAGGTTCTGTTACCCAGAATCCTTTGCAAACCTCAAAATTTGGCCAAAAAAACTGATTTTCCTCACATTTCGGTGACAGAAAGTCCTGGAGTCTGAGAGGAGCCACAAATTTCCTTCCACCTAGCGTTCCCCCAAGTCTACTGATAAAAATGGTACCTCACTTGTGTGGGTAGGCCTAGCGCCTGCAACAGGATATGCCCCAAAACACAACATGGACACATCACATTTTCCCAAAGAAAACACACCTTTTTTTTCCAGAGTGCCTAGCTGTGCATTTTGGCCTCTAGCTCAGTCAGCACCTAGGGAAACCTACCAAACCTGCGCATTTTTGAAAACTAGACACCTAGGGGAATCCAAGATGGGGTGACTTGTGGGGCTCTCACCAGGTTCTGTTACCCAGAATCCTTTGTAAACCTCAAAATCTGGCCCAAAAAACACTTTTTCCTCACATTTCGGTGACTGAAAGTTCTGGAATCTGAGAGGAGCCACAAATTTCCTTCCACCCAGCGTTCCCCCAAGTCTACTGATAAAAATGGTACCTCACTTGTGTGGGTAGGCCTAGCGACTGCAACAGGATATGCCCCAAAACACAACGTGGACACATCACATTTTCCCAAAGTAAACAGACCTGCTTTTTGCAGAGTGCCTAGCTGTGCATTTTGGCCTCTAGCTCAGTCGGCACCTAGGGAAACCTACCAAACCTGCGCATTTTTGAAAACTAGACACCTAGGGGAATCCAAGATGGGGTGACTTGTGGGGCTCTCACCAGGTTCTGTTACCCAGAATTCTTTGCAAACCTCAAAATCTGACCAAAAAAACACTTGTTCCTCACATTTCGGTGACTGAAAGTTCTGCAATCTGAGAGGAGCCACAAATTTCCTTCCACCCAGCGTTCCCCCAAGTCTACTGATAAAAATGGTACCTCACTTGTGTGGGTAGGCCTAGCGCCTGTAACAGGATATGCCCCAAAACACAACGTGGACACATCACATTTTCCCAAAGAAAACAGACCTTTTTTTTGCAGAGTGCCTAGCTGTGCATTTTGGCCTCTAGCTCAGTCGGCACCAAGGGAAACCTACCAAACCTGCGCATTTTTGAAAACTAGACACCTAGGGGAATCCAAGATGGGGTGACTTGTGGGGCTCTCACCAGGTTCTGTTACCCAGAATCCTTTGCAAACCTCAAAATTTGGCCCAAAAAACACTTTTTCCTCACATTTAGGTGACAGAAAGTTCTGGAATCTGAGAGGAGCCACACATTTCCTTCCACCCAGCGTTCCCCCAAGTCTACTGATAAAAATGGTACCTCACTTGTGTGGGTAGGCCTAGCACCCGCAACGGGATATGCCCCAAAACACAACGTGGACACATCACATTTTCCCAAAGTAAACAGACCTGCTTTTTGCAGAGTGCCTAGCTGTGCATTTTGGCCTCTAGCTCAGTCGGCACCTAGGGAAACCTACCAAACCTGCGCATTTTTGAAAACTAGACACCTAGGGGAATTCAAGATGGGGTGACTTGTGGGGCTCTCACCAGGTTCTGTTACCCAGAATCCTTTGCAAACCTCAAAATTTGGCCAAAAAAACTGTTTTTCCTCACATTTCGGTGACAGAAAGTCCTGGAGTCTGAGAGGAGCCACAAATTTCCTTCCACCTAGCGTTCCCCCAAGTCTACTGATAAAAATGGTACCTCACTTGTGCGGGTAGGCCTAGCGCCCGCAACAGGATATCCCCCAAAACACAACGTGGACACATCACATTTTCCCAAAGAAAACAGACCTTTTATTTGCAAAGTGCATAGCTGTGCATTTTGGCATCTAGCTCAGTCGGCAACTAGGGAAACCTACCAAACCTGCGCATTTTTGAAAACTAGACACCTAGGGGAATCCAAGATGGGGTGACTTGTGGGGCTCTCACCAGGTTCTGTTACCCAGAATCCTTTGCAAACCTCAAAATTTGGCCAAAAAAACAGTTTTTCCTCACATTTTGGTGACAGAAAGTTCTGGAACCTGAGAGGAGCCACAAATTTCCTTCCACCCATCGTTCCCCCAAGTCTCCCGATAACAATTGTACCTCACTTGTGCGGGTAGGCCTAGCGCCCGCAACAGGTTATGCCCCAAAACACAAAGTGGACACATCACATTTTCCCAGAGAAAACAGACCTGTTTTTTGCAGAGTGCCTAGCTGTGGATTTTGTCCTCTAGCTCAGTCGACACCTAGGGAAACATACCAAACCTGCGCATTTTTGAAAACTAGACACCTAGGGGAATCCAAGATGGGGTGACTTGTGGGGCTCTCACCAGGTTCTGTTACCCAGAATTCTTTGCAAACCTCAAAATCTGGCCAAAAAAACACTTTTTCCTCACATTTCGGTGACTGAAAGTTCTGGAATCTGAGAGGAGCCACAAATTTCCTTCCACCCATCGTTCCCCCAAGTCTCCCGATAAAAATGGTACCTCACGTGTGCGGGTACGCCTAGCGTCTGCGACAGGTTATGCCCCAAAACACAACATGTGCACATCACATTTTCCCAGAGAAAACAGACCTGTTTTTTGCAGAGTGCCTAGCTGTGGATTTTGTCCTCTAGCTCAGTCGACACCTAGGGAAACCTACCAAACCTGCACATTTTTGAAAACTAGACACCTAGGGGAATCCAAGATGGGGTGACTTGTGCAGCTCTCACCAGTTTCTGTTACCCAGAATCCTTTGCAAACCTCAAAATCTGGCCAAAAAAACACTTTTTCCTCACATTTCGGTGACAGAAAGTTCTGGAATCTGAGAGGAGCCACAAATTTCCTTCCACCCATCGTTCCCCCTAGTCTGCCGATAAAAATGGTACCTCACTTGTGTGGGTAGGCCTAGCGCCCGCTACAGGATATGCCCCAAAACACAACATGGACACATCACATTTTCCCAAAGAAAACAGACCTGTTTTTTGCAGAGTGCCTAGCTGTGCATTTTGCCCTCTAGCTTACTTGGCACCTAGGGAAACCTACCAAACCTGTGCATTTGTGAAAACTAGACACCTAGGGGAATCCAAGATGGGGTGACTTGTAGGGCTCTCACCAGGTTCTGTTACCCAGAATCCTTTGCAAACCTCAAAATTTGGCCCAAAAAACACTTTTTCCTCACATTTCGGTGACAGAAAGTTCTGGAATCTGAGAGGAGCCACAAATTTCCTTCCACCCATCGTTCCCCCTAGTCTCCCGATAAAAATGGTACCTCACTTGTGTGGGTAGGCCTAGCGCCCGCTACAGGATATGTCCCAAAACACAACATGGACACATCACATTTTCCCAAAGAAAACAGACCTGTTTTTTGCAGAGTGCCTAGCTGTGCATTTTGCCCTCTAGCTTACTTGGCACCTAGGGAAACCTACCAAACCTGTGCATTTGTGAAAACTAGACACCTAGGGGAATCCAAGATGGGGTGACTTGTAGGGCTCTCACCAGGTTCTGTTACCCAGAATCCTTTGCAAACCTCAAAATTTGGCCAAAAAAACACTTTTTCCTCACATTTCGGTGACAGAAAGTTCTGGAAACTGAGAGGAGCCACACATTTCCTTCCACCCATCGTTCCCCCAAGTCTCCCGATAAAAATGGTACCTCACTTTTGTGGGTAGGCCTAGTGCCCGCTACAGGATATGCCCCAAAACACAACGTGGACACATCACATTTTCCCAAAGAAATCACACCTGTTTTTTGCAAAGTGCCTAGCTGTGGATTTTGGCCTCTAGCTCAGCCGGCACCTAGGAAAACCTACCAAACTTGCGCATTTTTGAAAACTAGACAACTAGGGGAATCCAAGATGGGGTGAATTGTGGGGCTTTCACCAGGTTCTGTTACCCAGAATCCTTTGCAAACCTCAAAATTTGGCCAAAAAAACACTTTTTCCTCACATTTCGGTGACAGAAAGTTCTGGAAACTGAGAGGAGCCACACATTTCCTTCCACCCATCGTTCCCCCAAGTCTCCCGATAAAAATGGTACCTCACTTTTGTGGGTAGGCCTAGTGCCCGCTACAGGATATGCCCCAAAACACAACGTGGACACATCACATTTTCCCAAAGAAAACAGACCTGTTTTTTGCAGAGTGCCTAGCTGTGCATTTGTGGCCTCTAGCTTACTTGGCACCTAGGGAAATCTACCAAACCTGTGCATTTGTGAAAACTAGATATCTAGGGGAATCCAAGATGGGGTGACTTGTGGGGCTCTCACCAGGTTCTGTTACCCAGAATCCTTCGCAAACCTCAAAATTTGGCCAAAAAAACACTTTTTCCTCACATTTCCGTGACAGAAAGTTCTGGAATCTGAGAGGAGCCACACATTTCCTTCCACCCAGCGTTCCCCCAAGTCTACTGATAAAAATGGTACCTCACTTTTGTGGGAAGGCCAAGCACCCGCAACAGGATATGCCCCAAAACACAACGTGGACACATCACATTTTCCCAAAGAAAACAGACCTGTTTTTTGCAGAGTGCCTAGCTGTGGATTTTGGCCTCTAGCTCAGTCGGCACCTAGGGAAACCTACCAAACCTGCGCATTTTTGAAAACTAGACACCTAGGGGAATTCAAGATGGGGTGACTTGTGGGGCTCTCACCAGGTTCTGTTACCCAGAATCCTTTGCAAACCTCAACATTTGGCCAAAAAAACTGTTTTTCCTCACATTTCGGTGACAGAAAGTCCTGGAGTCTGAGAGGAGCCACAAATTTCCTTCCACCTAACGTTCCCCCAAGTCTACAGATAAAAATTGTACCTCATTTGTGTGGGTAGGCCTAGCGCCTGCAACAGGATATGCCCCAAAACACAACGTGGACACATCACATTTTCCCAAAGAAAACAGACCTGTTTTTTGCAGAGTGCCTAGCTGTGGATTTTGGCCTCTATCTCAGTCGGCACCTAGGGAAACCTACCAAACCTGCGCATTTTTGAAAACTAGATACCTAGGGGAATCCAAGATGGGGTGCCTTGTGGGGCTCTTACCAGGTTCTGTTACCCAGAATCCTTTGCAAACCTCACAAGGTGGCCAAAAAAACACTTTTTCCTCACATTTCGATGACAAAAAGTTCTGGAATCTGAGAGGAGCCACACATTTCCTTCCACCCATCGTTCCCCCAAGTCTCCCGATAAAAATGGTACCTCACTTGTGCGGGTAGGCCTAGCGCCCGCAACAGGATATCCCCCAAAACACAACGTGGATACATCACATTTTCCCAAAGAAAACAGACCTTTTTTTTGCAGAGTGCATAGCTGTGCATTTTGGCCTCTAGCTCAGTCGTCACCTAGGGAAACCTACCAAACCTGTGCATTTTTTAAAACTAGACACCTAGGGGAATCCAAGATGGGGTGACTTGTGGGGCTCTCACCAGGTTCTGTTACCCAGAATTCTTTGCAAACCTCAAAATCTGGCCAAAAAAACACTTTTTCCTCACATTTCAGTGACAGAAAGTTCTGGAATCTGAGAGGAGACACAAATTTCCTTCCACCCATCGTTCCCCCTAGTCTGCCGATAAAAATGGTACCTCACTTGTGTGGGTAGGCCTAGCGCCCGCTACAGGATATGCCCCAAAACACAACATGGACACATCACATTTTCCCAAATAAAACAGACCTGTTTTTTGCAGAGTGCCTAGCTGTGCATTTTGCCCTCTAGCTTACTTGGCACCTAGGGAAACCTACCAAACCTGTGCATTTGTGAAAACTAGACACCTAGGGGAATCCAAGATGGGGTGACTTGTAGGGCTCTCACCAGGTTCTGTTACCCAGAATCCTTTGCAAACCTCAAAATTTGGCCCAAAAAACTCTTTTTCCTCACATTTCGGTGACAGAAAGTTCTGGAATCTGAGAGGAGCCACAAATTTCCTTCCACCCATCGTTCCCCCAAGTCTCCCGATAAAAATGGTACCTCACTTGTGTGGGTAGGCCTAGCGCCCGCAACAGGATATGCCCCAAAACACAACGTGGACACATCACATTTTCCCAAAGAAATCACACCTGTTTTTGCAAAGTGCCTAGCTGTGGATTTTGGCCTCTAGCTCAGCCGGCACCTAGGGAAACCTACCAAACTTGCGCATTTTTGAAAACTAGACACCTATGGGAATCCAAGATGGGGTGAATTGTGGGGCTTTCACCAGGTTCTGTTACCCAGAATCCTTTGCAAACCTCAACATTTGGCCAAAAAAACACTTTTTCCTCACATTTCGGTGACAGAAAGTTCTGGAAACTGAGAGGAGCCACACATTTCCTTCCACCCATCGTTCCCCCAAGTCTCCCGATAAAAATGGTACCTCACTTTTGTGGGTAGGCCTAGTGCCCGCTACAGGATATGCCCCAAAACACAACGTGGACACATCACATTTTCCCAAAGAAAACAGACCTGTTTTTTGCAGAGTGCCTAGCTGTGCATTTGTGGCCTCTAGCTTACTTGGCACCTAGGGAAACCTACCAAACCTGTGCATTTGTGAAAACTAGACACCTAGGGGAATCCAAGATGGGGTGACTTGTGGGGCTCTCACCAAGTTCTGTTACCCAGAATCCTTTGCAAACCTCAAAATTTGGCCCAAAAAACACTTTTTCCTCACATTTCGGTGACAGAAAGTTCTGGAATCTGAGAGGAGCCACAAATTTCCTTCCACCCAGCGTTCCCCCAAGTCGCCCGATAAAAATGTTACCTCACTTGTGTGGGTAGGCCTAGCACCCACTACAGGATATGCCCCAAAACACAACGTGGACACATCACATTTTCCCAAAGAAAACAGACCTGTTTTTTGCAGAGTGCCTAGCTGTGCATTTTGCCCTCTAGCTTACTTGGCACCTAGGGAAACCTACCAAACCTGTGCATTTGTGAAAACTAGACACCTAGGGGAATCCAAGATGGGGTGACTTGTGGGGCTCTCACCAGGTTCTGTTACCCAGAATCCTTTGCAAACCTCAAAATTTGGCCAAAAAACACTTTTTCCTCACATTTCGGTGACAGAAAGTTCTGGAATCTGAGAGGAGCCACAAATTTCTTTCCACCCATCGTTCCCCCAAGACTCCCGATAAAAATGGTACCTCACTTGTGTGGGTAGGCCTAGCGCCCGCTACAGGATATGCCCCAAAACACAACGTGGACACATCACATTTTCCCAAAGAAAACAGAACTGTTTTTTACAGAGTGCCTAGCTGTGCATTTTGGCCTCTAGCTCAGTCGGCACCTAGGGAAACCTACCAAACCTGCACATTTTTGAAAACTAGACACCTAGGGGAATCCAAGATGGGGTGACTTGTGGGGCTCTCACCAGGTTCTGTTACCCAGAATCCTTTGCAAACCTCAAAATTTGGCCAAAAAAACATTTTTCCTCACATTTCGGTGACTGAAAGTTCTGCAATCTGAGAGGAGCCACAAATTTCCTTCCACCCAGCGTTCCCCCAAGTCTACTGATAAAAATGGTACCTCACTTGTGTGGGTAGGCCTAGCGCCTGTAACAGGATATGCCCCAAAACACAACGTGGACACATCACATTTTCCCAAAGAAAACAGACCTTTTTTTTGCAGAGTGCCTAGCTGTGCATTTTTGCCTCTAGCTCAGTCGGCACCAAGGGAAACCTACCAAACCTGCGCATTTTTGAAAACTAGACACCTAGGGGAATCCAAGATGGGGTGACTTGTGGGGCTCTCACCAGGTTCTGTTACCCAGAATCCTTTGCAAACCTCAAAATTTGGCCCAAAAAACACTTTTTCCTCACATTTAGGTGACAGAAAGTTCTGGAATCTGAGAGGAGCCACACATTTCCTTCCACCCAGCGTTCCCCCAAGTGTACTGATAAAAATGGTACCTCACTTGTGTGGGTAGGCCTAGCACCCGCAACAGGATATGCCCCAAAACACAACGTGGACACATCACATTTTCCCAAAGTAAACAGACCTGCTTTTTGCAGAGTGCCTAGCTGTGCATTTTGGCCTCTAGCTCAGTCGGCACCTAGGGAAACCTACCAAACCTGCGCATTTTTGAAAACTAGACATCTAGGGGAATTCAAGATGGGGTGACTTGTGGGGCTCTCACCAGGTTCTGTTACCCAGAATCCTTTGCAAACCTCAAAATTTGGCCAAAAAAACTGTTTTTCCTCACATTTCGGTGACAGAAAGTCCTGGAGTCTGAGAGGAGCCACAAATTTCCTTCCACCTAGCGTTCCCCCAAGTCTACTGATAAAAATGGTACCTCACTTGTGCGGGTAGGCCTAGCGCCCGCAACAGGATATCCCCCAAAACACAACGTGGACACATCACATTTTCCCAAAGAAAACAGACCTTTTATTTGCAAAGTGCATAGCTGTGCATTTTGGCATCTAGCTCAGTCGGCAACTAGGGAAACCTACCAAACCTGCGCATTTTTGAAAACTAGACACCTGGGGGAATCCAAGATGGGGTGACTTGTGGGGCTCTCACCAGGTTCTGTTACCCAGAATCCTTTGCAAACCTCAAAATTTGGCCAAAAAAACAGTTTTTCCTCACATTTTGGTGACAGAAAGTTCTGGAACCTGAGAGGAGCCACAAATTTCCTTCCACCCATCGTTCCCCCAAGTCTCCCGATAACAATTGTACCTCACTTGTGCGGGTAGGCCTAGCGCCCGCAACAGGTTATGCCCCAAAACACAAAGTGGACACATCACATTTTCCCAGAGAAAACAGACCTGTTTTTTGCAGAGTGCCTAGCTGTGGATTTTGTCCTCTAGCTCAGTCGACACCTAGGGAAACATACCAAACCTGCGCATTTTTGAAAACTAGACACCTAGGGGAATCCAAGATGGGGTGACTTGTGGGGCTCTCACCAGGTTCTGTTACCCAGAATTCTTTGAAAACCTCAAAATCTGGCCAAAAAAACACTTTTTCCTCACATTTCGGTGACTGAAAGTTCTGGAATCTGAGAGGAGCCACAAATTTCCTTCCACCCATCGTTCCCCCAAGTCTCCCGATAAAAATGGTACCTCACGTGTGCGGGTACGCCTAGCGTCTGCGACAGGTTATGCCCCAAAACACAACATGGACACATCACATTTTCCCAGAATAAACAGACCTGTTTTTTGCAGAGTGCCTAGCTGTGGATTTTGTCCTCTAGCTCAGTCGACACCTAGGGAAACCTACCAAACCTGCGCATTTTTGAAAACTAGACACCTAGGGGAATCCAAGATGGGGTGACTTGTGCAGCTCTCACCAGTTTCTGTTACCCAGAATCCTTTGCAAACCTCAAAATCTGGCCAAAAAAACACTTTTTCCTCACATTTCGGTGACAGAAAGTTCTGGAATCTGAGAGGAGCCACAAATTTCCTTCCACCCATCGTTCCCCTAGTCTGCCGATAAAAATGGTACCTCACTTGTGTGGGTAGGCCTCGCGCCCGCTACAGGATATGCCCCAAAACACAACATGGACACATCACATTTTCCCAAAGAAAACAGACCTGTTTTTTGCAGTGTGCCTAGCTGTGCATTTTGCCCTCTAGCTTACTTGGCACCTAGGGAAACCTACCAAACCTGTGCATTTGTGAAAACTAGACACCTGGGGAATCCAAGATGGGGTGACTTGTAGGGCTCTCACCAGGTTCTGTTACCCAGAATCCTTTGCAAACCTCAAAATTTGGCCCAAAAAACACTTTTTCCTCACATTTCGGTGACAGAAAGTTCTGGAATCTGAGAGGAGCCACAAATTTCCTTCCACCCATCGTTCCCCCTAGTCTCCCGATAAAAATGGTACCTCACTTGTGTGGGTAGGCCTAGCGCCCGCTACAGGATATGTCCCAAAACACAACATGGACACATCACATTTTCCCAAAGAAAACAGACCTGTTTTTTGCAGAGTGCCTAGCTGTGCATTTTGCCCTCTAGCTTACTTGGCACCTAGGGAAACCTACCAAACCTGTGCATTTGTGAAAACTAGACACCTAGGGGAATCCAAGATGGGGTGACTTGTAGGGCTCTCACCAGGTTCTGTTACCCAGAATCCTTTGCAAACCTCAAAATTTGGCCCAAAAAACACTTTTTCCTCACATTTCGGTGACAGAAAGTTCTGGAATCTGAGAGGAGCCACAAATTTCCTTCCACCCATCGTTCCGCCAAGTCTCCCGATAAAAATGGTACCTCACTTGTGTGGGTAGGCCTAGCGCCCGCAACAGGATATGCCCCAAAACACAACGTGGACACATCACATTTTCCCAAAGAAATCACACCTGTTTTTTGCAAAGTGCCTAGCTGTGGATTTTGGCCTCTAGCTCAGCCGGCACCTAGGAAAACCTACCAAACTTGCGCATTTTTGAAAACTAGACAACTAGGGGAATCCAAGATGGGGTGAATTGTGGGGCTTTCACCAGGTTCTGTTACCCAGAATCCTTTGCAAACCTCAAAATTTGGCCAAAAAAACACTTTTTCCTCACATTTCGGTGACAGAAAGTCCTGGAGTCTGAGAGGAGCCACAAATTTCCTTCCACCTAACGTTCCCCCAAGTCTACAGATAAAAATGGTACCTCATTTGTGTGGGTAGGCCTAGCGCCTGCAACAGGATATGCCCCAAAACACAACGTGGACACATCACATTTTCCCAAAGAAAACAGACCTGTTTTTTGCAGAGTGCCTAGCTGTGGATTTTGGCCTCTAGCTCAGTCGGCACCTAGGGAAACCTACCAAACCTGCGCATTTTTGAAAACTAGATACCTAGGGGAATCCAAGATGGGGTGCCTTGTGGGGCTCTTACCAGGTTCTGTTACCCAGAATCCTTTGCAAACCTCACAAGGTGGCCAAAAAAACACTTTTTCCTCACATTTCGATGACAAAAAGTTCTGGAATCTGAGAGGAGCCACACATTTCCTTCCACCCATCGTTCCCCCAAGTCTCCCGATAAAAATGGTACCTCACTTGTGCGGGTAGGCCTAGCACCCGCAACAGGATATCCCCCAAAACACAACGTGGATACATCACATTTTCCCAAAGAAAACAGACCTTTTTTTTGCAGAGTGCCTAGCTGTGGATTTTGTCCTCTAGCTCAGTCGACACCTAGGGAAACATACCAAACCTGCGCATTTTTGAAAACTAGACACCTAGGGGAATTCAAGATGGGGTGACTTGTGGGGCTCTCACCAGGTTCTGTTACCCAGAATCCTTTGCAAACCTCAACATTTGGCCAAAAAAAATGTTTTTCCTCACATTTCAGTGACAGAAAGTCCTGGAGTCTGAGAGGAGCCACAAATTTCCTTCCACCTAACGTTCCCCCAAGTCTACAGATAAAAATGGTACCTCACTTGTGTGCGTAGGCCTAGCGCCTGCAACAGGATATGCCCCAAAACACAACGTGGACACATCACATTTTCCCAAAGAAAACAGACCCGTTTTTTGCAGAGTGCCTAGCTGTGGATTTTGGCCTCTAGCTCAGTCGGCACCTAGGGAAACCTACCAAACCTGCGCATTTTTTAAAACTAGACACCTAGGGGAATCCAAGATGGGGTGCCTTGTGGGGCTCTCACCAGGTTCTGTTACCCAGAATCCTTTGCAAACCTCACAATGTGGCCAAAAAAACACTTTTTCCTCACATTTCGATGACAAAAAGTTCTGGAATCTGAGAGGAGCCACACATTTCCTTCCACCCATCGTTCCCCCAAGTCTCCCGATAAAAATGGTACCTCACTTGTGCGGGTAGGCCTAGCGCCCGCAACAGGATATCCCCCAAAACACAACGTGGATACATCACATTTTCCCAAAGAAAACAGACCTTTTTTTTGCAGAGTGCATAGCCGTGCATTTTGGCCTCTAGCTCAGTCGGCACCTAGGGAAACCTACCAAACCTGCGCATTTTTGAAAACTAGCCCCCCAGGGGAATTCAAGATAAGGTGACTTGTGGGGCTCTCACCAGGTTCTGTTACCCAGAATCCTTTGCAAACCTCAAAATTTGGCCAAAAAAACTGATTTTCCTCACATTTCGGTGACAGAAAGTCCTGGAGTCTGAGAGGAGCCACAAATTTCCTTCCACCTAGCGTTCCCCCAAGTCTACTGATAAAAATGGTACCTCACTTGTGTGGGTAGGCCTAGCGCCTGCAACAGGATATGCCCCAAAACACAACATGGACACATCACATTTTCCCAAAGAAAACACACCTTTTTTTTCCAGAGTGCCTAGCTGTGCATTTTGGCCTCTAGCTCAGTCAGCACCTAGGGAAACCTACCAAACCTGCGCATTTTTGAAAACTAGACACCTAGGGGAATCGAAGATGGGGTGACTTGTGGGGCTCTCACCAGGTTCTGTTACCCAGAATCCTTTGTAAACCTCAAAATCTGGCCCAAAAAACACTTTTTCCTCACATTTCGGTGACTGAAAGTTCTGGAATCTGAGAGGAGCCACAAATTTCCTTCCACCCAGCGTTCCCCCAAGTCTACTGATAAAAATGGTACCTCACTTGTGTGGGTAGGCCTAGCGACTGCAACAGGATATGCCCCAAAACACAACGTGGACACATCACATTTTCCCAAAGTAAACAGACCTGCTTTTTGCAGAGTGCCTAGCTGTGCATTTTGGCCTCTAGCTCAGTCGGCACCTAGGGAAACCTACCAAACCTGCGCATTTTTGAAAACTAGACACCTAGGGGAATCCAAGATGGGGTGACTTGTGGGGCTCTCACCAGGTTCTGTTACCCAGAATTCTTTGCAAACCTCAAAATCTGACCAAAAAAACACTTGTTCCTCACATTTCGGTGACTGAAAGTTCTGCAATCTGAGAGGAGCCACAAATTTCCTTCCACCCAGCGTTCCCCCAAGTCTACTGATAAAAATGGTACCTCACTTGTGTGGGTAGGCCTAGCGCCTGTAACAGGATATGCCCCAAAACACAACGTGGACACATCACATTTTCCCAAAGAAAACAGACCTTTTTTTTGCAGAGTGCCTAGCTGTGCATTTTGGCCTCTAGCTCAGTCGGCACCAAGGGAAACCTACCAAACCTGCGCATTTTTGAAAACTAGACACCTAGGGGAATCCAAGATGGGGTGACTTGTGGGGCTCTCACCAGGTTCTGTTACCCAGAATCCTTTGCAAACCTCAAAATTTGGCCCAAAAAACACTTTTTCCTCACATTTAGGTGACAGAAAGTTCTGGAATCTGAGAGGAGCCACACATTTCCTTCCACCCAGCGTTCCCCCAAGTCTACTGATAAAAATGGTACCTCACTTGTGTGGGTAGGCCTAGCACCCGCAACGGGATATGCCCCAAAACACAACGTGGACACATCACATTTTCCCAAAGTAAACAGACCTGCTTTTTGCAGAGTGCCTAGCTGTGCATTTTGGCCTCTAGCTCAGTCGGCACCTAGGGAAACCTACCAAACCTGCGCATTTTTGAAAACTAGACACCTAGGGGAATTCAAGATGGGGTGACTTGTGGGGCTCTCACCAGGTTCTGTTACCCAGAATCCTTTGCAAACCTCAAAATTTGGCCAAAAAAACTGTTTTTCCTCACATTTCGGTGACAGAAAGTCCTGGAGTCTGAGAGGAGCCACAAATTTCCTTCCACCTAGCGTTCCCCCAAGTCTACTGATAAAAATGGTACCTCACTTGTGCGGGTAGGCCTAGCGCCCGCAACAGGATATCCCCCAAAACACAACGTGGACACATCACATTTTCCCAAAGAAAACAGACCTTTTATTTGCAAAGTGCATAGCTGTGCATTTTGGCATCTAGCTCAGTCGGCAACTAGGGAAACCTACCAAACCTGCGCATTTTTGAAAACTAGACACCTAGGGGAATCCAAGATGGGGTGACTTGTGGGGCTCTCACCAGGTTCTGTTACCCAGAATCCTTTGCAAACCTCAAAATTTGGCCAAAAAAACAGTTTTTCCTCACATTTTGGTGACAGAAAGTTCTGGAACCTGAGAGGAGCCACAAATTTCCTTCCACCCATCGTTCCCCCAAGTCTCCCGATAACAATTGTACCTCACTTGTGCGGGTAGGCCTAGCGCCCGCAACAGGTTATGCCCCAAAACACAAAGTGGACACATCACATTTTCCCAGAGAAAACAGACCTGTTTTTTGCAGAGTGCCTAGCTGTGGATTTTGTCCTCTAGCTCAGTCGACACCTAGGGAAACATACCAAACCTGCGCATTTTTGAAAACTAGACACCTAGGGGAATCCAAGATGGGGTGACTTGTGGGGCTCTCACCAGGTTCTGTTACCCAGAATTCTTTGCAAACCTCAAAATCTGGCCAAAAAAACACTTTTTCCTCACATTTCGGTGACTGAAAGTTCTGGAATCTGAGAGGAGCCACAAATTTCCTTCCACCCATCGTTCCCCCAAGTCTCCCGATAAAAATGGTACCTCACGTGTGCGGGTACGCCTAGCGTCTGCGACAGGTTATGCCCCAAAACACAACATGTGCACATCACATTTTCCCAGAGAAAACAGACCTGTTTTTTGCAGAGTGCCTAGCTGTGGATTTTGTCCTCTAGCTCAGTCGACACCTAGGGAAACCTACCAAACCTGCACATTTTTGAAAACTAGACACCTAGGGGAATCCAAGATGGGGTGACTTGTGCAGCTCTCACCAGTTTCTGTTACCCAGAATCCTTTGCAAACCTCAAAATCTGGCCAAAAAAACACTTTTTCCTCACATTTCGGTGACAGAAAGTTCTGGAATCTGAGAGGAGCCACAAATTTCCTTCCACCCATCGTTCCCCCTAGTCTGCCGATAAAAATGGTACCTCACTTGTGTGGGTAGGCCTAGCGCCCGCTACAGGATATGCCCCAAAACACAACATGGACACATCACATTTTCCCAAAGAAAACAGACCTGTTTTTTGCAGAGTGCCTAGCTGTGCATTTTGCCCTCTAGCTTACTTGGCACCTAGGGAAACCTACCAAACCTGTGCATTTGTGAAAACTAGACACCTAGGGGAATCCAAGATGGGGTGACTTGTAGGGCTCTCACCAGGTTCTGTTACCCAGAATCCTTTGCAAACCTCAAAATTTGGCCCAAAAAACACTTTTTCCTCACATTTCGGTGACAGAAAGTTCTGGAATCTGAGAGGAGCCACAAATTTCCTTCCACCCATCGTTCCCCCTAGTCTCCCGATAAAAATGGTACCTCACTTGTGTGGGTAGGCCTAGCGCCCGCTACAGGATATGTCCCAAAACACAACATGGACACATCACATTTTCCCAAAGAAAACAGACCTGTTTTTTGCAGAGTGCCTAGCTGTGCATTTTGCCCTCTAGCTTACTTGGCACCTAGGGAAACCTACCAAACCTGTGCATTTGTGAAAACTAGACACCTAGGGGAATCCAAGATGGGGTGACTTGTAGGGCTCTCACCAGGTTCTGTTACCCAGAATCCTTTGCAAACCTCAAAATTTGGCCAAAAAAACACTTTTTCCTCACATTTCGGTGACAGAAAGTTCTGGAAACTGAGAGGAGCCACACATTTCCTTCCACCCATCGTTCCCCCAAGTCTCCCGATAAAAATGGTACCTCACTTTTGTGGGTAGGCCTAGTGCCCGCTACAGGATATGCCCCAAAACACAACGTGGACACATCACATTTTCCCAAAGAAATCACACCTGTTTTTTGCAAAGTGCCTAGCTGTGGATTTTGGCCTCTAGCTCAGCCGGCACCTAGGAAAACCTACCAAACTTGCGCATTTTTGAAAACTAGACAACTAGGGGAATCCAAGATGGGGTGAATTGTGGGGCTTTCACCAGGTTCTGTTACCCAGAATCCTTTGCAAACCTCAAAATTTGGCCAAAAAAACACTTTTTCCTCACATTTCGGTGACAGAAAGTTCTGGAAACTGAGAGGAGCCACACATTTCCTTCCACCCATCGTTCCCCCAAGTCTCCCGATAAAAATGGTACCTCACTTTTGTGGGTAGGCCTAGTGCCCGCTACAGGATATGCCCCAAAACACAACGTGGACACATCACATTTTCCCAAAGAAAACAGACCTGTTTTTTGCAGAGTGCCTAGCTGTGCATTTGTGGCCTCTAGCTTACTTGGCACCTAGGGAAATCTACCAAACCTGTGCATTTGTGAAAACTAGATATCTAGGGGAATCCAAGATGGGGTGACTTGTGGGGCTCTCACCAGGTTCTGTTACCCAGAATCCTTCGCAAACCTCAAAATTTGGCCAAAAAAACACTTTTTCCTCACATTTCCGTGACAGAAAGTTCTGGAATCTGAGAGGAGCCACACATTTCCTTCCACCCAGCGTTCCCCCAAGTCTACTGATAAAAATGGTACCTCACTTTTGTGGGAAGGCCAAGCACCCGCAACAGGATATGCCCCAAAACACAACGTGGACACATCACATTTTCCCAAAGAAAACAGACCTGTTTTTTGCAGAGTGCCTAGCTGTGGATTTTGGCCTCTAGCTCAGTCGGCACCTAGGGAAACCTACCAAACCTGCGCATTTTTGAAAACTAGACACCTAGGGGAATTCAAGATGGGGTGACTTGTGGGGCTCTCACCAGGTTCTGTTACCCAGAATCCTTTGCAAACCTCAACATTTGGCCAAAAAAACTGTTTTTCCTCACATTTCGGTGACAGAAAGTCCTGGAGTCTGAGAGGAGCCACAAATTTCCTTCCACCTAACGTTCCCCCAAGTCTACAGATAAAAATTGTACCTCATTTGTGTGGGTAGGCCTAGCGCCTGCAACAGGATATGCCCCAAAACACAACGTGGACACATCACATTTTCCCAAAGAAAACAGACCTGTTTTTTGCAGAGTGCCTAGCTGTGGATTTTGGCCTCTATCTCAGTCGGCACCTAGGGAAACCTACCAAACCTGCGCATTTTTGAAAACTAGATACCTAGGGGAATCCAAGATGGGGTGCCTTGTGGGGCTCTTACCAGGTTCTGTTACCCAGAATCCTTTGCAAACCTCACAAGGTGGCCAAAAAAACACTTTTTCCTCACATTTCGATGACAAAAAGTTCTGGAATCTGAGAGGAGCCACACATTTCCTTCCACCCATCGTTCCCCCAAGTCTCCCGATAAAAATGGTACCTCACTTGTGCGGGTAGGCCTAGCGCCCGCAACAGGATATCCCCCAAAACACAACGTGGATACATCACATTTTCCCAAAGAAAACAGACCTTTTTTTTGCAGAGTGCATAGCTGTGCATTTTGGCCTCTAGCTCAGTCGTCACCTAGGGAAACCTACCAAACCTGTGCATTTTTTAAAACTAGACACCTAGGGGAATCCAAGATGGGGTGACTTGTGGGGCTCTCACCAGGTTCTGTTACCCAGAATTCTTTGCAAACCTCAAAATCTGGCCAAAAAAACACTTTTTCCTCACATTTCAGTGACAGAAAGTTCTGGAATCTGAGAGGAGACACAAATTTCCTTCCACCCATCGTTCCCCCTAGTCTGCCGATAAAAATGGTACCTCACTTGTGTGGGTAGGCCTAGCGCCCGCTACAGGATATGCCCCAAAACACAACATGGACACATCACATTTTCCCAAATAAAACAGACCTGTTTTTTGCAGAGTGCCTAGCTGTGCATTTTGCCCTCTAGCTTACTTGGCACCTAGGGAAACCTACCAAACCTGTGCATTTGTGAAAACTAGACACCTAGGGGAATCCAAGATGGGGTGACTTGTAGGGCTCTCACCAGGTTCTGTTACCCAGAATCCTTTGCAAACCTCAAAATTTGGCCCAAAAAACTCTTTTTCCTCACATTTCGGTGACAGAAAGTTCTGGAATCTGAGAGGAGCCACAAATTTCCTTCCACCCATCGTTCCCCCAAGTCTCCCGATAAAAATGGTACCTCACTTGTGTGGGTAGGCCTAGCGCCCGCAACAGGATATGCCCCAAAACACAACGTGGACACATCACATTTTCCCAAAGAAATCACACCTGTTTTTGCAAAGTGCCTAGCTGTGGATTTTGGCCTCTAGCTCAGCCGGCACCTAGGGAAACCTACCAAACTTGCGCATTTTTGAAAACTAGACACCTATGGGAATCCAAGATGGGGTGAATTGTGGGGCTTTCACCAGGTTCTGTTACCCAGAATCCTTTGCAAACCTCAACATTTGGCCAAAAAAAACACTTTTTCCTCACATTTCGGTGACAGAAAGTTCTGGAAACTGAGAGGAGCCACACATTTCCTTCCACCCATCGTTCCCCCAAGTCTCCCGATAAAAATGGTACCTCACTTTTGTGGGTAGGCCTAGTGCCCGCTACAGGATATGCCCCAAAACACAACGTGGACACATCACATTTTCCCAAAGAAAACAGACCTGTTTTTTGCAGAGTGCCTAGCTGTGCATTTGTGGCCTCTAGCTTACTTGGCACCTAGGGAAACCTACCAAACCTGTGCATTTGTGAAAACTAGACACCTAGGGGAATCCAAGATGGGGTGACTTGTGGGGCTCTCACCAAGTTCTGTTACCCAGAATCCTTTGCAAACCTCAAAATTTGGCCCAAAAAACACTTTTTCCTCACATTTCGGTGACAGAAAGTTCTGGAATCTGAGAGGAGCCACAAATTTCCTTCCACCCAGCGTTCCCCCAAGTCGCCCGATAAAAATGTTACCTCACTTGTGTGGGTAGGCCTAGCACCCACTACAGGATATGCCCCAAAACACAACGTGGACACATCACATTTTCCCAAAGAAAACAGACCTGTTTTTTGCAGAGTGCCTAGCTGTGCATTTTGCCCTCTAGCTTACTTGGCACCTAGGGAAACCTACCAAACCTGTGCATTTGTGAAAACTAGACACCTAGGGGAATCCAAGATGGGGTGACTTGTGGGGCTCTCACCAGGTTCTGTTACCCAGAATCCTTTGCAAACCTCAAAATTTGGCCAAAAAACACTTTTTCCTCACATTTCGGTGACAGAAAGTTCTGGAATCTGAGAGGAGCCACAAATTTCTTTCCACCCATCGTTCCCCCAAGACTCCCGATAAAAATGGTACCTCACTTGTGTGGGTAGGCCTAGCGCCCGCTACAGGATATGCCCCAAAACACAACGTGGACACATCACATTTTCCCAAAGAAAACAGAACTGTTTTTTACAGAGTGCCTAGCTGTGCATTTTGGCCTCTAGCTCAGTCGGCACCTAGGGAAACCTACCAAACCTGCACATTTTTGAAAACTAGACACCTAGGGGAATCCAAGATGGGGTGACTTGTGGGGCTCTCACCAGGTTCTGTTACCCAGAATCCTTTGCAAACCTCAAAATTTGGCCAAAAAAACATTTTTCCTCACATTTCGGTGACAGAAAGTTCTGGAACCTGAGAGGAGCCACAAATTTCCTTCCACCCATCGTTCCCCCAAGTCTCCCGATAAAAATGGTACCTCACTTGTGTGGGTAGGCCTAGCGTCTGCGACAGGTTATGCCCCAAAACACAACGTGGACACATCACATTTTCCCAGAGAAAACAGACCTGTTTTTTGCAGAGTGCCTTGCTGTGGATTTTGTCCTCTAGCTCAGTCGACACCTAGGGAAACCTACCAAACCTGCGCATTTTTGAAAACTAGACACGTAGGGGAATCCAAGATGGGGTGACTTGTGGGGCTCTCACCAGTTTCTGTTACCCAGAATCCTTTGCAAACCTCAAAATGTGGCCAAAAAACCACTTTTTCCTCACATTTCGGTGACAGAAAGTTCTGGAATCTGAGAGGAGCCACAAATTTCCTTCCACCCATCGTTCCCCCTAGGCTTCCGATAAAAATGGTACCTCACTTGTGTGGGTAGGCCTAGCGCCCGCTACAGGATATGCCCCAAAACACAACGTGGACACATCACATTTTCCCAAAGAAAACAGACCTGTTTTTTGCAGAGTGCCTAGTTGTGCATTTTGCCCTCTAGCTTACTTGCCACCCAATGAAACCTACCAAACCTGTGCATTTGTGAAAACTAGACACCTAGGGGAATCCAAGATGGGGTGACTTGTAGGGCTCTCACCAGGTTCTGTTACCCAGAATCCTTTGCAAACCTCAAAATTTGGCCCAAAAAACACTTTTTCCTCACATTTCGGTGACAGAATGTTCTGGAATCTGAGAGGAGCCACAAATTTCCTTCCACCCATCGTTCCCCCAAGTCTCCCGATAAAAATGGTACCTCACTTGTGTGGGTAGGCCTAGCGCCCGCAACAGGATATGCCCCAAAACACAACGTGGACACATCACATTTTCCCAAAGAAATCACTCCTGTTTTTTGCAAAGTGCCTAGCTGTGGATTTTGGCCTCTAGCTCAGCGGGCACCTAGGGAAACCTACCAAACTTGCGCATTTTTGAAAACTAGACACCTAGGGGAATCCAAGATTGGGTGAATTGTGGGGCTTTCACCAGGTTCTGTTACCCAGAATCCTTTGCAAACCTCAACATTTGGCCAAAAAAACACTTTTTCCTCACATTTCGGTGACAGAATGTTCTGGAATCTGAGAGGAACCACACATTTCCTTCCACCCATCGTTCCCCCAAGTCTCCCGATAAAAATGGTAACTCACTTGTGCGGATAGGCCAAGCTCCCGCAACAGGATATGCCCCAAAACACAACGTGGACACATCACATTTTCCCAAAGAAAACAGATTTTTTTTTTCCAGAGTGCCTAGCTGTGCATTTTGGCCTCTAGCTCAGTCGGCACCTAGGGAAACCTACCAAACCTGCGCATTTTTGAAAACTAGACACCTAGGGGAATCCAAGATGGGGTGACTTGTGGGGCTCTCACCAGGTTCTGTAACCCAGAATCCTTTGCAAACCTCAAAATCTGTCCAAAAAAACACTTTTTCCTCACATTTCGGTGACTGAAAGTCCTGGAATCTGAGAGGAGCCACACATTTCCTTCCACCCACCGTTCCCCCAAGTCTCCCGATAAAAATGGTACCTCACTTGTGTGGGTAGGCCTAGTGCCCGCTACAGGATGTGCCCCAAAACACAACGTGGACACATCACATTTTCCCAAAGAAAACAGACCTGTTTTTTGCAGAGTGCCTAGCTGTGCATTTTGGCCTCTAGCTTACTTGGCACCTAGGGAAACCTACCAAACCTGTGCATTTGTGAAAACTAGACACCTAGGGAAATCCCAGATGGGGTGACTTCTAGGGCTCTCACCAGGTTCTGTTACCCAGAATCCTTTGCAAACCTCAAAATTTGGCCCAAAAAACACTTTTTCCTCACATTTCGGTGACAGAAAGTTCTGAAATCTGAGAGGAGCCACACATTTCCTTCCACCCATCGATCCCCCAAGTCTCCCAATAAAAATGGTAACTCACTTGTGCAGGTAAGCCTAGCTCCCGCAGCAGGATATGCCCCAAATCACAACGTGGACACATCACATTTTCCCAAAGAAAACACACCTTTTTTTTCCAGAGTGCCTAGCTGTGCATTTTGGCCTCTAGCTCAGTCGGCACCTAGGGAAACCTACCAAACCTACGTATTTTTGAAAACTAGACACCTAGGGGAATTCAAGATGGGGTGACTTGTGGGGCTCTCACCAGGTTCTGTTACCCAGAATCCTTTGCAAACATCAAAATTTGGCCAAAAAAACACTTTTTCCTCACATTTCGGTGACAGAAAGTTCTGCATCTGAGAGGAGCCACACATTTCCTTCCACTCATCGTTCCCCCAAGTCTCCCGATAAAAATGGTAACTCACTTGTGCGGGTAGGCCTAGCTCCCGCAACAGGATATGCCCCAGAACACAACGTGGACACATCAAATTTTCCCAAAGAAAACAGACCTTTTTTTTCCAGAGTGCTTAGCTGTGCATTTTGGCCTCTAGCTCAGTCGGCACCTAGGGAAACCTACCAAACCTGCGCATTTTTGAAAACTAGACACCTAGGGGAATCCAAGATGGGGTGACTTGTGGGGCTCTCACCAGGTTCTGTTACCCAGAATCCTTTGCAAACCTCAAAATCTGGCCAAAAAAACACTTTTTCCTCACATTTTGGTGACAGAAAGTTCTGGAACCTGAGAGGAGCCACAAATTTCCTTCCACCCAGCGTTCCCCCAAGTCTACTGATAAAAATGGTACCTCACTTGTGTGGGTAGGTCTAGCGCCTGTAACAGGATATGCCCCAAAACACAACGTGGACACATCACATTTTCCCAAAGAAACAGACCTTTTTTTTGCAGAGTGCCTAGCTGTGCATTTTGGCCTCTAGCTCAGTCGGCACCTAGGGAAACCTACCAAACCTGCGCATTTTTGAAAACTAGACAACTAGGGGAATCCAAGATGGGGTGAATTGTGGGGCTCTCACCAGGTTCTGTTACCCAGAATCCTTTGCAAACCTCAAAATTTGGCCCAAAAAACACTTTTTCCTCACATTTAGGTGACAGAAAGTTCTGGAATCTGAGAGGAGCCACACATTTCCTTCCACCCAGCGTTCCCCCAAGTCTACTGATAAAAATGGTACCTCACTTGTGTGGGTAGGCCAAGCACCCGCAACAGGATATGCCCCAAAACACAACGTGGACACATCACATTTTCCCAAAGTAAACAGACCTGCTTTTTGCAGAGTGCCTAGCTGTGCATTTTGGCCTCTAGCTCAGTCGGCACCTAGGGAAACCTACCAAACCTGCGCATTTTTGAAAACTAGACATCTAGGGGAATTCAAGATGGGGGGACTTGTGGGGCTCTCACCAGGTTCTGTTACCCAGAATCCTTTGCAAACCTCAACATTTGGCCAAAAAAAATGTTTTTCCTCACATTTCGGTGACAGAAAGTCCTGGAGTCTGAGAGGAGCCACAAATTTCCTTCCACCTAACGTTCCCCCAAGTCTACAGATAAAAATGGTACCTCACTTGTGTGGGTAGGCCTAGCGCCTGCAACAGGATATGCCCCAAAACACAACGTGGACACATCACATTTTCCCAAAGAAAACAGACCCGTTTTTTGCAGAGTGCCTAGCTGTGGATTTTGGCCTCTAGCTCAGTCGGCACCTAGGGAAACCTACCAAACCTGCGCATTTTTGAAAACTAGACACCTAGGGAATCCAAGATGGGGTGCCTTGTGGGGCTCTCACCAGGTTCTGTTACCCAGAATCCTTTGCAAACCTCACAATGTGGCCAAAAAAACACTTTTTCCTCACATTTCGATGACAAAAAGTTCTGGAATCTGAGAGGAGCCACACATTTCCTTCCACCCATCGTTCCCCCAAGTCTCCCGATAAAAATGGTACCTCACTTGTGCGGGTAGGCCTAGCGCCCGCAACAGGATATCCCCCAAAACACAACGTGGATACATCACATTTTCCCAAAGAAAACAGACCTTTTTTTTGCAGAGTGCATAGCTGTGCATTTTGGCCTCTAGCTCAGTCGGCACCTAGGGAAACCTACCAAACCTGCGCATTTTTGAAAACTAGCCCCCCAGGGGAATTCAAGATAAGGTGACTTGTGGGGCTCTCACCAGGTTCTGTTACCCAGAATCCTTTGCAAACCTCAAAATTAGGCCAAAAAAACTGATTTTCCTCACATTTCGGTGACAGAAAGTCCTGGAGTCTGAGAGGAGCCACAAATTTCCTTCCACCTAGCGTTCCCCCAAGTCTACTGATAAAAATGGTACCTCACTTGTGTGGGTAGGCCTAGCGCCTGCAACAGGATATGCCCCAAAACACAACGTGGACACATCACATTTTCCCAAAGAAAACACACCTTTTTTTTCCAGAGTGCCTAGCTGTGCATTTTGGCCTCTAGCTCAGTCAGCACCTAGGGAAACCTACCAAACCTGCGCATTTTTGAAAACTAGACACCTAGGGGAATCCAAGATGGGGTGACTTGTGGGGCTCTCACCAGGTTCTGTTACCCAGAATCCTTTGTAAACCTCAAAATCTGGCCCAAAAAACACTTTTTCCTCACATTTCGGTGACTGAAAGTTCTGGAATCTGAGAGGAGCCACAAATTTCCTTCCACCCAGCGTTCCCCCAAGTCTACTGATAAAAATGGTACCTCACTTGTGTGGGTAGGCCTAGCGACTGCAACAGGATATGCCCCAAAACACAACGTGGACACATCACATTTTCCCAAAGTAAACAGACCTGCTTTTTGCAGAGTGCCTAGCTGTGCATTTTGGCCTCTAGCTCAGTCGGCACCTAGGGAAACCTACCAAACCTGCGCATTTTTGAAAACTAGACACCTAGGGGAATCCAAGATGGGGTGACTTGTGGGGCTCACACCAGGTTCTGTTACCCAGAATTCTTTGCAAACCTCAAAATCTGGCCAAAAAAACACTTGTTCCTCACATTTCGGTGACTGAAAGTTCTGCAATCTGAGAGGAGCCACAAATTTCCTTCCACCCAGCGTTCCCCCAAGTCTACTGATAAAAATGGTACCTCACATGTGTGGGTAGGCCTAGCGCCTGTAACAGGATATGCCCCAAAACACAACGTGGACACATCACATTTTCCCAAAGAAAACAGACCTTTTTTTTGCAGAGTGCCTAGCTGTGCATTTTGGCCTCTAGCTCAGTCGGCACCTAGGGAAACCTACCAAACCTGCGCATTTTTGAAAACTAGACACCTAGGGGAATCCAAGATGGGGTGACTTGTGGGGCTCTCACCAGGTTCTGTTACCCAGAATCCTTTGCCAACCTCAAAATTTGGCCCAAAAAACACTTTTTCCTCACATTTAGGTGACAGAAAGTTCTGGAATCTGAGAGGAGCCACACATTTCCTTCCACCCAGCGTTCCCCCAAGTCTACTGATAAAAATGGTACCTCACTTGTGTGGGTAGGCCTAGCACCCGCAACAGGATATGCCCCAAAACACAACGTGGACACATCACATTTTCCCAAAGTAAACAGACCTGCTTTTTGCAGAGTGCCTAGCTGTGCATTTTGGCCTCTAGCTCAGTCGGCACCTAGGGAAACCTACCAAACCTGCGCATTTTTGAAAACTAGACACCTAGGGGAATTCAAGATGGGGTGACTTTTGGGGCTCTCACCAGGTTCTGTTACCCAGAATCCTTTGCAAACCTCAAAATTTGGCCAAAAAAACTGTTTTTCCTCACATTTCGGTGACAGAAAGTCCTGGAGTCTGAGAGGAGCCACAAATTTCGTTCCACCTAGCGTTCCCCCAAGTCTACTGATAAAAATGGTACCTCACTTGTGCGGGTAGGCCTAGCGCCCGCAACAGGATATCCCCCAAAACACAACGTGGACACATCACATTTTCCCAAAGAAAACAGACCTTTTATTTGCAAAGTGCATAGCTGTGCATTTTGGCATCTAGCTCAGTCGGCAACTAGGGAAACCTACCAAACCTGCGCATTTTTGAAAACTAGACACCTAGGGGAATCCAAGATGGGGTGACTTGTGGGGCTCTCACCAGGTTCTGTTACCCAGAATCCTTTGCAAACCTCAAAATTTGGCCAAAAAAACAGTTTTTCCTCACATTTTGGTGACAGAAAGTTCTGGAACCTGAGAGGAGCCACAAATTTCCTTCCACCCATCGTTCCCCCAAGTCTCCCGATAACAATTGTACCTCACTTGTGCGGGTAGGCCTAGCGCCCGCAACAGGTTATGCCCCAAAACACAAAGTGGACACATCACATTTTCCCAGAGAAAACAGACCTGTTTTTTGAAGAGTGCCTAGCTGTGGATTTTGTCCTCTAGCTCAGTCGACACCTAGGGAAACATACCAAACCTGCGCATTTTTGAAAACTAGACACCTAGGGGAATCCAAGATGGGGTGACTTGTGGGGCTCTCACCAGGTTCTGTTACCCAGAATTCTTTGCAAACCTCAAAATCTGGCCAAAAAAACACTTTTTCCTCACATTTCGGTGACTGAAAGTTCTGGAATCTGAGAGGAGCCACAAATTTCCTTCCACCCATCGTTCCCCCAAGTCTCCCGATAAAAATGGTACCTCACGTGTGCGGGTACGCCTAGCGTCTGCGACAGGTTATGCCCCAAAACACAACATGGACACATCACATTTTCCCAGAGAAAACAGACCTGTTTTTTGCAGAGTGCCTAGCTGTGGATTTTGTCCTCTAGCTCAGTCGACACCTAGGGAAACCTACCAAACCTGCGCATTTTTGAAAACTAGACACCTAGGGGAATCCAAGATGGGGTGACTTGTGCAGCTCTCACCAGTTTCTGTTACCCAGAATCCTTTGCAAACCTCAAAATCTGGCCAAAAAAACACTTTTTCCTCACATTTCGGTGACAGAAAGTTCAGGAATCTGAGAGGAGCCACAAATTTCCTGCCACCCATCGTTCCCCCTAGTCTGCCGATAAAAATAGTACCTCACTTGTGTGGGTAGGCCTAGCGCCCGCTACAGGATATGCCCCAAAACACAACATGGACACATCACATTTTCCCAAAGAAAACAGACCTGTTTTTTGCAGAGTGCCTAGCTGTGCATTTTGCCCTCTAGCTTACTTGGCACCTAGGGAAACCTACCAAACCTGTGCATTTGTGAAAACTAGACACCTAGGGGAATCCAAGATGGGGTGACTTGTAGGGCTCTCACCAGGTTCTGTTACCCAGAATCCTTTGCAAACCTCAAAATTTGGCCCAAAAAACACTTTTTCCTCACATTTCGGTGACAGAAAGTTCTGGAATCTGAGAGGAGCCACAAATTTCCTTCCACCCATCGTTCCCCCTAGTCTCCCGATAAAAATGGTACCTCACTTGTGTGGGTAGGCCTAGCGCCCGCTACAGGATATGTCCCAAAACACAACATGGACACATCACATTTTCCCAAAGAAAACAGACCTGTTTTTTACATAGTGCCTAGCTGTGCATTTTGCCCTCTAGCTTACTTGGCACCTAGGGAAACCTACCAAACCTGTGCATTTGTGAAAACTAGACACCTAGGGGAATCCAAGATGGGGTGACTTGTAGGGCTCTCACCAGGTTCTGTTACCCAGAATCCTTTGCAAACCTCAAAATGTGGCCCAAAAAACACTTTTTCCTCACATTTCGGTGACAGAAAGTTCTGGAATCTGAGAGGAGCCACAAATTTCCTTCCACCCATCGTTCCCCCAAGTCTCCCGATAAAAATGGTACCTCACTTGTGTGGGTAGGCCTAGCGCCCGCAACAGGATATGCCCCAAAACACAACGTGGACACATCACATTTTCCCAAAGAAATCACACCTGTTTTTTGCAAAGTGCCTAGCTGTGGATTTTGGCCTCTAGCTCAGCCGGCACCTAGGAAAACCTACCAAACTTGCGCATTTTTGAAAACTAGACAACTAGGGGAATCCAAGATGGGGTGAATTGTGGGGCTTTCACCAGGTTCTGTTACCCAGAATCCTTTGCAAACCTCAAAATTTGGCCAAAAAAACACTTTTTCCTCACATTTCGGTGACAGAAAGTCCTGGAGTCTGAGAGGAGCCACAAATTTCCTTCCACCTAACGTTCCCCCAAGTCTACAGATAAAAATGGTACCTCATTTGTGTGGGTAGGCCTAGCGCCTGCAACAGGATATGCCCCAAAACACAACGTGGACACATCACATTTTCCCAAAGAAAACAGACCTGTTTTTTGCAGAGTGCCTAGCTGTGGATTTTGGCCTCTAGCTCAGTCGGCACCTAGGGAAACCTACCAAACCTGCGCATTTTTGAAAACTAGATACCTAGGGGAATCCAAGATGGGGTGCCTTGTGGGGCTCTTACCAGGTTCTGTTACCCAGAATCCTTTGCAAACCTCACAAGGTGGCCAAAAAAACACTTTTTCCTCACATTTCGATGACAAAAAGTTCTGGAATCTGAGAGGAGCCACACATTTCCTTCCACCCATCGTTCCCCCAAGTCTCCCGATAAAAATGGTACCTCACTTGTGCGGGTAGGCCTAGCGCCCGCAACAGGATATCCCCCAAAACACAACGTGGATACATCACATTTTCCCAAAGAAAACAGACCTTTTTTTTGCAGAGTGCCTAGCTGTGGGTTTTGTCCTCTAGCTCAGTCGACACCTAGGGAAACATACCAAACCTGCGCATTTTTGAAAACTAGACACCTAGGGGAATTCAAGATGGGGTGACTTGTGGGGCTCTCACCAGGTTCTGTTACCCAGAATCCTTTGCAAACCTCAACATTTGGCCAAAAAAAATGTTTTTCCTCACATTTCAGTGACAGAAAGTCCTGGAGTCTGAGAGGAGCCACAAATTTCCTTCCACCTAACGTTCCCCCAAGTCTACAGATAAAAATGGTACCTCACTTGTGTGGGTAGGCCTAGCGCCTGCAACAGGATATGCCCCAAAACACAACGTGGACACATCACATTTTCCCAAAGAAAACAGACCCGTTTTTTGCAGAGTGCCTAGCTGTGGATTTTGGCCTCTAGCTCAGTCGGCACCTAGGGAAACCTACCACACCTGCGCATTTTTTAAAACTAGACACCTAGGGGAATCCAAGATGGGGTGCCTTGTGGGGCTCTCACCAGGTTCTGTTACCCAGAATCCTTTGCAAACCTCACAATGTGGCCAAAAAAACACTTTTTCCTCACATTTCGATGACAAAAAGTTCTGGAATCTGAGAGGAGCCACACATTTCCTTCCACCCATCGTTCCCCCAAGTCTCCCGATAAAAATGGTACCTCACTTGTGCGGGTAGGCCTAGCGCCCGCAACAGGATATCCCCCAAAACACAACGTGGATACATCACATTTTCCCAAAGAAAACAGACCTTTTTTTTGCAGAGTGCATAGCCGTGCATTTTGGCCTCTAGCTCAGTCGGCACCTAGGGAAACCTACCAAACCTGCGCATTTTTGAAAACTAGCCCCCCAGGGGAATTCAAGATAAGGTGACTTGTGGGGCTCTCACCAGGTTCTGTTACCCAGAATCCTTTGCAAACCTCAAAATTTGGCCAAAAAAACTGATTTTCCTCACATTTCGGTGACAGAAAGTCCTGGAGTCTGAGAGGAGCCACAAATTTCCTTCCACCTAGCGTTCCCCCAAGTCTACTGATAAAAATGGTACCTCACTTGTGTGGGTAGGCCTAGCGCCTGCAACAGGATATGCCCCAAAACACAACGTGGACACATCACATTTTCCCAAAGAAAACACACCTTTTTTTTCCAGAGTGCCTAGCTGTGCATTTTGGCCTCTAGCTCAGTCAGCACCTAGGGAAACCTACCAAAGCTGCGCATTTTTGAAAACTAGACACCTAGGGGAATCCAAGATGGGGTGACTTGTGGGGCTCTCACCAGGTTCTGTTACCCAGAATCCTTTGTAAACCTCAAAATCTGGCCCAAAAAACACTTTTTCCTCACATTTCGGTGACTGAAAGTTCTGGAATCTGAGAGGAGCCACAAATTTCCTTCCACCCAGCGTTCCCCCAAGTCTACTGATAAAAATGGTACCTCACTTGTGTGGGTAGGCCTAGCGACTGCAACAGGATATGCCCCAAAACACAACGTGGACACATCACATTTTCCCAAAGTAAACAGACCTGCTTTTTGCAGAGTGCCTAGCTGTGCATTTTGGCCTCTAGCTCAGTCGGCACCTAGGGAAACCTACCAAACCTGCGCATTTTTGAAAACTAGACACCTAGGGGAATCCAAGATGGGGTGACTTGTGGGGCTCACACCAGGTTCTGTTACCCAGAATTCTTTGCAAACCTCAAAATCTGGCCAAAAAAACACTTGTTCCTCACATTTCGGTGACTGAAAGTTCTGCAATCTGAGAGGAGCCACAAATTTCCTTCCACCCAGCGTTCCCCCAAGTCTACTGATAAAAATGGTACCTCACTTGTGTGGGTAGGCCTAGCGCCTGTAACAGGATATGCCCCAAAACACAACGTGGACACATCACATTTTCCCAAAGAAAACAGACCTTTTTTTTGCAGAGTGCCTAGCTGTGCATTTTGGCCTCTAGCTCAGTCGGCACCTAGGGAAACCTACCAAACCTGCGCATTTTTGAAAACTAGACACCTAGGGGAATCCAAGATGGGGTGACTTGTGGGGCTCTCACCAGGTTCTGTTACCCAGAATCCTTTGCCAACCTCAAAATTTGGCCCAAAAAACACTTTTTCCTCACATTTAGGTGACAGAAAGTTCTGGAATCTGAGAGGAGCCACACATTTCCTTCCACCCAGCGTTCCCCCAAGTCTACTGATAAAAATGGTACCTCACTTGTGTGGGTAGGCCTAGCGCCTGTAACAGGATATGCCCCAAAACACAACGTGGACACATCACATTTTCCCAAAGAAAACAGACCTTTTTTTTGCAGAGTGCCTAGCTGTGCATTTTGGCCTCTAGCTCAGTCGGCACCAAGGGAAACCTACTAAACCTGCGCATTTTTGAAAACTAGACACCTAGGGGAATCCAAGATGGGGTGACTTGTGGGGCTCTCACCAGGTTCTGTTACCCAGAATCCTTTGCAAACCTCAAAATTTGGCCCAAAAAACACTTTTTCCTCACATTTAGGTGACAGAAAGTTCTGGAATCTGACAGGAGCCACACATTTCCTTCCACCCAGCGTTCCCCCAAGTCTACTGATAAAAATGGTACCTCACTTGTGTGGGTAGGCCTAGCACCCGCAACGGGATATGCCCCAAAACACAACGTGGACACATCACATTTTCCCAAAGTAAACAGACCTGCTTTTTGCAGAGTGCCTAGCTGTGCATTTTGGCCTCTAGCTCAGTCGGCACCTAGGGAAACCTACCAAACCTGCGCATTTTTGAAAACTAGACACCTAGGGGAATTCAAGATGGGGTGACTTGTGGGGCTCTCACCAGGTTCTGTTACCCAGAATCCTTTGCAAACCTCAAAATTTGGCCAAAAAAACTGTTTTTCCTCACATTTCGGTGACAGAAAGTCCTGGAGTCTGAGAGGAGCCACAAATTTCCTTCCACCTAGCGTTCCCCCAAGTCTACTGATAAAAATGGTACCTCACTTGTGCGGGTAGGCCTAGCGCCCGCAACAGGATATCCCCCAAAACACAACGTGGACACATCACATTTTCCCAAAGAAAACAGACCTTTTATTTGCAAAGTGCATAGCTGTGCATTTTGGCATCTAGCTCAGTCGGCAACTAGGGAAACCTACCAAACCTGCGCATTTTTGAAAACTAGACACCTAGGGGAATCCAAGATGGGGTGACTTGTGGGGCTCTCACCAGGTTCTGTTACCCAGAATCCTTTGCAAACCTCAAAATTTGGCCAAAAAAACAGTTTTTCCTCACATTTTGGTGACAGAAAGTTCTGGAACCTGAGAGGAGCCACAAATTTCCTTCCACCCATCGTTCCCCCAAGTCTCCCGATAACAATTGTACCTCACTTGTGCGGGTAGGCCTAGCGCCCGCAACAGGTTATGCCCCAAAACACAAAGTGGACACATCACATTTTCCCAGAGAAAACAGACCTGTTTTTTGAAGAGTGCCTAGCTGTGGATTTTGTCCTCTAGCTCAGTCGACACCTAGGGAAACATACCAAACCTGCGCATTTTTGAAAACTAGACACCTAGGGGAATCCAAGATGGGGTGACTTGTGGGGCTCTCACCAGGTTCTGTTACCCAGAATTCTTTGCAAACCTCAAAATCTGGCCAAAAAAACACTTTTTCCTCACATTTCGGTGACTGAAAGTTCTGGAATCTGAGAGGAGCCACAAATTTCCTTCCACCCATCGTTCCCCCAAGTCTCCCGATAAAAATGGTACCTCACGTGTGCGGGTACGCCTAGCGTCTGCGACAGGTTATGCCCCAAAACACAACATGTGCACATCACATTTTCCCAGAGAAAACAGACCTGTTTTTTGCAGAGTGCCTAGCTGTGGATTTTGTCCTCTAGCTCAGTCGACACCTAGGGAAACCTACCAAACCTGCACACTTTTGAAAACTAGACACCTAGGGGAATCCAAGATGGGGTGACTTGTGCAGCTCTCACCAGTTTCTGTTACCCAGAATCCTTTGCAAACCTCAAAATCTGGCCAAAAAAACACTTTTTCCTCACATTTCGGTGACAGAAAGTTCTGGAATCTGAGAGGAGCCACAAATTTCCTTCCACCCATCGTTCCCCCTAGTCTGCCGATAAAAATGGTACCTCACTTGTGTGGGTAGGCCTAGCGCCCGCTACAGGATATGCCCCAAAACACAACATGGACACATCACATTTTCCCAAAGAAAACAGACCTGTTTTTTGCAGAGTGCCTAGCTGTGCATTTTGCCCTCTAGCTTACTTGGCACCTAGGGAAACCTACCAAACCTGTGCATTTGTGAAAACTAGACACCTAGGGGAATCCAAGATGGGGTGACTTGTAGGGCTCTCACCAGGTTCTGTTACCCAGAATCCTTTGCAAACCTCAAAATTTGGCCCAAAAAACACTTTTTCCTCACATTTCGGTGACAGAAAGTTCTGGAATCTGAGAGGAGCCACAAATTTCCTTCCACCCATCGTTCCCCCTAGTCTCCCGATAAAAATGGTACCTCACTTGTGTGGGTAGGCCTAGCGCCCGCTACAGGATATGTCCCAAAACACAACATGGACACATCACATTTTCCCAAAGAAAACAGACCTGTTTTTTGCAGAGTGCCTAGCTGTGCATTTTGCCCTCTAGCTTACTTGGCACCTAGGGAAACCTACCAAACCTGTGCATTTGTGAAAACTAGACACCTAGGGGAATCCAAGATGGGGTGACTTGTAGGGCTCTCACCAGGTTCTGTTACCCAGAATCCTTTGCAAACCTCAAAATTTGGCCAAAAAAACACTTTTTCCTCACATTTCGGTGACAGAAAGTTCTGGAAACTGAGAGGAGCCACACATTTCCTTCCACCCATCGTTCCCCCAAGTCTCCCGATAAAAATGGTACCTCACTTTTGTGGGTAGGCCTAGTGCCCGCTACAGGATATGCCCCAAAACACAACGTGGACACATCACATTTTCCCAAAGAAATCACACCTGTTTTTTGCAAAGTGCCTAGCTGTGGATTTTGGCCTCTAGCTCAGCCGGCACCTAGGAAAACCTACCAAACTTGCGCATTTTTTAAAACTAGACAACTAGGGGAATCCAAGATGGGGTGAATTGTGGGGCTTTCACCAGGTTCTGTTACCCAGAATCCTTTGCAAACCTCAAAATTTGGGCAAAAAAACACTTTTTCCTCACATTTCGGTGACAGAAAGTTCTGGAAACTGAGAGGAGCCACACATTTCCTTCCACCCATCGTTCCCCCAAGTCTCCCGATAAAAATGGTACCTCACTTTTGTGGGTAGGCCTAGTGCCCGCTACAGGATATGCCCCAAAACACAACGTGGACACATCACATTTTCCCAAAGAAAACAGACCTGTTTTTTGCAGAGTGCCTAGCTGTGCATTTGTGGCCTCTAGCTTACTTGGCACCTAGGGAAATCTACCAAACCTGTGCATTTGTGAAAACTAGATATCTAGGGGAATCCAAGATGGGGTGACTTGTGGGGCTCTCACCAGGTTCTGTTACCCAGAATCCTTCGCAAACCTCAAAATTTGGCCAAAAAAACACTTTTTCCTCACATTTCCGTGACAGAAAGTTCTGGAATCTGAGAGGAGCCACACATTTCCTTCCACCCAGCGTTCCCCCAAGTCTACTGATAAAAATGGTACCTCACTTTTGTGGGAAGGCCAAGCACCAGCAACAGGATATGCCCCAAAACACAACGTGGACACATCACATTTTCCCAAAGAAAACAGACCTGTTTTTTGCAGAGTGCCTAGCTGTGGATTTTGGCCTCTAGCTCAGTCGGCACCTAGGGAAACCTACCAAACCTGCGCATTTTTGAAAACTAGACACCTAGGGGAATTCAAGATGGGGTGACTTGTGGGGCTCTCACCAGGTTCTGTTACCCAGAATCCTTTGCAAACCTCAACATTTGGCCAAAAAAACTGTTTTTCCTCACATTTCGGTGACAGAAAGTCCTGGAGTCTGAGAGGAGCCACAAATTTCCTTCCACCTAACGTTCCCCCAAGCCTACAGATAAAATTTGTACCTCATTTGTGTGGGTAGGCCTAGCGCCTGCAACAGGATATGCCCCAAAACACAACGTGGACACATCACATTTTCCCAAAGAAAACAGACCTGTTTTTTGCAGAGTGCCTAGCTGTGGATTTTGGCCTCTAGCTCAGTCGGCACCTAGGGAAACCTACCAAACCTGCGCATTTTTGAAAACTAGATACCTAGGGGAATCCAAGATGGGGTGCCTTGTGGGGCTCTTACCAGGTTCTGTTACCCAGAATCCTTTGCAAACCTCACAAGGTGGCCAAAAAAACACTTTTTCCTCACATTTCGATGACAAAAAGTTCTGGAATCTGAGAGGAGCCACACATTTCCTTCCACCCATCGTTCCCCCAAGTCTCCCGATAAAAATGGTACCTCACTTGTGCGGGTAGGCCTAGCGCCCGCAACAGGATATCCCCCAAAACACAACGTGGATACATCACATTTTCCCAAAGAAAACAGACCTTTTTTTTGCAGAGTGCATAGCTGTGCATTTTGGCCTCTAGCTCAGTCGTCACCTAGGGAAACCTACCAAACCTGTGCATTTTTTAAAACTAGACACCTAGGGGAATCCAAGATGGGGTGACTTGTGGGGCTCTCACCAGGTTCTGTTACCCAGAATTCTTTGCAAACCTCAAAATCTGGCCAAAAAAACACTTTTTCCTCACATTTCAGTGACAGAAAGTTCTGGAATCTGAGAGGAGACACAAATTTCCTTCCACCCATCGTTCCCCCTAGTCTGCCGATAAAAATGGTACCTCACTTGTGTGGGTAGGCCTAGCGCCCGCTACAGGATATGCCCCAAAACACAACATGGACACATCACATTTTCCCAAATAAAACAGACCTGTTTTTTGCAGAGTGCCTAGCTGTGCATTTTGCCCTCTAGCTTACTTGGCACCTAGGGAAACCTACCAAACCTGTGCATTTGTGAAAACTAGACACCTAGGGGAATCCAAGATGGGGTGACTTGTAGGGCTCTCACCAGGTTCTGTTACCCAGAATCCTTTGCAAACCTCAAAATTTGGCCCAAAAAACTCTTTTTCCTCACATTTCGGTGACAGAAAGTTCTGGAATCTGAGAGGAGCCACAAATTTCCTTCCACCCATCGTTCCCCCAAGTCTCCCGATAAAAATGGTACCTCACTTGTGTGGGTAGGCCTAGCGCCCGCAACAGGATATGCCCCAAAACACAACGTGGACACATCACATTTTCCCAAAGAAATCACACCTGTTTTTGCAAAGTGCCTAGCTGTGGATTTTGGCCTCTAGCTCAGCCGGCACCTAGGGAAACCTACCAAACTTGCGCATTTTTTAAAACTAGACACCTATGGGAATCCAAGATGGGGTGAATTGTGGGGCTTTCACCAGGTTCTGTTACCCAGAATCCTTTGCAAACCTCAACATTTGGCCAAAAAAACACTTTTTCCTCACATTTCGGTGACAGAAAGTTCTGGAAACTGAGAGGAGCCACACATTTCCTTCCACCCATCGTTCCCCCAAGTCTCCTGATAAAAATGGTACCTCACTTTTGTGGGTAGGCCTAGTGCCCGCTACAGGATATGCCCAAAACACAACGTGGACACATCACATTTTCCCAAAGAAAACAGACCTGTTTTTTGCAGAGTGCCTAGCTGTGCATTTGTGGCCTCTAGCTTACTAGGCACCTAGGGAAACCTACCAAACCTGTGCATTTGTGAAAACTAGACACCTAGGGGAATCCAAGATGGGGTGACTTGTGGGGCTCTCACCAGGTTCTGTTACCCAGAATCCTTTGCAAACCTCAAAATTTGGCCCAAAAAACACTTTTTCCTCACATTTCGGTGACAGAAAGTTCTGGAATCTGAGAGGAGCCACAAATTTCCTTCCACCCAGCGTTCCCCCAAGTCGCCCGATAAAAATGTTACCTCACTTGTGTGGGTAGGCCTAGCACCCACTACAGGATATGCCCCAAAACACAACGTGGACACATCACATTTTCCCAAAGAAAACAGACCTGTTTTTTGCAGAGTGCCTAGCTGTGCATTTTGCCCTCTAGCTTACTTGGCACCTAGGGAAACCTACCAAACCTGTGCATTTGTGAAAACTAGACACCTAGGGGAATCCAAGATGGGGTGACTTGTGGGGCTCTCACCAGGTTCTGTTACCCAGAATCCTTTGCAAACCTCAAAATTTGGCCAAAAAACACTTTTTCCTCACATTTCGGTGACAGAAAGTTCTGGAATCTGAGAGGAGCCACAAATTTCTTTCCACCCATCGTTCCCCCAAGACTCCCGATAAAAATGGTACCTCACTTGTGTGGGTAGGCCTAGCGCCCGCTACAGGATATGCCCCAAAACACAACGTGGACACATCACATTTTCCCAAAGAAAACAGAACTGTTTTTTACAGAGTGCCTAGCTGTGCATTTTGGCCTCTAGCTCAGTCGGCACCTAGGGAAACCTACCAAACCTGCACATTTTTGAAAACTAGACACCTAGGGGAATCCAAGATGGGGTGACTTGTGGGGCTCTCACCAGGTTCTGTTACCCAGAATCCTTTGCAAACCTCAAAATTTGGCCAAAAAAACATTTTTCCTCACATTTCGGTGACAGAAAGTTCTGGAACCTGAGAGGAGCCACAAATTTCCTTCCACCCATCGTTCCCCTAAGTCTCCCGATAAAAATGGTACCTCACTTGTGTGGGTAGGCCTAGCGTCTGCGACAGGTTATGCCCCAAAACACAACGTGGACACATCACATTTTCCCAGAGAAAACAGACCTGTTTTTTGCAGAGTGCCTTGCTGTGGATTTTGTCCTCTAGCTCAGTCGACACCTAGGGAAACCTACCAAACCTGCGCATTTTTGAAAACTAGACACGTGGGGGAATCCAAGATGGGGTGACTTGTGGGGCTCTCACCAGTTTCTGTTACCCAGAATCCTTTGCAAACCTCAAAATGTGGCCAAAAAACCACTTTTTCCTCACATTTCGGGGACAGAAAGTTCTGGAATCTGAGAGGAGCCACAAATTTCCTTCCACCCATCGTTCCCCCTAGGCTTCCGATAAAAATGGTACCTCACTTGTGTGGGTAGGCCTAGCGCCCGCTACAGGATATGCCCCAAAACACAACGTGGACACATCACATTTTCCCAAAGAAAACAGACCTGTTTTTTGCAGAGTGCCTAGTTGTGCATTTTGCCCTCTAGCTTACTTGGCACCCAATGAAACCTACCAAACCTGTGCATTTGTGAAAACTAGACACCTAGGGGAATCCAAGATGGGGTGACTTGTAGGGCTCTCACCAGGTTCTGTTACCCAGAATCCTTTGCAAACCTCAAAATTTGGCCCAAAAAACACTTTTTCCTCACATTTCGGTGACAGAATGTTCTGGAATCTGAGAGGAGCCACAAATTTCCTTCCACCCATCGTTCCCCCAAGTCTCCCGATAAAAATGGTACCTCACTTGTGTGGGTAGGCCTAGCGCCCGCAACAGGATATGCCCCAAAACACAACGTGGACACATCACATTTTCCCAAAGAAATCACTCCTGTTTTTTGCAAAGTGCCTAGCTGTGGATTTTGGCCTCTAGCTCAGCGGGCACCTAGGGAAACCTACCAAACTTGCGCATTTTTGAAAACTAGACACCTAGGGGAATCCAAGATTGGGTGAATTGTGGGGCTTTCACCAGGTTCTGTTACCCAGAATCCTTTGCAAACCTCAACATTTGGCCAAAAAAACACTTTTTCCTCACATTTCGGTGACAGAATGTTCTGGAATCTGAGAGGAACCACACATTTCCTTCCACCCATCGTTCCCCCAAGTCTCCCGATAAAAATGGTAACTCACTTGTGCGGATAGGCCAAGCTCCCGCAACAGGATATGCCCCAAAACACAACGTGGACACATCACATTTTCCCAAAGAAAACAGATTTTTTTTTTCCAGAGTGCCTAGCTGTGCATTTTGGCCTCTAGCTCAGTCGGCACCTAGGGAAACCTACCAAACCTGCGCATTTTTGAAAACTAGACACCTAGGGGAATCCAAGATGGGGTGACTTGTGGGGCTCTCACCAGGTTCTGTTACCCAGAATCCTTTGCAAACCTCAAAATCTGTCCAAAAAAACACTTTTTCCTCACATTTCGGTGACTGAAAGTCCTGGAATCTGAGAGGAGCCACACATTTCCTTCCACCCACCGTTCCCCCAAGTCTCCCGATAAAAATGGTACCTCACTTGTGTGGGTAGGCCTAGTGCCCGCTACAGGATGTGCCCCAAAACACAACGTGGACACATCACATTTTCCCAAAGAAAACAGACCTGTTTTTTGCAGAGTGCCTAGCTGTGCATTTTGGCCTCTAGCTTACTTGGCACCTAGGGAAACCTACCAAACCTGTGCATTTGTGAAAACTAGACACCTAGGGAAATCCCAGATGGGGTGACTTCTAGGGCTCTCACCAGGTTCTGTTACCCAGAATCCTTTGCAAACCTCAAAATTTGGCCCAAAAAACACTTTTTCCTCACATTTCGGTGACAGAAAGTTCTGAAATCTGAGAGGAGCCACACATTTCCTTCCACCCATCGTTCCCCCAAGTCTCCCAATAAATAATGGTAACTCACTTGTGCAGGTAAGCCTAGCTCCCGCAGCAGGATATGCCCCAAATCACAACGTGGACACATCACATTTTCCCAAAGAAAACACACCTTTTTTTTCCAGAGTGCCTAGCTGTGCATTTTGGCCTCTAGCTCAGTCGGCACCTAGGGAAACCTACCAAACCTACGTATTTTTGAAAACTAGACACCTAGGGGAATTCAAGATGGGGTGACTTGTGGGGCTCTCACCAGGTTCTGTTACCCAGAATCCTTTGCAAACATCAAAATTTGGCCAAAAAAACACTTTTTCCTCACATTTCGGTGACAGAAAGTTCTGCATCTGAGAGGAGCCACACATTTCCTTCCACTCATCGTTCCCCCAAGTCTCCCGATAAAAATGGTAACTCACTTGTGCGGGTAGGCCTAGCTCCCGCAACAGGATATGCCCCAGAACTCAACGTGGACACATCAAATTTTCCCAAAGAAAACAGACCTTTTTTTTCCAGAGTGCTTAGCTGTGCATTTTGGCCTCTAGCTCAGTCGGCACCTAGGGAAACCTACCAAACCTGCGCATTTTTGAAAACTAGACACCTAGGGGAATCCAAGATGGGGTGACTTGTGGGGCTCTCACCAGGTTCTGTTACCCAGAATCCTTTGCAAACCTCAAAATCTGGCCAAAAAAACACTTTTTCCTCACATTTTGGTGACAGAAAGTTCTGGAACCTGAGAGGAGCCACAAATTTCCTTCCACCCAGCGTTCCCCCAAGTCTACTGATAAAAATGGTACCTCACTTGTGTGGGTAGGTCTAGCGCCTGTAACAGGATATGCCCCAAAACACAACGTGGACACATCACATTTTCCCAAAGAAACAGACCTTTTTTTTGCAGAGTGCCTAGCTGTGCATTTTGGCCTCTAGCTCAGTCGGCACCTAGGGAAACCTACCAAACCTGCGCATTTTTGAAAACTAGACAACTAGGGGAATCCAAGATGGGGTGAATTGTGGGGCTCTCACCAGGTTCTGTTACCCAGAATCCTTTGCAAACCTCAAAATTTGGCCCAAAAAACACTTTTTCCTCACATTTAGGTGACAGAAAGTTCTGGAATCTGAGAGGAGCCACACATTTCCTTCCACCCAGCGTTCCCCCAAGTCTACTGATAAAAATGGTACCTCACTTGTGTGGGTAGGCCAAGCACCCGCAACAGGATATGCCCCAAAACACAACGTGGACACATCACATTTTCCCAAAGTAAACAGACCTGCTTTTTGCAGAGTGCCTAGCTGTGCATTTTGGCCTCTAGCTCAGTCGGCACCTAGGGAAACCTACCAAACCTGCGCATTTTTGAAAACTAGACATCTAGGGGAATTCAAGATGGGGTGACTTGTGGGGCTCTCACCAGGTTCTGTTACCCAGAATCCTTTGCAAACCTCAACATTTGGCCAAAAAAAATGTTTTTCCTCACATTTCGGTGACAGAAAGTCCTGGAGTCTGAGAGGAGCCACAAATTTCCTTCCACCTAACGTTCCCCCAAGTCTACAGATAAAAATGGTACCTCACTTGTGTGGGTAGGCCTAGCGCCTGCAACAGGATATGCCCCAAAACACAACGTGGACACATCACATTTTCCCAAAGAAAACAGACCCGTTTTTTGCAGAGTGCCTAGCTGTGGATTTTGGCCTCTAGCTCAGTCGGCACCTAGGGAAACCTACCAAACCTGCGCATTTTTGAAAACTAGACACCTAGGGGAATCCAAGATGGGGTGCCTTGTGGGGCTCTCACCAGGTTCTGTTACCCAGAATCCTTTGCAAACCTCACAATGTGGCCAAAAAAACACTTTTTCCTCACATTTCGATGACAAAAAGTTCTGGAATCTGAGAGGAGCCACACATTTCCTTCCACCCATCGTTCCCCCAAGTCTCCCGATAAAAATGGTACCTCACTTGTGCGGGTAGGCCTAGCGCCCGCAACAGGATATCCCCCAAAACACAACGTGGATACATCACATTTTCCCAAAGAAAACAGACCTTTTTTTTGCAGAGTGCATAGCTGTGCATTTTGGCCTCTAGCTCAGTCGGCACCTAGGGAAACCTACCAAACCTGCGCATTTTTGAAAACTAGCCCCCCAGGGGAATTCAAGATAAGGTGACTTGTGGGGCTCTCACCAGGTTCTGTTACCCAGAATCCTTTGCAAACCTCAAAATTTGGCCAAAAAAACTGATTTTCCTCACATTTCGGTGACAGAAAGTCCTGGAGTCTGAGAGGAGCCACAAATTTCCTTCCACCTAGCGTTCCCCCAAGTCTACTGATAAAAATGGTACCTCACTTGTGTGGGTAGGCCTAGCGCCTGCAACAGGATATGCCCCAAAACACAACGTGGACACATCACATTTTCCCAAAGAAAACACACCTTTTTTTTCCAGAGTGCCTAGCTGTGCATTTTGGCCTCTAGCTCAGTCAGCACCTAGGGAAACCTACCAAACCTGCGCATTTTTGAAAACTAGACACCTAGGGGAATCCAAGATGGGGTGACTTGTGGGGCTCTCACCAGGTTCTGTTACCCAGAATCCTTTGTAAACCTCAAAATCTGGCCCAAAAAACACTTTTTCCTCACATTTCGGTGACTGAAAGTTCTGGAATCTGAGAGGAGCCACAAATTTCCTTCCACCCAGCGTTCCCCCAAGTCTACTGATAAAAATGGTACCTCACTTGTGTGGGTAGGCCTAGCGACTGCAACAGGATATGCCCCAAAACACAACGTGGACACATCACATTTTCCCAAAGTAAACAGACCTGCTTTTTGCAGAGTGCCTAGCTGTGCATTTTGGCCTCTAGCTCAGTCGGCACCTAGGGAAACCTACCAAACCTGCGCATTTTTGAAAACTAGACACCTAGGGGAATCCAAGATGGGGTGACTTGTGGGGCTCACACCAGGTTCTGTTACCCAGAATTCTTTGCAAACCTCAAAATCTGGCCAAAAAAACACTTGTTCCTCACATTTCGGTGACTGAAAGTTCTGCAATCTGAGAGGAGCCACAAATTTCCTTCCACCCAGCGTTCCCCCAAGTCTACTGATAAAAATGGTACCTCACTTGTGTGGGTAGGCCTAGCGCCTGTAACAGGATATGCCCCAAAACACAACGTGGACACATCACATTTTCCCAAAGAAAACAGACCTTTTTTTTGCAGAGTGCCTAGCTGTGCATTTTGGCCTCTAGCTCAGTCGGCACCTAGGGAAACCTACCAAACCTGCGCATTTTTGAAAACTAGACACCTAGGGGAATCCAAGATGGGGTGACTTGTGGGGCTCTCACCAGGTTCTGTTACCCAGAATCCTTTGCCAACCTCAAAATTTGGCCCAAAAAACACTTTTTCCTCACATTTAGGTGACAGAAAGTTCTGGAATCTGAGAGGAGCCACACATTTCCTTCCACCCAGCGTTCCCCCAAGTCTACTGATAAAAATGGTACCTCACTTGTGTGGGTAGGCCTAGCACCCGCAACAGGATATGCCCCAAAACACAACGTGGACACATCACATTTTCCCAAAGTAAACAGACCTGCTTTTTGCAGAGTGCCTAGCTGTGCATTTTGGCCTCTAGCTCAGTCGGCACCTAGGGAAACCTACCAAACCTGCGCATTTTTGAAAACTAGACACCTAGGGGAATTCAAGATGGGGTGACTTGTGGGGCTCTCACCAGGTTCTGTTACCCAGAATCCTTTGCAAACCTCAAAATTTGGCCAAAAAAACTGTTTTTCCTCACATTTCGGTGACAGAAAGTCCTGGAGTCTGAGAGGAGCCACAAATTTCCTTCCACCTAGCGTTCCCCCAAGTCTACTGATAAAAATGGTACCTCACTTGTGCGGGTAGGCCTAGCGCCTGCAACAGGATATCCCCCAAAACACAACGTGGACACATCACATTTTCCCAAAGAAAACAGACCTTTTATTTGCAAAGTGCATAGCTGTGCATTTTGGCATCTAGCTCAGTCGGCAACTAGGGAAACCTACCAAACCTGCGCATTTTTGAAAACTAGACACCTAGGGGAATCCAAGATGGGGTGACTTGTGGGGCTCTCACCAGGTTCTGTTACCCAGAATCCTTTGCAAACCTCAAAATTTGGCCAAAAAAACCGTTTTTCCTCACATTTTGGTGACAGAAAGTTCTGGAACCTGAGAGGAGCCACAAATTTCCTTCCACCCATCGTTCCCCCAAGTCTCCCGATAACAATTGTACCTCACTTGTGCGGGTAGGCCTAGCGCCCGCAACAGGTTATGCCCCAAAACACAAAGTGGACACATCACATTTTCCCAGAGAAAACAGACCTGTTTTTTGAAGAGTGCCTAGCTGTGGATTTTGTCCTCTAGCTCAGTCGACACCTAGGGAAACATACCAAACCTGCGCATTTTTGAAAACTAGACACCTAGGGGAATCCAAGATGGGGTGACTTGTGGGGCTCTCACCAGGTTCTGTTACCCAGAATTCTTTGCAAACCTCAAAATCTGGCCAAAAAAACACTTTTTCCTCACATTTCGGTGACTGAAAGTTCTGGAATCTGAGAGGAGCCACAAATTTCCTTCCACCCATCGTTCCCCCAAGTCTCCCGATAAAAATGGTACCTCACGTGTGCGGGTACGCCTAGCGTCTGCGACAGGTTATGCCCCAAAACACAACATGGACACATCACATTTTCCCAGAGAAAACAGACCTGTTTTTTGCAGAGTGCCTAGCTGTGGATTTTGTCCTCTAGCTCAGTCGACACCTAGGGAAACCTACCAAACCTGCGCATTTTTGAAAACTAGACACCTAGGGGAATCCAAGATGGGGTGACTTGTGCAGCTCTCACCAGTTTCTGTTACCCAGAATCCTTTGCAAACCTCAAAATCTGGCCAAAAAAACACTTTTTCCTCACATTTCGGTGACAGAAAGTTCTGGAATCTGAGAGGAGCCACAAATTTCCTGCCACCCATCGTTCCCCCTAGTCTGCCGATAAAAATAGTACCTCACTTGTGTGGGTAGGCCTAGCGCCCGCTACAGGATATGCCCCAAAACACAACATGGACACATCACATTTTCCCAAAGAAAACAGACCTGTTTTTTGCAGAGTGCCTAGCTGTGCATTTTGCCCTCTAGCTTACTTGGCACCTAGGGAAACCTACCAAACCTGTGCATTTGTGAAAACTAGACACCTAGGGGAATCCAAGATGGGGTGACTTGTAGGGCTCTCACCAGGTTCTGTTACCCAGAATCCTTCGCAAACCTCAAAATTTGGCCCAAAAAACACTTTTTCCTCACATTTCGGTGACAGATAGTTCTGGAATCTGAGAGGAGCCACAAATTTCCTTCCACCCATCGTTCCCCCTAGTCTCCCGATAAAAATGGTACCTCACTTGTGTGGGTAGGCCTAGCGCCCGCTACAGGATATGTCCCAAAACACAACATGGACACATCACATTTTCCCAAAGAAAACAGACCTGTTTTTTGCAGAGTGCCTAGCTGTGCATTTTGCCCTCTAGCTTACTTGGCACCTAGGGAAACCTACCAAACCTGTGCATTTGTGAAAACTAGACACCTAGGGGAATCCAAGATGGGGTGACTTGTAGGGCTCTCACCAGGTTCTGTTACCCAGAATCCTTTGCAAACCTCAAAATTTGGCCCAAAAAACACTTTTTCCTCACATTTCGGTGACAGAAAGTTCTGGAATCTGAGAGGAGCCACAAATTTCCTTCCACCCATCGTTCCCCCAAGTCTCCCGATAAAAATGGTACCTCACTTGTGTGGGTAGGCCTAGCGCCCGCAACAGGATATGCCCCAAAACACAACGTGGACACATCACATTTTCCCAAAGAAATCACACCTGTTTTTTGCAAAGTGCCTAGCTGTGGATTTTGGCCTCTAGCTCAGCCGGCACCTAGCAAAACCTACCAAACTTGCGCATTTTTGAAAACTAGACAACTAGGGGAATCCAAGATGGGGTGAATTGTGGGGCTTTCACCAGGTTCTGTTACCCAGAATCCTTTGCAAACCTCAAAATTTGGCCAAAAAAACACTTTTTCCTCACATTTCGGTGACAGAAAGTTCTGGAAACTGAGAGGAGCCACACATTTCCTTCCACCCATCGTTCCCCCAAGTCTCCCGATAAAAATGGTACCTCACTTTTGTGGGTAGGCCTAGTGCCCGCTACAGGATATGCCCCAAAACACAACGTGGACACATCACAAGTTCCCAAAGAAAACAGACCTGTTTTTTGCAGAGTGCCTAGCTGTGCATTTGTGGCCTCTAGCTTACTTGGCACCTAGGGAAACCTACCAAACCTGTGCATTTGTGAAAACTAGACACCTAGGGGAATCCAAGATGGGGTGACTTGTGGGGCTCTCACCAGGTTCTGTTACCCAGAATCCTTCGCAAACCTCAAAATTTGGCCAAAAAAACACTTTTTCCTCACATTTCCGTGACAGAAAGTTCTGGAATCTGAGAGGAGCCACACATTTCCTTCCACCCAGCGTTCCCCCAAGTCTACTGATAAAAATGGTACCTCACTTTTGTGGGTAGGCCAAGCACCCGCAACAGGATATGCCCAAAACACAACGTGGACACATCACATTTTCCCAAAGTAAACAGACCTGCTTTTTGCAGAGTGCCTAGCTATGCATTTTGGCCTCTAGCTCAGTCGGCACCTAGGGAAACCTACCAAACCTGCGCATTTTTGAAAACTAGACACCTAGGGGAATTCAAGATGGGGTGACTTGTGGGGCTCTCACCAGGTTCTGTTACCCAGAATCCTTTGCAAACCTCAACATTTGGCCAAAAAAACTGTTTTTCCTCACATTTCGGTGACAGAAAGTCCTGGAGTCTGAGAGGAGCCACAAATTTCCTTCCACCTAACGTTCCCCCAAGTCTACAGATAAAAATGGTACCTCATTTGTGTGGGTAGGCCTAGCGCCTGCAACAGGATATGCCCCAAAACACAATGTGGACACATCACATTTTCCCAAAGAAAACAGACCTGTTTTTTGCAGAGTGCCTAGCTGTGGATTTTGGCCTCTAGCTCAGTCGGCACCTAGGGAAACCTACCAAACCTGCGCATTTTTGAAAACTAGATACCTAGGGGAATCCAAGATGGGGTGCCTTGTGGGGCTCTTACCAGGTTCTGTTACCCAGAATCCTTTGCAAACCTCACAAGGTGGCCAAAAAAACACTTTTTCCTCACATTTCGATGACAAAAAGTTCTGGAATCTGAGAGGAGCCACACATTTCCTTCCACCCATCGTTCCCCCAAGTCTCCCGATAAAAATGGTACCTCACTTGTGCGGGTAGGCCTAGCGCCCGCAACAGGATATCCCCCAAAACACAACGTGGATACATCACATTTTCCCAAAGAAAACAGACCTTTTTTTTGCAGAGTGCATAGCTGTGCATTTTGGCCTCTAGCTCAGTCGGCACCTAGGGAAACCTACCAAACCTGTGCATTTTTGAAAACTAGACACCTAGGGGAATCCAAGATGGGGTGACTTGTGGGGCTCTCACCAGGTTCTGTTACCCAGAATTCTTTGCAAACCTCAAAATCTGGCCAAAAAAAACACTTTTTCCTCACATTTCGGTGACTGAAAGTTCTGGAATCTGAGAGGAGCCACAAATTTCCTTCCACCCAGCGTTCCCCCAAGTCTACTGATAAAAATGGTACCTCACTTGTGTGGGTAGGCCTAGCGCCTGTAACAGGATATGCCCCAAAACACAACGTGGACACATCACATTTTCCCAAAGAAAACAGACCTTTTTTTTGCAGAGTGCCTAGCTGTGCATTTTGGCCTCTAGCTCAGTCGGCACCTAGGGAAACCTACCAAACCTGCGCATTTTTGAAAACTAGACACCTAGGGGAATCCAAGATGGGGTGACTTGTGGGGCTCTCACCAGGTTCTGTTACCCAGAATCCTTTGCAAACCTCAAAATTTGGCCCAAAAAACACTTTTTCCTCACATTTAGGTGACAGAAAGTTCTGGAATCTGAGAGGAGCCACACATTTCCTTCCACCCAGCGTTCCCCCAAGTCTGCTGATAAAAATGGTACCTCACTTGTGTGGGTAGGCCTAGCACCCGCAACAGAATATGCCCCAAAGCACAACATGGACACATCACATTTTCCCAAAGTAAACAGACCTGCTTTTTGCAGAGTGCCTAGCTGTGCATTTTGGCCTCTAGCTCAGTCGGCACATAGGGAAACCTACCAAACCTACGCATTTTTGAAAACTAGACACCTAGGGGAATTCAAGATGGGGTGACTTGTGGGGCTCTCACCAGGTTCTGTTACCCAGAATCCTTTGCAAACCTCAAAATTTGGCCAAAAAAACTGATTTTCCTCAAATTTCGGTGACAGAAAGTCCTGGAGTCTGAGAGGAGCCACAAATTTCCTTCCACCTAGCGTTCCCCCAAGTCTACTGATAAAAATGGTACCTCACTTGTGTGGGTAGGCCTAGCGTCTGCGACAGGTTATGCCCCAAAACACAACGTGGATACATCACATTTTCCCAAAGAAAACAGACCTTTTTTTTGCAGAGTGCATAGCCGTGCATTTTGGCCTCTAGCTCAGTCGGCACCTAGGGAAACCTACCAAACCTGCGCATTTTTGAAAACTAGCCCCCCAGGGGAATTCAAGATAAGGTGACTTGTGGGGCTCTCACCAGGTTCTGTTACCCAGAATCCTTTGCAAACCTCAAAATTTGGCCAAAAAAACTGATTTTCCTCACATTTCGGTGACAGAAAGTCCTGGAGTCTGAGAGGAGCCACAAATTTCCTTCCACCTAGCGTTCCCCCAAGTCTACTGATAAAAATGGTACCTCACTTGTGTGGGTAGGCCTAGCGCCTGCAACAGGATATGCCCCAAAACACAACGTGGACACATCACATTTTCCCAAAGAAAACACACCTTTTTTTTCCAGAGTGCCTAGCTGTGCATTTTGGCCTCTAGCTCAGTCAGCACCTAGGGAAACCTACCAAACCTGCGCATTTTTGAAAACTAGACACCTAGGGGAATCCAAGATGGGGTGACTTGTGGGGCTCTCACCAGGTTCTGTTACCCAGAATCCTTTGTAAACCTCAAAATCTGGCCCAAAAAACACTTTTTCCTCACATTTCGGTGATTGAAAGTTCTGGAATCTGAGAGGAGCCACAAATTTCCTTCCACCCAGCGTTCCCCCAAGTCTACTGATAAAAATGGTACCTCACTTGTGTGGGTAGGCCTAGCGACTGCAACAGGATATGCCCCAAAACACAACGTGGACACATCACATTTTCCCAAAGTAAACAGACCTGCTTTTTGCAGAGTGCCTAGCTGTGCATTTTGGCCTCTAGCTCAGTCGGCACCTAGGGAAACCTACCAAACCTGCGCATTTTTTAAAACTAGACACCTAGGGGAATCCAAGATGGGGTGACTTGTGGGGCTCTCACCAGGTTCTGTTACCCAGAATTCTTTGCAAACCTCAAAATCTGACCAAAAAAACACTTGTTCCTCATATTTCGGTGACTGAAAGTTCTGCAATCTGAGAGGAGCCACAAATTTCCTTCCACCCAGCGTTCCCCCAAGTCTACTGATAAAAATGGTACCTCACTTGTGTGGGTAGGCCTAGCGCCTGTAACAGGATATGCCCCAAAACACAACGTGGACACATCACATTTTCCCAAAGAAAACAGACCTTTTTTTTGCAGAGTGCCTAGCTGTGCATTTTGGCCTCTAGCTCAGTCGGCACCAAGGGAAACCTACCAAACCTGCGCATTTTTGAAAACTAGACACCTAGGGGAATCCAAGATGGGGTGACTTGTGGGTCTCTCACCAGGTTCTGTTACCCAGAATCCTTTGCAAACCTCAAAATTTGGCCCAAAAAACACTTTTTCCTCACATTTAGGTGACAGAAAGTTCTGGAATCTGAGAGGAGCCACACATTTCCTTCCACCCAGCGTTCCCCCAAGTCTACTGATAAAAATGGTACCTCACTTGTGTGGGTAGGCCTAGCACCCGCAACAGGATATGCCCCAAAACACAACGTGGACACATCACATTTTCCCAAAGTAAACAGACCTGCTTTTTGCAGAGTGCCTAGCTGTGCATTTTGGCCTCTAGCTCAGTCGGCACCTAGGGAAACCTACCAAACCTGCGCATTTTTGAAAACTAGACACCTAGGGGAATTCAAGATGGGGTGACTTGTGGGGTTCTCACCAGGTTCTGTTACCCAGAATCCTTTGCAAACCTCAAAATTTGGCCAAAAAAACTGTTTTTCCTCACATTTCGGTGACAGAAAGTCCTGGAGTCTGAGAGGAGCCACAAATTTCCTTCCACCTAGCGTTCCCCCAAGTCTACTGATAAAAATGGTACCTCACTTGTGCGGGTAGGCCTAGCGCCCGCAACAGGATATCCCCCAAAACACAACGTGGACACATCACATTTTCCCAAAGAAAACAGACCTTTTATTTGCAAAGTGCATAGCTGTGCATTTTGGCATCTAGCTCAGTCGGCAACTAGGGAAACCTACCAAACCTGCGCATTTTTGAAAACTAGACACCTAGGGGAATCCAAGATGGGGTGACTTGTGGGGCTCTCACCAGGTTCTGTTACCCAGAATCCTTTGCAAACCTCAAAATTTGGCCAAAAAAACAGTTTTTCCTCACATTTTGGTGACAGAAAGTTCTGGAACCTGAGAGGAGCCACAAATTTCCTTCCACCCATCGTTCCCCCAAGTCTCCCGATAACAATTGTATCTCACTTGTGCGGGTAGGCCTAGCGCCCGCAACAGGTTATGCCCCAAAACACAAAGTGGACACATCACATTTTCCCAGAGAAAACAGACCTGTTTTTTGCAGAGTGCCTAGCTGTGGATTTTGTCCTCTAGCTCAGTCGACACCTAGGGAAACATACCAAACCTGCGCATTTTTGAAAACTAGACACCTAGGGGAATCCAAGATGGGGTGACTTGTGGGGCTCTCACCAGGTTCTGTTACCCAGAATTCTTTGCAAACCTCAAAATCTGGCCAAAAAAACACTTTTTCCTCACATTTCGGTGACTGAAAGTTCTGGAATCTGAGAGGAGCCACAAATTTCCTTCCACCCATCGTTCCCCCAAGTCTCCCGATAAAAATGATACCTCACGTGTGCGGGTACGCCTAGCGTCTGCGACAGGTTATTCCCCAAAACACAACATGGACACATCACATTTTCCCAGAGAAAGCAGACCTGTTTTTTGCAGAGTGCCTAGCTGTGGATTTTGTCCTCTAGCTCAGTCGACACCTAGGGAAACCTACCAAACCTGCGCATTTTTGAAAACTAGACACCTAGGGGAATCCAAGATGGGGTGACTTGTGCAGCTCTCACCAGTTTCTGTTACCCAGAATCCTTTGCAAACCTCAAAATCTGGCCAAAAAAACACTTTTTCCTCACATTTCGGTGACAGAAAGTTCTGGAATCTGAGAGGAGCCACAAATTTCCTTCCACCCATCGTTCCCCCTAGTCTGCCGATAAAAATGGTACCTCACTTGTGTGGGTAGGCCTAGCGCCCGCTACAGGATATGCCCCAAAACACAACATGGACACATCACATTTTCCCAAAGAAAACAGACCTGTTTTTTGCAGAGTGCCTAGCTGTGCATTTTGCCCTCTAGCTTACTTGGCACCTAGGGAAACCTACCAAACCTGTGCATTTGTGAAAACTAGACACCTAGGGGAATCCAAGATGGGGTGACTTGTAGGGCTCTCACCAGGTTCTGTTACCCAGAATCCTTTGCAAACCTCAAAATTTGGCCCAAAAAACACTTTTTCCTCACATTTCGGTGACAGAAAGTTCTGGAATCTGAGAGGAGCCACAAATTTCCTTCCACCCATCGTTCCCCCTAGTCTCCCGATAAAAATGGTACCTCACTTGTGTGGGTAGGCCTAGCGCCCGCTACAGGATATGTCCCAAAACACAACATGGACACATCACATTTTCCCAAAGAAAACAGACCTGTTTTTTGCAGAGTGCCTAGCTGTGCATTTTGCCCTCTAGCTTACTTGGCACCTAGGGAAACCTACCAAACCTGTGCATTTGTGAAAACTAGACACCTAGGGGAATCCAAGATGGGGTGACTTGTAGGGCTCTCACCAGGTTCTGTTACCCAGAATCCTTTGCAAACCTCAAAATTTGGCCCAAAAAACACTTTTTCCTCACATTTCGGTGACAGAAGGTTCTGGAATCTGAGAGGAGCCACAAATTTCCTTCCACACATCGTTCCCCCAAGTCTCCCGATAAAAATGGTACCTCACTTGTGTGGGTAGGCCTAGCGCCCGCAACAGGATATGCCCCAAAACACAACGTGGACACATCACATTTTCCCAAAGAAATCACACCTGTTTTTTTGCAAAGTGCCTAGCTGTGGATTTTGGCCTCTAGCTCAGCCGGCACCTAGGAAAACCTACCAAACTTGCGCATTTTTGAAAACTAGACAACTAGGGGAATCCAAGATGGGGTGAATTGTGGGGCTTTCACCAGGTTCTGTTACCCAGAATCCTTTGCAAACCTCAAAATTTGGCCAAAAAAACACTTTTTCCTCACATTTTGGTGAGAGAAAGTTCTGGAAACTGAGAGGAGCCACACATTTCCTTCCACCCATCGTTCCCCCAAGTCTCCCGATAAAAATGGTACCTCACTTTTGTGGGTAGGCCTAGTGCCCGCTACAGGATATGCCCCAAAACACAACGTGGACACATCACATTTTCCCAAAGAAAACAGACCTGTTTTTTGCAGAGTGCCTAGCTGTGCATTTGTGGCCTCTAGCTTACTTGGCACCTAGGGAAATCTACCAAACCTGTGCATTTGTGAAAACTAGATACCTAGGGGAATCCAAGATGGGGTGACTTGTGGGGCTCTCACCAGGTTCTGTTAACCAGAATCCTTTTCAAACCTCAAAATTTGGCCAAAAAAACACTTTTTCCTCACATTTCCGTGACAGAAAGTTCTGGAATCTGAGAGGAGCCACAAATTTCCTTCCACCCATCGTTCCCCCAAGTCTCCCGATAAAAATGGTACCTCACTTGTGTGGGTAGGCCTAGCGCCCGCAACAGGATATGCCCCAAAACACAACGTGGACACATCACATTTTCCCAAAGAAATCACACCTGTTTTTGCAAAGTGCCTAGCTGTGGATTTTGGCCTCTAGCTCAGCCGGCACCTAGGGAAACCTACCAAACTTGCGCATTTTTGAAAACTAGACACCTAGGGGAATCCAAGATGGGGTGAATTGTGGGGCTTTCACCAGGTTCTGTTACCCAGAATCCTTTGCAAACCTCAAAATTTGGCCAAAAAAACACTTTTTCCTCACATTTCGGTGACAGAAAGTTCTGGAAACTGAGAGGAGCCACACATTTCCTTCCACCCATCGTTCCCCCAAGTCTCCCGATAAAAATGGTACCTCACTTTTGTGGGTAGGCCTAGTGCCCGCTACAGGATATGCCCCAAAACACAACGTGGACACATCACATTTTCCCAAAGAAAACAGACCTGTTTTTTGCAGAGTGCCTAGCTGTGCATTTGTGGCCTCTGGCTTACTTGGCACCTAGGGAAACCTACCAAACCTGTGCAATTGTGAAAACTAGACACCTAGGGGAATCCAAGATGGGGTGACTTGTGGGGCTCTCACCAGGTTCTGTTACCCAGAATCCTTTGCAAACCTCAAAATTTGGCCAAAAAAACACTTTTTCCTCACATTTCGGTGACAGAAAGTTCTGGAATCTGAGAGGAGCCACAAATTTCCTTCCACCCAGCGTTCCCCCAAGTCGCCCGATAAAAATGTTACCTCACTTGTGTGGGTAGGCCTAGCACCCGCTACAGGATATGCCCCAAAACACAACGTGGACACATCACATTTTCCCAAAGAAAACAGACCTGTTTTTTGCAGAGTGCCTAGCTGTGCATTTTGCCCTCTAGCTTACTTGGCACCTAGGGAAACCTACCAAACCTGTGCATTTGTGAAAACTAGACACCTAGGGGAATCCAAGATGGGGTGACTTGTGGGGCTCTCACCAGGTTCTGTTACCCAGAATCCTTTGCAAACCTCAAAATTTGGCCAAAAAACACTTTTTCCTCACATTTCGGTGACAGAAAGTTCTGGAATCTGAGAGGAGCCACAAATTTCTTTCCACCCATCGTTCCCCCAAGACTCCCGATAAAAATGGTACCTCACTTGTGTGGGTAGGCCTAGCGCCCGCTACAGGATATGCCCCAAAACACAACGTGGACACATCACATTTTCCCAAAGAAAACAGAACTGTTTTTTACAGAGTGCCTAGCTGTGCATTTTGGCCTCTAGCTCAGTCGGCACCTAGGGAAACCTACCAAACCTGCACATTTTTGAAAACTAGACACCTAGGGGAATCCAAGATGGGGTGAATTGTGGGGCTCTCACCAGGTTCTGTTACCCAGAATCCTTTGCAAACCTCAAAATTTGGCCAAAAAAACAGTTTTTCCTCACATTTCGGTGACAGAAAGTTCTGGAACCTGAGAGGAGCCACAAATTTCCTTCCACCCATCGTTCCCCCAAGTCTCCCGATAAAAATGGTACCTCACTTGTGTGGGTAGGCCTAGCGTCTGCGACAGGTTATGCCCCAAAACACAACGTGGACACATCACATTTTCCCAGAGAAAACAGACCTGTTTTTTGCAGAGCGCCTTGCTGTGTATTTTGTCCTCTAGCTCAGTCGACACCTAGGGAAACCTACCAAACCTGCGCATTTTTGAAAACTAGACACGTAGGGGAATCCAAGATGGGGTGACTTGTGGGGCTCTCACCAGTTTCTGTTACCCAGAATCCTTTGCAAACCTCAAAATGTGGCCAAAAAACCACTTTTTCCTCACATTTCGGTGACAGAAAGTTCTGGAATCTGAGAGGAGCCACAAATTTCCTTCCACCCATCGTTCCCCCTAGGCTTCCGATAAAAATGGTACCTCACTTGTGTGGGTAGGCCTAGCGCCCGCTACAGGATATGCCCCAAAACACAACGTGGACACATCACATTTTCCCAAAGAAAACAGACCTGTTTTTTGCAGAGTGCCTAGTTGTGCATTTTGCCCTCTAGCTTACTTGGCACCCAAGGAAACCTACCAAACCTGTGCATTTGTGAAAACTAGACACCTAGGGGAATCCAAGATGGGGTGACTTGTAGGGCTCTCACCAGGTTCTGTTACCCAGAATCCTTTGCAAACCTCAAAATTTGGCCCAAAAAACACTTTTTCCTCACATTTCGGTGACAGAATGTTCTGGAATCTGAGAGGAGCCACAAATTTCCTTCCACCCATCGTTCCCCCAAGTCTCCCGATAAAAATGGTACCTCACTTGTGTGGGTAGGCCTAGCGCCCGCAACAGGATATGCCCCAAAACACAACGTGGACACATCACATTTTCCCAAAGAAATCACTCCTGTTTTTTGCAAAGTGCCTAGCTGTGGATTTTGGCCTCTAGCTCAGCGGGCACCTAGGGAAACCTACCAAACTTGCGCATTTTTGAAAACTAGACACCTAGGGGAATCCAAGATTGGGTGAATTGTGGGGCTTTCACCAGGTTCTGTTACCCAGAATCCTTTGCAAACCTCAACATTTGGCCAAAAAAACACTTTTTCCTCACATTTCGGTGACAGAAAGTTCTGGAATCTGAGAGGAACCACACATTTCCTTCCACCCATCGTTCCCCCAAGTCTCCCGATAAAAATGGTAACTCACTTGTGCGGATAGGCCAAGCTCCCGCAACAGGATATGCCCCAAAACACAACGTGGACACATCACATTTTCCCAAAGAAAACAGATTTTTTTTTCCAGAGTGCCTAGCTGTGCATTTTGGCCTCTAGCTCAGTCGGCACCTAGGGAAACCTACCAAACCTGCGCATTTTTGAAAACTAGACACCTAGGGGAATCCAAGATGGGGTGACTTGTGGGGCTCTCACCAGGTTCTGTTACCCAGAATCCTTTGCAAACCTCAAAATCTGTCCAAAAAAACACTTTTTCCTCACATTTCGGTGACTGAAAGTCCTGGAATCTGAGAGGAGCCACACATTTCCTTCCACCCACCGTTCCACCAAGTCTCCCGATAAAAATGGTACCTCACTTGTGTGGGTAGGCCTAGTGCCCGCTACAGGATATGCCCCAAAACACAACGTGGACACATCACATTTTCCCAAAGAAAACAGACCTGTTTTTTGCAGAGTGCCTAGCTGTGCATTTTGGCCTCTAGCTTACTTGGCACCTAGGGAAACCTACCAAACCTGTGCATTTGTGAAAACTAGACACCTAGGGAAATCCCAGATGGGGTGACTTCTAGGGCTCTCACCAGGTTCTGTTACCCAGAATCCTTTGCAAACCTCAAAATTTGGCCCAAAAAACACTTTTTCCTCACATTTCGGTGACAGAAAGTTCTGAAATCTGAGAGGAGCCACACATTTCCTTCCACCCATCGTTCCCCCAAGTCTCCCAATAAAAATGGCAACTCACTTGTGCGGGTAAGCCTAGCTCCCGCAGCAGGATATGCCCCAAATCACAACGTGGACACATCACATTTTCCCAAAGAAAACACACCTTTTTTTTCCAGAGTGCCTAGCTGTGCATTTTGGCCTCTAGCTCAGTCGGCACCTAGGGAAACCTACCAAACCTACGTATTTTTGAAAACTAGACACCTAGGGGAATTCAAGATGGGGTGACTTGTGGGGCTCTCACCAGGTTCTGTTACCCAGAATCCTTTGCAAACATCAAAATTTGGCCAAAAAAACACTTTTTCCTCACATATCGGTGACAGAAAGTTCTGCATCTGAGAGGAGCCACACATTTCCTTCCACTCATCGTTCCCCCAAGTCTCCCGATAAAAATGGTAACTCACTTGTGCGGATAGGCCTAGCTCCCGCAACAGGATATGCCCCAGAACACAACGTGGACACATCAAATTTTCCCAAAGAAAACAGACCTTTTTTTTCCAGAGTGCCTAGCTGTGCATTTTGGCCTCTAGCTCAGTCGGCACCTAGGGAAACCTACCAAACCTGCGCATTTTTGAAAACTAGACACCTAGGGGAATCCAAGATGGGGTGACTTGTGGGGCTCTCACCAGGTTCTGTTACCCAGAATCCTTTGCAAACCTCAAAATCTGGCCAAAAAAACACTTTTTCCTCACATTTTGGTGACAGAAAGTTCTGGAACCTGAGAGGAGCCACAAATTTCCTTCCACCCAGCGTTCCCCCAAGTCTACTGATAAAAATGGTACCTCACTTGTGTGGGTAGGTCTAGCGCCTGTAACAGGATATGCCCCAAAACACAACGTGGACACATCACATTTTCCCAAAGAAAACAGACCTTTTTTTTCCAGAGTGCCTAGCTGTGCATTTTGGCCTCTAGCTCAGTCGGCACCTAGGGAAACCTACCAAACCTGCGCATTTTTGAAAACTAGACACCTAGGGGAATCCAAGATGGGGTGACTTGTGGGGCTCTCACCAGGTTCTGTTACCCAGAATCCTTTGCAAACCTCAAAATCTGGCCAAAAAAACACTTTTTCCTCACATTTTGGTGACAGAAAGTTCTGGAACCTGAGAGGAGCCACAAATTTCCTTCCACCCAGCGTTCCCCCAAGTCTACTGATAAAAATGGTACCTCACTTGTGTGGGTAGGTCTAGCGCCTGTAACAGGATATGCCCCAAAACACAACGTGGACACATCACATTTTCCCAAAGAAAACAGACCTTTTTTTTGCAGAGTGCCTAGCTGTGCATTTTGGCCTCTAGCTCAGTCGGCACCTAGGGAAACCTACCAAACCTGCGCATTTTTGAAAACTAGACAACTAGGGGAATCCAAGATGGGGTGAATTGTGGGGCTCTCACCAGGTTCTGTTACCCAGAATCCTTTGTAAACCTCAAAATTTGGCCCAAAAAACACTTTTTCCTCACATTTAGGTGACAGAAAGTTCTGGAATCTGAGAGGAGCCACACATTTCCTTCCACCCAGCGTTCCCCCAAGTCTACTGATAAAAATGGTACCTCACTTGTGTGGGTAGGCCAAGCACCCGCAACAGGATATGCCCCAAAACACAACGTGGACACATCACATTTTCCCAAAGTAAACAGACCTGCTTTTTGCAGAGTGCCTAGCTGTGCATTTTGGCCTCTAGCTCAGTCGGCACCTAGGGAAACCTACCAAACCTGCGCATTTTTGAAAACTAGACACCTAGGGGAATTCAAGATGGGGTGACTTGTGGGGCTCTCACCAGGTTCTGTTACCCAGAATCCTTTGCAAACCTCAACATTTGGCCAAAAAAAATGTTTTTCCTCACATTTCGGTGACAGAAAGTCCTGGAGTCTGAGAGGAGCCACAAATTTCCTTCCACCTAACGTTCCCCCAAGTCTACAGATAAAAATGGTACCTCACTTGTGTGGGTAGGCCTAGCGCCTGCAACAGGATATGCCCCAAAACACAATGTGGACACATCACATTTTCCCAAAGAAAACAGACCCGTTTTTTGCAGAGTGCCTAGCTGTGGATTTTGGCCTCTAGCTCAGTCGGCACCTAGGGAAACCTACCAAACCTGCGCATTTTTGAAAACTAGACACCTAGGGGAATCCAAGATGGGGTGCCTTGTGGGGCTCTCACCAGGTTCTGTTACCCAGAATCCTTTGCAAACCTCACAATGTGGCCAAAAAAACACTTTTTCCTCACATTTCGATGACAAAAAGTTCTGGAATCTGAGAGGAGCCACACATTTCCTTCCATCCATCGTTCCCCCAAGTCTCCCGATAAAAATGGTACCTCACTTGTGCGGGTAGGCCTAGCGCCCACAACAGGATATCCCCCAAAACACAACGTGGATACATCACATTTTCCCAAAGAAAACAGACCTTTTTTTTGCAGAGTGCATAGCTGTGCATTTTGGCCTCTAGCTCAGTCGGCACCTAGGGAAACCTACCAAACCTGCGCATTTTTGAAAACTAGCCCCCCAGGGGAATTCAAGATAAGGTGACTTGTGGGGCTCTCGCCAGGTTCTGTTACCCAGAATCCTTTGCAAACCTCAAAATTTGGCCAAAAAAACTGATTTTCCTCACATTTCGGTGACAGAAAGTCCTGGAGTCTGAGAGGAGCCACAAATTTCCTTCCACCTAGCGTTCCCCGCAAGTCTACTGATAAAAATGGTACCTCACTTGTGGGTAGGCCTAGCGCCTGCAACAGGATATGCCCCAAAACACAACGTGGACACATCACATTTTCCCAAAGAAAACACACCTTTTTTTTCCAGAGTGCCTAGCTGTGCATTTTGGCCTCTAGCTCAGTCAGCACCTAGGGAAACCTACCAAACCTGCGCATTTTTGAAAACTAGACACCTAGGGGAATCCAAGATGGGGTGACTTGTGGGGCTCTCACCAGGTTCTGTTACCCAGAATCCTTTGTAAACCTCAAAATCTGGCCCAAAAAACACTTTTTCCTCACATTTCGGTGACTGAAAGTTCTGGAATCTGAGAGGAGCCACAAATTTCCTTCCACCCAGCGTTCCCCCAAGTCTACTGATAAAAATGGTACCTCACTTGTGTGGGTAGGCCTAGCGCCTGTAACAGGATATGCCCCAAAACACAACGTGGACACATCACATTTTCCCAAAGAAAACACACCTTTTTTTTCCAGAGTGCCTAGCTGTGCATTTTGGCCTCTAGCTCAGTCGGCACCTAGGGAAACCTACCAAACCTGCGCATTTTTGAAAACTAGACACCTAGGGGAATCCAAGATGTGGTGACTTGTGGGTCTCTCACCAGGTTCTGTTACCCAGAATTCTTTGCAAACCTCAAAATATGGCAAAAAAAACACTTGTTCCTCACATTTCGGTGACTGAAAGTTCTGCAATCTGAGAGGAGCCACAAATTTCCTTCCACCCAGCGTTCCCCCAAGTCTACTGATAAAAATGGTACCTCACTTGTGTGGGTAGGCCTAGCGCCTGTAACAGGATATGCCCCAAAACACAACGTGGACACATCACATTTTCCCAAAGAAAACAGACCTTTTTTTTGCAGAGTGCCTAGCTGTGCATTTTGGCCTCTAGCTCAGTCGGCACCTAGGGAAACCTACCAAACCTGCGCATTTTTGAAAACTAGACACCTAGGGGAATCCAAGATGGGGTGACTTGTGGGGCTCTCACCAGGTTCTGTTACCCAGAATCCTTTGCAAACCTCAAAATTTGGCCCAAAAAACACTTTTTCCTCACATTTAGGTGACAGAAAGTTCTGGAATCTGAGAGGAGCCACACATTTCCTTCCACCCAGCGTTCCCCCAAGTCTACTGATAAAAATGGTTCCTCACTTGTGTGGGTAGGCCTAGCACCCGCAACAGGATATGCCCCAAAACACAACGTGGACACATCACATTTTCCCAAAGTAAACAGACCTGCTTTTTGCAGAGTGCCTAGCTGTGCATTTTGGCCTCTAGCTCAGTCGGCACCTAGGGAAACCTACCAAACCTGCGCATTTTTGAAAACTAGACACCTAGGGGAATTCAAGATGGGGTGACTTGTGGGGCTCTCACCAGGTTCTGTTACCCAGAATCCTTTGCAAACCTCAAAATTTGGCCCAAAAAACTGTTTTTCCTCACATTTCGGTGACAGAAAGTCCTGGAGTCTGAGAGGAGCCACAAATTTCCTTCCACCTAGCGTTCCCCCAAGTCTACTGATAAAAATGGTACCTCACTTGTGCGGGTAGGCCTAGCGCCCGCAACAGGATATCCCCCAAAACACAACGTGGACACATCACATTTTCCCAAAGAAAACAGACCTTTTATTTGCAAAGTGCATAGCTGTGCATTTTGGCATCTAGCTCAGTCGGCAACTAGGGAAACCTACCAAACCTGCGCATTTTTGAAAACTAGACACCTAGGGGAATCCAAGATGGGGTGACTTGTGGGGCTCTCACCAGGTTCTGTTACCCAGAATCCTTTGCAAACCTCAAAATTTGGCCAAAAAAACAGTTTTTCCTCACATTTTGGTGACAGAAAGTTCTGGAACCTGAGAGGAGCCACAAATTTCCTTCCACCCATCGTTCCCCCAAGTCTCCCGATAACAATTGTACCTCACTTGTGCGGGTAGGCCTAGCGCCCGCAACAGGTTATGCCCCAAAACACAAAGTGGACACATCACATTTTCCCAGAGAAAACAGACCTGTTTTTTGCAGAGTGCCTAGCTGTGGATTTTGTCCTCTAGCTCAGTCGACACCTAGGGAAACATACCAAACCTGCGCATTTTTGAAAACTAGACACCTAGGGGAATCCAAGATGGGGTGACTTGTGGGGCTCTCACCAGGTTCTGTTACCCAGAATTCTTTGCAAACCTCAAAATCTGGCCAAAAAAACACTTTTTCCTCACATTTCGGTGACTGAAAGTTCTGGAATCTGAGAGGAGCCACAAATTTCCTTCCACCCATCGTTCCCCCAAGTCTCCCGATAAAAATGGTACCTCACGTGTGCGGGTACGCCTAGCGTCTGCGACAGGTTATGCCCCAAAACACAACATGGACACATCACATTTTCCCAGAGAAAACAGACCTGTTTTTTGCAGAGTGCCTAGCTGTGGATTTTGTCCTCTAGCTCAGTCGACACCTAGGGAAACCTACCAAACCTGCGCATTTTTGAAAACTAGACACCTAGGGGAATCCAAGATGGGGTGACTTGTGCAGCTCTCACCAGTTTCTGTTACCCAGAATCCTTTGCAAACCTCAAAATCTGGCCCAAAAAACACTTTTTCCTCACATTTCGGTGACAGAAAGTTCTGGAATCTGAGAGGAGCCACAAATTTCCTGCCACCCATCGTTCCCCCTAGTCTGCCGATAAAAATAGTACCTCACTTGTGTGGGTAGGCCTAGCGCCCGCTACAGGATATGCCCCAAAACACAACATGGACACATCACATTTTCCCAAAGAAAACAGACCTGTTTTTTGCAGAGTGCCTAGCTGTGCATTTTGCCCTCTAGCTTACTTGGCACCTAGGGAAACCTACCAAACCTGTGCATTTGTGAAAACTAGACACCTAGGGGAATCCAAGATGGGGTGACTTGTAGGGCTCTCACCAGGTTCTGTTACCCAGAATCCTTTGCAAACCTCAAAATTTGGCCCAAAAAACACTTTTTCCTCACATTTCGGTGACAGAAAGTTCTGGAATCTGAGAGGAGCCACAAATTTCCTTCCACCCATCGTTCCCCCTAGTCTCCCGATAAAAATGGTACCTCACTTGTGTGGGTAGGCCTAGCGCCCGCTACAGGATATGTCCCAAAACACAACATGGACACATCACATTTTCCCAAAGAAAACAGACCTGTTTTTTGCAGAGTGCCTAGCTGTGCATTTTGCCCTCTAGCTTACTTGGCACCTAGGGAAACCTACCAAACCTGTGCATTTGTGAAAACTAGACACCTAGGGGAATCCAAGATGGGGTGACTTGTAGGGCTCTCACCAGGTTCTGTTAACCAGAATCCTTTGCAAACCTCAAAATTTGGCCCAAAAAACACTTTTTCCTCACATTTCGGTGACAGAAAGTTCTGGAATCTGAGAGGAGCCACAAATTTCCTTCCACCCATCGTTCCCCCAAGTCTCCCGATAAAAATGGTACCTCACTTGTGTGGGTAGGCCTAGCGCCCGCAACAGGATATGCCCCAAAACACAACGTGGACACATCACATTTTCCCAAAGAAAACAGACCTTTTTTTTGCAGAGTGCATAGCTGTGCATTTTGGCCTCCAGCTCAGTCGGCACCTAGGGAAACCTACCAAACCTGTGCATTTTTGAAAACTAGACACCTAGGGGAATCCAAGATGGGGTGACTTGTGGGGCTCTCACCAGGTTCTGTTACCCAGAATTCTTTGCAAACCTCAAAATCTGGACAAAAAAACCACTTTTTCCTCACATTTCGGTGACTGAAAGTTCTGGAATCTGAGAGGAGCCACAAATTTCCTTCCACCCAGCGTTCCCCCAAGTCTACTGATAAAAATGGTACCTCACTTGTGTGGGTAGGCCTAGCGCCTGTAACAGGATATGCCCCAAAACACAACGTGGACACATCACATTTTCCCAAAGAAAACAGACCTTTTTTTTGCAGAGTGCCTAGCTGTGCATTTTGGCCTCTAGCTCAGTCGGCACCTAGGGAAACCTACCAAACCTGCGCATTTTTGAAAACTAGACACCTAGGGGAATCCAAGATGGGGTGACTTGTGGGGCTCTCACCAGGTTCTGTTACCCAGAATCCTTTGCAAACCTCAAAATTTGGCCCAAAAAACACTTTTTCCTCACATTTAGGTGACAGAAAGTTCTGGAATCTGAGAGGAGCCACACATTTCCTTCCACCCAGCGTTCCCCCAAGTCTGCTGATAAAAAATGGTACCTCACTTGTGTGGGTAGGCCTAGCACCCGCAACAGAATATGCCCCAAAGCACAACATGGACACATCACATTTTCCCAAAGTAAACAGACCTGCTTTTTGCAGAGTGCCTAGCTGTGCATTTTGGCCTCTAGCTCAGTCGGCACATAGGGAAACCTACCAAACCTACGCATTTTTGAAAACTAGACACCTAGGGGAATTCAAGATGGGGTGACTTGTGGGGCTCTCACCAAGTTCTGTTACCCAGAATCCTTTGCAAACCTCAAAATTTGGCCAAAAAAACTGATTTTCCTCAAATTTCGGTGACAGAAAGTCCTGGAGTCTGAGAGGAGCCACAAATTTCCTTCCACCTAGCGTTCCCCCAAGTCTACTGATAAAAATGGTACCTCACTTGTGTGGGTAGGCCTAGCGCCTGCAACAGGATATGCCCCAAAACACAACGTGGACACATCACATTTTCCCAAAGTAAACAGACCTGCTTTTTGCAGAGTGCCTAGCTGTGCATTTTGGCCTCTAGCTCAGTCGGCACCTAGGGAAACCTACCAAACCTGCGCATTTTTGAAAACTAGACACCTAGGGGAATTCAAGATGGGGTGACTTGTGGGGCTCTCACCAGGTTCTGTTACCGAGAATCCTTTGCAAACCTCAAAATTTGGCCAAAAAAACACTTTTTCCTCACATTTCGGTGACAGAAAGTCCTGGAGTCTGAGAGGAGCCACAAATTTCCTTCCACCTAGCGTTCCCCCAAGTCTACTGATAAAAATGGTACCTCACTTGTGCGGGTAGGCCTAGCGCCCCCAACAGGATATCCCCCAAAACACAACGTGGACACATCACATTTTCCCAAAGAAAACAGACCTTTTATTTGCAAAGTGCATAGCTGTGCATTTTGGCATCTAGCTCAGTCGGCAACTAGGGAAACCTACCAAACCTGCGCATTTTTTAAAACTAGACACCTAGGGGAATCCAAGATGGGGTGACTTGTGGGGCTCTCACCAGGTTCTGTTACCCAGAATCCTTTGCAAACCTCAACATTTGGCCAAAAAAACACTTTTTCCTCACATTTCGGTGACAGAAAGTTCTGGAATCTGAGAGGAACCACACATTTCCTTCCACCCATCGTTCCACCAAGTCTCCCGATAAAAATGGTACCTCACTTGTGTGGGTAGGCCTAGTGCCCGCTACAGGATATGCCCCAAAACACAACGTGGACACATCACATTTTCCCAAAGAAAACAGACCTGTTTTTTGCAGAGTGCCTAGCTGTGCATTTTGGCCTCTAGCTTACTTGGCACCTAGGGAAACCTACCAAACCTGTGCATTTGTGAAAACTAGACACCTAGGGAAATCCCAGATGGGGTGACTTCTAGGGCTCTCACCAGGTTCTGTTACCCAGAATCCTTTGCAAACCTCAAAATTTGGCCCAAAAAACACTTTTTCCTCACATTTCGGTGACAGAAAGTTCTGAAATCTGAGAGGAGCCACACATTTCCTTCCACCCATCGTTCCCCCAAGTCTCCCAATAAAAATGGCAACTCACTTGTGCGGGTAAGCCTAGCTCCCGCAGCAGGATATGCCCCAAATCACAAAGTGGACACATCACATTTTCCCAAAGAAAACACACCTTTTTTTTCCAGAGTGCCTAGCTGTGCATTTTGGCCTCTAGCTCAGTCGGCACCTAGGGAAACCTACCAAACCTACGTATTTTTGAAAACTAGACACCTAGGGGAATTCAAGATGGGGTGACTTGTGGGGCTCTCACCAGGTTCTGTTACCCAGAATCCTTTGCAAACATCAAAATTTGGCCAAAAAAACACTTTTTCCTCACATTTCGGTGACAGAAAGTTCTGCATCTGAGAGGAGCCACAAATTTCCTTCCACCCAGCGTTCCCCCAAGTCTACTGATAAAAATGGTACCTCACTTGTGTGGGTAGGTCTAGCGCCTGTAACAGGATATGCCCCAAAACACAACGTGGACACATCACATTTTCCCAAAGAAAACAGACCTTTTTTTTCCAGAGTGCCTAGCTGTGCATTTTGGCCTCTAGCTCAGTCGGCACCTAGGGAAACCTACCAAACCTGCGCATTTTTGAAAACTAGACACCTAGGGGAATCCAAGATGGGGTGACTTGTGGGGCTCTCACCAGGTTCTGTTACCCAGAATCCTTTGCAAACCTCAAAATCTGGCCAAAAAAACACTTTTTCCTCACATTTTGGTGACAGAAAGTTCTGGAACCTGAGAGGAGCCACAAATTTCCTTCCACCCAGCGTTCCCCCAAGTCTACTGATAAAAATGGTACCTCACTTGTGTGGGTAGGTCTAGCGCCTGTAACAGGATATGCCCCAAAACACAACGTGGACACATCACATTTTCCCAAAGAAAACAGACCTTTTTTTTGCAGAGTGCCTAGCTGTGCATTTTGGCCTCTAGCTCAGTCGGCACCTAGGGAAACCTACCAAACCTGCGCATTTTTGAAAACTAGACAACTAGGGGAATCCAAGATGGGGTGAATTGTGGGGCTCTCACCAGGTTCTGTTACCCAGAATCCTTTGTAAACCTCAAAATTTGGCCCAAAAAACACTTTTTCCTCACATTTAGGTGACAGAAAGTTCTGGAATCTGAGAGGAGCCACACATTTCCTTCCACCCAGCGTTCCCCCAAGTCTACTGATAAAAATGGTACCTCACTTGTGTGGGTAGGCCAAGCACCCGCAACAGGATATGCCCCAAAACACAACGTGGACACATCACATTTTCCCAAAGTAAACAGACCTGCTTTTTGCAGAGTGCCTAGCTGTGCATTTTGGCCTCTAGCTCAGTCGGCACCTAGGGAAACCTACCAAACCTGCACATTTTTGAAAACTAGACACCTAGGGGAATTCAAGATGGGGTGACTTGTGGGGCTCTCACCAGGTTCTGTTACCCAGAATCCTTTGCAAACCTCAACATTTGGCCAAAAAAAATGTTTTTCCTCACATTTCGGTGACAGAAAGTCCTGGAGTCTGAGAGGAGCCACAAATTTCCTTCCACCTAACGTTCCCCCAAGTCTACAGATAAAAATGGTACCTCACTTGTGTGGGTAGGCCTAGCGCCTGCAACAGGATATGCCCCAAAACACAATGTGGACACATCACATTTTCCCAAAGAAAACAGACCCGTTTTTTGCAGAGTGCCTAGCTGTGGATTTTGGCCTCTAGCTCAGTCGGCACCTAGGGAAACCTACCAAACCTGCGCATTTTTGAAAACTAGACACCTAGGGGAATCCAAGATGGGGTGCCTTGTGGGGCTCTCACCAGGTTCTGTTACCCAGAATCCTTTGCAAACCTCACAATGTGGCCAAAAAAACACTTTTTCCTCACATTTCGATGACAAAAAGTTCTGGAATCTGAGAGGAGCCACACATTTCCTTCCATCCATCGTTCCCCCAAGTCTCCCGATAAAAATGGTACCTCACTTGTGCGGGTAGGCCTAGCGCCCACAACAGGATATCCCCCAAAACACAACGTGGATACATCACATTTTCCCAAAGAAAACAGACCTTTTTTTTGCAGAGTGCATAGCTGTGCATTTTGGCCTCTAGCTCAGTCGGCACCTAGGGAAACCTACCAAACCTGCGCATTTTTGAAAACTAGCCCCCCAGGGGAATTCAAGATAAGGTCACTTGTGGGGCTCTCGCCAGGTTCTGTTACCCAGAATCCTTTGCAAACCTCAAAATTTGGCCAAAAAAACTGATTTTCCTCACATTTCGGTGACAGAAAGTCCTGGAGTCTGAGAGGAGCCACAAATTTCCTTCCACCTAGCGTTCCCCGCAAGTCTACTGATAAAAATGGTACCTCACTTGTGTGGGTAGGCCTAGCGCCTGCAACAGGATATGCCCCAAAACACAACGTGGACACATCACATTTTCCCAAAGAAAACACACCTTTTTTTTCCAGAGTGCCTAGCTGTGCATTTTGGCCTCTAGCTCAGTCAGCACCTAGGGAAACCTACCAAACCTGCGCATTTTTGAAAACTAGACACCTAGGGGAATCCAAGATGGGGTGACTTGTGGGGCTCTCACCAGGTTCTGTTACCCAGAATCCTTTGTAAACCTCAAAATCTGGCCCAAAAAACACTTTTTCCTCACATTTCGGTGACTGAAAGTTCTGGAATCTGAGAGGAGCCACAAATTTCCTTCCACCCAGCGTTCCCCCAAGTCTACTGATAAAAATGGTACCTCACTTGTGTGGGTAGGCCTAGCGACTGCAACAGGATATGCCCCAAAACACAATGTGGACACATCACATTTTCCCAAAATAAACAGACCTGCTTTTTGCAGAGTGCCTAGCTGTGCATTTTGGCCTCTAGCTCAGTCGGCACCTAGGGAAACCTACCAAACCTGCGCATTTTTGAAAACTAGACACCTAGGGGAATCCAAGATGTGGTGACTTGTGGGTCTCTCACCAGGTTCTGTTACCCAGAATTCTTTGCAAACCTCAAAATATGGCAAAAAAAACACTTGTTCCTCACATTTCGGTGACTGAAAGTTCTGCAATCTGAGAGGAGCCACAAATTTCCTTCCACCCAGCGTTCCCCCAAGTCTACTGATAAAAATGGTACCTCACTTGTGTGGGTAGGCCTAGCGCCTGTAACAGGATATGCCCCAAAACACAACGTGGACACATCACATTTTCCCAAAGAAAACAGACTTTTTTTTGCAGAGTGCCTAGCTGTGCATTTTGGCCTCTAGCTCAGTCGGCACCTAGGGAAACCTACCAAACCTGCGCATTTTTGAAAACTAGACACCTAGGGGAATCCAAGATGGGGTGACTTGTGGGGCTCTCACCAGGTTCTGTTACCCAGAATCCTTTGCAAACCTCAAAATTTGGCCCAAAAAACACTTTTTCCTCACATTTAGGTGACAGAAAGTTCTGGAATCTGAGAGGAGCCACACATTTCCTTCCACCCAGCGTTCCCCCAAGTCTACTGATAAAAATGGTTCCTCACTTGTGTGGGTAGGCCTAGCACCCGCAACAGGATATGCCCCAAAACACAACGTGGACACATCACATTTTCCCAAAGTAAACAGACCTGCTTTTTGCAGAGTGCCTAGCTGTGCATTTTGGCCTCTAGCTCAGTCGGCACCTAGGGAAACCTACCAAACCTGCGCATTTTTGAAAACTAGACACCTAGGGGAATTCAAGATGGGGTGACTTGTGGGGCTCTCACCAGGTTCTGTTACCCAGAATCCTTTGCAAACCTCAAAATTTGGCCCAAAAAACTGTTTTTCCTCACATTTCGGTGACAGAAAGTCCTGGAGTCTGAGAGGAGCCACAAATTTCCTTCCACCTAGCGTTCCCCCAAGTCTACTGATAAAAATGGTACCTCACTTGTGCGGGTAGGCCTAGCGCCCGCAACAGGATATCCCCCAAAACACAACGTGGACACATCACATTTTCCCAAAGAAAACAGACCTTTTATTTGCAAAGTGCATAGCTGTGCATTTTGGCATCTAGCTCAGTCGGCAACTAGGGAAACCTACCAAACCTGCGCATTTTTGAAAACTAGACACCTAGGGGAATCCAAGATGGGGTGACTTGTGGGGCTCTCACCAGGTTCTGTTACCCAGAATCCTTTGCAAACCTCAAAATTTGGCCAAAAAAACAGTTTTTCCTCACATTTTGGTGACAGAAAGTTCTGGAACCTGAGAGGAGCCACAAATTTCCTTCCACCCATCGTTCCCCCAAGTCTCCCGATAACAATTGTACCTCACTTGTGCGGGTAGGCCTAGCGCCCGCAACAGGTTATGCCCCAAAACACAAAGTGGACACATCACATTTTCCCAGAGAAAACAGACCTGTTTTTTGCAGAGTGCCTAGCTGTGGATTTTGTCCTCTAGCTCAGTCGACACCTAGGGAAACATACCAAACCTGCGCATTTTTGAAAACTAGACACCTAGGGGAATCCAAGATGGGGTGACTTGTGGGGCTCTCACCAGGTTCTGTTACCCAGAATTCTTTGCAAACCTCAAAATCTGGCCAAAAAAACACTTTTTCCTCACATTTCGGTGACTGAAAGTTCTGGAATCTGAGAGGAGCCACAAATTTCCTTCCACCCATCGTTCCCCCAAGTCTCCCGATAAAAATGGTACCTCACGTGTGCGGGTACGCCTAGCGTCTGCGACAGGTTATGCCCCAAAACACAACATGGACACATCACATTTTCCCAGAGAAAACAGACCTGTTTCTTGCAGAGTGCCTAGCTGTGGATTTTGTCCTCTAGCTCAGTCGACACCTAGGGAAACCTACCAAACCTGCGCATTTTTGAAAACTAGACACCTAGGGGAATCCAAGATGGGGTGACTTGTGCAGCTCTCACCAGTTTCTGTTACCCAGAATCCTTTGCAAACCTCAAAATCTGGCCCAAAAAACACTTTTTCCTCACATTTCGGTGACAGAAAGTTCTGGAATCTGAGAGGAGCCACAAATTTCCTGCCACCCATCGTTCCCCCTAGTCTGCCGATAAAAATAGTACCTCACTTGTGTGGGTAGGCCTAGCGCCCGCTACAGGATATGCCCCAAAACACAACATGGACACATCACATTTTCCCAAAGAAAACAGACCTGTTTTTTGCAGAGTGCCTAGCTGTGCATTTTGCCCTCTAGCTTACTTGGCACCTAGGGAAACCTACCAAACCTGTGCATTTGTGAAAACTAGACACCTAGGGGAATCCAAGATGGGGTGACTTGTAGGGCTCTCACCAGGTTCTGTTACCCAGAATCCTTTGCAAACCTCAAAATTTGGCCCAAAAAACACTTTTTCCTCACATTTCGGTGACAGAAAGTTCTGGAATCTGAGAGGAGCCACAAATTTCCTTCCACCCATCGTTCCCCCTAGTCTCCCGATAAAAATGGTACCTCACTTGTGTGGGTAGGCCTAGCGCCCGCTACAGGATATGTCCCAAAACACAACATGGACACATCACATTTTCCCAAAGAAAACAGACCTGTTTTTTGCAGAGTGCCTAGCTGTGCATTTTGCCCTCTAGCTTACTTGGCACCTAGGGAAACCTACCAAACCTGTGCATTTGTGAAAACTAGACACCTAGGGGAATCCAAGATGGGGTGACTTGTAGGGCTCTCACCAGGTTCTGTTAACCAGAATCCTTTGCAAACCTCAAAATTTGGCCCAAAAAACACTTTTTCCTCACATTTCGGTGACAGAAAGTTCTGGAATCTGAGAGGAGCCACAAATTTCCTTCCACCCATCGTTCCCCCAAGTCTCCCGATAAAAATGGTACCTCACTTGTGTGGGTAGGCCTAGCGCCCGCAACAGGATATGCCCCAAAACACAACGTGGACACATCACATTTTCCCAAAGAAAACAGACCTTTTTTTTGCAGAGTGCATAGCTGTGCATTTTGGCCTCCAGCTCAGTCGGCACCTAGGGAAACCTACCAAACCTGTGCATTTTTGAAAACTAGACACCTAGGGGAATCCAAGATGGGGTGACTTGTGGGGCTCTCACCAGGTTCTGTTACCCAGAATTCTTTGCAAACCTCAAAATCTGGACAAAAAAACCACTTTTTCCTCACATTTCGGTGACTGAAAGTTCTGGAATCTGAGAGGAGCCACAAATTTCCTTCCACCCAGCGTTCCCCCAAGTCTACTGATAAAAATGGTACCTCACTTGTGTGGGTAGGCCTAGCGCCTGTAACAGGATATGCCCCAAAACACAACGTGGACACATCACATTTTCCCAAAGAAAACAGACCTTTTTTTTGCAGAGTGCCTAGCTGTGCATTTTGGCCTCTAGCTCAGTCGGCACCTAGGGAAACCTACCAAACCTGCGCATTTTTGAAAACTAGACACCTAGGGGAATCCAAGATGGGGTGACTTGTGGGGCTCTCACCAGGTTCTGTTACCCAGAATCCTTTGCAAACCTCAAAATTTGGCCCAAAAAACACTTTTTCCTCACATTTAGGTGACAGAAAGTTCTGGAATCTGAGAGGAGCCACACATTTCCTTCCACCCAGCGTTCCCCCAAGTCTGCTGATAAAAAATGGTACCTCACTTGTGTGGGTAGGCCTAGCACCCGCAACAGAATATGCCCCAAAGCACAACATGGACACATCACATTTTCCCAAAGTAAACAGACCTGCTTTTTGCAGAGTGCCTAGCTGTGCATTTTGGCCTCTAGCTCAGTCGGCACATAGGGAAACCTACCAAACCTACGCATTTTTGAAAACTAGACACCTAGGGGAATTCAAGATGGGGTGACTTGTGGGGCTCTCACCAGGTTCTGTTACCCAGAATCCTTTGCAAACCTCAAAATTTGGCCAAAAAAACTGATTTTCCTCAAATTTCGGTGACAGAAAGTCCTGGAGTCTGAGAGGAGCCACAAATTTCCTTCCACCTAGCGTTCCCCCAAGTCTACTGATAAAAATGGTACCTCACTTGTGTGGGTAGGCCTAGCGCCTGCAACAGGATATGCCCCAAAACACAACGTGGACACATCACATTTTCCCAAAGTAAACAGACCTGCTTTTTGCAGAGTGCCTAGCTGTGCATTTTGGCCTCTAGCTCAGTCGGCACCTAGGGAAACCTACCAAACCTGCGCATTTTTGAAAACTAGACACCTAGGGGAATTCAAGATGGGGTGACTTGTGGGGCTCTCACCAGGTTCTGTTACCGAGAATCCTTTGCAAACCTCAAAATTTGGCCAAAAAAACACTTTTTCCTCACATTTCGGTGACAGAAAGTCCTGGAGTCTGAGAGGAGCCACAAATTTCCTTCCACCTAGCGTTCCCCCAAGTCTACTGATAAAAATGGTACCTCACTTGTGCGGGTAGGCCTAGCGCCCCCAACAGGATATCCCCCAAAACACAACGTGGACACATCACATTTTCCCAAAGAAAACAGACCTTTTATTTGCAAAGTGCATAGCTGTGCATTTTGGCATCTAGCTCAGTCGGCAACTAGGGAAACCTACCAAACCTGCGCATTTTTTAAAACTAGACACCTAGGGGAATCCAAGATGGGGTGACTTGTGGGGCTCTCACCAGGTTCTGTTACCCAGAATCCTTTGCAAACCTCAAAATTTGGCCAAAAAAACAGTTTTTCCTCACATTTTGGTGACAGAAAGTTCTGGAACCTGAGAGGAGCCACAAATTTCCTTCCACCCATCGTTCCCCCAAGTCTCCCGATAACAATTGTACCTCACTTGTGCGGGTAGGCCTAGCGCCCGCAACAGGTTATGCCCCAAAACACAAAGTGGACACATCACATTTTCCCAGAGAAAACAGACCTGTTTTTTGCAGAGTGCCTAGCTGTGGATTTTGTCCTCTAGCTCAGTCGACACCTAGGGAAACATACCAAACCTGCGCATTTTTGAAAACTAGACACCTAGGGGAATCCAAGATGGGGTGACTTGTGGGGCTCTCACCAGGTTCCGTTACCCAGAATTCTTTGCAAACCTCAAAATCTGGCCCAAAAAACACTTTTTCCTCACATTTCGGTGACTGAAAGTTCTGGAATCTGAGAGGAGCCACAAATTTCCTTCCACCCATCGTTCCCCCAAGTCTCCCGATAAAAATGGTACCTCACGTGTGCGGGTACGCCTAGCGTCTGCGACAGGTTATGCCCCAAAACACAACGTGGACACATCACATTTTCCCAGAGAAAACAGACCTGTTTTTTGCACAGTGCCTAGCTGTGGATTGTGTCCTCTAGCTCAGTCGACACCTAGGGAAACCTACCAAACCTGCGCATTTTTGAAAACTAGACACCTAGGGGAATCCAAGATGGGGTGACTTGTGCAGCTCTCACCAGTTTCTGTTACCCAGAATCCTTTGCAAACCTCAAAATCTGGCCAAAAAAACACTTTTTCCTCACATTTCGGTGACAGAAAGTTCTGGAATCTGAGAGGAGACACAAATTTCCTTCCACCCATCGTTCTCCCTATTCTGCCGATAAAAATGGTACCTCACTTGTGTGGGTAGGCCTAGCGCCCGCTACAGGATATGCCCCAAAACACAACATGGACACATCACATTTTCCCAAAGAAAACAGACCTTTTGCAGAGTGCCTAGCTGTGCATTTTGCCCTCTAGCTTACTTGGCACCTAGGGAAACCTACCAAACCTGTGCATTTGTGAAAACTAGACACCTAGGGGAATCCAAGATGGGGTGACTTGTAGGGCTCTCTCCAGGTTCTGTTACCCAGAATCCTTTGCAAACCTCAACATTTGGCCCAAAAAACTCTTTTTCCTCACATTTCGGTGACAGAAAGTTCTGGAATCTGAGAGGAGCCACAAATTTCCTTCTACCCATCGTTCCCCCAAGTCTCCCGATAAAAATGGTACCTCACTTGTGTGGGTAGGCCTAGCGCCCGCAACAGGATATGCCCCAAAACACAACGTGGACACATCACATTTTCCCAAAGAAATCACACCTGTTTTTTGCAAAGTGCCTAGCTGTGGATTTTGGCCTCTAGCTCAGCCGGCACCTAGGGAAACCTACCAAACTTGCGCATTTTTGAAAACTAGACACCTAGGGGAATCCAAGATGGGGTGAATTGTGGGGCTTTCACCAGGTTCTGTTACCCAGTATCCTTTGCAAACCTCAAAATTTGGCCAAAAAAACACTTTTTCCTCACATTTCGGTGACAGAAAGTTCTGGAAACTGAGAGGAGCCACACATTTCCTTCCTCCCATCGTTCCCCCAAGTCTCCCGATAAAAATGGTACCTCACTTTTGTGGGTAGGCCTAGTGCCCGCTACAGGATATGCCCCAAAACACAACGTGGACACATCACATTTTCCCAAAGAAAACAGACCTGTTTTTTGCAGAGTGCCTAGCTGTGCATTTGTGGCCTCTAGCTTACTTGGCACCTAGGGAAACCTACCAAACCTGTGCATTTGTGAAAACTAGACACCTAGGGGAATCCAAGATGGGGTGACTTGTGGGGCTCTCACCAGGTTCTGTTACCCAGAATCCTTTGCAAACCTCAAAATTTGGCCAAAAAAACACTTTTTCCTCACATTTCGGTGAGAGAAAGTTCTGGAATCTGAGAGGAGCCACAAATTTCCTTCCACCCAGCGTTCCCCCAAGTCTCCCGATAAAAATGTTACCTCACTTGTGTGGGTAGGCCTAGCACCCGCTACAGGATATGCCCCAAAACACAACGTGGACACATCACATTTTCCCAAAGAAAACAGACCTGTTTTTTGCAGAGTGCCTAGCTGTGCATTTTGCCCTCTAGCTTACTTGGCACCTAGGGAAACCTACCAAACCTGTGCATTTGTGAAAACTAGACACCTAGGGGAATCCAAGATGGGGTGACTTGTGGGGCTCTCACCAGGTTCTGTTACCCAGAATCCTTTGCAAACCTCAAAATTTTGCCAAAAAACACTTTTTCCTCACATTTCGGTGACAGAAAGTTCTGGAATCTGAGAGGAGCCACAAATTTCTTTCCACCCATCGTTCCCCCAAGACTCCCGATAAAAATGGTACCTCACTTGTGTGGGTAGGCCTAGCGCCCGCTACAGGATATGCCCCAAAACACAACGTGGACACATCACATTTTCCCAAAGAAAACAGAACTGTTTTTTACAGAGTGCCTAGCTGTGCATTTTGGCCTCTAGCTCAGTCGGCACCTAGGGAAACCTACCAAACCTGCACATTTTTGAAAACTAGACACCTAGGGGAATCCAAGATGGGGTGACTTGTGGGGCTCTCACCAGGTTCTGTTACCCAGAATCCTTTGCAAACCTCAAAATTTGGCCAAAAAAACAGTTTTTCCTCACATTTCGGTGACAGAAAGTTCTGGAACCTGAGAGGAGCCACACATGTCCTTCCACCCATCGTTCCCCCAAGTCTCCCGATAAAAATGGTACCTCACTTGTGCGGGTAGGCCTAGCGTCTGCGACAGGTTATGCCCCAAAACACAACGTGGACACATCACATTTTCCCAAAGAAAACAGACCTGTTTTTTGCAGAGTGCCTTGCTGTGGATTTTGTCCTCTAGCTCAGTCGACACCTAGGGAAACCTACCAAACCTGCGCATTTTTGAAAACTAGACACGTAGGGGAATCCAAGATGGGGTGACTTGTGGGGCTCTCACCAGTTTCTGTTACCCAGAATCCTTTGCAAACCTCAAAATGTGGCCAAAAAACCACTTTTTCCTCACATTTCGGTGAAAGAAAGTTCTGGAATCTGAGAGGAGCCACAAATTTCCTTCCACCCATCGTTCCCCCTAGGCTTCCGATAAAAATGGTACCTCACTTGTGTGGGTAGGCCTAGTGCCCGCTACAGGATATGCCCCAAAACACAACGTGGACACATCACATTTTCCCAAAGAAAACAGAACTGTTTTTTACAGAGTGCCTAGCTGTGCATTTTGGCCTCTAGCTCAGTCGGCACCTAGGGAAACCTACCAAACCTGCACATTTTTGAAAACTAGACACCTAGGGGAATCCAAGATGGGGTGACTTGTGGGGCTCTCACCAGTTTCTGTTACCCAGAATCCTTTGCAAACCTCAAAATGCGGCCAAAAAACCACTTTTTCCTCACATTTCGGTGACAGAAAGTTCTGGAATCTGAGAGGAGCCACAAATTTCCTTCCCCCCATCGTTCCCCCTAGGCTTCCGATAAAAATGGTACCTCACTTGTGTGGGTAGGCCTAGCGCCCGCTACAGGATATGCCCCAAAACACAACGTGGACACATCACATTTTCCCAAAGAAAACAGACCTGTTTTTTGCAGAGTGCCTAGTTGTGCATTTTGCCCTCTAGCTTACTTGGCACCCAAGAAAACCTACCAAACCTGTGCATTTGTGAAAACTAGACACCTAGGGGAATCCAAGATGGGGTGACTTGTAGGGCTCTCACCAGGTTCTGTTACCCAGAATCCTTTGCAAACCTCAAAATTTGGCCCAAAAAACACTTTTTCCTCACATTTCGGTGACAGAATGTTCTGGAATCTGAGAGGAGCCACAAATTTCCTTCCACCCATCGTTCCCCCAAGTCTCCCGATAAAAATGGTACCTCACTTGTGTGGGTAGGCCTAGCGCCCGCAACAGGATATGCCCCAAAACACAACGTGGACACATCACATTTTCCCAAAGAAATCACTCCTGTTTTTTGCAAAGTGCCTAGCTGTGGATTTTGGCCTCTAGCTCAGCTGGCACCTAGGGAAACCTATCAAACTTGCGCATTTTTGAAAACTAGACACCTAGGGGAATCCAAGATTGGGTGAATTGTGGGGCTTTCACCAGGTTCTGTTACCCAGAATCCTTTGCAAACCTCAACATTTGGCCAAAAAAACACTTTTTCCTCACATTTCGGTGACAGAAAGTTCTGGAATCTGAGAGGAACCACACATTTCCTTCCACCCATCGTTCCCCCAAGTCTCCCGATAAAAATGGTAACTCACTTGTGCGGATAGGCCTAGCTCCCGCAACAGGATATGCCCCAAAACACAACGTGGACACATCACATTTTCCCAAAGAAAACAGATTTTTTTTTTCCAGAGTGCTTAGCTGTGCATTTTGGCCTCTAGCTCAGTCGGCAACTAGGGAAACCTACCAAACCTGCGCATTTTTGAAAACTAGACACCTAGGGGAATCCAAGATGGGGTGACTTGTGGGGCTCTCACCAGGTTCTGTTACCCAGAATCCTTTGCAAACCTCAAAATCTGTCCAAAAAAACACTTTTTCTTCACATTTCGGTGACTGAAAGTCCTGGAATCTGAGAGGAGCCACACATTTCCTTCCACCCACCGTTCCCCCAAGTCTCCCGATAAAAATGGTACCTCACTTGTGTGGGTAGGCCTAGTGCCCGCTACAGGATATGCCCCAAAACACAACGTGGACACATCACATTTTCCCAAAGAAAACAGACCTGTTTTTTGCAGAGTGCCTAGCTGTGCATTTTGGCCTCTAGCTTACTTGGCACCTAGGGAAACCTACCAAACCTGTGCATTTGTGAAAACTAGACACCTAGGGAAATCCCAGATGGGGTGACTTCTAGGGCTCTCACCAGGTTCTGTTACCCAGAATCCTTTGCAAACCTCAAAATTTGGCCCAAAAAACACTTTTTCCTCACATTTCGGTGACAGAAAGTTCTGAAATCTGAGAGGAGCCACACATTTCCTTCCACCCATCGTTCCCCCAAGTCTCCCAATAAAAATGGTAACTCACTTGTGCGGGTAGGCCTAGCTCCCGCAGCAGGATATGCCCCAAATCACAACGTGGACACATCACATTTTCCCAAAGAAAACACACCTTTTTTTTCCAGAGTGCCTAGCTGTGCATTTTGGCCTCTAGCTCAGTCGGCACCTAGGGAAACCTACCAAACCTACGTATTTTTGAAAACTAGACACCTAGGGGAATCCAAGATGGGGTGACTTGTGGGGCTCTCACCAGGTTCTGTTACCCAGAATCCTTTGCAAACCTAAAAATTTGGCCACAAAAACACTTTTTCCTCACATTTCGGTAACAAAAAGTACTGCAATCTGAGAGGAGCCACAAATTTCCTTCCACCCAGCGTTCCTCCAAGTCTCCCGATAAAAATGGTACCTCACTTGGGTGGGTAGGCCTAGCACCCGCTACAGGATATACCCCAAAACACAACGTGGACACATCACATTTTCCCAAAGAAAACAGACCTGTTTTTTGCAGAGTGCCTAGCTGTGCATTTTGGCCTCTAGCTTACTTGGCACCTAGGGAAACCTACCAAACCTGTGCATTTGTGAAAACTAGACACCTAGGGGAATCCAAGATGGGGTGACTTGTGGGGCTCTCACCAGGTTCTGTTACTCAGAATCCTTTGCAAACCTCAAAATTCAGCCAAAAAAACACTTTTTCCTCACATTTCGGTGACAGAAAGTTCTGGAATCTGAGAGGAGCCACAAATTTCCTTCCACCCAGCGTTCCCCCAAGTCTCCCGATAAAAATGGTACCTCACTTGTGTGGGTAGGCCTAGCGCCCGCTACAGGATATGCCCCAAAACACAACGTGGACACATCATATTTTCCCAAAGAAAACAGACCTGTTTTTTGCAGAGTGCCTAGCTGTGGATTTTGTCCTCTAGCTCAGTCGACACCTAGGGAAACATACCAAACCAGCACATTTTTGAAAACTAGACACCTAGGGGAATCCAAGATGGGGTGACTTGTGGGGCTCTCACCAGGTTCTGTTACCCAGAATCCTTTGCAAACCTCAAAATTTGGCCACAAAAACACTTTTTCCTCACATTTCAGTGACAAAAAGTACTGCAATCTGAGAGGAGCCACAAATTTCCTTCCATCCAGCGTTCCTCCAAGTCTCCCGATAAAAATGGTACCTCACTTGGGTGGGTAGGCCTAGGGCCCGCTACAGGATATGCCCCAAAACACAACGTAGACACATCACATTTTAGCAAAGAAAACAGACCTGTTTTTTGCAGAGTGCCTAGCTGTGCATTTTGGCCTCTAGCTTACTTGGCACCTAGGGAAACCTACCAAACCTGCGCATTTTTGAAAACTAGACACCTAGGGGAATCCAAGATGGGGTGACTTGTGGGGCTCTCACCAGGTTCTGTTACCCAGAATCCTTTGCAAACCTCACAATTTGGCCACAAAAACACTTTTTCCTCACATTTCGGTGACAAAAAGTACTGCAATCTGAGAGGAGCCACAAATTTCCTTCCACCCATCGTTCCCCCAAGTCTCCTGATAAAAATGGTACCTCACTTGGGTGGATAGGCCTAGCGCCCGCAACAGGATATGCCCCAAAACACAACGTGGCACATCACATTTTCCCAAAGAAAACAGACCTGTTTTTTGCAGAGTGCCTAGCTGTGCATTTTGGCGTCTAGCTCAGCCGGCACCTAGGGAAACCTACCAAACTTGCGCATTTTTTAAAACTAGACAACTAGGGGAATCCAAGATGGGGTGAATTGTGGGGCTTTCATCAGGTTCTGTTACCCAGAATCCTTTGCAAACCTCAAAATTTGGCCAAAAAAACACTTTTTCTTCACATTTCGGTGACAGAAAGTTCTGCATCTGAGAGGAGCCACACATTTCCTTCCACCCATCGTTCCCCCAAGTCTCCCGATAAAAATGGTAACTCACTTGTGCGGGTAGGCCTAGCTCCCGCAACAGGATATGCCCCAAAACACAACGTGGACGCATCACATTTTCCTAAAGAAAACAGACCTTTTTTTTCCAGAGTGCCTAGCTGTGCATTTTGGCCTCTAGCTCAGTGGGCACCTAGGGAAACCTACCAAACCTGCGCATTTTTGAAAACTAGACACCTAGGGAAATCCAAGATGGGGTGACTTGTGGGGCTCTCACCAGGTTCTGTTACCCAGAATCCTTTGCAAACCTCAAAATCTGGCCAAAAAAACACTTTTTCCTCACATTTTGGTGACAGAAAGTTCTGGAACCTGAGAGGAGCCACAAATTTCCTTCCACCCATCGTTCCCCCAAGTCTCCCGATAAAAATGGTACCTCACTTGTGCTGGTAGGCCTAGCGCCCGCAACAGGTTATGCCCCAAAACACAACGTGGACACATCACATTTTCCCATAGAAAACAGACCTGTTTTTTGCAGAGTGCCTAGCTGTGGATTTTGTCCTTTAGCTCAGTCGACACCTAGGGAAACCTACCAAACCTGCGTATTTTTGAAAACTAGACACCTAGGGGAATCCAAGATGGGGTGACTTGTGGGGCTCTCACCAGGTTCTGTTACCCAGAATCCTTTGCAAACCTCAAAATTCGGCCAAAAAAACACTTTTTCCTCACATTTCGGTGACAGAAAGTTCTGGAATCTGAGAGGAGCCACAAATTTCCTTCCACCCAGCATTCCCCCAAGTCTCCCGATAAAAATGGTACCTCACTTGTGTGGGTAGGCCTAGCGCCCGCTACAGGATATGCCCCAAAACACAACGTGGACACATCACATTTTCCCAAAGAAAACAGACCTGTTTTTTGCAGAGTGCCTAGCTGTGGATTTTGGCCTCTAGCTCAGTCGACACCTAGGGAAACATACCAAACCTGCGCATTCTTTAAAACTAGACACCTAGGGGAATCCAAGATGGGGTGACTTGTGGGGCTCTCACCAGGTTCTGTTACCCAGAATCCTTTGCAAACCTCAAAATTTGGCCACAAAAACACTTTTCCTCACATTTCGGTGACAAAAAGTACTGCAATCTGAGAGGAGCCACAAATGTCCTTCCACCCAGCGTTCCTCCAAGTCTCCCGATAAAAATGGTACCTCACTTGGGTGGGTAGGCCTAGCGCCCGCTACAGGATATGCCCCAAAGCACAACGTGGACACATCACATTTTAGCAAAGAAAACAGACCTGTTTTTTGCAGAGTGCCTAGCTGTGCATTTTGGCCTCTAGCTTACTTGGCACCTAGGGAAACCTACCAAACCTGCGCATTTTTGAAAACTAGACACCTATGGGAATCCAAGATGGGGTGACTTGTTGGGCTCTCACCAGGTTCTGTTACCCAGAATCCTTTGCAAACCTCAACATTTGGCCACAAAAACACTTTCTCCTCACATTTCGGTGACAGAAAGTACTGCAATCTGAGAGGAGCCACAAATTTCCTTCCACCCATCGTTCCCCCAAGTCTCCCGATAAAAATGGTACCTCACTTGGGTGGGTAGGCCTAGCGCCCGCAACAGGATATGCCCCAAAACACAACGTGGCACATCACATTTTCCCAAAGAAAACAGACCTGTTTTTTGCAGAGTGCCTAGCTGTGCATTTTGGCCTCTAGCTCAGCCGGCACCTAGGGAAACCTACCAAACTTGCGCATTTTTGAAAACTAGACAACTAGGGGAATCCAAGATGGGGTGAATTGTGGGGCTTTCATCAGGTTCTGTTACCCAGAATCCTTTGCAAACCTCAAAATTTGGCCAAAAAAACACTTTTTCCTCACATTTCGGTGACAGAAAGTTCTGCATCTGAGAGGAGCCACACATTTCCTTCCACCCATCGTTCCCCCAAGTCTCCCAATAAAAATGGTAACTCACTTGTGCGGGTAGGCCTAGCTCCCGCAACAGGATATGCCCCAAAACACAACGTAGACACATCACATTTTCCCAAAGAAAACAGACCTTTTTTTTCCAGAGTGCCTAGCTGTGCATTTTGGCCTCTAGCTCAGTCGGCACCTAGGGAAACCTACCAAACCTGCGCATTTTTGAAAACTAGACACCGAGGGGAATCCAAGATGGGGTGACTTGTGGGGCTCTCACCAGGTTCTGTTACTCAGAATCCTTTGCAAACCTCAAAATCTGGCCAAAAAAACACTTTTTCCTCACATTTTGGTGACAGAAAGTTCTGGAACCTGAGAGGAGCCACACATTTCCTTCCACCCATCGTTCCCTCAAGTCTCCCGATAAAAATGGTACCTCACTTGTGCGGGTAGGCCTAGCGCCCGCAACAGGTTATGCCCCAAAACACAACGTGGACACATCACATTTTCCCGGAGAAAACAGACCTGTTTTTTGCAGAGTGCCTAGCTGTGGATTTTGTCCTCTAGCTCAGTCGACACCTAGGGAAACCTACCAAACCTGCGCATTTTTGAAAACTAGACACCTAGGGGAATCCAAGATGGGGTGACTTGTGGGGCTCTCACCAGGTTCTGTTACCCAGAATCCATTGCAAACCTCAAAATTTGGCCACAAAAACACTTTTTCCTCACATTTCGGTGACAAAAAGTACTGCAATCTGAGAGGAGCCACAAATTTCCTTCCACCCAGCGTTCCTCCAAGTCTCCCGATAAAAATGGTACCTCACTTGGGTGGGTAGGCCTAGCACCCGCTACAGGATATGCCCCAAAACACAACGTGGACACATCACATTTTCCCAAAGAAAACAGACCTGTTTTTTGCAGAGTGCCTAGCTGTGCATTTTGGCCTCTAGCTTACTTGGCACCTAGGGAAACCTACCAAACCTGTGCATTTGTGAAAACTAGACACCTAGGGGAATCCAAGATGGGGTGACTTGTGGGGCTCTCACCAGGTTCTGTTACTCAGAATCCTTTGCAAACCTCAAAATTCGGCCAAAAAAACACTTTTTCCTCACATTTCGGTGACAGAAAGTTCTGGAATCTGAGAGGAGCCACAAATTTCCTTCCACCCAGCGTTCCCCCAAGTCTCCCGATAAAAATGGTACCTCACTTGTGTGGGTAGGCCTAGCGCCCGCTACAGGATATGCCCCCAAAACACAACGTGGACACATCACATTTTCCCAAAGAAAACAGACCTGTTTTTTGCAGAGTGCCTAGCTGTGGATTTTGGCCTCTAGCTCAGTCGACACCTAGGGAAACATACCAAACCTGCGCATTTTTGAAAACTAGACACCTAGGGGAATCCAAGATGGGGTGACTTGTGGGGCTCTCACCAGGTTCTGTTACCCAGAATCCTTTGCAAACCTCAAAATTTGGCCACAAAAACACTTTTTCCTCACATTTCGGTGACAAAAAGTACTGCAATCTGAGAGGAGCCACAAATTTCCTTCCACCCAGCGTTCCTCCAAGTCTCCCGATAAAAATGGTACCTCACTTGGGTGGGTAGGCCTAGGGCCCGCTACAGGATATGCCCCAAAACACAACGTAGACACATCACATTTTAGCAAAGAAAACAGACCTGTTTTTTGCAGAGTGCCTAGCTGTGCATTTTGGCCTCTAGCTTACTTGGCACCTAGGGAAACCTACCAAACCTGCGCATTTTTGAAAACTAGACACCTAGGGGAATCCAAGATGGGGTGACTTGTGGGGCTCTCCAGGTTCTGTTACCCAGAATCCTTTGCAAACCTCACAATTTGGCCACAAAAACACTTTTTCCTCACATTTCGGTGACAAAAAGTACTGCAATCTGAGAGGAGCCACAAATTTCCTTCCACCCATCGTTCCCCCAAGTCTCCTGATAAAAATGGTACCTCACTTGGGTGGATAGGCCTAGCGCCCGCAACAGGATATGCCCCAAAACACAACGTGGCACATCACATTTTCCCAAAGAAAACAGACCTGTTTTTTGCAGAGTGCCTAGCTGTGCATTTTGGCCTCTAGCTCAGCCGGCACCTAGGGAAACCTACCAAACTTGCGCATTTTTGAAAACTAGACAACTAGGGGAATCCAAGATGGGGTGAATTGTGGGGCTTTCATCAGGTTCTGTTACCCAGAATCCTTTGCAAACCTCAAAATTTGGCCAAAAAAACACTTTTTCCTCACATTTCGGTGACAGAAAGTTCTGCATCTGAGAGGAGCCACACATTTCCTTCCACCCATCGTTCCCCCAAGTCTCCCGATAAAAATGGTAACTCACTTGTGCGGGTAGGCCTAGCTCCCGCAACAGGATATGCCCCAAAACACAACGTGGACGCATCACATTTTCCCAAAGAAAATAGACCTTTTTTTTCCAGAGTGCCTAGCTGTGCATTTTGGCCTCTAGCTCAGTCGGCACGTAGGGAAACCTACCAAACCTGCGCATTTTTTAAAACTAGACACCTAGGGGAATCCAAGATGGGGTGACTTGTGGGGCTCTCACCAGGTTCTGTTACCCAGAATCCTTTCAAACCTCAAAATCTGGCCAAAAAAACACTTTTTCCTCACATTTTGGTGACAGAAAGTTCTGGAACCTGAGAGGAGCCACAAATTTCCTTCCACCCATCGTTCCCCCAAGTCTCCCGATAAAAATGGTACCTCACTTGTGTGGGTAGGCCTAGCGCCCGCTACAGGATATGCCCCAAAACACAACGTGGACACATCACATTTTCCCAAAGAAAACAGACCTGTTTTTTGCAGAGTGCCTAGCTGTGGATTTTGGCCTCTAGCTCAGTCGGCACCAAGGGAAACCTACCAAACCTGCGCATTATTGAAAACTAGACACCTAGGGGAATCCAGGATGGGGTGACTTGTGGGGCTCTCACCAGGTTCTGTTACCCAGAATCCTTTGCAAACCTCAAAATATGGCCAAAAAACCACTTTTTCGTCACATTTCGGTGACAGAAAGTTCTGGAATCTGAGAGGAGACACAAATTTCCTTCTACCCAGCGTTCCCCCAAGTCTCCCGATACAAATGGTACCTCACTTGTGTGGGTAGGCCTAGCACCCGCAACAGGATATACCCCAAAACACAACGTGGACACATCACATTTTCCCAAAGAAAACTGACCTGTTTTTTGCAGAGTGCCTAGCTGTGCATTTTGGCCTCTAGCTCACTTGGCACCTAAGGAAACCTACCAAACCTGTGCATTTGTGAAAACTAGACACCTAGGGGAATCCAAGATGGGGTGACTTGTAGGGCTGTCACCAGGTTCTGTTACCCAGAATCCTTTGCAAACCTCAAAATGTAGCCCCAAAAACAGTTTTTCCTCACATTTGGGTGACAGAAAGTTCTGGAATCTGAGAGGAGCCACATATTTCCTTCCACCCATCGTTCCCCCAAGTCTCCCGATAAATATGGTACCTCACTTGTGTGGGTAGGCCTAGCGCCCGCAACAGGATATGCCCCAAAACACAACGTGGACACATCACATTTTCCCAAAGAAAACACACCTGTTTTTTGCAAAGTGCCTAGCTGTGGATTTTGGCCTCTAGCTCAGCCGGCACCTAGGGAAACCTACCAAACTTGCGCATTTTTGAATACTAGACACCTAGGGGAATCCAAGATGGGGTGAAGTGTGGGGCTCTCACCAGGTTCTGTCACCCAGAATCCTTTGCAAACCTCAACATTTGGCCAAAAAAACACTTTTTCCTCACATTTCGGTGACCGAAAGTTCTGGAATCTGAGAGGAGCCACAAATTTCCTTCCACCCAGCGTTCCCCCAAGTCTCCCGATAAAAATGGTACTGCACTTGTGTGGGTAGGCCTAGCGCCCACGACAGGATATGCCCCAAAACACAATGTGGACACATCACATTTTCCCAAAGAAAACATACCTTTTTTTTGCAAAGTGCCTAGCTGTGGATTTTAGCCTCTAGCTCAGCCTGCACCTAGGGAAACCTACCAAACCTGCGCATTTTTGAAAACTAGACACCTAGGGGAATCCAAGATGGGGTGACTTGTGGGGCTCTCACCAAGTTCTGTTACCCAGAATCCTTTGCAAACCTCAAAATATGGCCAAAAAAGCACTTTTTCCTCACATTTCGGCGACAGAAAGTTCTGGAATCTGAGAGGAGCCACAAATTTCCTTCCACCCAGCGCTCCCCCAAGTCTCCCTATAAAAATGGTACCTCACTTGTGTAGGTGGGCCAAGTGCTTGTGACAGGGAAGAGCCAAAAACATGTTGAAATTGAGGGGGAACCAAAGCAGGTGCAAAAGGGCAATTTGAAAATTTTTGAGGTTTGCAAAAAAAAGTGCAGCAGAATTTTTATCAGTTTCGATGAGACAATGCTGGGTGGTAGGAATTTTCTAGATTCCTGCAGATTCCGGAAGGTTCCATCACAAAAAATGTGGGAAAAATGTGTTATTTCCAGCAAAGTTGGAGGTTTGCAGGGCATTGTGGGTAAGAAGATGGTGCGGGTGCCTGTGAAGCACACCACCCTGGAATCACCTAGATGTTTAGTTTTCAGATGTGTCTAGGGCTTGTGGATTTTTCTACATCGCAGCGTCCCAAAGTCCATAAAGTGGGACGCTTTTCAACCATTCCAAGTGGGACGATTTTGAGAGTTAGCCAAGCTCTCATGGCCCAAATGTAAAACGAAAACCCAAAATAATCAAATGTCCTCTTGCTTGCCGTGGGATAAGATGTTTTAGTGTGCGGGGGAGAGCTGAAAGACTGTTACCCCTTCAGTTGGGGTGGGGGCATAACCAGGCCCATACTGGTTGGTAGCCACCAACCCACTATTTTTTTTTTAATTCGCTGGCATCTAGTAGGCTTTCTGCCACCCCAGGGTGTGGATCGGCAGTAAATTCCTTTCCTTCCCTTTGAAGCCTCTCAGGCCCCCATCACATGCTCGGAAGAGAAATGCTTTTGCATTTCTCTTCCGATCGCGCTGGAAGCTGAGCTTCCAGCGCGATGGGAGGCAGCCTCGCTGACGTCACAGGGGTTGGGGGGGGTCAGGAGGGATGTTGGGGGTGGAAGGGGAAGGGCTTCCCCTTCCATCCCTGCCTTGGGGGGGTGGGAGGGAACACCACGGAGGAAGCGCTAGCGCTCCCTCCGGGCTCCTGGCCGAGGACGTAATGGTTATGTTCTCGGCACAGGAGCAGTGTGCCGCAGGACGTAACCATTACGTCCGCGGCACAGAAGCGTTTAAACTCACGACCGGGTGACTCCCGCTCGGTCACACGTAGCCCACTGTTGCTTGGCTACCGCCTTTAGCATGCGTTTGTACGCGACCAGTCCAGTCCAGTCATCTTGGCCACTCGCCGAAACAAGACCAGACCCAGCGCCTTCCTCAGCATGGAGTGTGCTACATTGCAGGTAGGTAGTGCAAGTGTTCCCCATCAGCTTGTGAGCTCCTTGAGACAGCGACTGCCCTGAGCCTTCCCTAATCAGGCCTGGGCCGAGAGGCGAGGACATGTGCTTAGTGCAATTGGGCTACTTTTGGTAGGCAATTGGACTGCGTTCAGTCCAACCTTAGTTTCTCCTCCTCCTCCTACGCGTTGATCTAACGCTCAGCATCGCACACATTTTTGACATTCCTATCAGCGCGGTGAGAGACTCCCACGCTCAGGCACCAAAAATTGAGCGAGCCCTGTAATTGAAGTGGAGTGCATGCTCATGGCATTAATCATCAACAGACTTTTGGCTCTCTTTGATGCCCTTATTTAAACTTCAGGGGCTGCAATAATTTGGGGTACAGCTTACGCTGAGAAGTTTTGCTAACTGTTTTGTTGCACTAGGGGTGCCCCCCCCCAGTAGTACAGCTACATTCTTGGCTGCATATTTGTTGTATTTCCACATACACCTATGAAATGTTCACAAGATGACCGACTGGATGCCTTTTGAGGAGTAGGAATATGGGCAGTTTTATGGGGACTCGCAGGGTCATCTTATGGGGGATGGCCTATCTGAAGCTATTGATGCTTCAGTTCAGCAATCCGTTTGCAGGGCATTGGAAGCTTCTATCCTCAGAAGATCAATCAGACCTTGGTGGCAGCTCTGAAACCGATTACTCAGCAACTAGAAATGTTTGCCAAACGACAAGGATATGTCCAACCGGTTAATACTGAATTGGGGGAAGGAGGTCCATCCCAGCCTTGCAAGGCAAAGGCCAAGTCATCTGCGTGGCCTCACACTGGCGCCATGCAGCCTTAACCCAAGGCCCCATGGATGACCACCAATATTTTTCAGCCCCCTCCACTTCTAAAGAGGCCTCTACAGGGTTTAATGAATCATCGGACTCAGATCCAAGCGATTCGGACTCTTCCCATTCGGACCAAACTCTGCCCAAGTGCAAAAAAGCAAAAAAGTCCTCTAATCCCAAGCGCCTGGAGCCCTCCCGATCACCGCCCAACCCTTTCAAGTTCAACCCTGAGGACATCATACATCCCAGGTTAAACGACTGGGCGCCTGCACAAGCTGTGGCAAGCTAAATCCATGAGAAGCTGCACAAGAGTTTCAATAAGAAGGTTCGCAACAGGCTCCGGGCTGAGTGCGCTAGGCCAGATATCCTCAACAAGGTGGCAGAAACTCCCGAGATTGATGCAAGCATGCTGCCCTTTCTAAAAAGGTTTGCCAAAGACCCGAAAAAAAGGATCGACTGGGCGTGGCGATCCTGTCAAGACCAGCTGTTAGGTTTAATGGGTCTTTTGGTAAACATTCTGGAAATGGACCTGGCGGTCAAGGAAACTGGCACCCCTATCGACCCTGACATAATGGCTGAATGGACCGAGCGGGCTATTTACCTATTAGGTAACACCAATTGTGTGTCAGGATACTTCAATTCGATTTCCTCAGAAGCAGAAGATAACTCCTCAGTCCCGACCCGAGCTACTCACAACGAATATTAATCCTTCGTGCTGAGTACCCCGGAGGGGGAAAGGGGAATGGGATGGTAGAGAGACTGCCACAGAGATGATGAACGCCAGTACTCAGTCTGCCTCTTCACATCTAAGATTGGATACAGCACCTGCAAGAGTCACAGTCGCAATTACTAGGGACATACAACATCAGTTTTTCACTTTCTACTCTCAACACTTAATTCTCTTTAATTCTATTATTTCTTCACTCACCCTGAGTTCTCTGTAGCCTTGCTTCTCTCTATAAATGATAGCTCTTCTTAAAAAATGCTTATTACTGATTCTGGAAGAACTTCTCAACCTTTGTTAGAGATTGGTTTTATGTTGCTATATATATATATATATAGTTGGTGATAATGCGTTCTTCAAATCAGCTGATGGTATTTAATTTCTCCTGTCTTATTGTGACTTCTGTCAATACTTGTATTTGTAAATGCTTGTTTATTAAAGTTCGTTTCTCCTTTCTTACTTTGACATTTGCTGATAACTTGTATTTGTAAATGCTTGTTTATTACAGTTAGTTTCTCCTTCCTTACTTCGACATCTGTCAATAACTTGTAGTTGTAAATGCTTGTTTATTTAAGTTCGTTTCTCTTTTAAACTCTATTTTGGTTTATTACCATTGAATTTGTAAATGCTTATTTGTTAACAGTTCGTTTCTCCTTTAAACTTGGTCTTTGTTTATAACCTTGACATTTGTAGATACTTGCTCTTTTAAAGTTCGTTTTTTCTTTGACTTTAATATCTTAAACAAGAACCTTGTAAACATAAGGTTAATTCATACATTAACTCTGTAGCCTTGCCAACTTCCACGGGAACGGTCTACTATCAAACTCTTCGAATAAACCTTGACAATATTTATCCGTTTTCTGTAATATAATCTTCAAATGTAATTTTACCTCACAGGAGTTTCTGTTCTGAAGCACGCTCTCTCTCCACACAGCTGATTCCTGTCAGACCTCAGTTGAAGTGCAAGGCTTCCAGCTGGAGAGCTCGTAACCTAGCAACCAACCGATTGCAAGACTAGAACTGTAACTAACCTTCAGGACTCACAGCGGCCATCTTGGATCTTCTCTTCTTGATTCTTCCTTTGAAATAAGCGCAAGATTACTCTGCAAACCTTCTTCCAGTTTGGGCTTTGCTGTCTCCACTGAGGATATCTCTTTGCTTTTCTCATGCACTTCTTTGATTTGACTTGGCAAGTTTGTGTGGTCATGACAGTACTCCCCCTCGAGGAACAGTTCTCCAATTTAGGTTTGCTTGGGTAGGTTCTATGAAAGTTTCTCACTAACATTGAAGCATGTACATACTCGTGCGGCTCTCAGGATCGTTCCTCTGGACCATAACCTTTCCAATCAATTAGATAATAAAGCTGGCCATTACGGATTGTGGAATCTAAGATTTGATTGACCTCATACTCTTCTGCAGAGCTAATCTGGATAGGAATTGGAGGGGAGTTTTGACGTAAATTTGGAGGACTGTTCTTTAACAAGGAGACATGGAAAACAGGATGTATCTTTAGATGAGCTGGCAACTGCAATTTAACTGCCACTGGATTGATAATCTTGTCAACTTTGAATGGGCCTATAAATCGTGGCTGAAATTTGCGATTTCCTTTGAGACGTAAATGACGAGTGGATAACCAAACTTTGTCTCCTTTCGAATAAATGGGGCTCTCTTTTCTTTTTCTATCAGCCTGAGTCTTATATGAGTCTTTTGCTTGAATGATGTTTTTTCTAGCCCTAACTAACGTGGTCTGCAAATCCCTCACCATCTCTTCTACTGCAGGCATCGAATCATCTTCTTTACCCAATATTACATTAGGATGTCTACCATGGTTCAGATAAAAGGGGGTGAACCCAGTGGTGGAATGAACAGCATTATTGTAAGCAAATTCAGCTGCCCACATCAACTCGGGCCATTCCTTCTCTTTATCGAATAAATTGAGTCTTAAATACTGTTCTAACTCTTGATTCACTCTCTCTGTTTGCCCATCGGTTTCAGGATGGTAACTGGTAGAGTAACAAGAATCAATTCCTAATCTTTTACTAAAGGCCTTCCAAAAGCGAGAAACAAATTGGGACCCCCTTTCTGAAACTAGAATTTTTGGGATACCATGGGCGCGTACTATGTGTTGTGTAAACAACTGTGCAAACTGTGGGGCTCGAGGGATTTCTTTCAAAGGAATGAAATGCGCCATTTTAGTGAAAGTGTCTACAAAAACTAGGATAGTGTTAAAACCTTGGCTACTAGGGAGGTCCACTATAAGATCCATAGTAACAGTATGCCAGGCATGGGGTGCAGTGGGCAAAGGTCTTAACAGACCTTGTGAAGCTGTTCTATTTGATTTCCCTCTTTGACATTTGTCACAAGTTGACACATATTGTCTTATCTGAGTTTTCATTTTTGGCCACCAAAATTCTCGTTGTATTAGATTTTGAGTCTTTTGAATTCCTTTGTGTCGAGCCAATTGATCGTCATGATAAGCCTGAAGAATTTTTTCTTGCAGCTCCACAGTCGGAACATACAGTGCACCTTTAAAGTATGGCAAACCTTTTTTGATTTCTCTTCCTTGGCCTTCCTTGGACCACTTCAGCATTCCTTCGAATGTTAAGTTTTCTTGAATTTCTTTGGTTAAATTTTCATACAATATGGCAGATATGAACTTCTCTTGTGGAATAATCAATTCTTTTTCTGGAGGCTCTTTAACTGCACCGGTATCAATTCGAGATAGAGCATCTGCCTTCCCATTTACTTTTCCTGGTCTGAAAGTGATAACAAAATCAAAGTCTGCAAAATATAGGGACCAACGCAGTTGTCTAGCTGTTAGAGTTCGAGCTGATTTTAAAAACTGTAAATTTCGGTGGTCTGTGTAAACGGTCACTTTATGCTTAGCTCCCAAAAAGAAATGCCTCCACTCACGAAAAGTTTCTTTGACTGCCAATAGCTCCTTATCCGCAATTGAATAATTTATCTCTGGTGGTGTTAATTTTCGAGAGAAATAGGCCACTGGATGTAATTGACCTGTATCTTTATGACGCTGGGAAAGGATACCTCCTATGGCAACATCTGAAGCATCTGCCTCCACATAATATGGCTCATCTGGATTGGGGTGGAGCAAGATTGGAGCTGAGACGAAGGAATTCTTCAAAAAATTAAAAGCATTTTCAGCTTCTTTTGTCCACTCAAACTTCACTCCTTTCTTCAACAATCGAGTAATGGGTGTAACTGTTTGAGAAAAATTGGATATGAATCTTCGATAAAAATTAGCGAACCCCAAGAAACTCTGGATCTCTTTGACATTGCAAGGAGAAGGCCAATGTTGCACTGTCTTTATCTTGGCAGGACCCATACTAACTCCTTCTGGTGACAAAATGAATCCTAAGAACTCAACTCGTTCCACATGAAATGCACACTTCTCCAATTTTACATAGAGATGGTTTTCTTGCAACCTTGTGAGGATGGATCGAACATGGGAAATGTGCTCCTGTAGATTGTCGGAAAAGATTAAAATGTCATCTATATAAACCACGGCAATCCGGTCGAGGAATTCTCGTAATATATCATTAACGAAATGCTGGAAGGCAGCGGGAGCATTGCATAACCCATAAGGCATCACTTGATATTCAAATAATCCGTATCGAGTCCGAAAAGCAGTTTTCCATTCATCCCCTGAAGCCACTCGAATCAAATGATATGCTCCTCGCAGGTCCAATTTGGTGTAGATTCTAGCATTCTTTACTTGATCTAATAAAACTGACACTAAAGGCAGTGGGTATCGATTTTTGATGGTAACCTGATTGAGGGCTCGATAATCAATGCAAGTTCGAAGACTCCCATCCTTCTTTGGTATGAAAAATAGTGGGGATGACACTGGAGATTCAGAAGGACGAATAAAACCATTAGCAAGATATTGATCCAAATACTCCTTTAAATGTTGATTCTCTGCTTCGGTCAATGCATATATTCTGCTACATGGCAATATCGCACCTGGCTCCAGTTCAATTTTGCAGTCGTAGGGTCGATGTAGTGGCAATTTCTCAGCCTCCTTTTCATCAAAAACGGCGACTAAATCCTCATTTTCTTTTGGGATTTCTGCTGTCTTTAGTGCACAGATCATTGAAGAGTGTGATGATAAACAGGCCGCTTGGGACTTGGTGGACACTTCCACTCCATCATGAAAGCAATTCTCTTTGCAGTAAGAGGAATTCATCTTGATCGTTCTTTTGCTCCAATCAATTTGTGGATTATGTTCTGTAAGCCAGGGCAGACCCAAAATGAGTTGAAATTGTGGAGCATCTATCAAATTAAAGATTATCTGCTCCTGATGTCCAACAAAACCTTGCATCTGAATTGGTTCGGTCTCATGGGAAATGGGTCCTGAAGAAAGATTGGTTCCATCCACAGCTCTTACTACTTCCAAAGTAGATTTCTTGATAAATCGAATACCCATTTTACGAGCGTATTTGATATCACAGAAGTTGCCCGTAGCTCCAGAGTCTATCATAACTGAGATCCCTTGAATTTCCTTCTCAAGGGTCTTAACTTATACTGTTTGTACCAAATGCGGCGCTGCGGTTTGTAAGGTATTTGCCACTCGTTGATCTAAAGGAGTTGTCTTGGGTTCTGCTTTTATCAGGGCAACTCCCTCTACTGATGAAGCTGGCCTTTTCCCGACTGAAGAGCTTTGGGTTTCTTGGGACAGTTTTTAACAAAATGCCCAGATGCACTGCAATATAAACATAGTTGATTCACTCTTCTTTTCTCTTTTTCTTCCTTAGATAAAGGACCTCGGATGGAACCAATTTGCATTGGTTCTTCTATCATTATCCCTTCTCCGGCTCTCGTATGATAATTTCTTACACGATCAATTCTCAGGGGAAATGGTCGATACTCTCTTCTCTTTTCTGCTCTTCGTTCAGTTAACCGGTGGTCAATCTGTAACACAAGATCAATTAACTCCGAAATTTCGGTGGGTCTATTTGGAACTTGTGCTAAGGCATCTTTCAATTCATCTCTCAGTCCACGATAAAATATGGCGGCTCTTTTTGACTCCGGCCAGGCAGTCTCTACAATGAGTTTATTGAAATGAGCCAGATAGGCTACTAGATCTTTATTACCTTGCCTGATTTCCAGTAGTTCATTGTCAGTGGCTTGAGCTGCAGTTCGCCGATCAAATATTCTTAAGAACTCTTCCTTGAAATTTTGGAAATTATATAAAACAGGATCATTTCTGGAAGTTATTGGCATGGACCATGCGGCCGCATCTCCTGTCAGATAAGACAATATAAATGCCACTTTGGACTGGTCTTCGGAAAAAATGACTGGTCTACATAAAAAATGCAATGATCATTGGGTCAGAAAAATCTGCGCCTTATTTGGATCCCCACCGAAGCGCTCGGGTTGAGCCAAAGGAATAATAGGGGAAACCGCATGAATTACTTGAGTGGATATACCTGCAGACTGTAAAGGGCTAGGGATTTGTGAAAACACAGATTCATTTGATTTAGCGGTGTTCCCTAACTCATTTATTCGCTGTTTTATTTGGACTGTTTCTTCTATGGTGTTATTTAATTGTTTCTGTAACCCTTCCAAAACGGTGGCTAATGCTTTTATATCAATTCCTTCTGCCATTCTGCTCAGGAGGAAATCAGTTTTTTCCCTAAAATTAGGGTGATGGCACTTCAATCTGTCAGGATACTTCAATACGATTTCCTCAGAAGCAGAAGATAACTCCTCAGTCCCGACCCGAGCTACTCACAACGAATATTAATCCTTCGTGCTGAGTACCCCGGAGGGGGAAAGGGAAATGGGATGGTAGAGAGACTGCCACAGAGATGATGAACGCCAGTACTCAGTCTGCCTCTTCACATCTAAGATTGGATACAGCACCTGCAAGAGTCACAGTCGCAATTACTAGGGTCATATAACATCAGTTTTTCACTTTCTACTCTCAACACTTAATTCTCTTTAATTCTATTATTTCTTCACTCACCCTGAGTTCTCTGTAGCCTTGCTTCTCTCTATAAATGATAACTCTTCTTAAAAAATGCTTATTACTGATTCTGGAAGAACTTCTCAACCTTTGTTAGAGATTGGTTTTATGTTGCTATATATATATATATATATAGTTGGTGATAATGCGTTCTTCAAATCAGCTGATGTTATTTAATTTCTCCTGTCTTATTGTGACTTCTGTCAATACTTGTATTTGTAAATGCTTGTTTATTACAGTTAGTTTCTCCTTCCTTACTTCGACATCTGTCGATAACTTGTAGTTGTAAATGCTTGTTTATTTAAGTTTGTTTCTCTTTTAAACTCTATTTTGGTTTATTACCATTGAATTTGTAAATGCTTATTTATTAACAGTTCATTTCTCCTTTAAACTTGGCCTTTGTTTATAACCTTGACATTTGTAGATACTTGCTCTTTTAAAGTTCGTTTTTTCTTTGACTTTAATATCTTAAACAAGAACCTTGTAAACATAAGGTTAATTCATACATTAACTCTGTAGCCTTGCCGACTTCCACGGGAACGGTCTACTATCAAACTCTTCGAATAAACCTTAACAATATTTATCCGTTTTCTGTAATATAATCTTCAAATGTAATTTTACCTCACAGGAGTTTCTGTTCTGAAGCGCGCTCTCTCTCCACACAGCTGATTCCTGTCAGACCTCAGTTGAAGTGCAAGGCTTCCAGCTGGAGAGCTCGTAACCTAGCAACCAACCGATTGCAAGACTAGAACTGTAACTAACCTTCAGGACTCACAGCGGCCATCTTGGATCTTCTCTTCTTGATTCTTCCTTTGAAATAAGCGCAAGATTACTCTGCGAAACCTTTTTCCAGTTTGGGCTTTGCTGTCTCCACTGAGGATATCTCTTTGCTTTTCTCATGCACTTTTTTGATTTGACTTGGCAAGTTTGTGTGGTCATGACATTGTGCCATGTTATCCTAGCGGCGCAAGTCTCTCCTGATGCGGATAGACAACTTTGATGGAGTTGGCTGCTGCAGACGTGGGCCCTATGGACAAGGGACGTCTCTTCGGGGACAAATTTGTGAAGGACATAGTGAAGTGTGTCACCACATTCACTACCCTAGACAAGGCACAGGCTAACTTTAAAAAAGTCTTTCATTCAGGCCTTTTTGGCCGGGCCAGACGAGACAAGGGCTGCTCGTCAGGCCATTCCTACTACCAACGCTAGCAAAGAGGATCCTGTGGTTGTGGACGAGGAGACTGGCACAACTCCACCAAAGGAGGAACCTTCTTTCCCTCTTGTTCCCGTTTCCCCCAGGCACCGAGGTCAGCGTGGGGCACCAGGAACAGCTACCAGTCAACTTTTCCCTCAGGTATGGATCATCGACCCCTCTCAGGTTCAGTTAGGGGGTCAAATTCAGTACTTTCTTCACAATTCGTGTCAAGTGACTCAAGATGCATGGGTGTTGCAATCAGTGCAGGGTCCATCTAGAATTTTATCAAACCACCTAGACCTGAAGGATATATATCTCACTATTCCCATTTTCCATCCACACAGGAGGTTTCTCCACTTCAAGTGGAGGGACATATGGCTGGAGTATTTGGTTCTGCCTTTTGGGCTTTCTTCAGCACCTCAAACCTGTAGTAGCTCACCTGCGGGAGAAAGGGATTTGCATGATTATATAGCTTGACGATGTATTGATCATGGCACAATCCCAAGAATTGGTGATGTGTCATCTTCACATGACTCTATCTTCTGCAGGACCTGAGATTTATTGTAAACAGGAGCAAGTCGAGTCTTTGTCCTTCTCGAACTTTGGAGTTCCTGGGGTTTGAAATCAATTCAGAGATGTACTGGTTGGTCCTTCCCAAGAACAAACTTGAGACATCAAGAGGGATTTAAAAGTAGCCCTGTCCCACACCCCGGTGTCATTGAGAATGGTTGCTCGCATGGTGGGCCTTCTAGCCTCCTCGATACAAGCAATATTCCCAGGTCCCCCACACTACAGAGCCTTACAGAGGCTAAAGATTCAACATCTGTGCAAGGGCCTGGCTTATTCTGATCAGGTCCCTCTGAAAGGGGAGGTAAGAACCGAGATCAGATATTGGCTGACGCACATGAATGCTTGGAATGGCAAGGTCATATTCAGTTCTCAGCCAGGGATGATAATAGAGTCCGACACCAGTTGGTGGGGTTGGCGAGCTCGATGCAGGAATGTCTCAATAGGAGGGAGATGCTCCCAGCAGGAGCTCCAACTTCACATCAACTGTTTGGAATTGCTAGCAGGATCATTTGGTATCAAGACCCTACACCCCAAGAAAGTATCTTGGTCCATTCTGCTCAGAATGGACAATGCATCAGTGGTCTGGTACATCATTGAGCTGGGGGCACCAGATCACCCCCTCTTGCGGAGATAGCCAAGGATTTCTGGCATTATTGCCTGACCCATAAACTTTCAGTTGTGGCGTAGTATATTCTAGGACAATCCAATGTGGTGGCGGACTGAGACTCCAGACACCTGGTGGACCACAGCGACTGGAACTCCTTCCACAGATATTTGAGTTGACCCAGCAGGTATGAGGACCTTGCAAGATAGACATTTTTTGCTTCCAGACTGAATCGTCAGTTAGACGAGTTTTTCAGCTGGAGGCCGGATCCTCTAGCAAAGGCGACGGACGCCTTTCCTCAGGATTGGCCACAAGATCTGAATTATGCGTTTTCCCCTTCTCCATGATACCCATTGTGGCAAATCAGATCAAGAGACAAGCAGTGGAAGTGGTGTTGGTCACCCTGGTTTGGAAAGCACAACCTTGGTTCTTGCTTCTCCTGGAACTTGCACGCGACCCTCCCCTGTTTCTTCCATGATCGCACTGTGGAAACTGGCTAAGGAATCCATTTTATTATCCCCCCAGGCCTGACCTCATCCTGTGATACTCAATGATGTACAGGCCTGAAAAACATAAGCAGAAGGTTGGATGACCTTTAGTACATTAACCCTGACAGGCAGCTTGTAAAGCAAGGCTTGCTTAAAAGAGAAAGCTCATGCGACATGCATTGCTTCATTCGCCCAGCAAAAGACAGACATCTCGATGTCCACATAGGTCTGAGGAGAGGTTATGAGGAAGCTGGATTGGTGACGCCTTGGAAAGTCCCAAACGTCTGAGAAATGTGAAGGTCACGCTTGTGGTCATCTTGTATCACGCTGCCACCATGAAATGTTATTCTACTGTGATTGGATAGATGCCTAATATATGTGTAATACCATGTACAGGCCTGAAAAACATAAGCAGAAGGTTGGATGACCTTTAGTACATTAACCCTGACAGGCAGCTTGTAAAGCAAGGTTTGCTTAAAAGAGAAAGCTCATGTGACATGCATTGCTTCATTCGCCCAGCAACAGACAGACATCTCGATGTCCACATAGGTCTGAGGAGAGGTTATGAGGAAGCTGGATTGGTGACGCCTTGGAAAGTCCCAAACGTCTGAGAAATGTGAAGGTCACACTTGTGGTCATCTTGTATCACACTGCCACCATGAAATGTTATTCTACTGTGATTGGATAGATGCCTAATATATGTGTAATACTATGCATCTCCTGATCAACATCACGCCATGTACTTGATAAAGAAATTATCTTTCAGTTGTTCTGATTGGATGATGTATTTTCACCCTTTTGTGGTTTTCATGCATAAAAGATTGTATTGGAGTTCTGCAATTCAGACTGCTTGGCCTTAGCATTTCAAGCCACAGTCTCTATGTACATGTCTTTCTATTTCTAATAAATTATTTATGTTTACCCAGAAGAGATGGCTAACGGTCGTTTGTATCCTGGATGGGTGCTGAATAATTTAGCTTCTACAGCACAAGATGCTCTTTCGGCCCCAAGGAGAGCTCCATCCTCTAGAAGAATTGGGGCAGTTGTCTTTGAAGGCCTGGCGGCTTTTAGGCAACAGTGGTGTTTGCCAGGCATTTCGGAGACAGCTTCAAGCTTCATCAGTAGAGCCTGGGCCCCCTCTCCTCAAAAGAGATACTCCTCAGCATTGAGTTCTTGGCAGAGTTTGTGCTTGGAAAAGCATGTGGATCCCGTGGCAGCAGAAGTGTTTGAGGTAGAAAATTTCCTGTCTCAAAAGGCGTAGGAAGGTTTTTTTCACAGGTCGTTAAACAATTTTCGATCTGCTTTTTCAGCAGGACACACACGGGTCAATAACAATCCAGTGGGAATACACCCTGTCATCTGTAAACTTCTTAATGATATTCAGGTGTCTAACCCTCCAAAGCCAAAATATAGCTTTTTGTGGGACATCAACAAGGTTCTCAATTTATTTGAGAGATGGCCTGATAATGTACATTTGACTAGGAAGCAGTTGTCAGCCAAGTTGGCTTTGTTTTTGTGTCTTACTTCAAATAGACAGACATCGGATGTAAAATCTCTGGATCTTGCAGGTAGAGTCTTTACACCGGAAGGAGTTTCCTTTAATATCACAAAAAGAACAAAAACATTGTCTAGATGTATTGATTATGCATTTCCATTCAATACCAAATTATGTGTGATTAATTGTTTGAAAGTATATGAAGAGTGTACTAAAACATTGAGGACGGATATGTCGGGCCAACTATTGATTTTTCTGCAACGGTCTTTCATACCTGTCTCTGCTACTACCATTGCCAGATGGTTAAGAGGGGTAATGGTCGAAGCAGGCATTGATGTGGAACAGTTTGGGGCTCATTCAGTTTGGGGTGCGATGGCGTCCAAGTCTTTGGAGTTGGGCGTCACAGTTCAGGATATCATGAAATCTGCAGATTGGTCTTCAGAGTCACCATTTAGACAGTTTTATTATTAACCTATAGGTGATATTGCATCTGTGGTGTTCAATCAGCTTTAACTAGCATAATCTGAGCCTTCGGTCCTGACATAGAATGAAAAATTTGCTAGCATTCACGCCAAGGATTTTAATTTTTATTAAAGACACGAAGGCGAGGATTATCCCACCCGGATATTCATGGAATGTTATATGAGATGTTTAAAATTTTCTATTGCATACGTTTTTTCCCACCCATTGAATTCGGATCGATATACCTGAGATTACCGTAAATTTCCTTTTTTCTTGTTAGGAGCGGATCAGAAAGGGGAATGACGAAGAAGTATTTGGCATCTGGATGATGCTTCGAGCATCTCTTGTTGGTTGGGTCATGGATGATATATGGAGTAGTGCTGTTGGAATTTCTGGAGCCTTGTTTTCCGAGTTTTCATTCGAAGAGGATCTCAGACGAGCAAACAAAGAAAAATTCAAGATGGTGTTGGGATCATTAATAGGGTCTAATGTGTTGTGATTGGTGGAGATATTGGGCTAAGCATGTTGGGATATGTAGTCAAAGTTTTCTGTTTCTTGATTGGCTGCTGTATTTTGTGTAGTAAAGAAAGAGAAGCATAATTCTCGCTTCAGTGTCCTTAATAGAGTTGAAAGTTCTTGGTGCGAATTTCAGCTAATTTTTCACTCACCTTCTGTTTATTGAAGACTTCTTCATAAATATGAATTGCAACACTGAGACTACATTCCCCAGCATCACCTGATGGTCGCGCTGATGTCATTTCCAGTGCACCACTGTAGGGCTTCATATTGAAGCAAGCTATAGGAAGTCAGAGTCCTCGATTCCCTGGCAAGCAGCAGACTTAGAGAGGGTCCCAGAACTGGTGAGTGGCATATTCTCACATAAATCTATGCATTCTTTGACTCTGTACTACATCAGATTGCTTGAATTGGTGCAGTAGTTAAATTGAATATTTTAACTGAGGCTTTATTTTGTTTCTCCCTCATTCTGTCTGTGGCTTTTACTCTTGAGATGGGTCTACTGGTACTTTAAAAAAGTTTTCTTTAAATTTTCGTGTTGATACAGACTATGGCTCTGACTGTCTTTTCTCTCCTAATGTTAGTGTGTACCACTTTCAAGTAGAATCATGAGACCCGACTGTTGGGGATACGATAAGCTATGTGACATATACATTGCAGCATGCAGATACCATGGAGGAGGTAACTATCTGGTATTCACGCTGGGTGATGGTGGCACTCATACACTGATCCGTGGGTGTGATACCGTCATTACAAATTGAGCTAACATGGAACTAAGGACTTGTGCATAGTTTTCAATCCTAAACCCGACTGACAAGAGTAAAGCCTACTGTCTGTAATAGTTAGTTTTATACCACTGTTTTCACTTTATTACGCTTTCACACTCTGCATTACTGTCCTAAACCGTTGTCTCACATACAATATTATCAAAACATCTAAAGAGCTCCTTCTAACCTGTTTAGGAGTTGTAGCCCACACCAAATTTTTTGTGATGTGAGTAGAAACCCTATGGTGAAGCATGCCATCATTGTTAGGAGAGGGTTTCTGTCCTAAAAAGGAAATATCCCTGGATGCCTTAGTTTCCATATGATCACTTTAGCTTCCTAGACCCGGGCATTTCATTGTGTCTTTGATGAGTGTTGTGGGGAGCAAATACCAGCTGGTCTTTAAATCTCCCCTGGCCCCTTTTGTGTGTTTGGGATGGAAGAAACAACATGGACAATGAGAGGGTGGGATGTAGGAGGGAAGAAGCAACACAACAAGTTAAGAAGCAATGTGGACAAGTAGGGGTGGGAGTAAAGGAGCAACACAGACAAGAGGAGGAGGGACAGCAGAGGCTCCTACAAATATTAGGATTGGGGATTTCTCAAAGGTTCTGTACTTGATTTGGTTAAGGATGGCTAAGATCTCATCCCAAAAGATATCTAGCTTGGGGAAGGTCCACAAAATATGATCTATGGTGGCTGTTTCTCCCCAGCGTCTCCAGCAAGCTGCAGAGTGTTTTTTTTAACCATGATGTAGAGCCTCTCAGTTATAAAATGCCTTTTTATAGAGTGTCTCACACCACTGGGCATTGCAAACAGTATTGTTAGTATGAGTGAAAATTGTATCCATTGTTTATCATCTAGACAGGTGCTTAGGTCTTCTTCCTTATCCTTTAAATATGGGAAATGCTGTTGCTAAGGTTGGATATTAAATGTGTAATAGAGCTGTGAGATCAGATGTTTAGTTGACTTAGGACTTTGGAGGAATTTATTGAAATAAGTGAGAGGGAACATGGCTACGGCCTTTATGTGTGTGTTCCATTGTCAGATCTGTAAACACCAGAATCCCCCCTCCTGGAATATGGTAGGTGTTCTTAATTCCTTCAAAGGAATGGATTTCCCCATTGCAGTAAAAGTCTCTTTAGCAGTTACATCCCTGTGTTAACCACAATCTATCTAAGCCTGGAGTGAAGTCTTTTTTCCCCTGTACTGGGGTAAAGGTAGAAGAATGGCTGGTAATTCCCTTATACTGTAGTGGGAGAAGTAGTTTTATGCTTCTAATGAGACTCTTGTTATAGGTGAAACATAAGATTGAAACATCTTTGTTTCTTGGGGAGAAGATCTCACTCAATTGCTACAAAGTTCCTCCAACTGTGAGAACTCCATTTTCAAGAGTGAAAGTGGAATGGCTTGGAATAGGTACAGGATCTTTGAGAGGACCAACATTTTAAATTAGGCTATTGTGCCCAACCATGAAAGGACATGGAGATGCCAAGAATAGGTGAGTGCTTTGATTTACCTTTATAATTGTTTAAACTTTTTCTGTTGCAGTCTTGAAAGTCTTGACTTGCGGGAATCCATAAGTAAGTGAAACTAGTGTCCAATGGAAGGGGGGTTTATTTGTAGTGAGGTAGTATGTGCCCCCCCCCAAATGATTTCCCATTGAATTACTCAGGTTGATCTGCAGGCAAGCGAATGACCCATACTCCAGTGGAAGAGGTATTAAACTCTACATGGACCCGCTAAAGGCAGTTAGGGAGAAAAGAATGCCGTTGGTGAATACTGATACCTTGAAAATGTCTTGATGGAACAGAATGCCCTGAATCATCTTGTGCTCTTGTATCCTCTGAAGTAAAGGTTCTAAATAGAGCACAAAGAGCGTCAGCGAGAGGGGCACCCCTGCCTCATCTATCTCTGTATCCTAATCTTTGGGGAACTGGGGCCAGTCACTCAAACCCCAGCCCATGGTGCATTGTATATTACATCAGTCCTATACCGAACACGTTCTCCAAAGCACGCTTTGACAAGGATTGTATCTATCATTGCCCAATCTACACTGTTGAAGGCTTTCTCCTCATCCAGAGATAGGAGGACAGCCTCTTTGTTGCACTTCTGTGCTAAGTTAATGATATGTAGCACTCTTTTGTTGCTGTCACTGGTGGACCTGGACAGGACAACACCAGTGTGGTACAAGTGTGACAAAATTGGTAAGGAGGATTCCAATCTATTATTGAGAATCTTGGCCATAATTTTGCTGTTCAGCAGGGAGACTGTTCTTTATTACTGGCAACTACTGGAATCCTTGTGGGGTTTCACAATCAGGGTGATCACTGTCTTGGCCATCACGGGCTTATGTTGTTAAAAACGTGGGACAAAAGGGGAGCAAAAAGTGAAGCACAACTTTTATAGAAGGCAGCAGCGTCTGCCTTGACCAAAGTTGGTAAAGTGGGAAGAGAGCAATCACAAATAGGCCATTCTGCGCGTAGCTTTGTAGAGTGTGCCAAATTATTCATGGAACACTCAGAGCTTCCACTCCTCTGAGGTGTAGGATCTGCCTGTAGCATCATTAACCTCTTTGATGACTTCCAGAGAACCCGTGGCATGAAATTTGTTAGCTAAAAGGGATCCAGCCTTGTCGCCACCTTCATAGAAGCATGCTTGCACTCTTGCCAAGATATAGTTTGCTTTGTCAAATTTGAGGATTCAAATTTGACCTCGGGGTACAGTTAATTGCCTCCAAAGTTTTTTTGGAAAGAATCTGCTTATGTATTTGCTCTAACAGGATTAACTCATCCCTGAACAATGCGATCTCACTCCTGGCCTCCTGAAATATGACACCTTTTAGTGCAGATTTTAGAGCATCCCAGACCACTCCTAGGCTAAGATCACCAGTATGGTTGAGTGTGGGGTATTCTTTTGTAGCTTCCCTCATTTCTTGGAGGACAAAAGGGTCTTCCAGGAAGGAGTAGTTTAACCTCTAAGTACCCCTCAGCTTAGTGCCTTATGGCTCTGCCAACTGTAATGTGATGCGAGATGGTCAAAGGGCCCTGAGTGACATCTTGGATCTGTGACATGAGCCACTGATCAAGTAGAATGCAATCTATTCTGGCATAAGTGTGGTGGGCGGCAGAGAAGTGTGAGTAGTCTGTCAACAACAGGTGTTGGTATCACCACGTGTCGATCAATCCTAGATATCCAAGATGGCCTTAAGTGCTGCTGAGAGAGCTGGGGGTACCCCCCACTCTTTGGTGCAACCTGTCCAGTGTGGAGTGCATCACACTACTGAAATCACCTCCAGCAAAGAGGGGGTGCTCAGAATAGCCTGCCAGCATGTATACAAAGTCTCCTGGCCAACATTGGGGGTGTTTATGGTGGCTATGGCAATCAGAGTGTGATCTCATTCATCTACGACTAATAACCATCTGCCTTGTACATCTGATTTACCTTCATTCTCTGTGAATTTGGGCTTGTCTGTGAACATAATAGCAATACCTCCTTTTTTCAATGGGACTGAGATGTGATTTTGAGCAGGAACATATATCTGCACCCAATCTCTTAAACTCCCCAATGATACTCAACCGTTTTTTGGAATTATTGAGACCTCGGAAATTATACATGATAATTTTTAAAGCTGATGGTGTAAACATTGTTAATGTTGAATGGTGTGGCGCTTACCTGAAGATCCAGTAGCTACATCTCTTTAAGGTTGACCGAACCTAGAGTCTCCTGGTGGTGGTGTCATGCCCTCTCCGCCCTAATAATTAATTGCCCAAGTAAGAAAATTAACTGAACTGTGAACATAATCCCAACTGTGATATCTATCGGTTCACTAGAGGTTTATAGTGTGCTGGGGCACTCCCACTCTGCCCAGTCTCACCCAGGTAACACCACTAAAAGTGACTCAGAGGATGTAAGTGCCCTACTAGTCCATTCAAGAGGACCAACCCTGTGGGACGTCCACCCCTGCTAATGGTTACATGTGAGGTGGTCAAGAGTCTAATGTAGATTGCATTATCTCAACTGACTTCTGTTCACTCTGGGTCTTGTAATAGTTCCTAATCTGTGGTGGTCAGCAGGGTCTCCTGAGGCTCCCTGTTCACCTGACAGGGGTGCGAAATAATGCTCTCTCTCTCTGCATGCTTTTATTTCTTTACTGTCTAATTTAGGGGTGCTGCATTTGTGCTACACAGTTGTTTAGGGCTCCCATGGAGGTCGTCAACTGGCTGAGGCCGGAGAGGACACCACAACCCTCAAGGAAGGCAGGCCCCAAACATACAAGCCTCCTCCAGCAAATAAATATCCAAGGTTTGTCCTTGCTGGAAGACCAGTCTGGAAGAGTGTTCCTATCGGTATTTGATTTCTTTGGATCTCAGGAAATAGGTGATCTGTTTGAGGACTCAGGCCCTCATTATGACATTAGCGGTAAATGCCACTGCGGTGACGGCCGCCAACATACCGTTGCGGTGGCAAACATCTGTTTGCCATATAATGAGACACACACACTAAACCGAAAGAATACTGCCACAAACACACATCCGCCAGCCCAAAGGTCAGTGTAAAAGTGTTGGTACGAAAACCCATACTGTTATGCCAACAAAACAACGCCCACCACATTATGACCCACGAATCACCACAGCGGACATACAATGGCGGTAAACCATTGGCGGTACACACAGGCACGCTCAGAATGGCCACCCAAATACAAAACAACACAACATTGGCCAAAACGAAAATCACACACCTGACATTCATACACACACCACACACACTCACCCACCGCACTATAAAACACACACTCTCATTACCCACAATCCTTTACGAACCCCAAAAATTGCCTCAAGACAGACACAAAAATCACAGAGACAACTATACACACACACCACAAACACCCATTCATCCGTCACGCACCCCACATCCCACACCCCACCATATTACTCAACACCCTCTGCACAACACACACAACACAACACCGATTTCCCCACTAAGGCACCCCCGTTTCACAGATGAGGAGTTGCAGGTCATAGTAGAGGAAATAGTCAGGGTAGAGCCACAGCTGTTTGGAGCACAGGTACAGCAAATATCCATTGCCAGGAAGATGGAGCTATGGCGGAGGATCGTGGACAGGGTGTATGCCGTGGGACAGCATCCAAGAACAAGGGAAGACATCAGGAAGAGGTGGAACGACCTACAGGGGAAGGTACTTTCCGTGGCAGCAAGGCAGCAGCTCGCCATCCAGAGGACTGGCAGTGAACCCCTACCTCCTCCCCCACAGCTCACAGCATGGGAGGAGCAAGTCTTGGCAATCCTGCATCCTGAGGGACTCACTGGAGTAGCCAGAGGAGTGGACACTGGTAAGTCAATATTTACTACTTTTTACCCCCATACCTGCATGCCATCTCACCCCCTCACCATGACTCCAATCACTCCACTACGTCCCTCACAGTGCACCTACACATATGACTAACCACAATGCTAAGCCCAGCATGCCATACCATTGCATGTACAGTCCTCCCAGCCCTGCATGTACACCCATCACAAAAGCATGCACAGCATGGAGAACTAACAATCACACAATACATCACCATACACAAACAAAGGTGGCAGGGCAACAGCAACGATAGAGGGGAAGCTATGGATGTAGAATAAGTCACAGACATGAAGCATAATACATCACTTACATCCCCACAGGTGCCCCAGCCAATCCCAGCGGCGAGGAGGTGCCACCACTATCCAGTCCCCCAACAGAAGACAGTAACTCTGGACTTCTGGATCTGGATGAACTACCTGGCCCATCAGGGACCACTGGTCAGTCGGCCACCCCAGCCCACTTACAGTTCACCACAGAGCCTCCCCCTTCAGTATCCAACACCACACCACCCATCCAACGTCCCCACCTCTGTCTCCAGGACACGTCAATCAGCAGTGCGCCCGCCGCCCGCCGGGGTCGGAATGACCCCCATAGTGTTTTATGTTATGAAAATGTGCAATTATGGAAACAGTCACATTTAGTGCAAATCATCTGAACACTGATAACATACAAATAAAGACCTGTAGCTGTCTGTAGTGATCACATTAGTACACAGTTGTTATAACACCGACATCTGCAAAATGAGAAGCCATAGGTGACAGTAAGTTGAGATGAAAAGGAAGTGAATGCCATCCTGCTACAGCTACATCGATAAAACAACAGTCAGAGGAATGGTCAGTTACACTATCTCAGCTGTGTGTCATTGGAAGTATTGACCTATAACTGATCTTCTGTTGTCCACATCCTCATCCTCTGCCTCCTCATCCTCACTGTCCTCAGGGTCCACTGCTGCCACAGTGGCATTTCCAATTTCCTCCTCCTGCAGATAAGGTACATGTCGTCTGAGGGCCAGGTTGTGCAGCATGCAGCATGCTACTACTATCTGGCAGACCTTTTCGGGTGAGTAGCACAGGGATCCACCTGTCAGACAGAGGCATCTGAACCTGGCCTTCAGGAGACCGAAGGTCCTTTCAATAATTCTTCTGATTCATCCATGTGCATCATTATACCGATTCTCAGCTCCTGTCCTGGCATTCCTCACAGGGGTCAGGAGCCACTATAGGTTTGGTTAGCCAGAGTCACCTGCAAGTATTGAGGTACAAACATTGGCCTTACACAATGGTATGGGGTTAACTCCTGAAGGTATACACTGACATACATTGGGTGGAGACTCAGGCTCACCTATTAGCCACACCCTATGCCTCTGTAGTTGTGCCATCACATTTGGGTTGCTGCTATTCCTCAGGATATTTGGCAGTGACGTGGGATATGTACTGGTCAGGCAGGCACACCATTTGCGCATTGAGTGAGTGGAAACTCTTCCGATTCCTGAACACCTATTTATTGAGGCGGGGGGACAAACATTATGGGGGTCATTATGACCCTGGTGGAAGGCGAAGAACCGGCGGCAAGACCGCCAACAGGCTGGCGGTCTTTTTTTTTTAATTATGGTCATCCGCCGGTTCTCCGTTCCGCCCACTATGGTGGAGACGACCGCCGGGCTGGAGACCTGGGTCTCCAGCCCGGCGGCCGTCACTGTACTGCCGGCGGTATTTTGACCCGGCTTACCGCCGTGGATTCCCTGTGGTTGGAACCGCCATGAAATCCATGGCGGTAAGCACTATCAGTGCCAGGGAATTCCTTCCCTGGCACTGATAGGGGTCTCCCCCACCCCTCACCCGACTCCCTCCCCTACACCCCCCACCACCCCTGCCACCCCCCAAAGGTGGCATGGCCCCCCTCCCCACCCCGACCCCCAACATCACAGAACTCACACACACACGACACGCACGCAGGCACCACCAACACACACACACACACACACCGACATACATGCCTACATCCACACACACAGTCAGACACGCACACCCACATTCATACATACACGCACACATCCATACAGACATACCCACAGACACACACGCACTCATTCCTAAAACACGCAACACCCCCGCAAGCATACACGCACTCACACACCCCCTCTACATACACAGACGCACACCCCCATGCACCCACACAACACCCCCCTCCCCTAACGGACGATCGACTTACCTGTTCCGTCGATCCTCCGGGAGGGGATGGGAGCCATGGGGGCTGCTCCGTCAACACTACATCGCCAACAGAACACCGCCACGCCGAATCACAGGACGTGATTCGGTGGGTGGTGTTCTGTTGGCGTGGCGGTGAAGGTGGAGCAACCTCCACTTCCCCGCCGCCCGCCAGTATGGCTGTTGTCGGCTCTCCGTCGGAAAAAGGCCGGAGAGCAGCCAACAGTCATAATACGCCGAGTGGCAAACCGCCACTACTGGTGGTCTTCGGCACGGCGGTCCCTCGGCGGTCTTGTAAAAAGACCGCTGAGGTTGTAATGACCACCTATGTCCCTTATTACAACCCTGACGGTAAATCCCGCTTTCCGCCATGCAGAAGACCGCCAACATACCGCTCGCTACGGCCACGGAATTCCGCTACAGGTATTACGACCCACAGCTCGGAATCCGCCACAATACAGACACCCACACAAGTCCGCCACACCAAAGGTCAGTGATAAACTGGCGATACCAAAACCGACACCGTCATGCCAACAGGAATACGCCCACATTATCACGACCCATGAATCAACGCGGCGGTCTTTCAACCGCGATATTCCATTGGCAGTACACACCGCCGCGCTCAAAATACACACACATTTACAAAACACAACCACATTGGACAATTCGAAATACACACACCTGATACACATACACACACCACACCCACACACCCAATCCAATATAAAGCACACACCCACATCACCCACAAACCCGTACTACCAAAATTTAGAAAGAAGGCCAGAGAGAGACACTACCTAAAACAATACCAGGATCCACAGACACATAACACCATCACTTACACAACATCCACGCACCTCAAACAACACACACCAGCACATCCCCTCACACATCACAACAGACACCACCTCACACATCACCCACACCACATCATGGCACCACAAAGACACCCCAGGTTCTCTGAGGAGGAGCTCAGGGTCATGGTGGAGGAAATCGTCCGGGTAGAGCCACAGCTATTCGGATCACAGGTGCAGCAGACATCCATTGTAAAGAAGATGGAGCTATGGCACAGAATTGTCGACAGGGTTAACGCAGTGGGACAGCATCCAAGAACACGGGATGACATCAGGAAGAGGTGGAACGACCTACGGGGGAAGGTACGTTCCGTGGTATCCAGACACCAGATTGCTGTGCAGAGGACTGGTGGTGGACCCCCACCTCCTCCCCCACAACTAACATCATGGGAGGAGCAAGTCTTGGCAATTATGCATTCTGAGGGCCTCGCAGGAGTAGCAGGAGGACTGGACTCTGGTAAGGCATATCTTTACTACTCTATCCCCCACACCCCACCTGCATGCCATCACATACCTCCACCCTTACCCTCACACCCAACAACCCACAGATACCCCACTAACACAACCCACACATCCCAAAACCAAGCCCTGCATTTAACACTAATGCATGGACACCCATCACCAAAGCATGTCCAGTACAGAGACTCACTCATGCCCCAAAACCACCAATCACACAAGGACCAAGCCAATAATGCAAGCACAGGAGTAGACGGTCACTCACCCATTGCACAAGATGGCACGCACAGATACAATACCTATGCATTTACACCCCAACAGGACCCCTACCCAACGTCACCGGACAGGAGGTGCCAGACATATCCAGTCCCCCCACAGAAGAGACCTACAGTGATGACAGCAGCTCTGCACGTCTGGATCAAGATGACCAGCCCGGCCCATCAGGGACCTCGGGACAGTCGGGTACCCTGACACAGTCACAAACCACCACAGAGCCTCCCCCTCAGGAAACACCAGCACAGCACCCACCCAGCTGGCCCATCCCTCTGTCCCCAGGACACGTCAATCAGCAGTGTGTCCACCACTACAGGGAACCCAAGCAACCCCACTAACACAGGACGATCAGGGACCTGGGGGCAGTGGGCACACGGTTCAGGGGAAAGAGGCACAGGATAACAGGGAAGCTGGGAGGACTGCTGTGCGACAGGGGGAGGACAGGCCCAGGGAACCCCCTCTCCACGAGGCACTCTCCAACATCATGGGAGCTTACCACCATTCCCAGGAGACCATGGGCACGGTACTGGCCAAGTTTCAGGAGACCCAGCGGCTGCAGGAGGAACACTACCTGGGGATCAGGGAGGACTTGAAGTCCATCAACACCACCCTGGTCACCATTGCAGGGATGCTGGCAGGCCTTCTCAATACCAGGAGGGACACAGTGGCACACCAACAGGCCCCTGACACTAGCCTGGACGATGAACAGCCCTCCACCTCCGCCAGCGCTAGTGGACAGGAGGCACCGCCACAGGAACAACAGGACACCAGCACCCCACTCCCTGCAGATGGAGAACCACCCCGCAAACGGTCCCTGAGATCCAGGAACAAGACAGAGAACATTGCCAAGACCCCCGCCAGGAAATAAGACCCCCTGAATGTCATCTTTCTGTCCCACTATATCACCCTGTCCATCCTTAAACTACCATTGCTCCACTTACCATGCCCCTTTGGAAAATGCACCTGTGAAACAAATAGACTTGACTCTGGCATGGACATACCTCCACCATCACCCCAGCCCATTTTACAACACCCTTCACTTATTTGCACAGGAATAAACACACTTCAATCACAAAACAATCTGGAGTCAGTCTGTGCTTTCACAAATGTGTAATTGCAACATATCTGAAATATAGCAATGTCAATGTACTTGTGCACATACCAATGTTACACAGCTGTAGGCCAGGAGTAAACATAGCAGAGGGCACAAAGTGGGACCCATATCTGTGAAATGGAAGGTCAAAGTGACAAGTCATGAGGTACTGGGTTTTTCAGAACCGGTACTGATCCGGTAACCCAGCGGTGCCAGGGTACACCCTAAGACCTCAGGTACTTTCCTGATTCAGACCACAGAAACTCAGAGTCTTCTAGGTGAAGTCAAAGATCGAATTTATTAGCTGCAGCCAAATAACAAGCGTCCTAGAAGTACAACAGCACGGTTTGTATGTTCTCAGGAGACTGTGTTTCAATGCAAAGTCAGGTTTCCTTAAATACAGTTTTTTAAGCTTCAGGCAAACATTCTTGACATTTTGGTTGGTCATTCACATGTTTTCACTACAAAGAAAAAAACAGTGTCATGATGAAACCTCATATTTCATGTCATCCAACCCATAATAAATTACCCGGCAAGGCCTAGTATTTTACATCAGATAAGTGTGGACCCCCAATAAAAACAGGCACCTCCCCCTCGTAAAGTAAGAAGAAGAAAAGAGCAGGTGCAGGTGTGAGCAAGATTAGGCAGGGTGTGTGAGCGATAATAAGGGTTTTATGGCATGGTGTGCCTTGATGCTATCTGATTCGGCCACTGGGAGAGGGACTGACCAAACAGGTTTGGCCTGAGGCAATGGTTCCAGCTTGCCCAGGTCAGAGAAAAGTCAATCAAGGTGTACGTGTCCTTGGAATCAAATCTGACTGTATTATAAGCCTATGTGAGGGCAACTTTTAAAAATGGCTGCCGTGTATAAAATGGGAGCCACGAGTGCAGGACGAAAATGGCGATTTCGAGGTGAAAACGCTGCTGGAATTGAGCGAAAATGCTCATGCTAAGTGTACTAGTCATTATCGGTCTTTTGATACTAAAATCGTACTGCTGTGGCAAAGTAAATTACATGGGTCCAGAATTTTTAGAACCACAAACCCTCCTTTTGCCCTTACATAGGCAATAAACCTATTCTCATGCTAATCTGAGTCCAGGTCTATGTTTCTAAAGTCGTTGAGATGTTGCTGTAACATCCTCCTAGTATTTAGCTCGTCTCTTGGTGCAGGTTTCCTTATGCATGATGTAACACAGAGGCCACATATGGCAGGACAAAGTAAGGAATACCTCTATCTGCAGTAGGTGGCATAAGATCACACACCCAACAATTAGTGATGTTCACTACTAACTAGTGTTGATGCAGAAGCTGTACAAAATAATTGCTTACAAATTCTGATCTTTTAACCTGCTCATGTTCAGGAAAAGGGTGAAAAGAGTGCAAAGAAACAATAGTAGGAAAAGACATAGGTTGGGAAGTGGGTGCAGAAGTCAATTGAGTAGAGAAAAACAATCCCACCCATAAATGACAACGTCATGTTTAAAAGACACTAGAAAACACGTTATTAAGAACATATAGACAACGGGAGAAAGTAGTGACCACTATTACAAATGAAATAATAATTTTTCACAACCCTAACCAAAAAGCAAATCTTAAAATGATCTAGTAACATTTTTAGGGCTCCTCTACATTTCAGTAATTTTGGTATGTTCAGGCGGAACAGTGGTGACTCTCATCAATGCTCTAAGATGAAAAGGGGGTACTCTTTCCACTTTTACTAAACAGAATAGTACTTTAAAACAATGCCAGCAAAACAATCAGTCTCCTAACACCTAGTCTATGCAATCACACGGAAACCTCTTGTGAAACCAACTATGCCCAGAGTCCGTTCAAAAAGCCTCTCTGGCAGGCTTCTATTGTCCATCAAATTTTCTTTTGTTGTTTTCTTTCGCATGGGCCTCTCAATTCAGGCCTCTTCGTGAGAAAAGTACTGCTTAGTTGGAGTGCCCTCCTGGCAAACACCCACAGCTCACTCGAAAGTCTCAATGTCTTAAAGCAATGCACCAGTGTCTCTCCTCTGTGGCAGACACTACAAACAATGTGCTCTTCATTGATCAAGGGCACAAATCATCTCGTGCATACCCAAGCACCATTAATTGGGAAATAGCTCAAGCTCAGCAGCACTTTCAGACTCCAACACTCATTATTTAGTGTCAGAGGACGCTCAAGCTGCTCTTTCATGGGCACCACAATATAGTGCCTTTTTCCAAACTTGAAATCTCCGGTGCACTGCCCTTCTTCCGTTGGAGCAAAGAAAAGGGTGTGTGTGGCCAAAACTCAGGCCAAGGGGCTCAAGGGATTGCACACTGTCAGAGGTTACCAGCACATGACAGGTAGAGAAATGAAACCTCAAAACAGCTCTGCCATCAACAACAGGAATCCTTCTCTTTAGCTCTTTTACACTGAAACTTTGGCTCTGCGATGTCCAACGCCGTCTGATGGAGCAAGTACGATACCATGCGCTGGTGATCGCTGTCCAGCTTTGCTACTTTCTGGGTGCTGAGACTGTAGGGCCAAAACGTCCGTCTTTCATCTGTAGCTGTCACTGATGGGAATTAGGCTTAAATCAATGTGCTGCAGGTTATTATGAATTGATACCCGCAGAATCTAGTGACGTAGGAAATGTGCCACAGTTGTTAGTTCCCTTCAATTTAGTAAAAAAAAACAGTTCATGGTTTTTAACAAGGGGACTGCAAGCAGGTGGTCTGCAATCTTCAAAGGAGTAGCCATACACCATGGGCATAAAATACAAAGGCAGAAGGGCAAAACAGGGTTCTCTCCATTATTCTCTGCCATCTATAGCTACATGAGAATTCTATCTGAATGGATTTCCTCACACAGTGGCATTGTCTAATGGGGTAAACACATATTTTCCTCAATGATTAAGTCGAGGTGTTCCTCCTTATCTTAGAACATCTCAATAGAGAAATCACATGATACCGATTATCAGGGACATGTAGAAACCTTCCTTTAACCGGTTCTGTGCCTTGGACGAGATGATCTCGTCCAAGGCTACAGTTCCCCTGTGCCTTGGACGAGATCATCTCGTCCATGGCACAGGGGAACTTGGGGGGGCGCTAGCGCGCCCCCCGTGCACCCCCCTTCCCCCCCCCAAGTCGGGATGGAAGGGGAAGACCTTCCCCTTCCACCCCCGACCCCCCTACCCCCCCTGTGACGTCAGCGCGCGAGCGCGCGCTGATTTGTCACAGGGGCCTCCCTAGTCGCGCTGGAAGCTCTGCTTCCAGCGCGATTGAAAAAGAAATGCAAAAGCATTTCTTTTTCAATCACTTGGGAGGCCCTGAGGGGCTTCAAAGGGAAGGAAAAGTATTTCCTTCCCTTTGAAGTCCCTCCGAGGGTTTCAAAAGCCGGATTGCTTGCAATCCGGCTTTTGAAACCCCACTAGACACCAGGGATTTTTTTTTTTTATTGAAACTGACAAAAGGGAGCGACCCCTTGGGCAAGGGTCGCTCCCAGGGGGGGCATTTTTTTGAGAAGGCCTTTTCTGCTCCCAGGGGGGGCAGAAACCTCTAGGCACCAGGGACCATTTTTTTTATTATTATTTTTTTACGTTTCATTTCTTTTTTTTTTGGTGGGGAGCGACCCCTTAGGCAAGGGTCGCTCCCCTTGGGGGAAAATTATATTTTGGCCATTTCTGCCCCCCTTGGGGGCAGATTGGCCTATTTTGATGAGGCCAATCTGCCCCCAAGGGGGGTAGAAACCACTAGACACCAGGGATTTTTTTTTATTTTTATTGTTATTGACAAAAGGGAGCGACCCCTTGGGCAAGGGTCGCTCCCAGGGGGGGCATATTTTCGGGAAGGCCTTTTCTGCTCCACCTGGGGGCAGATCGGCCTACTATTAGGCCGATCTGCCCCCAGGGGGGGCAGAAACCTCTAGGCACCAGGGACCATTTTTTTTTTTTTTCTTTTTTATGTTTCATTTTTTTTTTTTTTTGGTGGGGAGCGACCACTTAGGCAAGGGTCGCTCCCCTTGGGGGAAAATTATATTTTGGCCATTTCTGCCCCCCTTGGGGGCAGATTGGCCTATTTTGATGAGGCCAATCTGCCCCCAAGGGGGGTAGAAACCACTAGACACCAGGGAGTTTTTTCTTTGCGTGAATTTCACGCAAAGGGAGTGACCCCTTAGGCAATTTATTTTAGGCCATTTCTGCCCCCCCTGGGGGCAGTTCGGCCTATTATTAGGCCGAACTGCCCCCAGGGGGGGGCAGAACCATCAGGGCACCAGGGCAAAATTTTTTGTTGTGTTTTTTTTTTTGTTTGTTTGTTTTTTTCGAGATGGGGAGCGACCCATCAGGCAAGGGTCGCTCCCCTGGGGGGCAAATTGTATTTAGGCCATTTCTGCCCCCCTTGGGGCAGATTGCCCGATTTTAGGTCAATCTGCCCCCAAGGGGGCAGAAACCACTAGACACCTGGGATTTGTTTTTTGGCGCCAATGTCACGCAGGGGGAGCGACCCCGTAGGCAAGGGTCGCTCCCGGGGGCGGGGGTGGGGACTGGGGGGGCAAATTTATTTTAGGCCATTTCTGCCCCCCCGGGGGCAGATCGGCCTAATATTAGGCCGATCTGCCCCCGGGGGGGGGGGGGGCAGAAACCTCTAGGCGCCAGGGCAATTTTTTTTTTGTGTTTTATTTTTTTTTGTTCTTTCTTTTTTTAGAGATGGGGAGCGACCCATCAGGCAAGGGTCGCTCCCCTGGGGGGCAAATTGTATTTAGGCCATTTCTGCCACCCTGGGGGCAGATTGGCCGATTTTAGGTCAATCTGCCCCCAAGGGGGCAGAAACCACTAGGCACCGGGGATTTGTTTTTTGGCGCCAATGTCACGCAGGGGGAGCGACCCCGTAGGCAAGGGTCGCTCCGGGGGGGGGGATGGGTTGGGGGGGCAAATTTATTTTAGGCCATTTCTGCCCCCCCGGGGGCAGATCGGCCTAATATTTGGCCGATCTGCCCCGGGGGGGGGGGCAGAAACCTCTAGGCGCCAGGGCCAATTTTTTTTTTTTGTTTGTTTGTTTTTTTAGAGATGGGGAGCGACCCATCAGGCAAGGGTCGCTCCCCTTGGGGGACAAATTGTATTTAGGCCATTTCTGCCCCCCCGGGGGCAGATTGGCCGATTTTAGGTCAATCTGCCCCCAAGGGGGCAGAAACCACTAGACACCTGGGATTTGTTTTTTGGCGCCAATGTCACGCAGGGGGAGCGACCCCGTAGGCAAGGGTCGCTCCCGGGGGCGGGGGTGGGGGCTGGGGGGGGCAAATTTATTTTAGGCCATTTCTGCCCCCCCTGGGGACAGTTCGGCCTATTATTAGGCCGAACTGCCCCCAGGGGGGGGGGCAGAACCCTCAGGGCACCAGGGCAAATTTTTTTGTTGTGGTTTTTTTTTGTTTGTTTGTTTTTTTCGAGATGGGGAGCGACCCATCAGGCAAGGGTCGCTCCCCTGGGGGGCAAATTGTATTTAGGCCATTTCTGCCCCCCTTGGGGGCAGATTGGCCGATTTGAGGTCAATCTGCCCCCAAGGGGGCAGAAACCACTAGGCACCTGGGATTTGTTTTTTGGCGCCAATGTCACGCAGGGGGAGCGACCCCGTAGGCAGGGGTTGTTCCCGGGCAGGGGCAGGGGGGGCTTGGGGGGTCAAATTTATTTTAGGGCATTTCTGCCCCCCCCCCCTCCCGGGGCCGGCTCAGCTAGAGGCCAAACTCCACAGGTAGGCACTTTGCAAAAAACACCTCTGTTTTCTGTGAAAAAATATGTTCTGTCCACGTTGTGTTTTGGGCCATTTCCTTTCGTGGGCGCTAGGCCTACCCACAGAAGTGAGGTACCATTTTTATCGAGAGACTTAGGGGAATGCTGGGTGGAAGGAAATTTGTGGCTCCTCTCAGATTCCAGAACTTTCTGCCACAGAAATGTGAGGAACATGTGTTTTTTTAGCCAAATTTTGAGGTTTGCAAAGGATTCTGGGTAACAGAACCTGGTCCGAGCCCCGCAAGTCACCCCATCTTGGATTCCCCTAGGTCTCTAGTTTTCAGAAATGCACAGGTTTGGTAGGTTTCCCTAGGTGCCGGCTGAGCTAGAGGCCAAAATCTACAGGTAGGCACTTCGCAAAAAACACCTCTGTTTTCTTCCAAAAGTTTTGATGTGTCCACGTTGCGCTTTGGGGTGTTTCCTGTCGCGGGCGCTAGGCCTACCCACACAAGTGAGGTATCATTTTTATCAGGAGACTTGGGGGAACGCTGGGTGCAGGAAATTCGTAGCTCCTCCCAGATTCCAGAACTTTCTGCCACAGAAATGTGAGGAACATGTTTTTTTTTAGCCAAATTTTGAGGTTTGCGAAGGATTCTGGGTAAGAGAACCTGGTCCGAGCCCCGCAAGTCACCCCATCTTGGATTCCCCTAGGTCTCTAGTTTTCAGAAATGCACAGGTTTGGTAGGTTTCCCTAGGTGCCGGCTGAGCTAGAGGCCAAAATCTACAGGTAGGCACTTCGCAAAAAACACCTCTGTTTTCTTCCAAAATTTTTGATGTGTCCATGTTGCGCTTTGGGGTGTTTCCTGTCGCGGGCGCTAGGCCTACCCACACAAGTGAGGTATCATTTTTATCGGGAGACTTGGGGGAACGCTGGGTGTAAGGAAATTTGTGGCTCCTCTCAGATTCCAGAACTTTCTGCCACAGAAATGTGAGGAACATGTGTTTTTTTAGCCAAATTTTGAGGTTTGCAAAGGATTCTGGGTAACAGAACCTGGTCCGAGCCCCGCAAGTCACCCCTCCTTGGATTCCCCTAGGTCTCTAGTTTTCAGAAATGCACAGGGTTGGTAGGTTTCCCTAGGTGCCGGCTGAGCTAGAAGCCAAAATCTACAGGTAGGCACTTCGCAAAAAACACCTCTGTTTTCTTCCAAAACTTTTGATGTGTCCACGTTGCGCTTTGGGGTGTTTCCTGTCGCGGGAGCTAGGCCTACCCACGCAAGTGAGGTATCATTTTTATCGGGAGACTTGGGGAAATCTGAGTGGAAGGAAATTTGTGGCTCCTCTCAGATTCCAGAACTTTCTGCCACAGAAATGTGAGGAACATGTGTTTTTTTAGCCAAATTTTGAGGTTTGCAAAGGATTCAGGGTAACAGAACCTGGTCCGAGCCCCGCAAGTCACCCCTCCTTGGATTCCCCTAGGTCTCTAGTTTTCAGAAATTCACAGGTTTGGTAGGTTTCCCTACGTGCCGGCTGAGGTAGAGGCCAAAATCTACAGGTAGGCACTTCGCAAAAAACACCTCTGTTTTCTTCCAAAACTTTTGATGTGTCCACGTTGCGCTTTGGGGTGTTTCCTGTCGCAGGCGCTAGGCCTACCCACGCAAGTGAGGTATCATTTTTATCGGGAGATTTAGGGGAACGCTGGGTGGAAGGAAATTTGTGGCTCCTCTCAGATTCCAGAACTTTCTGCCACAGAAATGTGAGGAACATGTGTTTTTTTAGCCAAATTTTGAGGTTTGCAAAGGATTCTGGGTAACAGAACCTGGTCCGAGCCCCGCAAGTCACCCCATCTTGGATTCCCCTAGGTCTCTAGTTTTCAGAAATGCACAGGTTTGGTAGGTTTCCCTAGGTGCCGGCTGAGCTAGAGGCCAAAATCTACAGGTAGGCACTTCGCAAAAAACACCTCTGTTTTCTTCCAAAACTTTTGATGTGTCCACGTTGCGCTTTGGGGTGTTTCCTGACGCGGGCGCTAGGCCTACCCACGCAAGTGAGGTATCATTTTTATCGGGAGACTTGGGGGAACGCTGAGTGGAAGGAAATTTGTGGCTCCTCTCAGATTCCAGAACTTTCTGCCACAGAAATGTGAGGAACATGTGTTTTTTTAGCCACATTTTGAGGTTTGCAAAGGATTCTGGGTAACAGAACCTGGTCCGAGCCCCGCAAGTCACCCCTCCTTGGATTCCCCTAGGTCTCTAGTTTTCAGAAATGCACAGGTTTGGTAGGTTTCCCTACGTGCCGGCTGAGGTAGAGGCCAAAATCTACAGGTAGGCACTTCGCAAAAAACACCTCTGTTTTCTTCCAAAACTTTTGATGTGTCCACGTTGCGCTTTGGGGTGTTTCCTGTCGCAGGCGCTAGGCCTACCCACGCAAGTGAGGTATCATTTTTATCGGGAGATTTGGGGGAACGCTGGGTGGAAGGAAATTTGTGGCTCCTCTCAGATTCCAGAACTTTCTGCCACAGAAATGTGAGGAACATGTGTTTTTTTAGCCAAATTTTGAGGTTTGCAAAGGATTCTGGGTAACAGAACCTGGTCCGAGCCCCGCAAGTCACCCCATCTTGGATTCCCCTAGGTCACTAGTTTTCAGAAATGCACAGGTTTGGTAGGTTTCCCTAGGTGCCGGCTGAGCTAGAGGCCAAAATCTACAGGTAGGCACTTCGCAAAAAACACCTCTGTTTTCTTCCAAAACTTTTGATGTGTCCACGTTGCGCTTTGGGGTGTTTCCTGACGCGGGCGCTAGGCCTACCCACGCAAGTGAGGTATCATTTTTATCGGGAGACTTGGGGGAACGCTGAGTGGAAGGAAATTTGTGGCTCCTCTCAGATTCCAGAACTTTCTGCCACAGAAATGTGAGGAACATGTGTTTTTGTAGCCACATTTTGAGGTTTGCAAAGGATTCTGGGTAACAGAACCTGGTCCGAGCCCCGCAAGTCACCCCTCCTTGGATTCCCCTAGGTCTCTAGTTTTCAGAAATGCACAGGGTTGGTAGGTTTCCCTAGGTGCCGGCTGAGCTAGAAGCCAAAATCTACAGGTAGGCACTTCGCAAAAAACACCTCTGTTTTCTTCCAAAACTTTTGATGTGTCCACGTTGCGCTTTGGGGTGTTTCCTGTCGCGGGAGCTAGGCCTACCCACGCAAGTGAGGTATCATTTTTATCGGGAGACTTGGGGAAATCTGAGTGGAAGGAAATTTGTGGCTCCTCTCAGATTCCAGAACTTTCTGCCACAGAAATGTGAGGAACATGTGTTTTTTTAGCCAAATTTTGAGGTTTGCAAAGGATTCAGGGTAACAGAACCTGGTCCGAGCCCCGCAAGTCACCCCTCCTTGGATTCCCCTAGGTCTCTAGTTTTCAGAAATTCACAGGTTTGGTAGGTTTCCCTACGTGCCGGCTGAGGTAGAGGCCAAAATCTACAGGTAGGCACTTCGCAAAAAACACCTCTGTTTTCTTCCAAAACTTTTGATGTGTCCACGTTGCGCTTTGGGGTGTTTCCTGTCGCAGGCGCTAGGCCTACCCACGCAAGTGAGGTATCATTTTTATCGGGAGATTTAGGGGAACGCTGGGTGGAAGGAAATTTGTGGCTCCTCTCAGATTCCAGAACTTTCTGCCACAGAAATGTGAGGAACATGTGTTTTTTTAGCCAAGTTTTGAGGTTTGCAAAAGATTCTGGGTAACAGAACCTGGTCCGAGCCCCGCAAGTCACCCCATCTTGGATTCCCCTAGGTCTCTAGTTTTCAGAAATGCACAGGTTTGGTAGGTTTCCCTAGGTGCCGGCTGAGCTAGAGGCCAAAATCTACAGGTAGGCACTTCGCAAAAAACACCTCTGTTTTCTTCCAAAACTTTTGATGTGTCCACGTTGCGCTTTGGGGTGTTTCCTGTCGCGGGCGCTAGGCCTACCCACACAAGTGAGGTATCATTTTTATCGGGAGACTTGGGGGAACGCTGAGTGGAAGGAAATTTGTGGCTCCTCTCAGATTCCAGAACTTTCTGCCACAGAAATGTGAGGAACATGTGTTTTTTTAGCCAAATTTTGAGGTTTACAAAGGATTCTGGGTAACAGAACCTGGTCCGAGCCCCGCAAGTCACCCCTCCTTGGATTCCCCTAGGTCTCTAGTTTTCAGAAATGCACAGGTTTGGTAGGTTTCCCTACGTGCCGGCTGAGGTAGAGGCCAAAATCTACAGGTAGGCACTTCGCAAAAAACACCTCTGTTTTCTTCCAAAACTTTTGATGTGTCCACGTTGCGCTTTGGGGTGTTTCCTGTCGCAGGCGCTAGGCCTACCCACGCAAGTGAGGTATCATTTTTATCGGGAGATTTGGGGGAACGCTGGGTGGAAGGAAATTTGTGGCTCCTCTCAGATTCCAGAACTTTCTGCCACAGAAATGTGAGGAACATGTGTTTTTTTAGCCAAATTTTGAGGTTTGCAAAGGATTCTGGGTAACAGAACCTGGTCCGAGCCCCGCAAGTCACCCCATCTTGGATTCCCCTAGGTCACTAGTTTTCAGAAATGCACAGGTTTGGTAGGTTTCCCTAGGTGCCGGCTGAGCTAGAGGCCAAAATCTACAGGTAGGCACTTCGCAAAAAACACCTCTGTTTTCTTCCAAAACTTTTGATGTGTCCACGTTGCGCTTTGGGGTGTTTCCTGACGCGGGCGCTAGGCCTACCCACGCAAGTGAGGTATCATTTTTATCGGGAGACTTGGGGGAACGCTGAGTGGAAGGAAATTTGTGGCTCCTCTCAGATTCCAGAACTTTCTGCCACAGAAATGTGAGGAACATGTGTTTTTGTAGCCACATTTTGAGGTTTGCAAAGGATTCTGGGTAACAGTCCCTGGTCCGAGCCCCGCAAGTCACCCCTCCTTGGATTCCCCTAGGTCTCTAGTTTTCAGAAATGCACAGGTTTGGTAGGTTTCCCTAGGTGCCGGCTGAGCTAGAGGCCAAAATCTACAGGTAGGCACTTCGCAAAAAACACCTCTGTTTTCTTCCAAAATTTTGGATGTGTCCACGTTGCGCTTTGGGGTGTTTCCTGTCGCGGGCGCTATGCCTACCCACGCAAGTGAGGTATCATTTTTATCGGGAGACTTGGGGGAACGCTGAGTGGAAGGAAATTTGTGGCTCCTCTCAGATTCCAGAACTTTCTGCCACAGAAATGTGAGGAACATGTGTTTTTTTAGCCAAATTTTGAGGTTTGCAAAGGATTCTGGGTAACAGAGCCTGGTCCGAGCCCCGCAAGTCACCCCTCCTTGGATTCCCCTAGGTCTCTAGTTTTCAGAAATGCACAGGTTTGGTAGGTTTCCCTAGGTGCCGGCTGAGGTAGAGGCCAAAATCTACAGGTAGGCACTTCGCAAAAAACACCTCTGTTTTCTTCCAAAACTTTTGATGTGTCCACGTTGCGCTTTGGGGTGTTTCCTGTCGCAGGCGCTAGGCCTACCCACGCAAGTGAGGTATCATTTTTATCGGGAGATTTGGGGGAACGCTGGGTGGAAGGAAATTTGTGGCTCCTCTCAGATTTCAGAACTTTCTGCCACAGAAATGTGAGGAACATGTGTTTTTTTAGCCAAATTTTGAGGTTTGCAAAGGATTCTGGGTAACAGAACCTGGTCCGAGCCCCGCAAGTCACCCCATCTTGGATTCCCCTAGGACTCTAGTTTTCAGAAATGCACAGGTTTGGTAGGTTTCCCTAGGTGCCAGCTGAGCTAGCGGCCAAAATCTACAGGTAGGCACTTCGCAAAAAACACCTCTGTTTTCTTCCAAAATTTTGGATGTGTCCACGTTGCGCTTTGGGGTGTTTCCTGTCGCGGGCGCTAGGCCTACCCACGCAAGTGAGGTATCATTTTTATCGGGAGACTTGGGGGAACGCTGAGTGGAAGGAAATTTGTGGCTCCTCTCAGATTCCAGAACTTTCTGCCACAGAAATGTGAGGAACATGTGTTTTTTTAGCCAAATTTTGAGTTTTGCAAAGGATTCTGGGTAACAGAGCCTGGTCCGAGCCCCGCAAGTCACCCCTCCTTGGATTCCCCTAGGTCTCTAGTTTTCAGAAATGCACAGGTTTGGTAGGTTTCCCTAGGTGTAGGCTGAGCTAGAGGCCAAAATCTACAGGTAGGCACTTCGCAAAAAACACCTCTGTTTTCTTCCAAAACTTTTGATGTGTCCACGTTGCGCTTTGGGGTGTTTCCTGTCGCGGGCGCTAGGCCTACCCACGCAAGTGAGGTATCATTTTTATCGGGAGATTTGGGGGAACGCTGGGTGGAAGGAAATTTGTGGCTCCTCTCAGATTCCAGAACTTTCTGCCACAGAAATGTGAGGAACATGTGTTTTTTTAGCCAAATTTTGAGGTTTGCAAAGGATTCTGGGTAACAGAACCTGGTCCGAGCCCCGCAAGTTACCCCTCCTTGGATTCCCCTAGGTCTCTAGTTTTCAGAAATGCACAGGTTTGGTAGGTTTCCCTAGGTGCCGGCTGAGGTAGAGGCCAAAATCTACAGGTAGGCACTTCGCAAAAAACACCTCTGTTTTCTTCCAAAACTTTTGATGTGTCCACGTTGCGCTTTGGGGTGTTTCCTGTCGCAGGCGCTAGGCCTACCCACGCAAGTGAGGTATCATTTTTATCGGGAGATTTGGGGGAACGCTGGGTGGAAGGAAATTTGTGGCTCCTCTCAGATTCCAGAACTTTCTGCCACAGAAATGTGAGGAACATGTGTTTTTTTAGCCAAATTTTGAGGTTTGCAAAGGATTCTGGGTAACAGAACCTGGTCCGAGCCCCGCAAGTCACCCCATCTTGGATTCCCCTAGGTCTCTAGTTGTCAGAAATGCACAGGTTTGGTAGGTTTCCCTAGGTGCCGGCTGAGCTAGAGGCCAAAATCTACAGGTAGGCACTTCGCAAAAAACACCTCTGTTTTCTTCCAAAACTTTTGATGTGTCCACGTTGCGCTTTGGGGTGTTTCCTGACGCGGGCGCTAGGCCTACCCACGCAAGTGAGGTATCATTTTTATCGGGAGACTTGGGGGAACGCTGAGTGGAAGGAAATTTGTGGCTCCTCTCAGATTCCAGAACTTTCTGCCACAGAAATGTGAGGAACATGTGTTTTTTTAGCCACATTTTGAGGTTTGCAAAGGATTCTGGGTAACAGAACCTGGTCCGAGCCCCGCAAGTCACCCCTCCTTGGATTCCCCTAGGTCTCTAGTTTTCAGAAATGCACAGGTTTGGTAGGTTTCCCTACGTGCCGGCTGAGGTAGAGGCCAAAATCTACAGGTAGGCACTTCGCAAAAAACACCTCTGTTTTCTTCCAAAACTTTTGATGTGTCCACGTTGCGCTTTGGGGTGTTTCCTGTCGCGGGCGCTAGGTCTACCCACGCAAGTGAGGTATCATTTTTATCGGGAGATTTGGGGGAACGCTGGGTGGAAGGAAATTTGTGGCTCCTCTCAGATTCCAGAACTTTCTGCCACAGAAATGTGAGGAACATGTGTTTTTTTTGCCAAATTTTAAGGTTTGCAAAGGATTCTGGGTAACAGAAACTGGTCCGAGCCCCGCAAGTCACCCCATCTTGGATTCCCCTAGGTCTCTAGTTTTCAGAAATGCACAGGCTTGGTAGGTTTCCCTAGGTGCCGGCTGAGCTAGAGGCCAAAATCTACAGGTAGGCACTTCGCAAAAAACACCTCTGTTTTCTTCCAAAATTTTTGATGTGTCCATGTTGCGCTTTGGGGTGTTTCCTGTCGCGGGCGCTAGGCCTACCCACACAAGTGAGGTATCATTTTTATCGGGAGACTTGGGGGAACGCTGCGTGGCAGGAAATTCGTAGCTCCTCCCAGATTCCAGAACTTTCTGCCACAGAAATATGAGGAACATGTGTTTTTTTAGCCAAATTTTGAGGTTTGCAAAGGATTCTGGGTAACAGAACCTGGTCCGAGCCCCGCAAGTCACCCCATCTTGGATTCCCCTAGGTCTCTAGTTTTCAGAAATGCACAGGTTTAGTAGGTTTCCCTAGGTGCCGGCTGAGCTAGAGGCCAAAATCTACAGGTAGGCACTTCGCAAAAAACACCTCTGTTTTCTTCCAAAATTTTTGATGTGTCCATGTTGTGCTTTGGGGTGTTTCCTGTCGCGGGCGCTAGGCCTACCCACACAAGTGAGGTATCATTTTTATCGGGAGACTTGGGGGAACACTGGGTGTAAGGAAATTTGTGGCTCCTCTCAGATTTTAGAACTTTCTGCCACAGAAATGTGAGGAACATGTGCTTTTTTAGCCAAATTTTGAGGTTTGCAAAGGATTCTGGGTAACAGAACCTGGTCCGAGCCCCGCAAGTCACCCCTCCTTGGATTCCCCTAGGTCTCTAGTTTTCAGAAATGCACAGGTTTGGTAGGTTTCCCTAGGTGCCGGCTGAGCTAGAGGCCAAAATCTACAGGTAGGCACTTCGCAAAAAACACCTCTGTTTTCTTCCAAAATTTTGGATGTGTCCACGTTGCGCTTTGGGGTGTTTCCTGTTGCGGGCGCTAGGCCTACCCACGCAAGTGAGGTATCATTTTTATCGGGAGACTTGGGGGAACGCTGAGTGGAAGGAAATTTGTGGCTCCTCTCAGATTCCAGAACTTTCTGCCACAGAAATGTGAGGAACATGTGTTTTTTTAGCCACATTTTGAGGTTTGCAAAGGATTCTGGGTAACAGAACCTGGTCCGAGCCCCGCAAGTCACCCCTCCTTGGATTCCCCTAGGTCTCTAGTTTTCAGAAATGCACAGGTTTGGTAGGTTTCCCTAGGTGCCGGCTGAGCTAGAGGCCAAAATCTACAGGTAGGCACCTCGCAAAAAACACCTCTGTTTTCTTCCAAAATGTTTGATGTGTCCACGTTGCGCTTTGGGGTGTTTCCTGTCGCCGGCGCTAGGCCTACCCACACAAGTGAGGTGTCATTTTTATCGGGAGACTTGGGGGAACGCTGGGTGGAAGGAAATTTGTGGCTCCTCTCAGATTCCAGAACTTTCTGCCACATAAATGTGAGGAACATGTGTTTTTTTAGCCAAATTTTGAGGTTTGCAAAGGATTCTGGGTAACAGAACCTGGTCCGAACCCCGCAAGTCACCCCTCCTTGGATTCCCCTAGGTCTCTAGTTTTCAGAAATGCACAGGTTTAGTAGGTTTCCCTAGGTGCCGGCTGAGCTAGAGGCCAAAATCTACAGGTAGACACTTCGCAAAAAACACCTCTGTTTTCTTTCAAAAAAATGGGATGTGTCCACTTTGCGTTTTGGGGCGTTTCCTGTCGCGGGCGCTAGGCCTACCCACACAAGTGAGGTATCATTTTTATCGGGAGACTTGGGGGAACATAGATTAGCAAAACAAGTGCTATTGCCCCTTGTCTTTCTCTACATTTTTTCCTTCCAAATATAGGAGAGTGTGTAAAAAAGACATCTATTTGAGAAATTCCCTATAATTCACATGCTAGTATGGTCACCCCGGAATTCAGAGATGTGCAAATAACCACTGCTCCTCAGCACCTTATCTTGTGCCCTTTTTGGAAATGCAAAGGTTTTCTTGATAGCAATTTTTTACTCTTCATATTTCAGCAAATGAATTGCTGTATACCCGGTATAGAATGAAAACGCACTGCAGGGTGCAGCTCATTTATTGGCTCTGGGTTCCTCGGGTTCTTGATGAACCTACAAGCCCTATATATCCCGCAACCAGAGGAGTCCAGCAGACGTAACAGTATATTGCTTACCATAATCTGACATTGCAGGGAAAAGTTACAGAGTAAAACGTAGAGAAAAATTGATGTTTTTTTCACCTCAATTTCAATATTTTTCTTTTTCAGCTGTTATTTTCTGTAGGAAACCCTTGTAGGATCTACACAAATGACCCCTTGCTGAATTCAGAATTTTGTCTACTTTTCAGAAATGGTTAGGGTACTGGGATCCAGCATTGGTTTCATGCCCATTCCTGTCACTGACTGGAAGGAGGCTGAACGCACAAAAAATTGCAAAAATGGGGTATGCCCCAGTAAAATGCCACAATTGTGTTGAAAAATTGGGTTTTCTGATTCAAGTCTGCCTGTTCCTGAAAGCTAGGAAGCTGCTGAGTTTAGCACTGCAAACCCTTTGTTGATGCCATTTTCAGGGGGAAATCCACAAGCCTTCTTCTGCAGCCACTTTTCCAATTTCTTTGAAAAAAACGAAATTTTCACTGTATTTTGGCCAATTTCTTGGCCTCCTTCAAGGGAACCCACAAAGTCTGGGTACCTCTAGAATCCCTAGTATGTTGGAAAAAAAGGACGCAAATTTGGCTTGGTTAGCTTATGTGGACAAAAAGTTATGAGGGCCTAAGCGCGAACTGCCCCAAATAGGCAAAAAAAGGCCTGGCACAGGAGGGGGAAAAGGCCTGGCAGCGAAGGGGTTAAAAACTATGCATCAGGTGCACTATGCAATACACAGGCTAATAGTCAAATGTGCAAACAAAAAGACAAGAACTAGAGGGTCCTGATATTTGCATGATTAGGACACATCTGATCCCACCAAAAATTAAAGTAGCAGGAACAGAAGGGAACCGAAAACCAAATTAAAATAGACATTGAAAATTCGTCATGTTCAAAAAGGTCAACATAAGATATCTCCTATGAAGATGGAAAACTTGTCTTACTATAATATTGAGTCAGTTAACCATTCTATCGCTACCCTGACAGTCAGGCTGGAAAACATTGAAGCAGGCCTAAGGCAAATTCTTGAAAACCAGTCTGGTCATACCAAAGGGAATTATACATAACATGGGGGTCCCTGGTACATCACTGCAGTCTGGAAATGTGAACCTGAACAATACATCAATAATAATAAAAGGTCTGACTGGTGAAAGGAATTTGAAAAAGAGAAATGGGACTAGGACATAGCTAAAATCTCAATAACTAAGCATGATGCGACATTGGTCAGGGGAAGTAACAAAAAGAAAAAATCTATAGGAAGAACAAAAAAATTATTTGGGTGATAGTCAGGCATGTGACACAACACCGAGAGTACGGGTGATACACAAAGGCCAAAGTTACACACATTTTAACTCTACCGTTGGTGACTACACCATATACGGTACTCCTAGCTAATGTTTCAGTTCCTTCTTCAGGAAAAAATGAAAACCTGGTTTTCTTTTAAGGAACAAAAGCCATATGCTACTTAGGAAACAGAACATCATTAACTAATGTAATATAGAAATTAGGCCACCTTGAGTCACAGATCTATAATTTCCTCCTTAGGTCCAATCAAGGCTACATAAATGTAGGGCTGCCTGTTCCTTTAAGGGAAGGGGCAGTAACGTGACTAACTGCAGGTGACACACTTTGATCCTGTATATCTCTTTTTATTTTCCTTCAATACCATTATAGCCAAATAGACATGCACTGGTGAAGTGTTGTCTCTTATGTTCACAGCATGAAATATCATTATCTGTGGAATTTAGTAACCAGAACAAGTTCAACCAACTGTTGCGTAGCGATGGGCATCGTCATGACCATCCCCTCACAACACAGGGGAGCTTGTAATAGTATCAAAAGCAGCAACAAACATGCAAAAAAAAGAAACAAATAAAAAATAATAAAAACGCACAAAACGTCAAGCCATCAGATATACTTGCTGTGTATCAAACACAAAAAGCAAAGACAAAACAATAGCATGTGTGAATAAGCGGTGACACACAACACCATGTCATGTACTTTATGCACTGTAAACCTGCAGCCCAAAACCCAATATTTGGGCCTGTTTAATTTGTCAGGTTTAAAATCCTTACCCTCCTTTTGACAGTAGATCACCAGGCAATGGAAATCTGCTGTCAAATATAACTTTACTGTTTCTCTTCTAACATACAGGACCAGCAAGAACAATTCATGATAGGACCAAATACACGAAAATAAATTTCCATTACTTAACTGTTACCCTCTTGTCAGTTACTTCGCAACATCAAGCCACCTTAGTTTTACCTTTCTAAAAGTAAAAATTGTTACACTGACACTCCATATTAATTTGGCACCTACAATTTCCACTGTGAAAAATAAGTCTTAATTGGCAAATCGTTCTCATTAAGGCATGTAGCCTTCAAAATTTTAGAAAAGGGCTGCATCTTATTTTCTGTCTAAGACTTAATGCAACACTTTGTTTTCTGTCAAATAAAAGCAACTAGCAGGCATCATTTTATTTTTTTAGAGCGGAGACACAAATGTATCAGTTCTGCAGAGCATTTAACATGATGTTGGGACTTTCGAAGAAACCCCTTTTTTTTATATTTTCCCTTTGGAATTAAGTTCTTTAATTGTATTGATGTTCTTCTGGAGAAACAAGAAATCCCACTTTTAGAGGCCCGTAGGGTCATTCTGCATTTCACAGAGACAAGGCCCTAATTTAAAAGGTCACAAGTGTCAACATGACAGCCTCCTCCATTGTTTATGGGAAAACTAAAGATAGCATCTCAGCAGCGTGACTTGAGCCAACCTCTGTAGCTCTCCTAGCTTCTGCCACTCTGAATCTGTCAAAGACAGTAGGCCTTCCTGTTTTCCTTCTAACCTGCAATAATTCACTCTATTTAAAAAAAAAAATATTTTCCTTTTTAGGCGCTAAAAAAAATTATCTCTATTTCCAGATTATTAAACTACATTTACTGTGAATAATTCACAAACCTTAATAACACACATACCAGTTGTTAGAATAAATGCTTGTTGCAATCCCATGCAATGGTACATATTTCATCAACCTCGAATGAATGAACGTCTCAGTAGGCCCAGCTGAAGTTAGAACCTTCAACCTTGATATTAAAACAAGCCTTTGTACTGGCACATTGACTCATTGAATCATAAGAAGGCACAACCTGCAAATATATATCAAACATAAATGTATGCATTTACTGAAGCCTGAGACACTTTAAAAAGTACTCTGAATGAAAGAAAATGCAGTTTAAACAGTGCTTTTGCCCAAAATCGACTTTGATATTTTAGGCATTAAAAATCAATATCCTACAATTTTCTTGGATAATATGCATTACCAGAATGTCTATTACACAATCCATGAGTCAGCCATTGAAAATATTAACTTTATACTTTATAGAAATGAGCTTGTTTGCTCCTGCGCCAAGGGAAAATTGCACATACAAATGTCATTTTAGCGGTGCAACATAACTTAAATTAAATTTTAATGTTAGGAGGTCATAGTATAGGTATTAAGCTTTATAAATATTAAAAAACGATTTTGAAAGGCACTTATTTTTTAAATAATGTTTCCATAATTAATAATTTTCTTTAAAAAATAATAATAATAATTATTCTTTTTTGTTGTTGTGATAATTCCACATATAAAAGCAAGCTGCATCCCTTGCCTATTATTTGGGATAGATTAACTCACAAGCCTAAGCGCATAAGCCTAACTTGAAATGCGTCACATTTTTGCGCCACTTTCATTTAAAAGGAAGGTTATGCAAAATTCCACCCATGTTTAACCATTTTATGCTGGCTGAATTGAACATTCCTATCAAATATACTGCAGCTGAAAAGTTTGCCTGTGAACATCTAATACAATGCATCTAAGAAAAATGCTGTAAATGTATTATTTTTTTTTTTTGCAAAAATAGATAATTTCGTTTTTTTGGGGCCCTATTTATATCTATTGAATGTGTTTTCTAATTTATTAAGCATTTAACGGCAGTTTTGTATATGTGCACAATTGCTCATTCTATAAATTAAAGAGCAACATATAGCTATGTTAGCACATCACATGGTTCATTTCTGGATTTTTTCTAAGTTTCTACTTAATATTAATTAACCAACATTTTACTTAACAAACTGTAAACATCAAGAAGACCCACAAACACACATTGAGCTCATTTCAGATATAAACAGAAAACACTCAGGACACACAATACAGCGCGCTTTAGCCATTTTTCATAAATAGCGCCGTCGCAATTTACTTACAGAACCGTTTGCAGATCTTAGTTGTAAGTCATATTTACAAGAGAAAAGAAAACTTTTCTCAATAGTGTTCCAAAAAACTGCAAAAACAGCCTCACAGACATTTATTTCCAAGAATAGCGGACCCATACTTTATTAAACGTGATGGGGCCCACTCCGTGCTTCACATATAGTTCATAGGTTGGAGTTCCAATCGGAGGAACCGGACATGAGTCCTCCAACCGGGAGTCCCTTTTACAACCAAGACAAAACAAATTTCCAAGTCTGCTAAGACCAGGCATCTTCGCTCACTAGTCTAGCTTCAAACTTCAAAGGATTATCGTTTACGATAGTCTCGTGAATACACGAGTCCTTCGGCTTTGGTACTTGCAAGTTCCAAATCAAAGTGATCCCGAAGGGATACCAAACCAAATGTCCAACTAAGGACCAAACCAAGTGTCCAACTAAGGACTGGGAGACGCTCCACTTATACTTAACTGAAAATATCGATGACGTCACCAGAAGACTCGTCTTATCGTTTCGCTCTACCAAACATCAAGGGTCCAAATCAGGGCGATAGCCAGGGCAGCAGTCCTTCGTAGCCGCCGGGAAGCGGGGAACCTCGCAGCAAAGACTTTCGGACCACGTCGACATGCAGGGGTCGATGAAGTGGCGGCCTTCCTCCAGAATTTTCACACAAAGCTCCCCACGGACCTCAGGCTTGGACCGGTACTGCTGGTATCGCCCCACGTTGGGCGCCAACTGAGGTACTGGGTTTTTCAGAACCGGTACTGATCCGGTAACCCAGCGGTGCCAGGGTACACCCAAAGACCTCGGGTACTTTCCTGATTCAGACCACAGAAACTCAGTCTTCTAGGTGAAGTCAAAGATCGAATTTATTGGCTGCAGCCAAGTAACAAGCGTCCTAGAAGTACAACAGCACGGTTTGTATGTTCTCAGGAGACTGTGTTTCAATGCAAAGTCAGGTTTCCTTATATACAGTTTTTTAAGCTTCAGGCAAACATTCTTGACATTTTGGTTGGTCATTCACATGTTTTCACTACAAAGAAAAAAACAGTGTCATGATGAAACCTCATATTTCATGTCATCCAACCCATAATAAATTACCCGGCAAGGCCTAGTATTTTACATCAGATAAGTGTGGACCCCCAATAAAAACGGGCACCTCCCCCTCGTAAAGTAAGGAGAAGAAAAGAGCAGGTGCAGGTGTGAGCAAGATTAGGCAGGGTGTGTGAGCGATAATAAGGGTTTTATGGCATGGTGTGCCTTGATGCTATCTGATTCGGCCACTGGGAGAGGGACTGACCACACAGGTTTGGCCTGAGGCAATGGTTCCAGCTTGCCCAGGTCAGAGAAAAGTCAATCAAGGTGTACGTGTCCTTGGAATCAAATCTGACTGTATTATAAGCCTATGTGAGGGCAACTTTTAAAAAATGGCTGAAGTGTATAAAATGGGAGCCACGAGTGCAGGACGAAAATGGCGATTTCGAGGTGAAAACGCTGCTGGAATTGAGCGAAAATGCTCATGCTTAGTGTACTAGTCATTATCGGTCTTTTGATACTAAAATCGTACTGCTGTGGCAAAGTAAATTACATGGGTCCAGAATTTTTAGAACCACAGTCAGTGTCCATACACTGAGTGAAAATGACAGACATATGGTAGCTCCAACAATAGTGTGAGATGTGGGAAGCAGTGACATCTTCTTACCTGTGTCTCACTGGAAGTTTTGCATGATGATGTTGTTTCGGTTGTCGATATCCTCTTCTTCTGCCTCCTCTTCTTCACTGTCCACAGGCTCCACAGCTGCCACAAGACCACCATCTGGACCATCCTCCTGAAGAAAAGGCACCTGGCGTCGCAAAGCCAGGTTGTGCAGCATACAGCAGGCCACGATTATCTGGCACACCTTCTTCGGTGAGTAATATAGGGAACCACCTGTCAGATGAAGGCACCAGAATCTGTCCTTCAGGAGGCCGAAGGTGTGTTCGATTATCCTCCTAGTTCGCCCATGTGCCTCATTGTAGTGTTCCTCTGCCCTTGTCCTGGGATTCCTCACTGGGGTCAGTATCCATGACAGGTTGGGGTAACCAGAGTCACCTGCAAATGTCGAGGGACAACTGTTAGACACACACTAACCCTTAGAGACAACCCCATACCCAGACACCTATATCAACTGTATTGGGATCTTGGCCTCACCTATTAGCCACACGGTGCCTCAGGAGTTGCCCCATCACATAAGTGATGCTGCTATTTCTCAAAATGTAACGTCATGCACAGAGCCAGGATACTTGGCATTGACATGGGGGATGTACTGGTCTGCCAAACACACCATCTGCACATTCATCGAATGGTAGCTCTTTCGGTTTCTGTACACCTGTTCATTCCTGCGGGGGGGGGACAAATGCCACATGTGTACCATCAATGGCACCAATGATGTTGGGGATATGTCCCAGGGCATAGAAGTCACCTTTCACTGTGGGCAAATCCTCCACCTGAGGGCAAACGATGTAGCTGTGTGTGTGTTTCAGCAGGGCAAACAACACTCTGGACAACACGTTAGAGAACAATTGCTGGGACATCCCTAATGCCATGGCCACTGTTGTTTGAAAAGACCCACTGGCCAGGAAATGGAGTACAGACAGGACCTGCACTAGAGGGGGTATCCCTGTGGGATGGCGGATAGCTGACATCAGGTCTGGCTCCAACTGGGCACACAGTTCCAGGATTGTTGCACGATCAAGTCTGTATGTGATGATGATGTGTCTCTATTCTTTTGTCGACAGGTCCACCAGGGGTCTGTACACTGGAGGATGCTGCCATCTCATCACCTGCCCCAGCAGACGAGCCCTATGGAGGAGAACAGCGAGCAGAGAGTCATCCAACACTGAGGTATCACAATGTGTTATTTGCAGAAACCTTATTAATCCGCAATGTGCCGGTATCTGTCTGTATTGCCGGCCTAGATAGGTGTGACACAGTTATTATCCACCCTATGTGGCCCCCTGAAATGGCGGCTGCCTGACCTGTAAGGTGGGACAAGGGGATATGAGGTAACTGCGCTGGCGTTGTACACCGTTGCGGTGGGCGGTCGAAGACCGTGGCGCAATTCAGCATTGGTTAACCCTTGACCTCTTTCCTTCACCTCACCCCCGTCCTTCCCCTAGGGCCAGGCTTTCCAGGTCCCAGCCCAGCACCTCAGCCACCAAATCCCCAGGTACAGTGGTGCCAGCAACTGCCGGGTCATTGAGTGCGCCACCCATCAGGGCTGCCAGTGTGCCTCGTAGCGAGGGCAAGGACATTCCGCCACCTGCCAAGGTGAAAAAGGTGCCCACATCCTGGAGGGAGAAGCCGAAACTACCAGCCACCAAGGGCTCAGCAAAAACAAAAGGGGATAGTGGCAAGACAACTGCGGCACCATCAAAGGGGTGGAAGGGCCAAAAGCAGAAGAGCAGGTCAGTAGAGGGCATGGTGGCACCGACTGAGGGACCAGTGTCACACCTGTCCACGACCACATTAACCTTTACTGCGGCGAACACCGCTAGCTGCCCCGCCACCACAACTGCCAGCACCGCCGCCACAGACACCGCCACAAGCACCGCCGCCACAGACACCTCCGCTATCACCGCCACCAACCCCTTGACGGACGCGGACAGTGGCACCACCACTGACATGGCTACCATCCCCAGAGGTCAGTCGTCCGAGGCTGGAGGAGAGTTCCTGAACCCTGGGCAGCTTCCATGAGGCATGACTTCCATCACTGTTTGCACCTGCAGGTGGAAGGCAAAGCCGCAGCAGTGTGGGGTATGTGGCTGCCTCCATGGCATATCATGCTACCTGTACCTCACCAATCTCGTGGCACACAGACCCAGGTGAGGAAATTGTACCGGCCACACTGCACGTGGAGCACTCTGGGCACCATGCTCCCTCCAGAACCAGTGGAGAATGACATCCACTACCTCAGTCCTTGGCAGGATGAAGCACTCTGGGCACTAAGGCCGCCTCCAGAACCAGTGGAGAAATACATCCACTACCTCAGTCCTTGGCAGGATGAAGCACTCTGGGCACTAAGCCCCCTCCAGAACCAGTGGAGAAATACATCCACTACCTCCGTCCTTGGCAGGATGAAGCACTCTGGGCACTAAGCCCCCTCCAGAACCAGTGGAGAATGACATCCACTACCTCAGTCCTTGGCAGGATGAAGCACTCTGGGCACTAAGCCCCCTCCAGAACCAGTGGAGAATGACATCCACTTGAGAGACTGTGACTTTGCACTCCTCAGGATAATGCAATGGGCAAACCACCCACTGGAGAGACTTGAGAGACTGTGGCTTTGCACTCCCCAGGATAATGCAGTGGGCAAACCACCCACTGGAGAGACTTGAGAGACTGTGGCTTTGCACTCCCCAGGATAATGCAGTGGGCAAACCACCCACTGGAGAGACCTGAGAGACTGTGGCTTTGCACTCCCCAGGATACAGCAATGGGCATAGAGCCCCCTCGTGCAGCAGTGGCGTTTTGCGTTCACCTGGCTGAGGTGGCCCCCCTCCCCCTGAGGTGCCTGTATATTTTCGATCTGATGCCCCAGCAGTGTTCTCTCCGTTTCCAGTCAGGTATCTAGTGTGGGCTTCGCCAATGCATTTTGGGCCCAGTGGTCCATGGACAATGATTGGTACACTATCCGGACTTGTGTAGTTGGTGTACATATTTGTATATACTGAATTTTGAATTTTGACTATCTGATTTTTCATGATTACACTGGTTACAATAATTTCCTTTTGTCCTCGCGTTCTTCCAGGGGCTGGGGGGGTGTATATGTAATGTTGCTGCATGTATGTGTGTGTATGTTGTTGTAGGTGAGGGTGGGGGTACTGCGTGTTGCATGCGTGTGTTACTCTCTTTTCCCCCCTCCCCTGTGTTGTAGGTGCAGTACTCACCGTGGTCGTCGCCGCTGCCATTCGTACTCCTGGTAGATGAGAAGATACACCAACATGGGCAGGACCTGTAACTCGGCTCCATGGCGTCCTGGTTCCTCGTTGGGTGTCGAGAGGTGAGTGTATTCCCTTCTGTTTACTGTTTCCGCCGTGCTTTTGATCGTGTTGGTTCCGCCCCGGAAAAGGTGAACGATAGGTGTCTTGAAATACAGTGGGTGGTACTTTGTCCTGTGCCTGTCTGTTGGCGGTTACCGCCGCGGTGTTTGTTTGTACCGCGTGGCGATCAGAGTGTTAAAGTGGCTGTCTATGTTGGCGGTTTCCACCATGGTCGTGATCCCATTTTTTTTTCTGCCGGCCTGTTGGCAGTATTACCGCCGCTTTAACACCAACCGCCAGGGTTGTAATGAGGGCCTATATGTGTTCCGTCAATCGCCCCAATAATATTAGGTATATGTCACATTGCATAGAATCCTGCCTTCACAGTGGCCAAATCTTCCACCTGTGGGAAAGCAATGTAGCTGCACATGTGTCTGACCAAGGCAGACAAAACCCTTGCCAGCACAATTGAGAACATTGGCTGTGACATTCCTGCTGCCAAACCCACTGTCACTTGGAAAGAACCAGTGTCCAGGAAATGGAGCACAGATAGAACTTGCACAAGAGGGGTAATCCCAATAGGATGACGGATAACTGATATCAGATCAGGCTCCAATTGAGGACCCAGCTCTGTGATTGTGGCCCTATCCAGTCTATAGGTGAGTATTATGTGACTCTCCTCCAGTGTAGCCAAGTCCACAAGGGGTCTGTACAAGGTGGCTTGTCTCCTCCTCCTATTCATCCGCAGTGGTAGGTATCTAAGGGACACAAGAGTGAGTAGGCTGTCACAATTTGAACAATGGAACCACCACCTCAGTGTATAAAGAGCATTAATGTGATGGGACAGTGGGATGGGCAATGTACGTGCAATCATCAGCAATGACGCAGTTATGGATTATCTGATTGTTGTCCACCAACATTAAATGGTGACCGCCTGTCCTGTATGTAGGAACAGGTGGAAGTGAGGTAATTCCGCCGACGTTGGGCATCATGGCGGAAGGTGGTCTTGCACCACCATGCTATTTCTCATTGGCTAATATGGGGCTCTAAGGAGTACAGTGGGCAATGGCGATCACCAACGGTGGTGATGGTGTACACCGCCACGGACGTGACCGCCATTTTCTATCTATGACCTCACTTGATTCCTGACTTTCCACAGGACAACACCTACACTGCATGTGCTGCTGTGACCTGTGTCTGGATCCTGCCATGGCCCGTGTGACCTGGGAAAAGGCCCCTGCCTTCACTTCGGAGCTCTACCTTCACTTCGGAGGAGTTTGAGCGCTTGGTGGATGGGGTCCTACCCAGATATGGACAGCATGGGCACGATGCATGTGACAAGGTTGCATGGAGATGTGTGTGCAAGCACATGTCATTTGGGGGAGTGATATGTCTGGTGCTAGTGTACATGGTGGGTGACGGGTGATGTGTGTGCCAATGGAGATGGAAATGGGATTTGTGGGCCATATGTGTGACAGTCTGGATTGTATGTATAATGGAGTCCTCCTGTCTGTATTACCTCTGCAGGTCTGCTCCCATCAGAAGAAGGGATTGTGGCGTGCCATGGGGGTCTACAGCAGGCAGAGCACCCACTGTAGGAAAAGGTGGGAGGACCTGAGACGCTGGGCATGGAAGACCGCGGAGGCCTAGCTGGGGATGGCTTCCCAACGAGGGTGGGGTGCCCATCGGAACCTGACCCCCCGATGGCCCGCATACTGATGGTGGCCTACCCATAGCCAGATGTGTGCTTTTGGGCATCACAGCAGCCACAAGGGGTTGAGTACAGTGGGCATCTGATAGAGACTTCTAGCTGCAGATTCCTTACCTTAGAATTCCCTGGCAACCGCTTAGAGTCTGGAATTTTTCTGCTGAGAGGTACCCTGCGCACGCCGTTGGGTGGCATCATTCAGATCCGCGTGCGTCGTTCGGCTCCATGTGGCATCGTCAGCGTTGTTGGAGCCGTCTGTGACATCACGGTCTTCTATATAGGCACCACCCTGGCAGGCGTACGTCAGTTCTTTTCCTTCCGCGCTGGTGAAGCGCAGATCCGGAAAGATCTCACTTTTCTTCGACGGTCATCGAGGTTTTTCGGCTTGATTGTTTGAACATGTCATCTAGAAAGACTGGATTCAAACCATGTGGTGCATGTCATCGCATCATGTCGGTCATGGATCCACACAGAGTGTGTCTCTGGTGTTTGGAGAAGGATCACGACTCGACTCCGTGTTCTGACTGTCAAGCCATGGCTTCGAAGGCCTTGAGGGAGAGATCCCTCAAACTTCTAGCGGCCTGACAGCTGTCTTCGGTCGGCGCGACTCCGAGGAGGTCACAGTCCCGCAGTAGGAGGAGGTTGCGGCACTGCTCCTGGAGCCCCAAGTCCTCTTCCTCGCATTCAAGGTCATCTGATCATTCAGGTAAGAGGCACAAGAAAAAGAAGAAGTCCAAGCGGACTTCGACTTTGCCACACCCGTCGGCCAACGAGGCGTCTAGGGAACGTCGATGTTCCGAGTGCGGTTCAGCTGAGCTGTCGCCAGGGCCGACTTCGCATCTTTCATCTTTTCCGGGGACGGAAGCAACCCCCACTCAAAGAAAGGAGTTTTCCGAGGCCAATACGCCTTGTTTTTTAGCGTACTGCACCCTCAGGTGAGTCTTCGGGCCCGTGGGGTCAGCAGGGGCCCCATCTGGTTCAACATTGGTGGCTTCGGCCTCGGCACCGTTGCAGACCCCAGGATCCAATAGCGGGTCCGACGTCGACGTTTCCTCCACCACCGGCGCCCACTGGTGGTAGCCCCATCCTCATTCCGGATGATCCAGAGCCGGAGCGACGTCATATGACGCTGACTCCGACGGCGCCGATTAGGCCCAGATCATTGCCTGAGCCTTATTATGAACAGCCAGGCACAGGAGAGGAGTGGGAGGGGTCTGAGGACCCTTTGGAGTGTGAATTGGAGCAATAGCAGGACTGGTATGAGGATCTAGGGGAGGCCAGTGGACTGGACACGTCTCCAGATACTGGCATGCTCTCTCCTCCTAACGTGGCTACGGAGGAAAGAGCTTCTTATGCTATGGTGGTGCGTAGGGCAGCTGAGGTCTTGGACCTAGACTTGCCCATGGTGCCAGTCAGGACGAATCTCCTGACAGAGGTGCTTCAGCCGGGGGTGACTACATCAGAGCCGATGTTGCCCTTCAATGAGGCGATTGGCTGTTGACGGATCCGACACCCCAAGCTCTCGTCACCCACCTCCAGATGACGGCAAACCTCCTGCATTCGCTGGGGTTCACTATCAATGTGCTGAAGTCACACCTGACTCCCTCTCAGAAGCTCACTTTCATCGGAGCTGTTCTGAACACAATGCATTATCGGGCCTATCCTTCCGTGCAGAGAGTCCAGGCTATTCAGATTATGATACTGATGTTTCAGCCTCTATCCTGGATTTCGGTGAGACAGACTCTGAGGCTGTTGGGACTCATGGCTTCCTGCATCCTCTTGGTCAAGCATGCCCGATGGCATATAAGGGCTCTGCAGTGGGACCTAAAGTTCAATTGGACACAGCATCAGGGAAATCTTACAGATGGGGTTCAGATCTCTGAGGAAACTGCAAAGGATCTGCAGTGGTGGTTAGGGAACTGCGATCGGGTCAAAGGCAGACTCCTCTCCCTTCCCCTACCAGATCTCACAGTAGTGACAGATGTGTCACTTCTGGGATGGGGCGGCCATCTGGGAGAGGTGGATCTTAGGGGTCTCTGGCGGAATCCGGAGTCCATATCAACTTGTTGGAGCTTCGGCCGATCCGACTAGCATTAAAGGCATTTCTTCCTGTTGTGAAAGGTAAGGTAGTGCAGGTGTTCACAGACAACACTACCGCAATGTGGTACTGCAACAAGCAGGGCGGTGTGGGGTCTGGACCCTTTGTCAAGAGGCTCTGCGTCTCTGGACATTACTGGAACAGCAGGGCATAACCCTGGTGGTTCAACACCTGGCAGGTTCTCTGAATGCCAGGGTGGACAAACTCAGCCGACGATGCTTAGCGGATCACAAGTGGTATCTCCATCCGGAGGTGGTGCAATGACTCTTTCAGCAGTGGGGAGAGCCTTGGTTAGATCTGTTCACCTCTGCAGAGAACGCGCAATGTCAGCAGTATTGCGCGCCGGAGTTTCCGAGGCGGCTATCCTTAGGCGACGCTTTTCGTCGCGAGTGGAGTTCAGGCCTCCTGTACGCCGTTCCGCCCATACCACTTCTGCCTAGAGTTCTCAGGAAAATCAAGAACGACCAGGCCCAAGTAATCCTAGTGGCTCCGGATTGGGCATGGAGAGTCTGGTATCCAGAGCTTCTCACAATGAGCATCAGTCCTCCAATCAGGTTGCCTCTTTGGGAGGATCTTCTTTCGCAGCAGCTGGGGAAGGTTCTCCACCCGAACCTGTCAACTTTATGGCTTCATGCGTGGAGGTTGAGCGGCGACAGTTGATGGTTTATGACCTCCCTTCCGAAGTCTGTGATGTCATTCTGGCAGCCAGGCGCCCCCCTCCTAAGCCGATTTACACCTGCCAGTGGAAATGTTTTGTTTCATATTGTACAGAGAGGTCTATTGATCCTCTTTCTTCTTCTCTATCTAATGTCTTTTTGTTTATTCTGTCTCTCGCCCAACAGGGTTCCTCCTTAGGGACTCTCAAGGGCTATCTTGCTGCCTTATCGGCTTTTCTACGCTTGCCAGACCAACCATCTTTTGTTCAAGTCTCCCATTGTACAAGACTTTGACCTTGCACTCCCAAGAAAAGGAAAATGGGCATGGAGCCCCCTCCAGAACCAGTGGGCAAGTTCCCCACATCAGAGACTGTGACCTTGCTCTCCCCGGCAAAGGAAAATGGGCAGGGAGCCCCCTTCAGAATCAGTGGGCAAGGTCCCCACCTCAGAGACTGTGACCTTGCACTCCCCAGCAAAGGAAAATGGGCATGGAGCCCCCTCCAGAACCAGTGGGCAAGTTCCCCACTCCAGCTGAGGTGCCCCCATCCCCCTTCCCCCTGAGGTGCCTTCCCTTTTCCAACATGATGCCCCTGCACAGTGTAGTGCGGATATTGTCAGGAAACAAGTTGGGGCTTGGACTGTGCCCTGTGGCTATGTGGGCCTTTTGTACTTTGGACTGGCCATTGCCCCTTAATGAACATTTACTCCAATTTCTTTTATCACATGGACAATATGGGGGCTCTGGGCATCAAATTACAATATTAGTTATACCTATATGTTGTCCTTGCATTATTATGACATTGGTTCTGTGACATTGGTTTTCCTGTGGAGCTGGTTGTGTGTATTGTGTGTATGTGAATGGTGTGTGTTGTGCGTGTGTGTGTGTCACTCTCCTTTTCTTCCCTCCCTCCCTCCCTTGTGTTCTAGGCGGCTGTACTCACTGTCATCATCGGCTTTGGTGTTCCAGGTGGAGCATGGCATAGAAGAGCATCGGGAAGACTTGAAGTTCCAGTTCCATGGCAGCGTTGATCTTCTCTGTGTCTCTGAGTCTTTTGTTTTCTGTGTTCTGTTTCCGCCAGGCTTTTGATGGCGTTGGTACCACCCCAGAAATCATGGCGGTTTGCTATGTCATAATATGGTGGGCAGTACCTTGTCTTCCGCCCGGCTGTTGGTGGCTGCCGCCATTGTCAGTGGTGTTAACACCCTGGCGGTTGGTGTGGTACATTAGCTGTCTATGGGAGTTATCACCGCCACGGTCATAATTTGGAGGTAATTACCGCCAGCCTGTTGGCGGTATTACCGCCACTTTAACAGTCACCGCCATTGTCATAATGACCACCTCGGTGTTTGGATAAATTAAAGGGTGATTGGTCCTGATAAAGCTGTAGAGTGGTCTCATTTAAAGAAATCTGGACACCCTCATGGGCTCAGGTCATGATGGTCTCTGTTCCCTTGTAGGAGTGCACCCTTGGGACTACATACGAAGGAGAAACTTTAGGTGAGCAATGCTGCCCCACGCTGTGAATTCTGTCGAGCCTAATGCACAGTGCTTCTGGATCTTCGAAGATGGCCTCAAACCAGCTTTGAACATATTTGAGATCAGACGATGGAACATCTTGAGGAATTCCTTTGATTCAGATATTGTTTCAGCGTGACTTGTTCTCAAGGTCTTTGCATATTTCCTGGAGGGAAATGTGTTGGTCTTTAAGTTTAGCAGTTGACGTTGGAGCTGGTCGCAGTCGTCTGGTTGTTCATGCAGGCCCTCGACAAGGCACTCCAAATCCGACACATCTTTCCACACCTTCTACAGATCACTCCGTAAAACCGATTTTAGCACCAGAATTTCTTCTTTGCCGTCTTAAAAAATGTTCTTGATCCAACAGAGATCTAGACACAATAAATTCTGTTTAAAAATATTATTAATAGCTACAGGAAGCTTTCAATATCTTAATACCACTAAAAACAACAAAACAGGACAAAAGAAAACAAATACCTTAGAGAAATACAGAACTAAAAGGATAAAATGACAAATCAGAAAGCTGCAATGAGCCTAGCTCAAAACAAACAGCAATCAAGACAAACTTCATCTACGGAAATTTAACAGGATATACAAATCAACTACTAAAAAAGCTTTAAAAACGTACTATTCAGACAGAATTCAAAATGCTAAATCTGCAAATAATTTGATAAAATTCTCACCGAATTTCATAAACCTAAATGCATGTAAGGTACTCATCATATTACTCAGGAATTCACAGACAAATTTGCCAATCAATACACAAACAGAGCAGATACATTGGACTCCTATTTAAAACAAAAGAAAACCACCTGCACAAACCCATTTCCAAATATCCCCTCCAACAGTAGACCAACCCAGCCTCTGCATTCCTTCGAACAAATATCACAAAGTGACTTTATGGATCTGGTCAAAGCAAGCATGCCTTCCGGCTGCCCTTCTGACCCTTGCCCACCACACATTTTCAAGAACATTCCTCCATCTGCCTCTGCTGCCATACTAGTCAGAAGAATCATCAATAATTAGTTAACTACAGGAATCTTTCTAGAAGACCTACAAAAAGGCATACATACACCCATTATTAAAATAAAAAAAAAACCTGGACCCGCACGACCTCAACAACTATAGACCAATCACAAATGGACCTTTCCTGGGCAAAATGATAGAAAGAGCAGATTACGCCCAGATGTCACAATTCATTGAAGATAGCTCCATACTTTCAGACTACCAAACTGGATTCCGCCTAGGAAGAGGCACAGGATATGCCCTCATCGCCATCTGGGATGACCTTAAAAACACAGTCGACCGCAATGGAGTTGCTGATATACCTCTCTTGGACCTCTCAGCTGCCTTTGAAACAGATGACCATGACACCCTAATACATAGGATCTAGGAAGCTGGCATAGAGGGGACTGCTCTTGATTGGATCACATCCTACCTTCAAAACAGAACAAATATCATCCATACTCCCACCCTTTCGCATCCAAGCCGTATGTCACAAAAGCAGAGGTCCTTCAAGGCTCAATCATCTCACCCACGCTTTTCAACATATATATGAAGTCATTACTGAAAATGATCAATGAATTTCAGCTCACATGCTATAACTATGCAGACAACACACACATACTCTTTAAACTGGAATGCCCCAAGAACATTGGAAACTCACAAATCTTCAATTGTCTCAGAGCCGTTGATCAGTGGATGACATGGAGCCATCTCAAAATGAATGCTTCCAAAACGAAAATACTCATGTGGCGATTGAAACAATTATGACTCACTCTGCGCCTGATGATCTGGGACCACCCCCTAAAGTATCGAAGGGAGTGAGAAACCTTGGAGTTACCATGGACTCCAAGTTAGCATTGTCTGCCCCAGTGGAAAAGTGAGCAAGATTGTTAGAAATTGGGTCTCTAGTTGGCAGAGGTATACACCCTTGTCCAAGTAGGGACCACAACCCTACTCAGGGTAAATCACACACAATCCAAATTATCCTGTGCCCACCCTCTGGTAGCTTGGCACTGAGCAGTCAAGCTTAGCTTAGAAGGCAATGTGTAAAGTATTTGTGCAATAAATGATTCAGTAGTACAGTGAAAACACCACAAAAATACACCTCACAGGTTTAGAAAAATAATTGATATTTATCTGAATAAATAAGTTCAAAACAATAAAGATTCAATAAGCACAAGTTGAAATATCACTTTTTCAAGTTTAAAAAGAATCTTAATTCTTAGAAATCAACAGTTGTCTCTTGATTACACAAAGTGCCTGGTTTGCGTCAAAAATAACACGCACGGAGACCATAGAGGAGGAGATGTGTGGAAAAATATAATGTGCGTCAGGTTTTCCGACGTGGCACAGATGTTGTGTTGTTTCTTTCCAGACTGCAAGGGGCTTGCATCGTTTTTCAGTGCACAGTCTTGGTTACTCACTGCAATGCGGGGATCTTTTTGACGCCCAGGGACATTACGGGGATTTCCTGGGCGTGCTGGAAGGAGTCACAGGCGGTGCATCAATCCAGTTGGGCTGTGCATTGAATTTTCTGCCACACAGCAGGCGCTGCGTCGATTTTCCACTCGGGGAATCAGCTGCATTATTACAGTTCGGCTGTGCGTCGATCTGGTAGGGCTGTGCATCGAAGTTTCTGTCGCAAGGCAGGCGCTGTGTTTGATTTCCACTCGGGAAGTTGGGCTGCATAGTTCTGGTTTGACTGTGTGGTGATTTCTCAGTCGCAAACCAGGCTGTGCATCGTTTCCAGCAGGCTTTGGGGGACAAATTTCGGCGCTCCAGGAGTTTCCTGAAGAGATTTAGGCCCTCATTACAACATTGGCGGTAAATCACGCTTACCGCCGTGCAGAAGACCATCAACAAACCGCCGCGGCAGCGGAAATCCGCTACAGCTATTAAGACCCACAGGCCGGAATCCGCCAAAATCCAGACACCCACACAAGTCCGCCACACCAAAGGTCAGTGATAAACTGGCGATAACAAAACCGACACCATCACGCCAACAGGAATATGCCCACACTATCACGACCCATGAATCCACGCGGCGGTCCTTCAACTGCGGTATTCCATTGGCGGTACACACCGCCGCGCTCAAAATACACACACATTTACAAAACACAACCACATTGGACAATTCGAAATATACACACCTGATACACGTACACACACCACTCCCTCACACCCAATACAATATAAAACACACACCCACATCACCCACAAACCCCTACTACAAAAATTGAGAACGAAGCACAGAGAGAGACACCACCATCAACAAACTAGCATCCACAGGCACACAACACCATCACTCACACAACATCCACGCACCTCACACAACACACACAAACACATCTCCTCACACATCACAACACACACCACCTCACACATCACCCACACCACACCATCGCAACGCAAAGACACCCCATGTTCTCTGAGGAGGAGCTCAGGGTCATGGTGGAGGAAATCGTCTGGGTAGAGCCACAGCTATTCGGATAACAGGTGCAGCACACCTCCATAGCTAGGAAGATGGAGCTATGGCATAGAATCGTAGATAGGGTCAACGCAGTGGGACAGCATCCAAGAACTAGGGATGACATCAGGAAGAGGTGGAACGCCCTACAGGGGAAGGTGCGTTCCGTGGTCTCAAGACACCTGATTGCAGTTCAGAGGACTGGCGGCGGACCCCCACCTCCTCCCCCACAACTAACAACATGGGAGGAGCAGGTCTTGGCTATACTGCAGCCTGAGGGCCTCGCAGGAGTAGCAGGAGGAATGGACTCTGGTAAGTCAAATCTTAACTATTGCATCCCCCACCCTACCTGCATGCTATCACATACCCCACCCTCACCCCATCACTCCAACACCTCACATATGTCCCCCTATCACAACCCACACATCCCAAACTCAAGCCCTGCATGCATCACCAAAGCATGGACACCCATCACCAAAGCATGTCCACTACAGATACCCACACAGAACCCCAAACCAAATATCACACAAGGTTCTACACAAGAATGTAAGCACTGGGGCACAGGGTCACCCACCCATTGCCCACAATGGCACATACAGATGCAATAATCATGCCTTTACACCCCTGCAGGACCCCTACCCAACATCACCGGACAGGAACGTTCCAGACATGTCCACACCCCCCACAGAAGAGGCTCGCAGTGATGACAGCAGCTCTGTCCAACTGGATCTAGATGACCAGCCCGGCCCATCTGGGACCTCGGGACAGTCGGTTCCCCACACACTGGCACATGCCACCACAGAGCCTCCCCCCTCAGGAAACACCAGCACAGCACCCACCCAGCGGGCCCATACCTCTGTCCCCAGGACAGGTCAAGCAGCAGTGTGTCCACCACTACAGGGAACCCAGGCAAACCCACCAACCCAAGAACATCAGGGACCTGGGGGCAGTGGCCCTGGGGCACAGAGTTCAGGGGACAGAGGAACTGGAAAACCGGGGAACTGGGAGGACTGCTGTGCAACAGGGGGAGGACAGGCCCAGGGAACCCACTCTCCATGAGGCCCTCTCCAACATCATGGGAGCGTACCATCATTCCCAGGAGACAATGGCAACGGTACTGGCCAAGTTTCAGGAGACCCAGCGGCTGCAGGAGGAACAGTATTTGGGGATCAGGGAGGAACTCAAGTCCATCAATGCCACCCTGGTCACCATTGTAGGGGTGCTGAAGGACCTTGTGAACACCAGGAGGGACACTGTGGCACAACAAGGGGCCCCTGACACTAGCCTCGATGATGAACAGCCCACCACCTCTGCCGGCGCTAGTGGACAGGAGGCACCGCCACAGGACCACGACCCCAGCACCCCACCCCCTACAGATGGAGAACCACCCCGCAAACGGTCCCTGAGATCCAGGACAAACACAGAGAACAATGCCAAGACCCCCGCCAAGAAATGAGACCACCCTGAATGTCATTGTTCTGTCCCACTTCGTTACCCTGTCCATCCTTAAACTGCCCTAGCTCCACTTCCTATGCCCCTTTGGACAATGCACCTGTGACACAAATAACTGGACTCTGCCATGGACATTCCTCCATCATCACCCCTGACCATTTTACAACCCCCTCCACTATTTTGCACTTAAATTAAATAAACACCCTTAAATCACAAAACAATCTGGAGTCAGTCTGTGCTTTCACAAATGTGTTTTTGCTTTAACTAAGGAAAATAGCAATGTCCATTGTATTGTCAACATACCTATGTCACACAGCTCTAGTCCATGAGGTAATATAGCAGAGGTCACACAGTGGGACCCACATCTGTGAAATGGAAATGCAAAGTGACAAGTCAGGGTCCATACACTGGGTGAAAGTGACAGACATATGATAGGTCTAACAATTGTATGAGATGTAGGAGGCAGTGATGTCTTCTTACCTGTGTCTCACTGGAAGTATTGCTGGATAACGTTGTTTCTGTTGTCGATATCCTCTTCTTCAGCCTCCTCTTCTTCACTGTCCACAGGCTCCACAGCTGCCACAAAACCTCCTTCTGGACCATCCTCCTGCAGAAAGGGTTCCTGTCGTCGCAAAGCCAGGTTGTGCAGCATACAGCAGGCCACGATGATCTGGCACACCTTCTTTTGTGAGTAGTAGAGAGAACCACCTGTCATATGGAGGCACCGGAATCTGGCCTTCAGGAGGCCGAAGGTCCTTTTGATCACTCTCCTAGTTCGCCCATGTGCCTCATTGTAGCGTTCCTCTGCCTTTGTCCTGGGATTTCTCACTGGGGTCAGTAGCCATGACAGGTTGGGGTAACCAGAGTCACCTGCAAATGTCGAGGGACAACTGTTAGGCACACACTAACCCTTAGGGACAACCCCAGACCCAGACAATCATTCACACGGTATAGGGTCCTTGTCCTCACCTATTAGCCACACACAGTGCCTCTGGAGTTGCCCCATCACATAAGGGATGCTGCTATTCCTCAAAATGTAAGCGTCATGCACTGACCCTGGAAACTTGGCATTCACATGGGAGATGTACTGGTCGGCCAAACACATCATCTGCACATTCATCGAATGGTAGCTCTTCCGGTTTCTGTACACCTGTTCACTCCTGCGGGGGGTACCAATGCCACATGTGTCCCATCAATGGCACCTATGATGTTGGGGATATGTCCCAGGGCATAGAAGTCACCTTTCACTGTGTGCAACTCCTCCACCTAGGGAAAACGATGGAGCTGCGCATGTGTTTCAGCAGGGCAGACAACACTCTGGACAACACGTTTGAGAACGTAGGCTGGGACATCCCTGATGCAATGGCCACTGTTGTTTGAAAAGACCCACTTGCCAGGAAATGGAGTACTGACAGGACCTGCACTAGAGGGGGGATTCCTGTGGGATGGCGGATAGCTGAAATCAGGTCTGGCTCCAACTGGGCACACAGTTCCTGGATTGTGGCACGATCAAGTCTGTAGGTGATAATGATGTGTCTGTCTTCCATAGTCGACAGGTCCACGAGCAGTCTGTACACAGGAGGATGCCGCCATCTCATCACCTGCCCCAGCGGACGTGCCCTATGGACGAGAACAGCGAGCACAGAGTCAGCCAACACTGAGGTATTAAAAAAAGAATTTATTGCACACATTTGTCAACCCGCAATGTGCCTGTCACTGTGTGTATGCAAGGCCTAGATAGGTGTGACGCATTTAAAATTAATGCCATGTGGCCCCCTGAAATGGCGGCTGCCTGACCTGTAATGTGGGACAAGGGGATATGAGGTAACTGCGCTGGCGTTGTACACCGTCGAGGTAGGCGGTCGAAGACCGCGGTGCAATCCTGCATTGGTTAACATTGGACCCTATGTGTCCCAGGAGCCAATGACGATGTACGCCGGCGGTGACGGTACGCACCGCCGCGGACGTGACCGCCATTTTCTCTCTGTTCACTCACTTGATACCTGACCTTCGACAGGAGAGGACCTACACTGCAAGTGATGGTGTGACCTCAGTCTGGAAGCGACGATGGCTCATGTGTCTGGGGAAAGGGCCCCTGCCTTCACTTCGGAGGAGTTGGAGAAGTTAGTGGATGGGGTCCTCCCCCAGTACACGCTACTCTACGGTCCTCCAGACAAACAGGTGGGTACACTGTGAGCATGCTGCATGGGCAATGCCTGTTTGGAGTGGTGTGGATGGAAGATACAGGGGGACTAAGGTCTGCATGAGCGGACGGTGAGTGTATGTGCGTCAGGGCAAGGGTGGGAACGTGGGTCAATGACTGTGACGGTTCGGACGGTTAAAGATTATCCTTTTCCCCTGTACTATTCCTCTAGGTCAGACGCCCACCAGAAGAAGGATATTTGGCGTGCCATCGCCAAGGACGTCTGGACCCTAGGGGTCCACCCTAGACGGAGCACCCACTGCCGGAAAAGATAGGAGGACATTCGCCGCTGGAGCAAGAAGACGGCGGAGGCCCAGCTGGGGATGGCCTCCCAACATGGGAGGGGTGCTCGTCGCACCATGACCCCCCCGATGTTCCGGATCCTGGTGGTGGCGTATCCGGAGTAGGATGGGCGCTTGAGGGCATCACAGCAGCCACAAGGGGGTGAGTACATTCACATCCATCTGACTCTGCACGCATTACAAGGTGTCTGGGTGGGGGAGGTGGGCTGTGGGTTCCCCTAGGCCAGGGCGAGTTTTGTAGGCAAGGTCCCTTCGTGAGGTAGGCTATGTGACACCCCAACCCCACCAGTGGTAAGAGGCATCTACACCTAGGCCCTCATTACAACCCTGGCGGTCGGTGTTAAAGTGGCGGTAAGACTGGCAACAGGCCGGCGGTAAAAAAAAATGGAATCGCGACCATGGCGGAAACCGCCAACATAGACAGCCACTTTAACACTCCGACCGCCACGGCGGCACAAACAAACAGCATGGCGGTCACCGCCAACAGACAGGCGGAAGACAATGTCCCACCCACAATATTATGAGATGCAATCTGCCACCTTTTCCGGGGTGGAACCTACGCGAACAAAAACACGGCGGAAACAGGACTTGGAAGGGAAAACACTCACCTCTACACAACCCACGAGGAACTAGGACGCCATGGAGCCAGAACTCCAAATACTCCCTGCGATAGTATTCCTGCTCCTCTACCAGGAGCACGAACGACGGCGGCGACGACCACAGTGAGTACTGCACCTACAACACAGGGGAGGGGGGAGGGAAAAGAGAGTGACACACACATGCAACACACAACACCCCCACCCCCACCCTCACCCACAACAACATACACACTAATACATGCTGCAACATTACATTTACAGCCCCCAAACCCCCCTGGAAGTACGCAATGACAAAAGGAAATGAGTTGAACAATTGTTATCAATAAAAATCCATTAGTCAAAACTTGAAATACAGTATAAACAATTATGTACACCAACTATACAAGTCCGGATAGTGCACCATTCATAATCTGTGGACCACTGGGCCCAAAATGCATGGGCGAGGCCTACACTCAATACCAGACTCCAAACGGAGAGAACACTGCTGGGGCATCAGATCGAAATGAAACAGGCACCTCAGGGGGAAGGGAAGAGGGGGCACCTCTGCCGGATGAGTGCATGACGCCAGCTCCACGAGGGGGCTCCATGCCCATTGATGTATCCTGGGGAGTGCAAAGCCACAGTCTCTCAAGTCTCTCCAGTGGGTGGGTTGCCCACTGCTTTATCCTGGGGAGTGAAAAGCCACAGGGGGTCATTCTGACCCTGGCGGTCATGGACCGCCAGGGCCAACGACCGCAGAAGCACCGCCAACAGGCTGGCGGTGCTTCTGGGGCCATTCTGACCGCGGCGGTACAGCCGCGGTCAGAAAAGGGAAACCGGCGGTTTCCCGCCGGTTTCCCGCAGCCCCAGGGAATCCTCCACGGCGGCGCTGCAAGCAGCGCCGCCATGGGGATTCCGACCCCCTTCCCGCCATCCTGTTCAGGATGGCGGGAACGGGTGTCGTGGGGCCCCTGGGGGCCCCTGCAGTGCCCATGCCACTGGCATGGGCACTGCAGGGGCCCCCTAACAGGGCCCCATTAAGATTTTCAGTGTCTGCTTGGCAGACACTGAAAATCGCGACGGGTGCAACTGCACCCGTCGCAGACCAGCAACTCCGCCGGCTCCATTCGGAGCCGGCTTCCTTGTTGCTGGGGCTTTCCCGCTGGGCGGGCGGGCGGGCGGGCGGCCTTTTGGCGGTCGCCCGCCAGCCCAGCGGGAAAGACAGAATGACCGCCGCGGTCTTTTGACCGCGGTACGGTCTTCTGGCGGTTCCCGCCAGGCGGGCGGCTTCTGCCGCCCGCGGGGGTCAGAACGACCCCCACAGTCTCTCCAGTAGGTGGTTTGCCCACTGCTTTATCCTGGGGAGTGCAAAGCCACAGTCTATCAAGTCTCTCCAGTGGGTGCTTTGCCCACTGCTTTATCCTGTGGAGTGCAAAGCCACAGTCTCTCAAGTGGATAACAGTCTCTACTGGTTCTGGAGGGGGCTTTGTGCCCAGAGTGCTTCACCCTGCCAAGGACTGAGGTAGTGGATGCCTTTCTCCACTGGTTCTGGAGGGGGCTTTGTGCCCAGAGTGCTTCATCCTGCCAAGGACTAAGGTAGTGGATGTGATTCTCCACTGGTTATGGAGGGGGCTTTGTGCCCATAGTGCTTCATCCTGCCAAGGACTGAGGTAGTGGATGTGATTCTCCACTGGTTCTGGAGGGGGCTTTGTGCCCAGAGTGCTTCATCCTGCCAAGGACCTACGTAGTGGATGCCTTTCTCCACTGGTTCTGGAGGGGGCTTTGTGCCCAGAGTGCTTCATCCTGCCAAGGACGGAGGTAGTGGATGTGATTCTCCACTGGTTCTGGAGGGGGCTTTGTGGCCAGAGTGCTTCATCCTGCCAAGGACTGAGGTAGTGGATGCCTTTCTCCACTGGTTCTGGAGGGGGCTTTGTGCCCAGAGTGCTTCATCCTGCCAAGGACTGAGGTAGTGGATGTGATTCTCCACTGGTTCTGGAGGGGGCGTTGTGCCCAAAGTGCTTCATCCTGCCAAGGACTGAGGTAGTGGATGCCTTTCTCCACTAGTTCTGGAGGAGGCGTTGTGCCCAGAGTGCTTCATCCTGCCAAGGACTGAGGTAGTGGATGTGATTCTCCACTGGTTCTGGAGGGGGCTTTGTGCCCAGAGTGCTTCATCCTGCCAAGGACTGAGGTAGTGGATGCCTTTCTCCACTGGTTCTGGAGGGGGCTTTGTGACCAGAGTGCTTCATCCTGCCGAGGACTGAGGTAGTGGATGCCTTTCTCCACTGGTTCTGGAGTGGATGCCTTTCTCTACTGGTTCTGGAGGGGGCTTTGTGCCCAGAGTGCTTCATCCTGCCAAGGACTGAGGTAGTGGATGCCTTTCTCCACTGGTTCTGGAGGGGGCTTTGTGCCCACAGTGCTTCATCCTGCCGAGGACTGAGGTAGTGGATGCCTTTCTCCACTGGTTCTGGAGTGGATGCCTTTCTCCACTGGTTCTGGAGGGGGCTTTGTGCCCAGAGTGCTTCATCCTGCCAAGGTCTGAGGTAGTGGATGTGACACTCCACTGGTTCTGGAGGGGGCTTTGTGCCCAGAGTGATTCATCCTGCCAAGGACTGAGGTAGTGGATGCCTTTCTCCACTGGTTCTGGAGGGGGCTTTGTGCCCAGAGTGCTTCATCTTGCCAAGGACTGAGGTAGTGGATGTGACACTCCACTGACAGTGGTGCAACATGCAAGCTGCCCAGGCTCCTGGAACTGGCCACCAGCCTCGGACGACTGAACACTGGGGATGGCAGCCATGTCTGCGGTGGTGCCACTGGCTCAGGATGTTGCGGGCCGCTGGCGGCAGTGTCAGTTACGGCGGTGCTTGCGGCTGCCTCAGTGGCATCGGTGCTGGCGGCGGTGTCAGTAGCGGCGGTACTTGCGGCGGACTCTGTGGCATCGGTGCTGACGGCGGGCTCTGTGGCATCAGTGCTGGCGGCGGCCTCTGTGGAATCTGTGCTGGCGGCGGCCTCTGTGGAATCGGTGCTGCCAGCGGTCTTTGTGGCAGTGGTGCTGGTGGCGGTCTTTGTGGCGGCGGTGCTGGTGGCTGGCTCAGTGACTGCGGTGCTGGTGGCGGGCTCAATGACTGCGGTGCTGGTGGCGGGCTCAGTGACTGCGGTGCTGGTGGCGGGCTCAGTGACTGCGGTGCCGGTGGCAGGCTCAGTGACTGCGGTGCTGGTGGCGGCCTCAGTGTCTGCAGTGCTGGCGGCGGTCTCTGTGGTGGCGGTGCTGGTGGTGGTCTTGTCCGCTGTGCAGGCTGCCGTCGACGTGGACCTGCCCTTGATTTTCTGGCCCTTCCCCACCTTGGATGGTGGCGCAGCTGTCTTGCCACTTTCCACTTTCCACTTTTGTTTTGCCTGAGCCCTTGGTGGCAGGTGTTTTCGCCTTCTCCCTCCAGGATGTGGGCAACTTTTTTACTTTTGGAGGTGGCGGAATGTCCTTGCCCTCGCTCCGTGGGACACTGGCAGCCCTGTTGCTTGGTGCACTGCAAAATCCCGCTATTACTGGCACCACTGTGCCCGGTGATGTGGTGGCTGAGGTGCTGGGTTGGGACCTGGAAAGGCGGGCCCTAGGGGACGGATGGTGGGGGGGAGCTGTAGGGAAGAGGTCATCATTTGATAGGAAAAGCTTTTTAGACAAACTGGGACGGGCAGATGGAGGGGGTTTGGGAGTGGAGGAAGAGGTAGTGGATGTGGGAGGTGTATGTTTGCTGACTTTGGGTGAAGGTGCATGGGCTGGAGGCTGTTGTGAGGTGGATGGCTGTTGGGTGGGTGTTTGGCTGCGTTTGTGTACTTTGGGAGGAGGGCTCACAGACACACTGGGAGAGGACACTGGGGATGTGTGAATGGTAGTGGGGGTGGTGAGTGCACGTGAGCGGTGTGTGGTGATGGGCATGCTGGTGATGGAGGTAGTGGTGAAGATGTAGTGCATGCAGGTGTGAGTGGAGACGAGACAGGGAGGGAGGATGGAGACGTGGAGGAGGGGGACACAATGGAGGCAGTGGATGTTGGTATGTGTGCATGGGTATGATGCTTGTGTGAGTGCCTGTGGGATGTGTGGTGCTTATGTTTGCCTGTGCCACCCTTGTGTGTTGATGTGTGTGCATGATGGTCTGATGGTATGCTTGGGATATGCTGAGGTACAGGGGTTTGGGTCTGGGTGGAGGAAGTTTGAGGGGGGAGGCTGGACACAGGGACAATGGCTGCCATCAGTGCAGAGGCCAGAGCCTGAAATGCTCGCTGTTGGGCTGCCTGGCCAGAATGAATGCCCTCCAGGTATGCATTTGTTTGTTGCAACTGCCTCTCTACACCCTGGATGGCATTCAGAATGGTAGACTGCCCAACAATGAGGGATCTCAGGAGGTCAATAGCCTCCTTACTGAGGGCAGCAGGGCTGACTGGGCAGGGCCTGCGGTGCCTGGGGCGAAGGAGATGCCCACCCTCCTGGGTGAGCGGCCACAGGACACACGCTGAGGGGCTGCTGGGAGGGCGGTGATGGTAGGGTGGATGGCGGCTGTACTTGTTGATGCGGGGGCACAGAGGGGCCCGCCACCGCAAGGGAGCTCCCATCAGAGGAGGAGTCGCTGTCGCTGATGTCACCTCCTGTCCCCGCCGTGGAGCTCCCCTCGCCCTCCGTCCCACTGGTGGCTTTAGACTCCGTTGTCTCACCCTCCAGGGCCATGTGGGATGCAGCTCCCTCCTGCTCTGGTGGCACTGCTCATCCGCCTGATGATGCTAATGCACACAAGAACAGGGAGACCACAAAAAGTGGGGGGGAAGACAGAAGAAAGACATGTTCAGTGCATGTAATACCGCTAACGTTGGCGGACACTACAGACACAGCAGCCCTCTGCACTACGCCATGCACTTAGAGTTCCCTAATTAATCACAGGGACATGGGGTACAAGGCCTATGCCCGATTGCTGCACACATAGAAGTCACAGGAGCCTGACTAGGTGTAAATGGCTCTTACTGTTGCCAGTCTTACCGCCACTTTAACACCGACCGCCAGGGTTGTAATGAGGGCCTAGGTGTAAATGGCTTTTACCACTGGTGGGGTTGGTTTGCCACATAGCCTGCCTCACGAAGGGACCTTGCCTACAAAACTAGCCCTGGCCTAGGGGAACCCACAGCCCACCTCCTCCACCCAGACACCTGGTAATGCATGCAGAGTCAGATGGATGTGAATGTACTCACCCCCTTGTGGCTGCTGTGATGCCCTCAAGCGCCCATCCAACTCCGGATACGCCACCGCCAGGATCCGGAAAATCAGGGGGGTCATGGTGCGACGGGCACCCCTCCCACGTTGGGAGGCCATCCCCAGCTGGGCTCCGCCATCTTCTTGCTCCAGCGGCGAATGTCCTCCCATCTTTTCCGGCAGTGGGTGCTCCGTCTGTGGTGGACCCCCAGGGTCCGGACGTCCTTGGCGATGGCACGCCAAATATCCTTCTTCTGGTGGGCGCTGACCTAGAGGAATAGTGCAGGGGAAAAGGATAATCTTTAACCGTCCGGACCGTCACAGTCATTGACCCGCATTCCCACCCTTGCCCTGACGCACATACACTCACCGTCCGCTCATGCAGGCCTCAGCCCTCCCCCCTGTATCTTCAATCCACACCACTCCAAACAGGCATTGCCCATACAGCATGCCCACAGTGTACTCACCTGTTTGTCTAGAGGACTGTAGAGTAGCGTGTACTGGGGGAGGACCCCATCCACTAACTTCTCCAACTCCTCCGAAGTGAAGGCAGGGGCCCTTTCCCCTGACACATGAGCCATCGTCGCTTCCAGACTGAGGTCACAGCAGCACTTGCAGTGTAGGACCTCTCCTGGCGAAGGTCAGGTATCAAGTGAGTGAACAGAGAGAAAATGGCGGTCACGTCCGAGGCGGTGCGTACCATCACCACCGGCGTACATCGTCATTGGCTCCTGGGACCCATAGGGTCCAATGTTAACCAATGCAGGATTGCGCCGCGGTCTTCGACCGCCTACCTCTACGGTGTACAACGCCAGCGCAGTTACCTCATATCCCCTTGTCCCACATTACAGGTCAGGCAGCCGCCATTTCAGGGGGCCACATGGCATTAATTTTAAATGCGTCACACCTATCTAGGCCTTGCATACACACAGTGACAGGCACATTGCGGGTTGACAAATGTGTGCAATAAATTATTTTTTTAATACCTCAGTGTTGGCTGACTCTGTGCTCGATGTTATCGTCCACAGGGCATGTCCGCTGGGGCAGGTGAGGAGATGGCGGCATCCTCTGGTGAACCTGTCGACAATGGAAGTCAGACACATCATTATCACTTACAGACTTGATCGTGCCACAATCCAGGAACTGTGTGCCCAGTTGGAGCCAGACCTGATTTCAGCTATCCGCCATCCCACAGGAATCCCCCCTCTAGTGCAGGTCCTGTCAGTACTCCATTTCCTGGCAAGTGGGTCTTTTCAAACAACAGTGGCCATTGCATCAGGGATGTCCCAGCCTATGTTCTCAAACGAGTTGTCCAGAGTGTTGTCTGCCCTACTGAAACACATGCGCAGCTACATCGTTTTCCCTCAGGTGGAGGATTTGCCCACAGTGAAAGGTGACTTCTATGCCCTGGGACATATCCCCAACATCATAGGTGCCATTGATGGGACACATGTGGCATTGGTACCCCCCTGCAGGAGTGAACAGGTGTACAGAAACAGGAAGAGCTACCATTCGATGAATGTGCAGATGGTGTGTTTGGCCGACCAGTACATCTCCCATGTGAATGCCAAGTTTCCAGGCTCAGTGCATGACGCTTACATTTTGAGGAATAGCAGCATCCCTTATGTGATGGGGCAACTCCAGAGGCACTGTGTGTGGCTAATAGGTGAGGACAAGGACCCTATACCGTGTGAATAGTTGTCTGGGGTTGTCCCAAAGGCTTAGTGTGTGTCTAACAGCTGTCCTTCGACATTTGCAGGTGACTCTGGTTACCCCAACCTGTCATGGCTACTGACCCCAGTCAAAAATCCCAGGACAGGAGCAGAGGAACGCTACAATGAGGTATATGGGCGAACTAGGTGAGTGATCAAAAGGACCTTCGGCCTCCTGAAGGCCAGATTCCGGTGCCTCCATATGACAGGTGGTTCTCTCTACTACTCACCAAAGGTGTGCCAGATCATCGTGGCCTGCTGTGTGCTGCACAACCTGGCTTTGCGACGACAGGTGCCTTTTCTGCAGGAGGATGGTCCAGAAGGAGGTCTTGTGGCAGCTGTGGAGCCTGTGGACAGTGAAGAAGAGGAGGCAGAAGAAGAGGATATCGACAACAGAAACAACGTTATCCAGCAATACTTCCAGTGAGACACAGGTAAGAAGACATCACTTCCTCCTGCATCTCATACAATTGTTAGACCTATCACATGTCTGTCACTTTCACCCAGTGTATGGACCCTGACTTGTCACTTTGCATTTCCATTTCACAGATGTGGGTCCCACTGTGTGACCTCTCTATATTACCGCATGGACTAGAGCTGTGTGACATAGGTATGTTGACAATACAATGGACATTGCTATTTTCCTTAGTTATAGCAAATACACATTTGTGAAAGCACAGACTGACTCCAGATTGTTTTGTGATTCAAGGGTGTTTATTTAAGTGCAAAATAGTGGAGGGGGTTGTGTCAGAGTCACCAGATCCTCAGGGTCTGTGCACGTTCCCAACACTTCCACCACAAGACAGCTCCAATACTCTGATTAGATTTATCACAGAGTCTAAGAGAGTCCAAGTGGGGAAAAGGGGATTAGGACGGGAACAGCTGGGAAGGAGACCTGTAGGAAGCAAAAGGTTAAAACACAACATCAAAATTACATCTCATGAATTCAGTACCATGCTACAACTCTAAGCTTCGTCTTTTTTCCGAAAAACATGAACAACCCTAGAATAGTCCTAAAACTGACTAGGCTTTAGATGACCGAATACCTGAGGAGGAAACAGGAAAAGTTAAATAGGACTTTCAGATTCGAATACTTTCTTTAGCATGAGAATCAGGAAACACTCTGAGCAATTTCTAAACAACCATATGAATCTCCTTTTAAGAATACATATCAGGAACACACAGCATTACATCTAGAACTCTGGTATTGTTGTGTTCTTCTCAGAAAAAACATTGGGAAGTGAATTGCGCACATTGCAGATTTTTATATGAGTATTAAACACCATAAAGGAATGTGCACCATGAAATCACACAACGTAGATTCAAGGAATAAATCACGCAACGTGTCAACTTGAAATGCTACCAAGAAAATGTCTTAGAATAGTAGCGCACAGTAATTTACATTATTTATACACGAGGAAAGAATTGCGCGTCTTGCCGATTCAAATGCCACCATACAAATGCCAAGAAAAGGTAGCGCACAATGAACAACATGAAAAGCACTCAAGGAAAGAATTTTGCGTCTTGTCGATTCAAATGCCACCATGCAAATGCCAAGAAATGGTAGCGCACAATGAATAACATGAAAAAACACTCAAGGAAAGAATTGCGCGTGTTGCCGATTCGAATGCCACCATGTAAATGCCAGAAAATGGTATCGCACAATGAACAGCATGAATTACACACGAGAAGTGAATTGCGCGTTTCGCCGATTCGAATGCCACCATGTAAATGTCAAGAAAAGGTAGCGCGCAATGAACAACAAAGTTAAATGCTCATGAAACGAGTTGCACATCTTGCCAACTCGTAAAACATCATGTAAATGTCAAGAAATATCAGCGCGCAATGAACAACAATGTAATAACGAAGTCAAATCTTTATGGAATAAATTGCGCGTCCTCGCTATTTGCAAACCACCATACAAATGTCAAAAAATGGCAGCGCACAAGTAATCTGTTATTCATTTAAGAATTAAAGTCAAGAATATGAAAATTCTCAATTACGGTGTTGGGAAATGTCCAAACACCGTCTTACCGCCTGGAAACAGTGATCACCAATGAGAGATGAGTGCAGAAGACTGGAAAATCCAAATAGGCCTCCGGGACAGGAGCTCAGGAAGAAGCTGCTGCTCTGCACCAGGACCTCTGAATAGTGAGCACTGGAAGTTGGGCTGACTCTCTTTTATAGAGTCCAGCCTAGAACCACGCCCAGGCATGTTGCAGGGAAAGTCTCTAGAAGGCCCTGGAAAGGGACCACACCCTAACACACTCTGAATGTCTGCAGCAATACATTGCAAATGTACAGTATTTATAAGCACCTTAAAAATGAATCTTTTGGATGGAATTCTGCAATGCAAAAGGTTAAACAATAACATATCATCACAATGCATAAATTACATTATCTTGCAAGTGTTGGGTTTTTGCATTCTAGATGCCCGTAGAGCGCGCACTGTCCTGGTGTTGACAGGTTGTAAAATGGTCAGGGGTGATGGTGGAGGAATGTCCATGGCAGAGTCCAGTTTTTAGTCTCACATGTGCATTGTCCAAAGGGGCATAGGAAGTGGAGCTAGGGCAGTTTAAGGATGGACAGGGTGATGAATTGGGACAGAAGGATGACATTCATGGTGGTCTCATTTCTTGGCGGGTGTCTTGGCAATGTTCTCTGTCTTTGTCCTGGATCTCAGGGACCGTTTGCTGGGTGGTTCTCCCATCTGCAAGGGGTGGGGTGCTGGGGTCGTGGTCCTGTGGCGGTGCCTCCTGTCCACTAGCACCGGCGGAGGTGGTGGGCTGTTCATCATCGAGGCTAGTGTCAGGGGCCCCTTGTTGTGCCACAGTGTCCCTCCTGGTGTTCACAAGGACCTTCAGCACCCCTACAATGGTGACCAGGGTGGTGTTGATGGACTTGAGTTCCTCCCTGATCCCCAAATACTGTTCCTCCTGCAGCCGCTAGGTCTCCTGAAACTTGGCCAGTACCGTTGCCATCATCTCCTGGGAATGATGGTACGCTCCCATGATGTTGGAGAGGGCCTCGTGGAGTGTGGGGTCCCTGGGCCTGTCCTCCACCTGTCCCACAGCAATCCTCCCAGTTCCCCGGTTTTCCTGTTCCTCTGTCCCCTGAACTGTGTGCCCACTGCCACTGCCCCCAGTTCCTGATGTTCTTGGGTTGCTGGGTTTGCCTGGGTTCCCTGTAGTGGTGGAAACACTGCTGCTTGACGTGTCCTGGGGACAGAGGTATGGGCCCGCTGGGTGGGTGCTGTGCTGGTGTTTCCTGAGGGGGGAGGCTCTGTGGTGGCATGTGCCAGTGTGTGGGGAACCGACTGTCCCGACGTCCCAGATGGGCCGGGCTGGTCATCTAGATCCAGTTGGACAGAGCTGCTGTCATCACTGTGGGCCTCTTCTGTGGGGGGTGTGGACATGTCTGGAACCTCCTGTCCGGTGACGTTGGGTAGGGGTCCTGCAGGGGTGTAAAGGCATGATTATTGCATCTGTGTGTGCCATTGTGTGCAATGGGTGGGTGACCCTGTGCCCCAGTGCTTACATTCTTGTGTAGGACCTTGTGTGATATTTGGTTTGGGGATCTGTGTGGGTATCTGTAGTGGACATGCTTTGGTGATGGGTGTCCATGCTTTGGTGTTGCATGCAGGGCTTGGTATTGGGATGTGTGGGTTGTGATAGTGGGACATATGTGAGGTGTTGGAGTGATGGGGTGAGGGTGGGGTATGTGGTAGCATGCAGATAGGGTGGGGGATGTAATAGTTAAGATTTGACTTATCAGAGTCCATTCCTCCTGCTACTCCTGCGAGGCCCTCAGGATGCAGTGTAGCCAAGACCTGCTCCTCCCATGTTGTTAGTTGTGGGGAGGAGGTGGGGGTCCGCCGCCAGTCCTCTGAACTGTAATCTGGTGTCTTGAGACCACGGAACGCACCTTCCCACGTAGGTCGTTCCACCGCTTCCTGATGTCATCCCGTGTTCTTGGGTGCTGTCCCACTGCGTTGCTCCTGTCTACGAGTCTGCGCCATAGCTCCATCTTCCTAGCTATGGAGGTGTGCTGCATCTGTGATCCGAATAGCTGTGGCTCTACCTGGACGAGTTCCTCCACCATAACCCTGAGCTCCTCCTCAGAGAACCTAGGGTGTCTTTGCGGTGCAATGGTGTGTATGGGTGATGTGTGAGGTGGTGTGTGTTGTGATGTGTGAGGGGATGTGTTTGTGTGTGTTGTGTGAGGTGCGTGGATGTTGTTTGAGTGATGGTGTTGTGTGCCTGTGGATGCTAGTTTGTTGATGGTGGTGTCTCTCTCTGTGCTTCGTTCTCAATTTTTGTCGTAGGGGTTTGTGGGTGATGTGGGTGTGTGTTTTATATTGTATTGGGTGTGTGGGAGTGGTGTGTGTATGTGTATCAGGTGTGTGTATTTCAAATTGTCCAATGTGGTTGTGTTTTGTAAATGTGTGTGTATTTTGAGTGCGGCGGTGTGTACCGCCAATGGAATACTGCGGTTGAAGGACCGCCGCGTGGGTCGTGATAGTGTGGGCGTATTCCTGTTGCCGTGACGGTGTCGGTTTTGTTATCGCCAGTTTATCACTGACCTTTGGTGTGGCGGACTTGTGTGGGTGTCTGGATTTTTGCGGATTCCGGCCTGTGGGTCGTAATAGCTCTAGCGGATTTCCGCCGCGGCAGCGGTATGTTGGACGTCTTCTGCACGGCAGTAAGCGGGATTTACCACCAATGTTGTAATGAGGGCCCTAGTCAGGCTCCTGTGACTTCCATGTGTGCAGCAATCGGGCATAGGCCTTGTACCCCATGTCCCTGTGATTAATTAGGGAACTCTAAGTGCATGGCATAGTGCAGAGGGTTGCTGTGTCTGTACTGTCCGCCAACGGTAGCGGTATTGCATGCACTGAACATGTCTTTCTTCTGTCTCCCCCACCCCCACACTTTTTGTGGTCTCCCTGACATTAGCATCATCAGGCGGAGGGGCAGTGACACCGGAGCAGGAGGGAGCTGCATCCCACATGGCCCTGGAGGGCGAGACAACGGAGTCTGGAGCCACCGGTGGGACAGAGGGCAAGGGGAGCTCCACGGAGGGGACAGGAGGTGATATCAGCGACAGCGACTCATCCTCTAATGGGAGCTCTCTTGCGGTGGCCGGCCCCTCTGTGCCCCCCGCATCAACAGGTACAGCCGCCGCCCCCCCACCAGCACCGCCCTCACAGCAGCCCCTCAGCTTGTGTCCTGTGGCCGCTCACCCAGGAGGGTGGGCATCTCCTTCGCCCAAGGCACCTCAGGCCCTGCCCCAGTCAGCCCTGCTGCCCTCAGTGAGGAGGCTATTGACCTCCTGAGATCCCTCACTGTTGGGCAGTCTACTATTCTGAATACCATCCAGGGTGTAGAGAGGCAGTTGCAACAAACAAATGCATACCTGGAGGGCATTCATTCTGGCCAGGCAGCCCAACAGCGAGCATTTCAGGCTCTGGCCTCTGCACTGATGGCAGCCATTGTCCCTGTGTCCAGCCTCCCCCTCAAACTTCCTCCACCCAGACCCAATCCCCTGTACTTCAGCCTATCCCAAGCACACCATCAGACCAGCATGCACACACATCAACACACAAGGGTGGCAAACATAAGCACCACACATCCCACAGGCACTCACGCAAGCATCATAGCTATGCACACATACCAACATCCACTGCCTCCACTGTGTCTCCCTCCTCCACGTCTTCCTCCTCCCTGTCTCGTCTCCACTAACACCTGCATGCACTACATCTTCAGCCACTACCTCCATCACCAGCACGCCCATCACCACACACCGCTCACGTGCACTCACCACCCCCACTACCATTCACACATCCCCAGTGTCCTCTACCAGTGTGTCTGTGATCCCTCCTCCCAAAGTACACAAACACAGCCACACACCCACCCAACAGCCATCCACCTCACAACAGCCTCCAGCCCATGCACCTTCACCCAAAGTCAGCAAACGTTCACCTCCTACATCCACTACCTCTTCCTCCACTCCCAAACCCCCTCCATCTACCCATCCCAGTGTTTCCTATCAAATGTTGACCTCTTCCCTACAGCTCCCCCCCGTCCGTCCCCTAGGGCCCGCCTTTCCAGGTCCCAACCCAGCACCTCAGCCACCACATCACCGGGCATGGTAGTGCCAGCAATAGCGGGATTTTGGAGTGCGCCAAGCAACAGGGCTGCCAGTGTCCCACGGAACGAGGGAAGGACATTCCGCTACCTCCAAAAGTAAAAAATTTGCCCACATCCCAGAGGGAGAAGGCGAAAACATCTGCCACCAAGGGCTCAGGCAAAACAAAAGTGGAAAGTGGCAAGACAGCTGCGCCACCATCCAAGGTGGGGAAGGGCCAGAAAATCAGGGGCAGGTCCACGTCGACGCCAACCTGCACGGCGGACAAGACCGCCACCAGCACCGCCACCTGCACTGCCGCCACAGAGACCGCCGCCAGCACCGCCGCCACAGAGACCGCCGCCAGCACCGCAGACACTGAGGCCGCCACCAGCACCGCAGTCACTGAGCCCGCCACCAGCACCGCAGTCACTGAGCCCACCACCAGCACTGGAGTGTTAAAGTGGCTGTCTATGTTGGTCGTTTCCACCATGGTCGTGGTTCCATTTTTTTTACCGCTGGCCTGTTGGTGGTCTTACCGCCGCTCTAACACCGACCGCCAGGGTTGTAATGAGGGCCTATGTCTTTTTGGCCCTTGGACTTCAGAAAACAGGAGGCAAGCTCAATCCAAGCCCTTGGAAAGCACTTCTCAGCAAAGTCAGAGGTCAGCAGGGCAGGAGGACAACAGCAGGGCAGCAGTCCTTCTCAGCATAGCAGTCCAGATGAGTCCTTTGGGCAGCCAGACAGTTCCTCTTGGCGGGTTGGAGGTTCAGGTTCAGACGTGCCTGAGTTGGTGGGGTCAGAAACCCAGTTTATGTACCCAAAAATGCCTTTGAAGTGGGGGAGACTTCAGAGTCGTTTTGAAATGCACAAGTTCCCCTTTCATTCAGTACTGTTCTAACTGCCAGGGTCCCAGTAGGGGGATTGGCAGTCCACTGTGTGAGGGCAGGCCACTAGCCTTTGAAACGTAAGTGTCACGCCCTCTACCCTTCCAGCCCAGGAAGACCCATTCAGTTTGCAGATGAGTGCAGGTGTGACTGAGTGTCCTGTGTTTGTGGTTGTCTGGGTGAAATGCACAAGGAAGCTGTCAACCAGCCCAGCCCAGCCATTGATTAGAGACAGGGTGTAAGGCACAGATGAATTTTAAGTGCAGAGAAATGCTCTCTTTGTAAAAGTGGCATTTCTAAAATAGTAATATAAAATCCAACCTCATCAATATGCCGGATTTTCTATTACCATTCTGGCCATACTAAATATGAACTGGTTACCCCTTTCTGATCAGAATCTACCACTCAAACAGCATATGAGAGTAGTCCTAGTGCTATCCTATGAAAGGAGCAGGCCTCACAGTAGTGGAAAACAAATTTAGGAGTTTTCCACTGCCAGGACATATAAAATACCCATGTACATGTCCTGCCTTTTACCTACATAGCACCCTGCCCTAGGGGTTACCTTGGGCCTACCTTAGGAGTGACTTATATGTACAAAAAGGGGTGGGGTTAAAGCTTGGCAAGTAGTTTGAAATGCCAAGTCGAAGTGGAAGTGAAACTGCACACTATGGCCTTGCAATGGCAGGCCTGAGACATGGTTAACTTATGTGGCTGCCACAACCAGTGCTGCAGGCCCACTAGTAGCATTCAATTTACAGACCCTGGGCACATGTAGTGCACTTTACTAGGGACTTACAAGTAAATCAAATATGCCAATTAGGAATTAATCAATATTACGATGTTTAAGGGAGAGAGCATATGCACTTTAGCACTGGTTTGCAGTGGTAAAGTGTGCAGAGTCCTAAAACCAGCAAACACAGTGTCAGAAATGTGGTGGGAGGCAGGCAAAGAGTTGGGGGATGACCACCCTACGGCTGTCAGGTCTAATGTGTGTCCCCCCCCCAGCTGAAAGTGGGGAAAGCTACCAACCCCTTGGGAGCTCTCATCGCTAAGGCAGAAGAATCTGGAGAGACCATCAGCATTGGCGTGGTCAGTCCCTGGGCGATGTCCCACCGTAAAGCGTCCGTCTGCACGATTAACTCTTTGGAGGGGCCCTGAGTACAGGTGCCATGCACATGGCTTCCTTTAGAGAGTCGAAGGCTTTCTGACAAGCCTTTGTCCAGTTCACCAACCTATGTTGCTTTTTGGATGTTAGTTCTGTTAAGGGGGCCACTATGGTGTCATAACCCTTAACAAACCTATGGTAATATCAAGTGAGGCCTAAAAAGGGTCTCACTTCTGTTTGGATTCGAGGTGGTTGCCAGGCCATGATTGTCTCAATCTTGGCCTGGAGGGGCTGCACCTTGCCACCACCTATTAGGTGTCCCAGGTACCCCACAGAACCCTGCCCAATCTGGCACTTACTGGCCTTGATTGTCAGGCCTACCTGTTGCAGGGCCTGGATCACCTCTTGGAGGTGGAGCAGGTGTTCCTCCCAGCTGGAACTGTAGACGACAATGCCATCTAGGTAGGGAGCACAGAACACAACCTTCTCAGCTAGGACCCCATCAACCAACCGTTGGAAGGTAGCGGGGGCATTTTTCAACCCAAAGGGCATCACTCTGAACTAGTAATGTCCGTCAGGAGTGGAAAAGGCAGAACTCTCTTTGGTCCCCTCAGTCAAGGCGATCTGCCAGTACCCTGATGCGAGATCAAAAGTACTGAGGAATTTGGCAGTGCCTAGCCTGTCTATGAGCTTATCAGCTCAGTGGATGGGGTTAGGGGCTGTCTTTGTGACAGAATTGAGACCTCAGTATTCCATGCAGAACCTAAGTTCTGGCTTGGCACCTGGGGCAGCAGCCTTGGGTACCAGCACCACAGGGCTGGACTAAGGACTGCAGGACTTTTCAATCATCCCAAGAGCCAGCATCTTGGCAACTTCCTTCTTGATGCTGGCCTTCACTCTTTCTGACAACCTTTACATTTTGTTCTTTACAGGGGACTGTCTCCTGTGTCACTGTCATGGATACACAAGTGTTTGAGTCCAGGGGTGAGGGAAAACAGGGAGGAGTACTGCTCCAGTAACTGGTAGCAGTCCCCTGGCTTCTCCAGGGTCAGGGATTCAGAGAGATTGACACCCTCCACAGACCCATCACCTTCTTTGGTAAAGAGGAGGTCGGGGAGAGGTTCACTCTCCTCCACACCCTCATCTGCCACCAGAAGCATGTTGACCTAAGTCCTCTCAAAATGAGGCTTCAATTGGTTCACATGGAACACCCTTAGGGGGTTCCTAGGGGACTAGAGGTCCACTAAGTAAGTGGCCTCCCCTTTACGCTCCTTGATCTCAAATGGGCAAGTCCAGAGGTCCTGGAGAGCTCTAGGCTCTACTGGCTCCATCACCCAGACTTTATCTCCAGGCTGAAACTCCACCTCTTGGCTGGCCTCGAAGTTTCTCTTGCCCTTTTTCCAGAAGCGTTGCACCTGGCTGCGGAGGGCCAGCCTGTAGCTGACCACATCCTGAGGGGGTGCCTTGGGATCTTTCTCCAGCCTACTTTCACAATGCTTAAGGGTCCACTGACAAGGTACTCATAGAGAAGTTCAAAGGGACTGAACACTACTCTCTTCTGGGGTACCTCTCTGTAAGCAAAGAGAAGGTATGGCAAGAGGACTTCTCACTTACTCCTCATGGCCTCAGGGAGGCCTGTGATCATGCCTTTCAAGGTCTTGTTGAATCTTTCCACAAGACCATTGGATTGAAGATGATAGGGTGTGATGAACTTGTAGGTCACCACACACGCATCCCACATGGACTTCATGTATGCAGACATGAAGATTGTGCCTCGGTCAGACACAATCTCCTTTGGGAACCCCACACAGGTAAATATCCCATTTAGAGTTCTGGTCACCACCGGTGCAATCACCGTCCTCAGAGGGATGGCCTCTGGGTGGCGGGTGGCATGGTCCACCAAATCCAGGATAAACCTGTTGCCTATGGCAGTTTTGAGTTCCAATGGACCAATGACGTTGATGCCCACCCTGTCAAAGGGGAGGCCAATGACGGGGAGCGGGATCAGGGGGGCCTTGAGCCTTTTCCCTGTCTCCCCACTGGCCTGGCAGGTGGGACAGGACCTACATAATGCATCCGAGGCCGCCCGCATTCTGGGCCAATAGAAGTGGGTGACAAGCCTGAATAAGGTCTTGTCTTGCCCTCAATGTCCTGCCAGGGGAATGTCGTCACCAGGTCCAGTAGGAAGGCCCGGTAACACTGGGGAACCACCAGCTGACGTGCTGCCCCAGCCTCTGGTACCTTAGTCTCACTGTAAAGGAGATGATTCTCCCAATAGATCAGGTGATCACTAGAGGCTTCACCTGCTGCTTGGGCTGAGGCCTATTACCTCAAACCCTCAAGAGTGGGGGCACTCTTTCTGTGCTTTGCAGAACTCTTCCCTGGTGGGCCCACCATCAACTTGCCAACCAGCAAGCTCAGGTAGGTCACCTAGGGCAGCAATGTCCTCCCCCGTTGGCTCAGGGGCCTCCTCCTCAGGGACCCCGTCAACCACAGCGGGAACTTCTGGGACTGTTTTCCCACAACCCTTGCCCCTCTCCTTGGCAGCTGTCTGGGTCATTCTTCCAGGCTCCAGACGCTCTTGTCTCCCCTCCTGGGCAGCCATGGACCTTGTGGTCATGCAGACCCACTCAGGCAATCCCAACATTTCCAGGTGAGACCTTAGCTCTACCTCCTTCCAGGTAGTTTGCTCAAGGTCATTGCCTAACAGACAATCTACAGGCATGGCAGGAGTCACAGCTACTTTTAGAGTACCAGAGACCTCCGCCACTTAAAGGGAAACCAGAGATACCGATAGGTGGCTCTCACGATTGTCAGCGACTGTGATTTGGTGGAATGTGTTTGGAAGGGCCTGCTCTGCTGACACCAGCTGACCCCTGACAGTAGTCATGCTGGCTCCTGTGTCATGCAGAGCCTCCACCCGTTGTCCATTGATGGTGACCCACTGCCTATACTTGGAAGTATTTGGAGGCATGTGGGCTTTCAGCACCATCTTTGCATCCCCCAGGGACACTAGGGTTACCTCTATCTGTTTCCCAAAACTAACTGGGACTACATCCTCCCCGAGCGCTATACTAGCCAACCCAGGTGTCTGCCCTCCAGTGGGGGGCTGTGCCCTCTGGGACGCTTGGAGTCGCCCTTAGAGTGACCATACTTAGTGCACCCTATGCATTGGGGTACAAACCTCCCTGTCTTACTGTCAAAGAGCCCTTTCCATTTAGACTCAGACTGGAATTGGCTCCCACTACCCCATTGGTAATTATTTTGGGGGCCTTTTGAGAACTCCTTATTTTAATTTTTTTTCTCCCCCTATGTCTTCTGGTGGGAACCCTGACCACCTTTGTAGGTGCCCCCCCCCCCCCCCAGATACCTTTTTGGACACTGGTGCTAGCCCAGAGGTCCGCCTCTTAAGCAAGCTTTCTGGTATCGGTAAGCTTACTGTCAATCAGGTTCTGGTGCAACCCTGTAAAGCAAATACTGAGCATATGCTCTCTCAGGATCAATTTATATAAACCCATATAATCATTTAATTTACTGCCCGCACCCATACATCAGTGCCTTGCTAGAAGAATCATAAAAGTCTACCCAGGTTTTGTTGGAGAGTTTGGTACTGCCCCTGATTTTCTGGCAACACTTTTCAGGGGTCAGTCCAAACTTGGCAAATAAAATGGTTTTCATGAGAATGTACGTGTTCTGGTCCTTAACTTCTAAAGTGAGAAGTGTGTCCCTCCCAAGTATTGGTGCGTGTTTCCACGAGCCCGCCCCCCATTGCTCTTCAGGAACCCCATGAGCCCTTAGTGAAACTTCATAAGCAGCAAACCACTTGTCAATGTCATCTCCCACCACATAAGTTGGCACCACATCTTTGGGTATACAAACCTTTTTGTCTACAGCAAGTCCTGTATGTATGCTGCCACCATCACTGCTGGACCCAGACTGTCTAGACTTGAGGTCCAGCTTTTAGACTCAGTTCATGAACCAGAAGCAGTTTGTTTTAACCAAGGCCCTCTCAGCTGCAGCCTCAGCTTGTTTGGCTTATCTCTCAGCTTGTTTGACTGCTCTCTCAGCCTCTCTTTCTGCTCTCCTCTCTTCTGCCTCCATGTTTAATCTGGCCAACTGCAGTTGAAACTCTCTCCCCTCCCTCTTTTCCTCTGCGGACATGCCGTGACTTGAGACTCTGCTCCCTGGTTTAGCAGGGGGCACATATCCAGAGGTGTCACGCCCTATTGCTGTTGGCAAATCCTTTGGAGAGCCATCCTCTTGCTCTCCCAACTCAACATTCTCTTTTGAACGGGCTTCTGCCCAGGCCCTCAGAGTCTTGTGGTATACCTCCTTTCTGGAGGCTCCCATGGTAGGTACTCCCATCCCCTTGCAGAACCCTATCAGCTGGCTGACAGAGTATGCCTCCAGCTTGGCTAGGTCAAACGCTCCAGCTCCTCCTTGAGACCCAGCCAGAGACATGTTTTATAGGATTAGATTAATATATCAAGCAGGACAATTGCAGCAAAAAGAGAAACAATCACATTTTCCTTTCACTGTGGGTAGGTAGTGTACACATAGCTGTTGTATGTCACTGCACAAACACAAGTCCTATCCTCACTGCTGATCACCAATGTTAGAAATGGGGTCTCTAGTTGGGAAAGGTATACACCCTTGTCCAAGTAGGCACCCCAATCTTAGTCAGGGTAAGTCACACACAATCCAAATTATCATGTGTCCATCCTCTGGAAGTATGGCACTGAGCAGTCAGGCTTAACTTAGAAGGCAAGGTGTAAAGTATTTGTGCAATAAATCATACAGTAACACAGTGAAAACACCACAAAAATACACCACACAAGTTTAGAAAAATAATTGATATTTATCTGAATAAAATAAGGTCAAAATGATAAAGATTCAATCAGCACAAGTCTTAAATCTTAGAAATCAACAGTTGTCTTTTGATTACACAAAGTACCTGGTTTGCATAAAAAATAACATGCACCACAGAGGAGGAGATGAGTGGAAAAATATGGTGTGCGTCGTATTTTCTGACACGACACAGATGATGGGTCATTTCTTTCCACAGAGCTTGCGACATTTTCGGCACACAGTCTTTGTTCCTCACTGCAATGCGTGGATCTTTTTGACGCCAAGAGACGATGCAGGGAAATCCTGGGCATGCTGGAAGGAGTCACAGGCGTTGCATCGATCCAGTAGGATGATGCGTTAAATTTTCTGTACCACCCTAAGGCTGTCAGGTCTGACAAAGATCATGCATCATCATGATGAAAACTCGCAATGCATCTTACTCCACCTGGGATTTCCACACAAGGTCCAGGCTACTGTCTCTCTTGTACTGTCTGAACTTGATTATGTCAGAGGTCTCTACCATCAATCATCTCTATCTACTATGAAAAGACTACAACAGATTCAGAACTGTGCTGCCAGCCTAGCCCTACATGTAAAGCCACAAGCCCCCATCTCCCCTGCTTTGAGGGCCCTACATTGGTTACCAGTTGCCAGAAGATCCACCTTCAAGCTCCTTTGTATCACCTACAAAGCAACTACATGAAACAGGACCGCTTTTATCAGGAATAAAATTACCAAATACATTCAACAAAGTAACCTCCGCTTAGAATTGGTACCTCGCCTGAAAACCCCACCATACAAGAAAAAGACAATAGGTGGTACCTACTTCTCTGTTCAAGCAGCCAAACTATGGAATTATCTACCCCCAAATATAAGATCCCCAGATAACTTTCTTATCTTCAGAAGACTACTCAAGAGTTGGCTCTTTCCTACATAACCACCATACTCAAACAGCAATGTACTGCATATCCCTGTGTATGTAAACATTCATAATTGGATTATATGTATATATCTAAACGTGTATTTCTTTGAACAAATAAGTATAGTAACTATGGGGGTGATTTTAACCTTGGCGGACGGCGGAGGCCGTCCGCCAAGGTACCGCCGTGAAATGACCACACCGCGGTCAAAAGACCGCGGCGGCCATTTAAAAATTTCTGCTGGGCCGGCGGGCGCTCTCCGAAAGAGCGCCCGCCGGCCCAGCAGAAATGCCCCTGCAACGAGGACGCCGGCTCAGAATTGAGCCGGCGTAGTTGCAGGGGTGCGACAGGTGCAGTTGCACCCGTCGCGTATTTCAGTGTCTGCAAAGCAGACACTGAAATACTTTGCAGGGCCCTCTTACGGGGGCCCCTGCAGTGCCCATGCCATTGGCATGGGCACTGCAGGGGCCCCCAGGGGCCCCGCGGCACCCCCTACCGCCATCCTGTTCATGGCGGGTTTCCCGCCATGAACAGGATGGCGGTAGGGGGTGTCTGAATCCCCATGGCGGCGGAGCGCGCTCCGCCGCCATGGAGGATTCAATGGGGTAGCGGTAAACCGGCGGGAGACCGCCGGTTTACCCTTTCTGACCGCGGCTGAACCGCCGTGGTCAGAATGCCCTCGGGAGCACCGCCAGCCTGTTGGCGGTGCTCCCGTGGTCGGTGACCCTGGCGGTCACCGGCCGCCAGGGTCAGAATGACCCCCTATGTTTTTTGTTTCTCTTTCACAATAGGTAAAAATCATCTTAATGATTTATCTACAAGCATTTCACTATTTAAGTATTGAAGAAAAGATCAAAATAATGTTATGAAAAGTACAGAAATAAATTACATTCAAATACTGCAACACTTGAAAGTCTGAGTTTATACAATACAACTTTAAATCTCAATTACTTGTCTTCATTATTCATATATTCCCTTTACGTGTAATCGTGTATCTTACCCTAAACCTCTCTCAATTTATCTTTAATCTCCACTCTCTGACTCATCACAAACCTCATTCTACTACTGTGGTCTTTAAAATAACCCTTCCTAGACTCTTCCCTCCTATGCCCCTCCTGGCTCACCCCAAATCTCAGTTTAATAATATGATCTCCCAAACAATCCTACTAAATTTTCCCTCATGTATCTCTCATTTGACTCATCCCAAACCTCATTTACTACTATGATCTCCCTAATCCCTTTCTACGGACCCTTCCCTCTTCCATCTCTTCTTTACTCATCCTAGACCTCACCTTATTACCATGATCTCCCAAATAACACTTTCTGGATTCTTACCTCTTCTATCCCTTCATTATTATATTCAATCTAACTAACATGTCCACCACTCAAATTAAGTCATATTTCCCTATTCTAAAACTAATACCATACTTATATTTCCCTAAACTAATCCACCACTAATCCTTTTGGGTTCCAGAGTAGAGATTCTACACCTCGTCCGTGGTGATAAGCGCTATATAAATACAATTAGAATACAATACAATCCCCTGATCTGTGAATGCAGGCCCTTGCTGATCCTCCTCAGCGAGTGTCTCTGCATTTCCCGTCAAGACCATGGTAATCTGCACAACGTGGTTTGCTGTAGGAGGCTTTTGATTGTTTCGTCAATCAATGAAGTCGTATTTGTAAAATGTGGCTTGTCGCTCAAGAGGGTATCCAGGGGCTTGCTACAGGTATTAGTCGGCGAGTCAGTTCTTGAACCCTTTCCTGAAGTGGGACAGCGAGGGTGCAGTATGGAGGTGGAGGACATTCCAGGCTTTGGCAGTGAGGTGAGAGAAGGAGCATCCTCCAGAGTGGCAGGGGCATATGCAAGGATTTGTGCAAGGGCATGGTGTACGGAGCGAAGGTTCCTGGGAGGACAGTGGAAGTGCAGACGGTGGTTCAAGTAGGCAGGTCCTTGGTCATGGAGGGCTTTGTAGATGTAGGTCAGGAGGATTGAAGTGGCATCTCTTCTGGATCAGGAGCCAGTGGAGGTTCTTCAGGTGCTGGGTGATGTCTGTTTGCTTGGGCAGGTTGGGGAACAATCTAGTGGCTATGTTCTGTTTCATCTGGAGTCTTTGCATGAGTTCGTTGGTGGTGCCTGCATAGAGTGCGTTGCCATAGTCCAGTCGGCTGGTGTTGAGGGCCTGCAACACTGTCTTCCTGGTACAGATGGGGAGCCATTTCAAAACTTTGTGGAGCATGCAGAGTGTGTGGAAGCAGGGAGGTCCAGTAAGGGTGAAGTGTACGATGGAGTGGTCCAACCAGGTGAGTTCCGAGGTGTGGCTGTATCTGATTCTGTTGCTGAACGTGATGATGGGGGTCCAGCGCATGTCCAGCTTTGTGCGTGGGGTCTGTGACCAGCTGTTTGAGGCTGATGTTGCCTACTTTTTCTAGGAGGTCTTGGAGTTGGAGTCAGTGGAGTCATCCAGGTGGAAATTGAGGTCTCCCAGGAATACATAGTGTTCGGATTTAATAACGAGTGGGATGATTAATTCAGTGATGGCGCCGATGAGACCAGTGCTTGGTCCAGGTGGTCTGTATGCGAGGATGCCTTTGATGGTGGCGTTGTCGCCGATGTGGAGCTGGAAGTTCATGTTTTCCATGATCAGTGTGGTTTCGTCATTCGTGATGGTGCATGTGATTGATTCCTTTTGTATGATGGCGATGCCGCCTCTGTGTCTGTTGATGCCATCGCAGTGTTTCATTTTGTAACCGGTGGGTGTAGCTGTGGTGATGTCCGGGGCCGATGCTGGGGTAAGTAAGGTCTCTATGATGACGGTTATGTCAGGGGTGAGGGTGGAGATGGTGTCCCAGACTTCGGTTGCATGTTTGCAGAGCGATCTGGCGTTGAGCAGGAGGTATCTGAGTTGTTCAGGGGAGGTTTTGGTTGGCACGGATGGCGAGGCATTGGTAGCAGTGATGGCGGTCGGTTCTGGGGTGGAGGAGTACCGGCAGTGGATGCAGGTGGATGCAGGTGAATGGTCCAACTGTTGAGTGTGGTGATGCGAGGCAGCAGTTGTTGTTGCATCTGGGGTCCAGGTCACGGAGATCTGTGGAGGAGTATCTGTGGGAGTCCGAAGAGCCAGGGTTCCTACCACAGACGGTCCAGGTGCAGACGGGCTTGCTTATTGTGCACCAATAGTGCGGCAGCCCAGTGTCCTCCATAAGTAGTACTAGGAGTTGAGAGGGACTGACAAGGAGGTGGGAGGGTAGCAGGCAGCAGGTGGGAGAAAAGAAACGGTGGGAAAGACGGTGGGAGTAGGTAGAATGCCAATGAAGTAAACAGTAATTCCTAAAAAAACAAAACAGTAAGAACAAAATGCAGAAAATCAAGGCACAACAGAAATGAAACAAGTCTCCAATTACAAAATATATGTCGAACAGCAGGATTAAACTGCTGACCTCGGGGACTGCAAGCTAAGCAGCAGTTACGAGGAGGTAGGCTGCAGGGGAGAGGTGCAGAGACTAGGGTCAGAGGCTACTTACTGGAGGTCGTGCACCGCGCTCCATAAGTAGTCCTGTGAGTTGGGAGGGGCTGACAGGGAGGCAGGAGAGCAGGAGAAAAGAAACAGTGCAAAAGACAGTGGGAGCAGGTAAAATGCCAATCTAGTAAAGAGTAATTGCTATAAAAGCAACAGTAAGAACAAAATGCAGAAAAGCAATAGTAAACCTACACAGCACAACAGAAACTAAATGAAGCTCCAATTACAAAATATCAGTTGGATAGCAGGACTGAACCGGTGGCCTCAGAAACTGCAAGCTAGGCAGCAGTCACGAGGAGCTAGGCAGCAGGGGAGAAGTGCAAGAGACCGGGGCCAGAGGCTACTCACTGGAGGTCACGCAGTGGCCTCCATAAGTAGTTCTGGGAAATGAGAGGGTCTGGCAGGGAGGCAGGAGGGCAGGGGGCGGGAGAAAGAAAACAGCAGGAACAACGGTGGTAGCTGGTAGAATGCCAAGGAAATAAACAGTAATTCCTAGAAAAACAAAGGTAAAAACAAAATGCAGAAAAACAGCCTCAGGGACTGCACGGTAGGCAGCAGTTACAAGGAACTAGGCAGCGGGGGAGAGGTGCAGAGACCGGGGTCAGAGGCTACTTGGTCTTTTTTGGTCCTGCCTCCCATCATGATTGGTCAAGAGTCTGGTGTCTAGGTAGCCCCAGCATTCTCCTCGGCCCATCTACGACGGTTCAGTGCTTGCAGTATATTGACATGATGAAAGCGGGGTCACCACAAGGAATGGAAAGCTGTGTCATTGGAGGCACTCTAGGCGGTCTCAGCCTTGGATGCAAGCTCGAAGCAGATACCCTCATGGGGGACCCTGGGTATTACTTGTGGTTATGAAGTACCTCGCTGTGGGGGGGATGGTCCACGTGGAGTTCCCTCAGTCCACTTGCAGTTGGCACTCACCAGTAGGTGTCCATGTCCCCCAGCAATGGCAATGCTAGCTGCTTGTACACTTTCTGGGCCCAGTGACAGTCCCCCCTGGGCATTTATTGTCATACTCAGGAGCAGTGTCATTCCGTGACAACTGGGATCTTAGTTAAAGGCCTAGAGAGGAGGTTCCATTGTCTGCAAAGCGTCCAAAGGTCCCCTGTGGTCTCATCTTCTCCCTCCAGTAACATCTCAGTAGGAGCCCAATGCTACTCTGAATTGGGCAGACTGGCCTAGGAGTCAGGGTGTTGCAGGGGAGGTATGAAGGCACCCCAAACCTTCCCCCTCCTTGATGGACAGCTGCCAACTACTAATGGAGGATAGATCCCGGTCTGCCACTGGACCACCCAGACACTCTCTCCCTACTCGGACACACCCACAGCGGTAGCACACCACCCCCGATGCCCCCCTTGCTCAAGTACCCATGACCCTGTATCATCACCTTTGCTGCAATTGGAACCCGCCTTGGGTTGGGGGTCCATGCATTGCCTCAGAGACCAGGGGGCTGTCAGTTTAGACCACGGGCTCCTCTGAGTGTGCTCATGATCAGGTCTCTTGAGCTTGTCCCTGGTGGGATGCACGGGTGCTTTAGTCTCTTCCGTCTGTTCTCAGCCCCGCCAAGTATCACACATCAGGCATTAGTGTAATGCATTTCAGTGTGGTGGTCTGCATCACCACACTGAAATGGAAAATCACACATTTATAGCACCCCTCAGGTGTCAAGCAGAGCACTTACTGCACAGATCAACTGAGCTGCAATGCAGTAGTTCTGAATGCTTGTGTGCGTTGTCTGCTGCCGGCAGGATAAGGGCGGGGCTCCTGGCTCTAGATCTGCTTGCATTCAAGTAGTACTACAGTGCTACAATGTATCTAAGTGTAGTTGCAAAGACTGACACCTCCCGCCAGTCCAGCAGACACAAGCACATAACTTACAGACATCATAGTCAATGAGTGTCCAATGGCCAGACAGTTTAGAATGCACAGTTAGGGTACTAGTGCTGTGTCGTTATGAGCGGCATTTTGGCGGCACCTTTTAAGTGCGTCACCCTGTAGGAGCAGCTGAGTCCTCTGTCACTTGCTGCAGGCCCAGGCAGCTGAGGCGGCGATGGGGGATCATGAGGTACTTGCAGGAAATCATTTTCCACGAGCTCCCTAGGACTGACTCTCACCCTGCTGTGCTGGCTGAGAAAAACGGCTCAGCCAGGATGAGCTACACCGGAGGGCAGAGCCAAGCGCCGTGGAAGATGGCAGCTCTTCTTTAGAAGGAACGAGCCAAAAGAAATGTTTCCGATAACAATATCTTAAGAAAAATGGAGAATACTTATTGGAAACCTGCAGGATGGCATAGGATTTAAAACTTGTGTGCAACTCGTCCTGCAATTAACTTAAATGCTGTAAGTTACTTCGATCGGCAAGGCCAAAATTGCGACGTGCACTTTGTTTCAAACTCTGACTAGTACGGAACGTTTCCTTATGCATCTCAATGTGTCTGATCATTAAGTAGTGCAGCACAACCTGGAATTCGACAAGAGATCAGGCCTGCGGCCTAGCGCTAACTGATAAATGCGTGCGCTTCTCGCCTCAATACACCAAACATTGAAATCGTCATGCGGAGGTCAAATTGACGGCGTGAATTTTATTTCACATTTTGACTGGTACGGAACGTCTCCTTCTGAATCTCAAAACTTAGGAATGCATGTGTTTTTCACCTATTATACCGTGCTACCTGGAAATGAATGATCTCCAATGTATCTGATTATTAAAATAGTGCAGCGTGAAGTGAAATTCGACAAGAGACCAGGCCTGCGGCCTAGCGGTAACTGATAAGCCCGTACGTTTCTTGCCATAATACACCAACACCTCTGGATGCTTTATTTACCTGAATGATTATATTGTGATGTAGCGTGGTACATAAGACGGCGAATTAACATATGCCTAGCTCAGAGAAAATAGGGAAACGCATTCGCTCCTTACCTCATTGTGCTGAGCAACATTGAATCTGTTGTATGATACATTGAGTATTACCCAATCAGAATGATTCTATCATAACATGACACAATCTGGAAGACGTGAGGTTAACATAATTACGGCTCAACATAATCAATATCACTTTGACAATAACTGTCTACAAACTATACGGCGGATGTCCCGATCGCATAGGGAGACGGAATTTGAAACACTTTGGGGGTTATTCTAACTTTGGAGGAGTGTTAATCCGTCCCAAAAGTGACGGTAAAGTGACGGATATACCACCAGCCGTATTACGAGTTCCATAGGATATAATGGACTCGTAATACGGCTGGTGGTAAATCCGTCACTTTTCCGTCACTTTTGGGACGGATTAACACCTCCTCCAAAGTTAGAATAACCCCCTTTATTTCTTTCTCCATATTTTTGTGCTATTCTGCATGTATATAACAAGCCATTATGATGGAAAGTGTTTTGAAACGGAAATGGAATGTATGCTGCAATGTAGGTACTATAATGATCAATATAATTAAGCACTCATTATAAACAGAGCTTTGAAATATAACTGATACTCCCTATGTGAGATCCTAAAGTAGTAACACAGGTGTCATATAGTGCAGCCTTATTATCAAATCCTGATGCCACTGACTCCAAACATATAATGGCTGACTCTACTGAACTGCCCTCAGCGGCAATGAATACCACTTTAAAATAACTACTAGTCATAAAATCTTCCATTGCGTCCCTGGACAATACAGTCTCTACTAATACTACGGAAGTTCAAGGGTTGAGGAATGATGTTATCAAGTTCGAATCTCGCATGCAGTCAATGGATAATCGAATTACAAATATTGAATCCCGTCTCGATTGACACCGGATACTAATCAAGATATTTGGTATCTACAGCAAAAAATGATTGATTTAGAGGATCGGAGTAGAAGGAATAATCTCAAAATTATAGGTCTTCCAGAACAAATAGAAAAAGATAATATTCTAGACTTCTTGACCACTTTAATCCCAACCTTGACAAACATCACTTTCACAATGCCTTTACAATTTCAGAGAGCTCATCATGTTCGAACACGTGGAACTGACCACTCTACAAGACCTCGACATATTCTAGCCTGCTGTCTACGACATCAACAAACCCTTCAAATTATCTTGGCAGCTAAAAAACATGGTCCATATGAGTATGAAAAATATCAGGTAATCATCACAGCAGACTTTTCAGCACCTACTAACCTCAAAAGAAAACAATGTTTAAATCTATGCGCTAGATTAAAGAAGAGAGAAATAAAATATGGTCTTCTGAAGCCGGCCACTGTGATTGTAACTTTTCAAGTTTCAATTCCAGACCTATTATGAAACACTATATACATCACTGAACTGTGCAGATACTAAGGAGGAACATGACGTTTTCACTAATTTAAAGATCCCAAAATTAACCCAAGAACAGAAATTGAGATTAGAGGGGCACATAACAACAGAAGAAATTGCAAAAGCTATTGACTGTCTAGGCACAAATAAATCTCCCGGAGAGGATGGTTTTCCCATCGAATTTTGTAAGATCACAAAAGCTCAAATAATCCCATTATTACAAACCTTTTTTAACAAAGATTTTAAAAAGGGTCATTTTTCTCCAGAATTTTTACGAACATGTATTACTGTTATTCTTAAACCTGACAAAGATCCATTAGAATGCTCTAGCTATAGACCTATCTCACTAATAAATTCTGACATTAAAATTCTGGCTAAAATACTTGCGACTCGCCTAAATTCAGTCATCATGTCACTTATCCATTACTCTCAAGTCGGTTTTGTTCTATCTCGATCCTCTTCAAATCATCTTTGAACAATTCTACATTCATTATGGCAATAAATCAGAGGAAAATGTTATACTGTCCCTGGATGCAGAAAAAGCTTTTGATAGAGTAGAATGGGGATACCTATTTCGAACCATGAATAGAATGGGTATTGGTACTGACTTTATTACTCTAAGGGAATGTATCAATCCCCAACTGCCACGATCACTTGTAATGGTTTCACATCTCCTTATTTTAAAATTCTTCGTGGTACCAGACAAGGATGCCCACTATCTCCATTGCTGTTTCTTATTGCTCTGGAACCTTTAGCTATTGCGATTAGGCAAAATATTAATATACAAGGTATTATTAACCCATCAGGAATGGTTAAAGCTTTTTATTATGCAGATGATATTTTACTAAAAATATCTAACCCGGACTCTTCAGTTAAAACCTTGATTACCCTTTTAAATCAATTCTCAAAATTTTCCGGATATAAGATTAATTGGTCTAAATGTGAAGCCCTACCAATGAACAATAATACTACACCAGCTTCACTAGGTAACTTCCCATTTATTTGGAAATCTTCACATCTTAAATATCTTGGTATTCTACTTAATACTGGGTTGAAAAATATTACGATGGACAACTTGAATCCTATCATAGATAAACTTAAAAAACATTTAATAAGATGGTCTCAATTAAATCTATCATTGTGGGGTGGAGTACAGATTATTAAAATGAATACAATTCCAAAAATTCAATGACGTGTTCAGTATGCTATCACTCCCAATTACTTCTAACTTTTTCAAAAGTACTTCATCTTTGATAACCCACTTTATTTGGGTAGGAACAAATCCTCATATAAGTAGTTCAAATTACATTCCTCTTCTTTAAAAGGAGGTCTAAGGCTCCCACATTTAGAAAATTATTGGATAGCACAACAGTTATCACATTCAACATATATGATATCAATAAATTATAATACACCCTTATGGGTGAAATTGGAACAATTTTTATTGAAAACTACTACTCCCAGGGCTATTTATTATACCAAATGTCCAAAATATTCACAATTCTCAAATCCAATTATTTATTCTTCTCAATTAGCATGGCAAAAAGCCCCTAAAATTATTAGGTGTAATATCTATATTCACTTAGACGCTCCAATTTGGAATAATTCTGCAATTATTTATAAGGGTAAAGAATGTAATTGGTTTGTCTCGAGAAATCATTAAATTAATATTCTATTGGACCTTTACACATGGAATAACTCTTTGAAATCATTCTTGCAATTGCAAGAGACGTGCAAACTTCCGAAATCACAGTTTAACAATGATATTCTGATATCGTCCATTCTAAACTCAAAAACAAACTCGAATATAGATCCTATAACACAATCATCTATTGCTCGTTATATTTCTATATGGAAAAATGTCAAAGGCACGGTATCAGGCTACACTCTTTACTAATCGATAGATCTTTTTTAAGACAACACATCTGAATCTTTAAAAACATGGTGGTCTACACAACTTAATATTATTTATTCAGATAAAGATTGGGCTAAAGTCCTGGAGAATTATAATCAGGGCCCTCGCGATGTAAAGTTAAAATGTAATTACTTTAAAATACTACATCGGTGGCATTGGTCTCCTTCCAAACTTTACTCTGCTAAACTTAGTCCAAACTCTGATTATTGGAGACGTCATCAACCTAATTGCGATATCGTACATATTTTATGGGAATGTCCCGAGATTCAGCAATTTTGGATACAAATAACAAACCATTTAGGAAAAATAGTACCTAATATTTCATCTCAATCACCCCGATTATTTTTATTACACGATACTTGACTACAGTCTGGCAAAATGTAATATATTACGTTTTTGGAAATCTAATGTGTTGCCAACGGCCCAATCTTGGTTGAAGGACATGTTTGAAATCGCACAGTTTGAAAGAGTGATATTTAAACTGAACGATAACTTAAAACAGTTTGATAGTATCTGGGGCTCTTTCTTAGAATAATTGTGTTCTTCTTCTTGGGTCAGATGTATCAAGAATCCATTTTGCGATTCTCAAATAGAGATTTTTAAGCAATCGCTATTTCAGAGTCGCAAAATGGTATGTATCATATTTGCGAATCGGTAATAGTGATTTCTTAAAAATCGTAAATGCTATTCCCGAATCGCAAATAGCGATTCTGACCCCATTTGCACCTATGGGCCTCTAGGCCCATATTTGTGAATTTTTGCATTCCCCAAGTTGAAAATTCCTAACTGGAATTCGAAATTTCGGAAATGCAAACCCCAGGGTGTAGGGGGCCTAAGGCCCCCTCTGCTGCACCCCCAAAAATTATTTTAGGACATGTAAGGCGCACACATGCCAAAGGGACATGTGTGCGTTACATGTCAATTTTAAAAATGCATTTTTAATGCATTTTTTTAATTTGCACATGGTTAATTGCGATTCCTTAATGCCCAATTCACATTAAGGAAAAGCTTGATACATGTGCTTAAGAAATCGCGAATAAGGATTCCTTGTTTGCGATTTCTTACTTAGAGAATCACAATTTGCGATTCTCTAAACGAGGTTGCAATTTTAAGGAATCACTATTTTAGCGATTCCTTAAAATTGCATAGCGAATGCCTTATATACATACTGAAAGGCATTTTTGCATTCGCAAACAGCCGTTCGCACCGTTTGCGAATGCAAAAAGCTTTGATACATCTGGCCCCTTATTCTTTATGATGATTCAATGAGAAATATTTCCTTTTTTGACCTTATTCATCAAACTATTGTATAAGTTTCTTGTAATTTAAACGGTTGCTAATTTCTTTTTCTTTTTGATATGTTCTGGGAAAGTATATTGAAACAGAATTTTTTTTAAACGTTTCTTAATAGTATGTTGTGTATTTTCTTTCCCTTCTTATTATTATTTAATATGGCATGATTATGGAAAGTCTTTATTGGTGCACTTAGTCTTTTTTAATTATATATTGTATATTTTATACAGTCAATGAACAGTTTATGTTTATATCTGTTTACAAAATTTAAAAAAGAATTGAAACACAAGGATGAGCTACACCGCCCGCCGAACTAAGAAGTTGGAACCCAATGGATTTCACGGCGCCAGTTCAGAGCCCCTCCACGTGACTGAGACTTGATCACAGCAGGCTGCCACAGCCGCTCCTCTGTAATCCAACTCAGAGTCAGCTGGGACCAGCCCTCCAGGCTGCAGCATCGGCAGCCCGGGCCATCAGGTGCATAATAATTAGTAAGTGAAAGCTCTGCTGCCCCTTTTTCAAGTGTGACTCAATGTATACAGAACAGTATGAACAAAATTAAAGTAAACACAATTGAATGACTGCCTTTCACTGTGCTCATGTTAAATTGCTGTTTGAATGTTGTGACTGTCCGTGTGCCGGCATATGATACTAATAAATGAGCATGGATGATTGTGTGCATGGCGCCGCAACAATTGACAATCTGTCACATCCATTAAGTATTATCTTTTGTATTTAACTGCACGTGTTTCTGCATACATGCACAGAACTTTAAGAAAGTACAACGTGTAAAAGACTTATTTAATATCATGGCTGCACATTTAACAGTACGAACAGGTTACAAGGGCACTAGGTTAGTGCCCTTCCATTTCTAGTGCTTTGCAGCAGTTTTAAGATCTTCTTAGAGTTTTTTGTTGCTCAAATGTGTGTAATTTCTGATATTTATAAGTTTCCCTCATCTTCATTGCTTGATTTTGCCTGCGAGAAAGCGTCATGCATAGTTGTTGAAATGTCACTCATAATTACACTGACATTCTGAAAATGTCGCACATAGCAATCTGAAACCTTGGCACTTGTATGTTCGGGCTCTCATAGTCTTGAGTCTGGGTCATCTGGGGTTTCAATTTCAGGGCCCATATACTGCAGAAAGCTCATACCACAAACAGCCAGTACACATACGCTAATATACATTTAGGTTTTCATCGGATTTCTAATAGCATTCTATACTTCAAAATAACACCATTCTCCGTCAAGGTTTTTGCTAATATTCATGAATACTGAATCTCTCTGCTTCTCTGTGGGATCATGGAACACTGTCCACGAATTTTTTTTTTTTTTTTAGAAAATCCTTTTCAAAATCAGCTTTTTAACTATTCCAATCTAACTGGAAGGCACCCCTTTTCGTTGTAACTATTTTAGTGAAATAGGCAATATAAATATCTCTGTATTGAGGACAGCCAACCATTCTAATGTATGGCTGTGTTGTAAACGTGTGAGAAATGAAAGCTGGTCTGGATAGCTATTAATGTTTTACATGCTAAACACAAAGGGGCATATTTATTAGTAGTTTGTGCCATGCAAAGTGGTACATGCATTGCGCAAACTACTTAGTGATGGGAGGCAAAGTGATTGCAATAAGAAAATAGTGCTAAATGTCGGTAGCAAGTTGGGGAAAATCACAACCCAAGAGCACATTTAGTGGGTGTGAGCAGCTGCGCGCACTTGCTATCTGTGATCTGTTGCATTTAGTGCTATTTCTTAAACCAAAATACACCCTCCCCTTCATTTTGGGCATGAGGGAACTTTTTTGCACTAAGAAATAACCCTAAACAGAGTCTTGCTCTTCTCATGTAATTCAAGTGTAATCTTGCTAATGTTTAGGGAAATCTTTGTGATTACGGTATACTGAATTACGCGAGTTACGTCCACCCCTATATTTAGGAGGCTGGCCTGGTTTTTAGTGGGTATCGTGGGTACTTACACCTTATACCAGGTCCAGTTATCCCTTTATAGTGAAATGTAGGCAGTGTTCTAGCAGCTAAGGCTATCTAGAGGTAGCTGTAGCAGAGCAGCTTAGGCTGAACTAAGAGACATGCAAAGCTCCTGCAATACCACTATTGTTACCTAGTACTTATACACAATGAAAGACAATACTCAGTGTTACCAAAAATAAAGGTACTTTATTTTAGTGACACAAGGACAAAAATATCTTAGAGGCAATACTCCTTCTGGAGGTAAGTATTATACACAATATATACACTAGTTACCAAAACCAGGTAAGTAAACAGTCATACAATAGTGCAAACAGTAGAAAATACAATAGATTGCAGTAGGCCTAGGGGCAACACAAACCATATACTAAAATTGTGGAATGCAAATCACAAATTCCCCCCTAGGCAAGTGTAGTGTGTAAAGGGGCACTGGGAGCGTAGGAAAGCACCAAAGGTAAGTAAAGTACCTCACTCCAGAGCCCAGGAAATCCGGAGTAAAGTACAGCAAGTTTCCTCAGGACACACTACAAGTCGTGATAAGCGATTTTGCAAGAACCAAGCAAGACTGCAATCAACAAACAATGGATTCCTGGACCTGAAGACCTTTGGAGAGAGAAGACCAAGTCCAGAAGTCAAAGAAGAGTCCAGGAAGGACAGAAGCCCCTGCCAGCCTAGAAGATGGTGCAAAAGTGGATGCTCCGGTAAGAAGAAAAGTACAGAAGAGCACCAAAGAAGGTCGCTGCGGGTTCCTGCTTGGGGCAGGTGATGTCCCACGTCGAGTTGTTGGATGCAGGCTGTTTGCGTCACTGGATTCCGCCAACAAGCCTTGGTTCAAGCAAGTATGCAGTTTGCGTCAAAAAGGAGTTGCCTGGACCCAGGAGAGACGTAGGGATCTCAACTCAGACTGAGGAGCCAGAGGGGGCTCCCAGCACTTCAGAGAGCCCTCAGAAGACCAGGCAGCACCTTTGGGAGTCCCAGAACATGGGGACAAAGAAGATGCAAAGTGTGGTTGTCGCAGAACTACACAGAAAGTTCCCACGCCGCCGGAAAACAACTCAGGGAGCTGTGCGTCGCAGGATGAAGTGCTGGGGACCTGGGTTACACTGTGTATGAAGGATTCTTGGAAGAAGAGCACAGAAGCCCAAGGAGCTGGAAAAGACGCAGTGCAAAGGGGTACTGTCACAGCACGGGGAGGCAAGCTCTTACCTCCACCAGATTTGAGCAGCTGGACCTTTGGACAGTCTGGGTCACTTCAGTCCACCACCTGTATTCCAAGGAACATGCTCGTGGAGAGAAGTCCCAGAGTACCGGTCGCCGTCGCAGAATGGTGTCTGCAGAGGCAGGGAAGTGACTCCGTCACTCCATGGGAGATGCCTTCAGTTCTTCTGGTGCAGGGTGAAGACAGCAGTCCTCAGAGTGTGCACACCTTGGAAACTGTTGCAAATGCTGGCTGGAGCTGAAGTTGCAGGTCACAGGAGTCATCCTGGATACTTTGTTGCAGTTACATCGGTTCCTGGAGCAGTCTGTGGTTGATCCATGGTCAGAAGCTGAAGCAGAGGATGCAGAGGATTCCTGGAGGAGTCTTGCAAGCTGATTCCGAGGAAACACCCAGAGGAGAGACCCTAAATAGCCCTGAGAGGGGTATTGGCTCCCTACCTAGGTATGCACCTACCAGGAGGGGTCTCTGACATCACCTGCTGGCACTGGCCACTCTGAGGTCTCCTGAGGGTCCCCACACCTTGGAATCCAAGATGGCTAACGCCAGGGACACTCTGGAGGAGCTCTGGGCACCACCCTTGGGGTGGTGATGGACAGGGGAGTGGTCACTCTTCATCCCTTTGTCCAGTTGCGTGCCAGAGCAGGGACTGGGGGTTCCTGAACCTGTGTAGACTGGCTTATGCAAGGAGGGCACGATCTGTGCCCTTCAAAGCATTTCCAGATGCTCTGGGTGGCTACCCCTCCCAAGCCTGTAACACCTATTACCAAGGGGAGAGGGTGTAATACCCTCCTCCCAAAGGAAATGCATTGTTCTGCCTTCCTGGGGTTGCCCAAGCCCCAGGAGGGCAGAAACCTGTCTGTGAGGAGGCAGCAATTGGGGCTGCAGTGGAAACCTCAGAGAGCTGGTTTGGCAGTACTAGGGGTCCATGGGGGAGCCCCCAGGGTGCATGGGATTGCACCCCAATATCAGATTTGGAATGGGGGGACAATTCCATGATCTTAGACACCTCACATTGCCATATTCGGAGTTACCATTGTGAAGCTACATATATGTATTGACATATATGTAGTGCATACTTGTAATGGTATCCCCGCACTCATGAAGTCCGGGGAATTGGCCCTGGACAACATGGGGGCACCTTTGCTAGTGCAAGGGTGCCCTTACAAATAGTAACTTTGCACCTAGCCTTCCGTAAATGAAGGTTAGACATATAGGTGACTTATAAGTTACTTAAGTGCTGTGAAAATGTCTGTGAAATAAAGTATGCACTATTTCACTCATGTTTCAGTGGCAGTCCTGAAGAAATGTTTGTCTGAGCTCCTTATGGGTGGCTAAAGGAATGCTGCAGCCCATAAGGATCTCCTGGAACCCCAATGCCCTGGGTACCTAGGTACCATACACTAGGGACTTATAAAGGGGGGCCCAGTGTGCCAATTAGAATTGGAATATGGAGTCACTAAACTATAGTGACACATTTAGTAAGTAGAGAGAGCATAAGCACTGGAGTTCTCGTTAGCAGAACTTCAGTAACACAGTTAAGCATACTGACAACACACACATAGGCCACAAACTATGAGCACTGGGGTCCTGGCTAGCAGGATCCCAGTGAGACAGTAAAAACACACCACACTGATAAACACTCGCAAACAGGCCAAAAATGGTGGTAACCATGCTAGAAAGAGGCTACTTTCTCACACTATAGTATTGCAGGTGTTGGGGGGCACATATATCAGGACTTACCCCCATTATAAAATGGATGCTCACAAGGTGACAAGAATTTTCACCACACTGACAGGGTAAACATAATGCCAGAGATGATCACAGTAAGCACCACTATACTGTGCAGGCACACACTACATCTAGAATGACTATCATTCTCATCGGACACTATCATACTATGGACAGCCACCATTTGCTAGGGCCAGCATGTTACTAATGGAAGGCACCATATCACTGAAGGCCACATGTTGCTAATATTTTTCAATGTTATGCGAGCATAATAAGCATTTTACTGTTGGTGGGGAATTGCCATCATGTTGCCCACAAGTTGCCAAGAATTTCCCCTATTGTGCTAACTCCAGCATTTTACCACTGTGGGTACATTGCTTGTACGCACTCCTCACACATGCACACCCAGGCATACACTCACATAGATATGCATGCATAAACACCAACGCACACACCACCACGACTTGTTTTAGACTTAGCTTTAGTAATATTGATATGAATATAGTTTATTAAGCGCAATCAGCACCCCCCTCCCCCAGTGTCATCCCGGCAGTGGCGAGAGACAGAAATTACAGAGAAACACCAATGGTCTGGAGAGACTGACCTGAAAAGACAGAAATTTCTACAGGTCAAATAGTTGTTTAAGTAGGTTTGCTGCAATGTATAAAGTTTGGAGTGGAAACCCTCCTCTTTGATCTCCTCAGGAAGAGAGTTTTAGTGTTTTCCATTCTGTGTTTGTGTTTTAGTGAAACTCGACAAGTCTTTTCACTTCAGAAGAGTCAAAACCTTGTCGTTATCTGTGTTTTTTTGCTTAATATAGGCCCTCATTCTGACCTTGGCGGGCGGCGGAGGCCGCCCGCCAAAGTCCCGCCGTCAGGTTACCGTTCCGCGGTCGAAAGACCGCGGCGGTAATTCTGACTTTCCCGCTGGGCTGGCGGGCGGTCTCCTTCAGACCGCCAGCCAGCCCAGCGGGAAAGAGGCTTCCACGATGAAGCCGGCTCGGAATCGAGCCGGCGGAGTGGAAGCTGTGCGACGGGTGCAGTTGCACCCGTCGCGTATTTCACTGTCTGCGCAGCGGACAGTGAAATACATTTAGGGGCCCTCTTACGGGGGCCCCTGCAATGCCCATGCCAGTGGCATGGGCACTGCAGGGGCCCCCAGGGGCCCCGCGACCCCCCCTACCGCCATCCGGATCTCGGCGGTCCGACCGCCGGGATCTGGATGGCGGTAGGGGGGGTCAGAATCCCCGCGGCGGTGCAGCAAGCTGCGCCGCCGCGGAGGATTCAATGGGGCCGCGGTACACTGGCGGGACCCCGCCAGTGGTGCCGGTCCGACCGCGGCTTTACCGCCGCGGTCGGAATCCCCATTGAAGCACCGCCGGCTTGTCGGCGGTGCTCCCGCGGTCCTCCGCCCTGGCGGTCAAAGACCGCCAGGGTCAGAATGAGGGCCATAGTGTCATAAACGGGGTCAGTGAAATTATGCCATTCTGCGACTCCATAATTATGGATTTGACACATACTCCATCATCTTCTGCAAAATTTGCTGAATTTAATTAAACAAAATGTTTCTGTCTCAAACGGATCAAAAGTTACTAAAAACACAGCAACCTGTGTCCCTGTGTTGTGGAACGTCCTTCGCAAATGTTGCCTGGTCACGTTTTAGGTGCCTGTTGCTTGTATTTCAGTGTCAAAGTGGTATTAATAAAGGGCAACCTTCTCCAAGAGCGTGCTAACGTGTAAAAATAGTGAAGTACTTCTACTATCACAAAATATGCCACGAGTAATTTAGCGCGTTGTTTGCTACATAAATGAGTCAGCATTGCCGCATAATTTGGCTTTCCCCTGCCGCATGATTCCAGAGCCACTGGCCGTAAATTAGGAATAACCTCTCAGCATGAAGAAAATATAACAAACCACTACTTATGTATAAATACTGGTTATATGCACATTTTCATTTTTATTGCACTGACAAATTCCTTCACGCTGTTTGTGACGTAAATCTGTTTTCATCTCTTAATTACTGTGTGAAGGGAGCTTGCGGTCTCGATTAAGTGACGTCTCTCGTACCCCTTCCGTTTACATGTGCGCAGTAATAGCAGCCATCGTCCGTGACCTCTCCCCGTCTCTAGGCACTTAAAGTAGGCCAAGACATAGTTGAAAGTTGCACAATTAATCTTATATTACGAGCCTGCTGGACTGTGTGATTTATTTCATTAAGAAAAAAACAGAAGATGCTTTTCTGCTGGTGAATGGGCCTTGGGAGGGCCAAAGGGCTATCTTGGGAGGACCTAGCCCACCCCCTAGATCCGGGCCTGATCCAAGTTTGCCGTACAATGGATACATGTCAGTCTTCGCACCGGGTCCATCCCTCCCCTTGGCAGTCTGCTGGAACATAGAGCGCTGGCGCCGCTGCCTAAGCCTCTCACACAAGGAGCTCCCTGGGTCCGTGAAGTTAGAAATGCACATATCTATCCTAGACAATATGAAAATGTTATTAGAGTTTTGGGACTGCAAAACCTTTTATCTCATAAGTCAGGGTGAGGGTGTTGTACTTCACTCTGGGGTGCTTCCCTGCCCACGCCGGCATTATTATGGTATTAATTAGTTAGTCAAAAATGGCACATGTAGCAGTAATAGTCATATTATCAACAAGCATTGGCAAGGCCAATGGGGTTCGCCTAAGCAAGATCTAGTGGCTTTCTCAATGTTTTTTGAAACGTTATGTGGCAGCGCGGTTTGCTGTGCAACGTGTAAAAAAAAAAAAAAAAAGAAAAACTTAATAAAAGAAAGCAACAGATGTGTAAAGTGAAATACCACAAAGGCAGTTTCAGGCAACGCAAATTGGACCTGAAAGTTTTGGAGCTCTTTACATGAACACCAGATACATTATATAAGGACACATTCATTTAAGGTTTCTTTTAAAGGGAAGGAGAGATTAAGTGGTTTGCCCAAAATCACAGGATGTTGAGCTGACACCAAGACTCGACCCCGGTTCTCCAGTTCCAAAGTTGGCAGCTCTAGGTGAAAGCTAAACAAATGTATTGTTGCAAGGAGATGGACACTCTGTTGTTTGTTTTGTGTACTGGGAGGAGAAACAGAATAAAAATGATTAATATGTTTATTTTTATAGTCCTGTGATCTTATGGTGTCTCCTTGGTGTTTTTGATGTTTTTTGTAAATATTTCTGCAGTGCACTCTGCTCGCAGTACCATGTAGTGCCAGACAGTGTGAGAGAGGGGTGCTCATGGCTTGGTAACCCCTGGCCCTGACTGAGCCATCCTAAGCATGGCAGGGTTCTGGGGATTGCAAGGAAGCGGCACAGCAGGGCAGCATCAGGCAAGACCTAAAATGTACTTCACTGAATGTGGGCAGTGGAAGGATACAAGTTATCCAATCAAATGGACGGTAAAGAAGATGAGGTGCAGGGGTGGGGCCAACACAAGCAGAAGGGAAGCAATTCAGTAATAAGGACACCAGACTGACATAGTCAACCACTGAACTGGCCCAAATGTCACTGTAACTATTCATTTTGTCAAAAACAGGTCTTCGACAACGGACAGTTGTCTGCAGGCAAATCCTAAATAAGCAAAAACAGAGATGGAGGTGCAGAAGGTAACAAATGGTGCTGTGACCGCAAGAACCCTACGATGCTTGTTATCAGGTCACCACAATAAGCAGGTTACCTGGGTGGTCGCTGGTAGTAGAACAAACTTGGAGTTGCAGTAGGTTTCCAGGGAACCAAACATGCATAAAGACTGATTAATCAGCAGTGGCGGCCCGTTCTTTAGGGCAGAGGGGCCACGCCCCCTCCACCTTTTGCCCCTCATGAAGAGTGTCTGTCAGGCTGAACAAAGGTCAGCCTGACAGACACTCTCCATGTTCAGCTCAGGCAGCCAGGAGCAGACATGCGCGATTTGTGCAGACTCCTGGCTGCGTGAGCTGAACTTTGCTGGGCTGAGGAGGTCACAGGGCCTATGGGCGTGACCTCCTCGGCTCAGCAAAGGTGCCTCGAGGCCCTCCCCTGGGTGATGAGGAAAGCGTCACCAATTGACACTCTCCCTGGGCGCTTCAGGTTTAAGCCCTGAAGTGCCCAGGGCGAGTGTCAATCAGTGACACTTCGTCACAGAGTGGGGTGGGGTCAGCAGTCTCACTGACCCCATCCCACTCTGTGACGAGGCTGGGACTGCTGCCTTCCCTCATTGGCTGATGGGAAGGCAGCAGTCCCAACCCTCCTGGGACCTGGAGGCTGAAGGTAAGTGTGTGTGTGCGTGTGTGTGTGTTTATGTGTGTGATGTTTTAAATTTAATGTTTGGTGTGTGCGTGCATGTTTGAGTGTTATGAGTGTTGTTAATGGATGTGCCTGCATGCATGCATGTATGTGTGAAAGAATGAGTGTGTGCGATCTTTTAAAATGAATGTTTGGTGCGCGCGTGCATGTTTGAATGGTATGAGTGTTGTTAATGGATGTGCATGCGTGTCTGTGGGTGAAAGAATGTGTGTGTGTGTGCGTGTATCCCACCCGCCCCCCTCCCTCCTAAAGCTGCTGGCCACCACTGTTAACCAGTTTACAGATCTATTTTTTTTTTTAATTTTCAAAATGCCAATACTGCCCTAAAATTGGTTGAAAGGCAGAATTGCTTCAGATCATGGATTACAATCAAACTTACAAAGTCCGACTATTCCTAGCGCATGCTACTATTTTTCATAAGTGACGTTGATTGCTTATGCATATCTACTTACTATGCACACTGGAAAATCAAGTAGTGAAACTATATCATTAGAGAACATGTTCCTACACCTACAACAACATGATTTAACACAGCAGTAAACATTTCTACTACATCAGTAATGGATTTCTCACAGTTTGGGTTCATCGAAATTTGTGAAAATAACACGAGTCCCTCGCCAACTAAACTAAAATTTCTTCCCAGGACACACTGTATTGGCATTTTTAGCAAAAAGGTAAAAGGAAAACTCAATTCCCAAGACAATTCAAAAATTGTTTTTTGTATGAATGCAAACAATATAAGCAACCCCTTCCCCAGATGGAGGCCTGAAAAGGCCAATTAGGCCTAAAGTGAAAGATACTGTGGTGCCCTTTTTGAAAAATGCACTCAGAATGGTTTGCTTGGGATATTAAATGATAAAGTATCTCATACCTAGTAGACCGATCATTGATTTAATAAAGCTCACTACAAACTTAACATGGCAGACAATCATTTCACACTGTGGTGATAGAGGAAAAACACTATAGAGTTACTAGCAAAGGGAGCAGAAATGACACTCAAGGACTCTGTAGCAATATGACCATCATGTACCAAAAGATGTATGCTTTCAGACATGTTTTACAGTGTCATAACTTAAAAGCCATTAGCATAATTTTATTTTTAAGAGATGCGGTGTGAGAAATGGTGAAAGAATGTTCTGGTACACAAGTGTGAACAAGTGACTGTTTTGTGGGATGGTTTGTTACAGAGCAACAAAAAGATCGGATTACATTAGAGATATGCCGGTAGACTGCAAAAGGAACACACGTATGTGCATTGTCAAGCACACTGTGGGAGGTAGGGTGGCAAATCGTGTAGCTAGTGGTGCTCTCCAAGCACAGTACATGGTCTAAAGCACTGCAACTCTGTTGAAGTGAGTACATCACAAACAACACTGCCCTACTGAGTCATCTGCATTCAATCTGTAGTGCAGACTCACACCCTCTAGCAAACTTGGCTCTGTTCATAAAAGATAAACCATAACGCATGGACATCTTGTGATCCCTGGAAAACACCAAGGCCCTCATTTTCACACTGGTGGTAAAAACCGCCTACCGCCGCGGCGACAGACGCCAAAAGACTGTTGCCGCGGCTATCAGCCGTCCGCCGTATTATGACCACAGCCGGATTTCCGCCAGAAGAATGGCAGAAAACGGCTGTGGCCATGCCGGCAGATGGCGGCAAGGTGGCGCTGCTGCCACCAGCAGCGCTACGCCAGTAGTTCGCCGCAGGCTGTATTATGACCCATAATACAGCCTGGCGGTGTTCTGCTGGCGGGTGCTGCTGGTGGCAGCAATGCCCCGTCCCAGTCTCCTGCCGGAGGACCCCCTGAACACAGGTAAGTCAGGTGTCCGACAGGGGAGGGGGATGTTGTGTGTGGGGGTGTGTGTGAATGTTAGTGTGTTCGTGGATGCGGGTGTGTGCTGCGTGTTGAATGTGTGTGTTCATGTATGGAGGTGTGAGTGCGTGTATGTTGAGTTATGTGAATGCGTGTCTGCGTCCATGTATGAAAGTGTGTGCGGATGTGTGTGTGAATGAATGTATGCATGGGTGGATGCATGTGGGAATGGGTGTGTGTATGTGTGTGTGTGAAGGGGGGCATGAATGTAGGGGGTGCTAACTGGAGGGGGGGAGACCCCTATCAGTGACAGGGAAGGAATTCCCTGTCACTGATAGTGCTTACCACCATGGTTTTCGTGGCGTTAAGAAACCCACGAAAACCATGGCGGTAGGTGGGGTCATAATCCTGCAGGCGGAACAGTGATGGCCGCCGGGACGAAGATGGATATCTCCAGCCCGGCGGCTGTTACCGCTGTGGTGGTCGGAGTGGTACATTGTCGGGTTGGCTTTAGCCAACCCGCCAATGTCATAATATGACGGTAAGAACCACCAGCTTGTTGGCAGTACTTACCTCCATATTATCACCGACCACCGGGGTCGTACTGACCCCCCAAGTCTGGTAAACCGGTATGGATCCTTAGGATGGCCCAATCAATATTCCCATACAACCCTCTTTAAAAGATTCAAATTAATTGAGTTATTATTCTGTATTCCCCTATGGCTCATACCTTAGTCAGTAGCGCAAGGCATGTGCTGTCGGGTTGTGTCTGTGATGCTATTATGCACTGAGTTTTGGGATGGGAGGGTACTAAACCGGGCCTTAAATAAATCTAACGATTGGCTCCAGCATCATCTCACTCAAACGTGCATTACACATAAGCAGATTCCCATAAAACTGAAGATTCGTACCTACATTCCTTCTGTGACACCGCTGTGCTAGAAACATTTCACAAAACCTCAAATTAAAGTGTGTGTGTGTGTGTGTGCGGTACTACTCACCTTTCTTTGTTTTCAATACATGGACCTACAACAAACCTTGTAACTGAAACGTAACTATGATAGAAAAGGCAGAAACAAGCAAAGGAGACGCAACAACATATGGCCAGGTACAGCCGAGGCCTCCCGTCAAATCATCTCCACACCCAGCATGACACTACTTTGTTTTGGACAACCACAAGTTTTGGGTTTAGGAGTCGTGAACCCCAGTCATATTTTATTTTCAAACACATAAATAAATCATCAATCCACAAAATATATACGCAGTAACCTCATCATATTTACATATCATTTACAGCTTTGTCAGATGCCTAGTCTTAACAGAGTACGCTAATACATCAGATTTCCTATCATTAACTAAATCAGTTCCTGCACATCCAAATATCAGTGACTGCAGATGAGATTATGACTGATTCTTAAGAAACCCGGTCTCTATCCGTTCCTATGACTAGGAGGCCCAGAGGTAGGCTCTCCGTAGGGGATCATCTTATCCCCTCCCAAAGCCCAGTTGTATCTAGTTGTGTGTATACCTTGTAGTGAGGGCCCGCCTGCCTGCTAGGGTACCTACCTCAAGCACCCCCTCCACTCTCAGACACCACCCCTCCCAAGGGTCTGTGCATGCTTCAAGACCATTGCACATGCACGGGTGGTTGGCCCCAGGGGCCAGATGCCAGCGACTGCTCGCAACACCTACTCTGCTGGATGTCATCTTTGCTTCTCAGCCAGCACCCCTTTGAGGGTCTGATTACCTTACCGTCCTTCTCAGGTAAGAAATAGGTACCTAATTGTCCCCCATTCATGATCTCGCCGCTCCATCATTCCAAAACGCCATAAAATACCACAAAATTGATTTCATGACAAATCCATCCGTCTTGTCAGGAGAGAACATGGTGAGGAGCGCAGCACAATCAATAACAATAATGTGTAAGAGACCAGGATATGACTGATACTAAAGAAAACAACAAGGTAGCATAAGTAACAGAGACTAAGTAGCTGCCATGGCTGGAGGTGGATGGGAGTTTCCCCATTGGGCTGCTGAGTGTGCACTTCTCTGGTTGCTGTCAGCAAGAGGGAGCAAGAGACCCGCTTGACAACTGCGACCCACTTATAAAAGGGCGGAGTCTAGTGTGTCATCTCTATGCGCAGCCCCGAAGCACTGGAGTGCTTCCGGGCCCTGCCAATGTTTTCCCCAATTCCTGGAACCCTTAATGAGGGGCCAGGGTGCTGCGTGCCACCCTCCCCACCGAAGCTCCCGGCCTGGTGTTGTCCTATTTGCGGGGCCCTCCTGATGGATTAGGGCCCGTACATAAGGCCAGGTACTGCTTTGGCCTCCTACCAAATCATCCCCAACCACACCCAGCATGACACTATTTTTGTCTTGGACAACCACAAGTTTTGAGTTTAGGAGTCGTGAACACCCAGTAGTATTTGATTTTCTAACACATAAATCAATCATCAATCCACAAAGTATATATGCACTAACCCCATCATATGTACATAATATTTACAGCTTTGTCAGATGCCAAGCCTTAAAAAAGTACGCTATTACTCCGGATGTCCTATCATTAACTAAATCAGTACCTACGCATCTAAATATCAGTGACTGCAGATGAGATCATGACTGATTCCTAAGACACCCGGTCTCTGTCCGGTCCCATGGCTAGGAGGCCCAGGGGTGGGTTCTCCATAGGGGATTATCCTATCCCCTCTAAAAGTCCAGCTGTGCCCGCCAGTATACCTACCTCAGCCACCCTCTCCACCCTCAGACTCCATCCCCCCAAGGGCCTGTGCTAGCTTTAAGACCATTGCGCATGCACGGATGGTTGGCCCTGAGGAGCAGATACCAGCGACCGCTCGCAACCCCCCAAACCCCTGGATGTCATCTTTGCTTCTTAGCCCACACCCTTTGGAAAGTCCAATTACCTTGCCTTCCTGCTCAGGTAAGAATAAGGTACCTAACTGTCCCCCCAGTCATGATCTCACCCTGCCACAGGCCAGCATAGTAGACCGACTACCTGGCGTCCTCCTCCACCTGTCGCTCCTCTACCGAGGACGGTGGACCAATCAAACCTGGAAGTTTTACAAAGATATGTTGTTTCCTGCCCGAGAGAGGTGCACTCCATCGTGGAGGAAGAAACACTCCCCTTGAATGCAGCTGTGTGGAATGACAGCTAACCTAGGTGGTCTGAATAACTTGGCAACCTTGTAATTAATTCTCTTCACTGAGTCATTGAAGGCCTTACCCGACAGGACGCCCTCCACTGCAATTGGGGGATAATGTTTGACCAGGCAAGTACCGCCTGTGAAAATTTCTTAGCTAACCAACCAAATTCTAAAACAACCATCCCAAACAGCTACTGCGGTCCCAGGGGAACTAAAGGCCACATGTAGGTAGGTTCCAAATTGCTACTTGCAAATTGTGAGTCAGTTCGACTCGCAATTTGCGAGTCGCAAATTGGAATGTAGGATGGTGTCCACTGCCTGCTCTGAAAAAATGTTTGCAGTTCCATTCACAATGGGGAAGGGGTCTCATGAGGACCCCTTCCCTTTTGCGAATGGGTTACCACCCATTTTCAAATGGGTGCCAACTGCGATTGCTTTGCGACCGTGGTCACAAAGCAATCCTGCATTGCACTGCGACTCACAATTAGGAAGGGGACACCCTTCACGGTAACCGAATCGCAAAACGGGTTTTGTGCATTGCGAAAATCGCTGTTAGCGACATGCAAAATGCTTCCTACATCTGGCCCTTGGTCATTACCCCCCAAGATGCAAAACGTTGACGCCTGGTGATGAGCACTATAGTGGAAGCATTGAGCCTCTGCTGAGTGAGGCACAGACAAACCCGCCTAAAGAAACAAAAGCGGTATCCAGCCTGCAATGTGCGTGACGCAAAGGCAATCTGTACCTACAGATCACCTGCCCGTCAGACATAAGAGTGGCCGATGACCCACACTTCTGTGGCCCCTGCAGCTCCTGTGTGAACCGGGGCTGCTGAGTGCGTGCTTCTCTGGTTGCGGTTGGCGAGAGGGGGCAAGAGCCCTGCTCAACGACCATGACCCTCTTTTAATGTGCAGAGTGTGGTGTGTCATCTCTGTGCGTGGGCCGGGGCTGCGCCAATGTTTTCCCCAATGCACATAGCCCTTACTGAGGGGTTGGGCGCATCGTGCCTCCCTCCCCCACCAAAACTCTCGTCCTGGCGTAGTCCCATATGCGGGACCCATCCGATGGGTGAGGGCCCCGTACAAACATCCAGCTGTTCACCTATTGAAAGTACTTACGCTAGAGGAAACATTTCTTTTGGGATTAACGCCACGTGTTTGACACACCAGAAACAACTGGAATTTGTACACAAGCAACGTGTTGATCAACATACTTTGTGGCAGGCTTAAAGGGGAGTTAAAGAATCCCACACCTGGTGCAGGAGGGCTACACGTTAGTGAGAGCAGTTAAGCTGCATTAGTGGGTTGCTCTTCCGCTGCCGAGATATTTGTGCAAACAGCAGCTACCTGGAACGAACCCCGGAAATGCTGTCACCAATTACGTTACAAAAGAGGAACAAATGATAGACACATTATTCGGAGCAAGTTGTATCAAAGCTCAACCATTTCTGAACAGAGCAGCGTGGTGTCAGCTGTCACATGAAAAAGCAAAACAGAAGTTGGTCAAGTAATGTGTTTAAACATACTCGGGTGCAATCACACATAAGAGATGTTATCACTCGTTGACTTTTTTACCCCAGTGTAGTTTCCTAACATTACAAAATAAAATCCGTGAAAGAGTTAGGGGGTGGCATATGGGATTTATAGGCTAGAAGCCCTACAGGAGGAAAACAGAAATGTGCACTCTGCCTAAATGATGTTTTGGTATTCTAAATGAGAATATTGCATTTATGACCTACCTGAGAGAGAATATGGGGTAGTGGTGAAAGAGATCTGCGGTACGGGGTAAAATGACAGGTGATCAATATAGTTCGCAAACTATGTCTGTGACTCATATGTTTCCTTTCAGGACAACGACACGACTAGAGAACGTAGCAAACAAGGCAAAGGTCCCAAAAGAGCATATTCACCCACGAGCATGAAGGGACACCAGGTGGGTCAGCAAAATGGTAAAAAGGTTTGTGGAAAGCACATGGCTAGTGGAAGGACACCAGTGGCCAGCCACCAGCAACAGTTAGAAACAGTATTTCGTCCAAGCTGCACGCAGCAGCCGAAGCTGAGAAAAAAAAGATAGGAAATGGTGTGACAAGCTGCAACTGACCAGTGACAAGAAAGAAAACGAGAGTGACCAGTGAAGCTACCAATGGTAAGTAATGAATGGGCTGTGGACGAAGTGTAAGTCCCTTTTAAGATTTTTATGTTTATCACAAAAGATTTCTCAAGCACTGCACGCAAGCGCGCACGTGCAGGCGAAACCTAAAAAGGTAAAAGTAGGCTAGGGTGACTTAACACTTTTATGAGAGCTATGGAACCTGCGAGAGAAAGTGGCAGTTTAGCGTTCCGTCAGTTTATGCATCTTCACCATGTCATTGTCTGTGAGCTCAACTGGGCCTTCCCAGGGTATATAAATGCCCAGGTAATGCACCGAGTCCTCTGTCCACTGCAGGAGGAACTCCATTGAACACTGTTCTGTGCAGTCTGTAAGAGGATATATCAGAGACTCACTCCAATTATAGTGCCCCATTCTGAAATACTGGTATGATTTTGTCCAAAACTTGTGTCTGTGTTGAGAAGTGATAGAGGTTTGTTATGTTATTATGGTGTGTTATTAAACATATATAAATCAGAGCATTCACCCTCAGGTCTCTTGGTGCTAAAAGCTATTAAGAACTTCAGCAAAGAGATATTATTGAGAATAGAGATAAGTTTAAAGATTTTTCCTGGTACACATATAAGTGAGGGTAATCTTAAAACCATGAGTCAGACTAATCCAAAGGTGGGAGGACAGTACAGAAAAGGGCTTACATACCACAGAGGCCTTTTTAAAACAAGGAATACCTAACATTGCCCACAGAGGGACGTCAGTGGTGAACATGAGTGTGTTTGGTGAACTTTGATCTAAGGAAAAGAGGAGCCAATCCATTCCAACTTCTACAGACAAGATAAAAAGCTCTAAAATTAATTCTTTCTAAAAATGGATTGGCAAAGTAGTCTTTGTAGAATTGGTTTTGGCAAGGCGAACCGAACGGCATGGACGACGGAATCTGGCAGGCAGATTCTGAATCAATTGAAGCCTCTGGATTTGCTCACTCACAATGCCACGACATACCGAATTACAGTATTCTAGTCTAGCATCAACCATGGCCAAGGTTGCAGGCATTCTACCATTCTCGGAAAGAAGGGGAAGATGAGGTCTCAGTCTGCATAGCTGGAAGGTACCTGCTGACCCCACAGCTGAGATTTGGGACTCCAGTTTAAGTTCAGAGTCAAGCTTACAACCCAGACTCTCTACAACAGGCTAAGCAGTGGGGAACTGGACAAATTTACTCGGCTAAATGGAGGGAGATTAAAGTGAAAAATTACTACCAATGATTAAGACTTCTGTCTCCTCTAAATTGATTTTGAGCCAATTGTGTTAGTGGCATATGTATTTAAAGAGCACCACATTACTGAATCAGTTGAGACACAGAGCATGTATATTTATCAAACACCTTGTAGGAAGCAAAGCAGGATTCAGACTTGCCAGATTTCAACAAAGTGAAGTGGATTGTTTCTCAGGAATGTGTAAAGGATGCCCCATTTATAGGACTTTCCAAACATTTCAAGAATGTGAGGGGATAATTCTTAAGCATACTCTGTAGAAATCAGTTGTTAGACTATCTGCTCCAGGCTCTCTACTATTCAGCATATCATGGATGGATTTAGCTCATCTGGCATTGTAGGCTACATTAGTATTTCTTTCTGAATCTTCAAGGAAGCCCGTTGGTAACTAATCAGAATATTGCAATATTTTGCAGTCATTTTACAGTAGCCGAGATGTTAGATAGTATCTTGTAGTACTCCCTAAAGCTTTCAAGAATCCTGAGAGTATTTTCCATCACACAACTCTCCACGGCCTTTATGGTGGTCACGTCCCTGGCAGCCCATACTGGCCACAGTATCCTGGCTAATGTCTCACTTTATGCCCTGGTAACAGCATATTTCATCGTCCTCTGCAATTATTTCCATCATATCTTGTTCCACTTTGCATGTGACAATTTCTACTTTCTTTTGAACATTCTACAATAGTGTGAGCTGTGCACTTCCTCCTGGATTATGCCGTAATAATTCTACTGCTATCAATTGAACCTGTTGGATTTCTTTATTCAGCATTGTTAAATAGATTAGTGACATAGGGGAAATTACGATTTCCTTTAAAGGATCAAAAGGTAACTCCTACTATTCAAGGTTGTTGACTAAGCATTTTAATTTCACCATTGTTTAAAAACTTGAGGAAAAAAGTTCTGCTTCCCAGATCAAGATGGACAAATTTACAGTCCCACCACCGGGGACCTCGGGCCCAATAGGGTCTGTCCCCCGCTTCCATGCTCCGCTGACTCTAGAGAGCTGGCTACAATACTACAAGCCATCCAGGCCTCATGAGAAACCCTGTAAATGAAAATCAGAGAGCTTGTAATAAATGTCTCTCTCTTCTGCCAGGATCTCTGAAATGTCTCCTCAAGACCATCTGAGGCAGAGGTCTGGGTCTCAACTCTGCAGGATGAAGTGGCAATGTTGAAATCCACAGTGGAAGGGTTCTTATCCATCACCACCAATCTAAAAAACTGCACAGAGGTTGCAAAGAACAGATCACGACGCAGTAACCCACACTTCATGGGCTTCCCTGAAGATGTGGAGTCCACTGTGCCTGACAGATTCCTAGAGTCCTGGCTGACCTCCTGAATACCTGAGGGGAGCCTTTTCCTGTGGTTCAAGGGCTCACCGCTCACTACCTCAGCGCCAACCCCCGGAGGCCTCACCCTGCCCACTGATTGTCTGGCTTCTAATCTGCTGCGACAAGGGCACAATCCTTCAAAAAGCACAAAAATTTGGTGAACTGTAGTACCATTCCTCCTGCGTTATGAGCTTTTCGGATTACAGTCAGGCAGTCAAGTGCCAATAGAAGTCACTTGACAACTTCAACCAAAAGCTCCATGCCTTGAACCTTCGATACATGTTAATCTATCACACAATGGCCAAACTAATCCTCAGACAAGCTGCCAAGCCTCACTGAGAAGGAACCTAGATCTACACTCAGGAAAAGATCCTATTGTGGCTGTAGAAAGCACCTTGGGTAGCCAGATTCCTCTGGCCCTGAAACTCTCCCCGTGTCTAGTGCCTCCGCCTTGGGACCATTGTGCTTGGACCTAGAGCCCCAACAATCAGATGACCTAACTGATGCAGACCCCACCAGATGAAAAGGCCAGGAATGGTCACCCGTAAGTGCTTCCATGTGCATCGACTACTAACCAGGAAGGGACCCTTACCATTCTTATACTATTCTTTTGTAGTAACATTATGTTTTGTTCTTTTGGGGATTACAGGGTGACAGATGTTTTGGGGAGGAAATGAGGAGTGGAGGTTTGTTGGAGAGATGGGATGTTTGTTCTGTTATTGTTGTTCTCCATTCCATGCTTCTACCTGATTGCCAGACCTTGTACATACAGCCCATGTCCAGACAAATACTTCTCTCTATGTCTGACCGATCTCCTGGTTGGCCATCCTGGGAGGCCAGGGCGGACCGCCATCTTGCCACATACTCTATTCAGCCACCATGACAGCCTTCTCACTAATTTCCTCGAATGTGAACAGACTGCTAGACCGCAATCAGGACACAAGTCGGGGGTACACGTGGGTACACGGCGTCCACCCACTATTTTCACACGGTGGACACCATCCACCCTGACAAATAGCTGTGCCATACTGTAATATTCTGAACTCATCCCAGTGTAATGTTTAAACACCAGCGCCTGCAGGTTGTCTGCTTTCTCTTTTTGAGCGGCAATATGCAAGAGGTGGCAAAGGGTCTTTTTTTAAACTTTAAATTCGAGCTCATGCCAAACAAAGGCCAAAGTTAAGTGGCCATCAGGCCTCCTTTAGTTCTTGCTGGGGCTATCTGGATCCCCACCCCTAGCTTCAATGAAGGGGACACAAAGGCACATGGTTTGTGGTCACTTCAGAGGGACTTAAGAGAGTCATGATTGTAACTTTGGTCAGTCCTGGTAATTAAGAAATATGCATGCACAGTAAGAATGCCAGGGATGCTGGTCTGTTCCTGTATTCACATAAATAGCAACTTAAATATTACAATTTTGTTTTATTTCTTTTAAAGTGTTACTTATCCCAATGCAGGGTGACAGAGTGCTTTACATCTTATATACACATTATACACTAACAATAAATCATAAAAGTATAAATCTGTGGGCAGGATGTGTTTCATTGGGTAGTGAGGGTTACAAGCGGTAGGAGCCACATGTCCTTCATAGCTTACTGTGCTAAATTATAAGGATTAGAATTTATGAACTGCAAGTAACAAAAGGATCTCTGTGTTAAAACAGTAGCTCACTTACCTATCTACATAAAGTAAAAATCTGTCATGATGTGCTTTGCAGGAAATACGTTAACCCTCCATGCTGCTTTGATTAAAAACAGAATAGATATAACACACATCTCTCCAGCAAATGTGTTAACCACCAGAGTTATCTTGCCATTATTATTATTCATTGAGATTTACAGGGCATAAGAAGCTGTATGCAGCAGATACCTTAACCCCATAAGATTTTTTTTTAAATGCAATCTGTGCAACCAATTAAGCAGAACAGATTTATTGCTAAGTTTCTCCTTGTGTCAATTTCTTTGTTAAAAAAATAAATGTTGAAAGTGAGGCGCAGATATTGCGTCAGGGTTGTGCCACGTTTTTGGCACAACCCCAAAGCAAGATCTCATTTATTATATCTGGCACTTTGCTCAAATGTACTCCTTATAGACCTGCTAAATGTGTGTGAGGTCTTAAGAACAGATGTCACTTCTTATGATGTCACTTTCTGTGAGGTTATGGGTTGTAATGCCACTTCCTGTGATGCCACTTGCGATGTCACATGCTGTGAAATCACGTGCCATGATGTAATTTGTATACTGTACAACTTGGTTTGTCCCCCTAATTCTTTTTTTAGGACTTTTGCCCTGACCGCAATAAATGGGTCACAATCCTCAGCCACTCTGAACAAACTCGTTCTTCAAACCTCATGCTGCAAGACATCCACCTACTGTAGTCCACTTGCCCCTATCTGTGACATTTTAGCTATCACAGGGCCTTTCACTCTGTATTCAGTAAGGTTTCTAGAGGAAACGCCATTCTACTTCATAAGAACTTTCCTCTGACCGTGACTACACCCGATCCACAGGGTATATTCACGGGGATAGAGGGTTTACTGGAGTGCCAGCAATATAACTTCCCATGTGTGTAGGTGTATTCGCAGACACCTATTCCCAACCTTAAAGCACTGCAGTCCACTATTAATAACCTTCCCCATGGCTCTACAATTGGAAGTGATTCTAATGCCTGGCCTGACCCTGATCTTGACACCTCTGGGTTCACTACAATGTCCTGCCCACTAAAATCCAAGAATCTCTGTTCCTGACAGACTTAATGGGCCTCTGCGATGTTTGGAGGATTGGGGGCCAGATGTATCAAAGGGTTTTACCCATTCTGTGTCTATGGGAAAATGTGTTCGTACATATGGCCCTTGGCTCCCTCACACCAGGGAATATACCCCACCTCCGCCGCCCACAAAACATCACGTATCAACCCTTTTCTGCTCATGCCACACAATGTGCACAGTTTCATTTCTGCCGCCATTCTTCCAAGGGGCGTTTTGGACCACTCCCCTCTTGTCCTTCGGTGGAAGTCTAGATGTGGCAGTGTGGCTAATATGGTGCTTCAATGCCTGGCGCCTTAAGGATGACCGGTGCTCTGACATTTTCTCCCCTGAACTGCAACCCTACTTTGACACAAACATGACACAAACTCCTGTACAATGCCCTCCCCCAGCACACTCTAGGTAGCTGGCAAAGCCACTATGAGAGGGGTTACTTGTGGATACCTTAGACAGAAGGAAGAAGACAAATTGCACCATATCTCTAAACATTCAAAGCCAAAAGTCTACAATTGGAATGCCATCAGAGGGAAACTGAATCCCTTCACCGCCAATTGGAACTCGCTGAGACCTCCCTACATCAAATCACCCTGAAGGAGGCTCACCAATGTTGGCAGGCCTTGACTCAATGGATGTATAGACACAGAGAAAAGACCAGAAAGTTATTGCACCGGTTGGCCACCAGAGACCTGTCCTCTCGAATTGTTCCTTAGATTCAGGGACCCACTAGATACATAGCTGTCCTCTCTAATGAGACAGTGGCCACCTTCGCCTACTATTATTGTGAACTCTATGCACACCACCCATGGCTACAATGTGAACAACAGGTACCTTTACTAGCAGAGATACCACACCCTTCACTCTGCCCAAGGTCCAGAGCAGACCTCGATGCACCCATCACCGCAGAGGAAATCAAAGAATCGATCTTCAGGTTAAACTCAAGGAAAACCCTAGGCTTGATGGCTTCCTCCTTGAACATTATTGTAAATTCTGACCAATTCTAACCCAGCACTTACTCACCCTCTACCAGGAGGCTTACTTGAAAGGGACTTTCCCAGAGGGGCTTGACACAGTGATCATAGTCTTAATTCCCAAGAAGGGCTACCCGAACCCCACAGTGCAGCATGTTGCCCCATCTCACTGATTAATGCAGAAGTCAAAATATTCCCGAAGCTCCTCACAAATAGGCTCCACCACGTCCTGCCTGACCTGGTCCAACCGGCTTTATGCCGGACACCCGCCACTGAATTAGACGAGTACAAGTGGTGATGGCTCAACTCTGGGAACTAGAGGAGCCTTTTGCTCTCCCTTTAATTGACTTTGAAAATGCTTTGAGTTCCATAGACTGGAGCTTCTTGATTGGGGTCCTAGACCATATGGGCCTCGGTTCACATTTTCGCACATCGCCTTTCTCTATTCCCAACCCTCCGCATGTGTGCTCGTCTACAGAGTGTTATCAACCTCCTTCCCAATCCGTCGTAGCACTTGACAGAGCTGGCCGCTGTTTCTGCTTCTTTTCTCACTGGCCATAGAGCTCCCTGCCTGGCTGGTAAGATGTGATGCACAGATCCAAGGCTGGTGCTGGAACACTGGAGAAAAGCATTGCACTATAGGCAGATGACACACTTTTGTTTCTAGCTAACCCCTAGCTGTCAGGATCCTGATGCCTCCAGGATCTTTACGAAGAGGCCTCCTGTCTCCGAGTGAATAAGGCCAAATGCCTAATAGTTTCTCTCCAGGGCTACAATGAAACCATAAAGTGGCAGACATGGATCCCCACACGCTATCTCAGCTTTCACTAATTGGGCATCTACATAGCCCCGGAAGTGGGCCTGACGTGGAGCATCAACCTCACTCTTCTACCCAAAACCAAACAGGATCTTCAATGCTGGGCTTTTCTCCCATTTAAAGTACTTAGGAGAGTTACTTTCTTCGAAATTATGGTACTCCCCTGTTTCTTGTATGCCCTTCAACATTTCCCACCGATGAGCCCCACCTCGCGGTTCCGGGCTCATACATCCACAATTCGTTCATCCTATGTAGCCACTGGCATCCCCACATTGGAATGGACAAGTGTCGCCTTAGGGTCTATGACAGTGGCACGAGAATGGCAGACACAGGGCACCTCTTAGTTATCAGTAACTGGCTGCATGGAGGTTGGGATGACCTGACGTACTGGGTGGATCTTTCCCTTCTGGGCTTAGACAGGGTGTTAGGACTGCTTTATGGCACCCCTATTCCACAAGACCTTCACAATGTCACCAAAGTGAATTTCCTGCTGGAACACTGGAGAAAAGCATTGCACTATAGGCAGATGACACACTTTTGTTTCTAGCTAACCCCTAGCTGTCAGGATCCTGATGCCTCCAGGATCTTTACGAAGAGGCCTCCTGTCTCCGAGTGAATAAGGCCAAATGCCTAATAGTTTCTCTCCAGGGCTACAATGAAACCATAAAGTGGCAGACATGGATCCCCACACGCTATCTCAGCTTTCACTAATTGGGCATCTACATAGCCCCGGAAGTGGGCCTGACGTGGAGCATCAACCTCACTCTTCTACCCAAAACCAAACAGGATCTTCAATGCTGGGCTTTTCTCCCATTTAAAGTACTTAGGAGAGTTACTTTCTTCGAAATTATGGTACTCCCCTGTTTCTTGTATGCCCTTCAACATTTCCCACCGATGAGCCCCACCTCGCGGTTCCGGGCTCATACATCCACAATTCGTTCATCCTATGTAGCCACTGGCATCCCCACATTGGAATGGACAAGTGTCGCCTTAGGGTCTATGACAGTGGCACGAGAATGGCAGACACAGGGCACCTCTTAGTTATCAGTAACTGGCTGCATGGAGGTTGGGATGACCTGACGTACTGGGCGGATCTTTCCCTTCTGGGCTTAGACAGGGTGTTAGGACTGCTTTATGGCACCCCTATTCCACAAGACCTTCACAATGTCACCAAAGTGAATTTCCTCTGGCACTCGCAATCTCCTCCCATGTTCATTCAGTCCAGTTACATTACTCACATGCAACATATCTCACCAAGCAGCGGGTCCGGCATGCTGGCAAGATCCCATAGCTCATCTACTTTTGCTGCACCTGCCCTGATCCAGATTTTTTCATATGGCATTGTCTTGAAATAGTTGGCTACTGGCACAGGATTGGCACTTCCCTCATGTGAGTACTTGACAGATCGTTTGATTTGGCTCCCCAAATTGTATTGCTGGGGTCCTGGAGGGACTTGGTGGCACCCGGAGTGAGTGAGCCACAGTGGGCATGGCCACCTTAGTTGTGAAACGAGACATTGTCAGAAAGTGGAAGTCTTTAACCTTCCCCACACTCTTTGAATGGTTCAAGGGCTTGGACTGGTTTGCCCAGGATGACAAAGCTAACTCCCGTGCCAGAGGATGCATCCAGAAGCACGCCAAGATTTGGGGCAAATGATTAGACTTCTATGGGTTGGGTACCAGCAACTCGGATTCTTGATTGTCCAACATGGATGATCTGAAATGTGTATACTGTGTCCTGTTGGCTACTATTGGAACGTATTGCTTTCTTTCTTTTATTGCTTTTTGTGAAAAACCTAATAAAATGTGTTTATAAAAAAAAATACTTGAGGTAAATAAAAATAGTAATTGTTTTGTAGAATCTTGAGAGCTAAGTTATGAATAGTGTAATCAGATTAGGTTTCACTGTTTTACGGAACTCAAACTTTACCTATAATTTTGTATTTGTGATTATCTTCAACAGGCACGACATCTGACTTAATTTTTGCAGCAATTTCATACCAATAAGCTATTCAAGGTAGTGAAGCTCTTAGTATAGTAGAAGTTGATAAAAGTATCTTTTAGCATGCCAGAATGCATAGATTTACACATGACAATTGTTCAATGTATGTAAAAGGCCAAAGTACTTCTAGTATGTGAAGGCTGATGTTAACCATTAAATATTGATTATTTTTGCATATAAATGGCTTCCTGTACAGTGAACAGGTGCTCCATAGGCTCTGCATTCTCTTTGTGTAAGCTTTCTCAGACCTAAATTGTGCAGCTTCTGTTCTAAACCTTTTTTTTCGACTGAAAGATCGTCCTATAGATCCAGGAGTACTGTTCTTTCTGATTTTGTAATGTATATAGTCACATAGGCCCTCATTACACCCTTGGCGGTAAATGCCGCCTACCGCCGCGCTGACGGCCGCCAACATATCGTGACCGCAACGGTATACCGCTACGGGTATTATGACCCACACAGAGAAATCCGTCACTATACAGACACCCACACAAGTCCGCCAGACCAAAGGTCAGTGATAAACTGGCGGTAGCAAAACCCACACCTTTACACCAACAGCAATACACCCACAGTATCAGGACCCACCAATCACCATGGCGGTCTTTCAACTGCGGGAAACCATTGGAGGTACAGACCGCTGTGCTCAAAATACACACACACTAACAAAACTACACCACATTGGACAATTCAAACTACACACACCTGACACACATACACACACCACACCCATACACTCAGACCACTATAAAACACACACCCACATTACCCACAACCCTTTCAATGAAAAAAAATTGCGAACAGAGAGAGAGACAAGCCACGAGCACCCACTCAATCTGAGCCATAGAACACCATCACCCATACACCATCCATGCACCTCACAGCACACACCCCAACACATCACCCCCACACATCACCCCACACATCCTCACACATCCCTCACACCACTTCCATGGCACCCCAAAGACACCCCAGGTTTTCAGAGGAGGAGCTAGGGTCATGGTGGAGGAAATCATCCCGGTAGAGCCACAGCTATTCGGATCACAGGTGCAGCAGACGTCCATTGCAAGGAAGATGGAGCTATGGTGGAGAGTCGTGGACAGGGTCAACGCCGTGGGACAGCACCCCAGAACAAGGGATGACATCAGGAAGAGGTGGAACGACCTATGGGGGAAGGTGCGTTCTGTGGTTGCAAGACACCAGGTAGCAGTACAGAGGACTGGCAGTGGACCCCCACCTCCTCCCCCACAACTAACAACCTGGGAGGAGCAAGTCTTGGTGATCATGCATCCTGAGAGCCTCGAAGGAGTAGCAGGAGGACTGGACTCTGGTAAGTCAAATCTTTACTACTATATCTCCCACCCTACATACATGCCATCACAAACCCCTACCCCTACCCTCACCCCATCACTCCACCACCTCAAATATACACCCCACTATCACAACCCACCCATCCCAATACCAAGCCCTGCATGCCACACCAATGCATGGACACCCATCACCACAGCATGCCCATTAGAGAGAATCACCTAGCCCACAAAATCACCACACACACAAGGCAAAGCTGACAGGGCAATCACAACCATAGAGGGAAACACATTCAAACACAAGATGGCACACGCAGATACAATAACACTGCATTTGCATCCCCACAGGACCCCTACTCAACATCACGGAGAGGAGGTGCCACCAACATCCAGTCCCCTCACAGAAGAGGCCCACAGTGATGACAGCAGCTCTGCATGCCTGGATCACGTTGACCAACCTGGCCCATCAGGGACCTCTGGACAGTCGGTTACTCTGCACAGTCCCATACCACCACAGAGACTCCTCCCTCAGGAAACACCAGCACAGCACCCATCCAGCGGGCCCATGCCACTGTCCCCAGGACATGTCAATCAGCAGTGTGTCCACCACTACAGGGACCCCAGGAAAACCCACAAACCCAAGACAATCAGGGACCTGGGGTAAGTGGCAGTGGGCACACGGTTCAGGGGACGGGCACAGGACAACAGGGAAGCTGGGAGGACTGCTGTGCGACAGGGGGAGGACAGGCCCAGGGAACTGACTCTCCACTAGGCACTTGCAGGGATCCTGGGAGCATACCACCATTCCCAGGAGACCATGGGCCTGATACTGGCCAAGTTGCAGGAGACCCAGCGGCTGCAGGAGTGACAGTACCTGGGGATCAGGGAGGACCTAAAACACATCCACACCATCCTGGTCACCATTGCAGCGGTGCTGGCTGACATGGTCAACACCATGAGGGAGGCAGTGGCACACCAAGGGGCCCCTGACACAAGCCACACCGATGAACAGCCCTCCGCCTCTGCTGGCGCTAGTGGACAGGAGGCCCTGCCACTGGAACAACAGGCCACCAGCACCCCACCCCCTGCAGAAGGAGAACCACCCCGCAAACGGTCCCTGTGATACAGGCAGAAGCCAGAGAACATTGCCAAGACCCCTGCCAGGAAATAAGACTCGCCTGTTTGTCACACTTGTGTCCCACTCTATCACCCTGTCCACCTTGAACTGCCATTGCTCCCCTCCCTATACCCCATTGGACAATGCACCTGTGATACCAAGAGACTGGACTCTAACTGGACATTCCTCCCCCATCACCCCAGCCCATTGCACACCCCCCCCTACTTATTAGCACTTAAATAAACACCCTTGGAACAAATACAAATCTGGAGTCTGTCAATTGATTGAAATATGTATTAGTACAACATTCTGAAAACATTGCAATTCATATGTACAGTAATTTATACATTGGTATGACCTGTAGTGGGTAGCAGTAAACATACCAGGAGCCAGATGGGGCACAGAGATCTGAAAATAGAGATGCCAAAGGGTACAGTAAGTGGCCATAGACATAGGGAAATCATGTTGCCATGTACAATGTCCAATAGAAAACCGAAAAGTAAAGTGAAGTTACAGTGTCTTACCTGTGTGCCACTGAAAGTACTGCTGTATGATACTACTTCTGTTGTCCACATCTTCTTCCTCTGCCTCCTCTTCCTCACAATCCACAGGCTCCACCACTGCGACAAGACCATCTCCAGACCCATCCTCCTGCAGAAAAGGCACCTGCCGTCAAGGCCAGGTTGTGCAACATGCAAAATGGAATGATGATCTGGCACACCTTCTTGAGTGAGTAGTACAGGGATCCACCTGTCAGACAGAGGCACTGGAACCTGGCCTTCAGGAGGCCGAAGGTTCTCTCAATAATCCTCCTTGTTCGCCAATGTGCCTCACTGTAACGTTCCTCTGCCCTTGTCCTGGCATTCCTCACGGGGGTCAGTAGCCATGGGAGGTTGAGGTAACCAGACTCACCTGCAAACATCGAGGGACAACTGTTAGACACACACTAACCCTTAGGGACAACCCCATACCCAGACACCAACATATACTGGGTGGAGACCTTGGGCTCACTTTTTAGCCACACCATGTGCCTCTGGAGTTGAGCCATCACATATGGGATGCTGCTATTCCTCAAGATAAAGGTGTCCTGCACAGAGCCAGGATACTTGGCATTCACATGGGAAATATACTGGTCAGCCAAACACACCATCTGCACATTCATAGAGTGATAGCTTTTTCTATTCCTGAACACCTGTTCATTTCTCCGGGGGGGGGAACAAATGGAAGGAACTACTTGCCAGGAAATGGAGCACTGACAGGACCTGCACTATAGGGGGGATACCTGTGGGCTGGCGGATAGCTGACATCAGGTCTGGCTTCAATTGGGCACACAGTTCTTGGATATTGTGCCCCGATTAGTCTGTAGGTTAGGATAATGTGTCTGTCCTCCATTGTCACAAGGTCCACCAGGGGTCTGTACACTGGAGGATGTCTCCATCTCATATTCATTCTCTGCGGTTGAAGCCTAGAGAGGAAAAGGGTGAGCAGAGGGTCATGCACCAGTATGTGAATCCGATAGTCAGTTGATGTGCCAATGTCTGCTGTGACGTAGTTAGGTGCCATCACCTGTGCCCCCCTGAAATGGCGGCTGCCTGACCTGTGAGGAGGGACAAGTGGAAACAAGGTAATTCCGCTGGCGTTGTGCGCCGTTGCGGTAGGCGGTCGATGACTTCCACACAACTTTGCATTGGTTATTATTGGGCCCTATGGGTTCCAGGAGCCAATGGCGATGTACGCCGGCGGTGATGGTACGCACTGCCGCAGACGTGACCGCCATCTTCTATCTATTCACTCACTTGCTACCTGACCTTCAACAGGAGAGGACCTACACTGCAAGTACTGCTGTGACCTGTGTCTGGAAGCGACAATGGCTCATGTGTCTGGGGAAAGAGCCCCTGCCTTCCCTGCGGAGGAGTTGGAGAGACTTGTGGATGGGGTCCTACCCCACTACACTTTACTCTATGGTCCTTCAGACAAACAGGTGAGTACACTGGGAGCATGATGTGTGGGCCATGAATGTATGGAGTGCTGTGTGTGTAAGCCACATGTGGGGGGGGCTGAGGTGTCCTGGGCAGAGTGCTGCATGTATGGTGGTCAATGTATGTGCGTTAGCGGATGGGAGGGATATGGTGGGCCATGAGTGTGATGGTCCGGACGGTATTACTAATCCCTTTTCTGCTGTATTTTTCCTGTAGGTCAGTGCCCATCAGAAAAAGGGTATTTGGCGTGCCATCGCCAAGGAGGTGTGGACCCTGGGGGTCTTTGACGGGCAGAGCACCCAGTGCCGCAAACAGTGGGAGGACCTGCGCTGCTATGCAAGGAAGATGGCGGAGGCTCAGCTGGGGCTGGCCTCCCAACGAGGAAGGGGTGCCCGTCGTACCCTGACCCCCCTGATGTTCCGCATCCTGGCGGTGGCCTATCCAGAGTTGGATGGGCGCTTGAGGGAATCAGAGCAGCCACAAGGGGGTGAGTACAAATTCAGATTCATGATTTGGTGCGTTTTAAGGTTTTACCTGGGTGGGGGATGTGGACTGTGGGTGCCCCTAGGCCAGGGTGAACATGGCAGGGTATGGTCCCTTGTTGGGCAGGCTCTGAAGCACTCCAAACCCAATGTTGTTAGTGGGCATCTAATGCTTGGCAGGGTCCTGTGGGCTTCAGGTGTGCAGCTGATGGCGTTATGCCATGTCCCCCATGGGCTGGTGACTAGCATTGTAACTGGTAGTGCATGGCCTAGTACATAGGGCAGCTCCCTGTGAGTTGTGTAGCCAACGGTAGTGGTGTTGCTTGCATTGACCAACTGTATCCTCTCTCTCTCCCACCCCCTCTTTGTTTTATCACCCTGTCCTTGTGTGCATTAGCATCATCTGGCGGAGGAGCAGAGGCACCGGCGACGGAGGGAGCTGCATCCCACATGAGCCTGGAGGCCGAATCCACAGAGAGTGAGGGCACCAGAGGGGAGCACCACGACGGAGACCTCTGTGCCCACCCCAACAACAGGTACAGCCGCCACCCCCCCTACCACACCGCCCTACCAGCAGCCCCTCAGCATGTTTGCTGTGCCTGCTCACCCAGGAATGTAGGCATCTCCTTCTCCCCAGGCACCTCAGGCCCTGCCCCAGTCAGCCCTGCTGCCCTCAGTGAGGAGGCTATTGACCTCCTGAGATCCCTCACTGTTGGGCAGTCAACCATTCTGAATGCCATCAAGGGTGTCGAGAGGCATTTACAACAAACAAATGCATACCTGGAGGGCATTCACTCTGTCGTGGCGGCCCAACAGAGAGCATTTGATGCTCTGGCCTCCGCACTGATGGCAGCCATTGTCCCTGTCTCTAGCCTCCCCCCTCCAACTTCCTCTACCCAGTCCCAATCCCCTCAACCCCAGCCTATCCCAAGCACACCTTCAGACCAGCATTCACCCAAATCAGCACACAAAAGTGGCTCGGACAAACACAAGCACCACACTTCATCTCAGAGACACTCACACAGACACCATCCCCATGCAGACACACCAACATCCACTGCCTCCACTGTGTCCCCCTCCTCCTCCACCTCCCTCCCAGTAGCGTCTCCACTCACACCTGCATGCACTACATCCTCATCCGCTACCTCCATCACCAGAATGCCCATCACTACACACCCCTCACTGGCAGTCACCACCCCCACATCCATGCACACGTCCCCTGGGTCCTCTCCCATTGTGTTGTGACTCCTCCTCCCAAAGTACACAAACGCAAGCACACACCCACCCAAAAGCCATCCACCTCACAACAGCATCCAGCTCATGCACCTGCACCCAAACACAGCAGACTGACACCTCCAACAACCACTCCCTCTTCCTCCACTCCCAAACCTTCACCCTCTTCCTGCCCCAATGTCCCTAAGAAGCTTTTCCTAGCCATTATTGATTTGTTCCCTACACCTCCCCCGTCCTTCCCCTCGGGCCAGGGTGGCTAAAACCCAGCCCAGCACCTCAGCCACCAAGTCCACGTCCGCTGTGGTTCCTGCAGCTGTCAGAGGCTCAAAGGGGGCACCCATCAGGCCAGCCAGTGTGCCACCAACCCCTGCCAAGGCAAAGAACATTCCACCATCTGGCAAGGTGAAGAAGGGGACAGCATCCAGTAAGGGGAAGGAGCCACAACCACCCAGCAAGGCCACCTCAAAGACTCCAGCTGCCAGACCCAAGGTGACACCACCATCTGCCAAGGGTGGGAAGGGGCAGAAAACACCAGCCAAGGCACTTCAGCCATCCGACCCTGCAGGTGAAGGCCTGGTGGCTACCAGCACAACCGCCAGCACCGCCACCTGCACAGCCACAAGCACTGCCACCTGCACTGCCACCTGCACCGCCGCAAGCACCACTACTGCCAGCAGCAGCAGCCCCAGTGGCCAGCCGTCCGAGGCTGCAGGAGAAGGGCTGGAGCCTCCCCCCACCACTGGCAGCACCTACATCGCGACCAGCACTGCCACCTGCACCGCAGTGCCGCTATCACCGCCACCTGCACCGCCGCAAGCACCACTGGCAGCAGCCCCAGTGGGCAGCCATCTGAGGCTGCAGGAGAAGGGCTGGAGCCTCCCCCCACCACTGACAGCACCAGCACATCCACTGCGGCCAGCACCAGCACCTGCACCGCTGCAAGCACCACCACCTGCATTGCTGACAGTAGCACCACTGGCAGCAGCAGCAGTCCCAGTGGGCAGCCGTCCAAGGCTGCAGGAGAAGGGCTAGAGCCTCCCCCCACACTGGCAGCACCCCCACCACCACTGGCACTAGCACCACTGTGCAGCCGTAGCCGCCGGCGGATGGTCTGTAGCCCTCCCTCCATGGACTATCATGCATCCTATCCACTGCAAATCTCGTGGCTCTGACACCCAGGTGACTGTGACCTGGCACCCCCCAATTGCTGCATCACTGGGTAGAAAGCCCCCTCCAGAACCAGTGGAGAAAGCCATCCACTCAACCTATCCTCGGCAGGATGAAGCACAATGGGCACAATGCCCCCTCCAGAACCAGTGGAGAAAGGCATCCACTCACCCTATCCTTGGCAGGATGAAGCACACTGGGCACAAGGCCCCCTCTAGAACCAGTGGAAGAAGCCATATACTTAAGAGATTGTGGTCTTGCACTCTCCAGGACCAAGCAGTGGGCAAAACACCCACTTGAGAGACTGTGGCTTTGCACTCCCAGGAACAGGCAGTGGGCAAACCACCCACAGGAGAGACTTGAGAGACTGTGGCTTTGCACTCCCCAGGACATCGCTTTGGGCATGGAGCCCCCTCCAGGAGTAGTGACGTTGTACCATCTCACAGCTGAGGTCCCCCCCCTTCTCCGTCCCCCTGAGGTGCCTGTGTGTTTTCGACCTGATGCCCCTGCAGTGTTCTCTCCGTTTTGAGGCAGGAGTCAAGTGTGGGCTTGGCCTATGTGTTATGGCCCAGTGGGCCACGGACTGTTTTTGTGGGGACATTGTCCCTCATTTTGTATATATTGTATATATTGTACATACTGTTTATTTACTTATGAACGTATTTCTCCTAAATTCTAATATTACAGTAATTTGACTCAATTCCTTTTGTCCCTGCGTTCTTCCAGAGGGTTACGGGTTGTATATTTAATGTTGTTGCATGTGTTTGTGTGTATGGTGTTGGGGGTGGGGGTGGGGATGTTGCGTGTTGCGTGTGTCACTCTCTTTTTCCTCCCCTCCTCCCCTGTCTACTAGGTGCTGTACTCAGCGTGGTTGTCGTCTCCGCCGCTGCCGTTGATTCTCCTGATATATGAGAAGATACACCAGCCTGGGCAGGACGTGCAGCTCGGGCTCCATGGCGTCCTGCTTCTTCCTTGAGTGTTGAGAGGTGAGTGGTTTCCCTTCCAAATACTGTTTCCGTCGTGCTTTTGATGGCGCTGGTACCGCCCCGGTAAAGCTGGCGGATAGGTGTGTTGTAATGGGGTGGGCGGTACATTGTCTTCCGTCTGGCTGTTGGCTGTTACCGCCGCAGTGTTTGTTGCTACCGCCGTAGTGGTCGGAGTGTTAAAGTGGCTGTATGTGTTGGCGGTTTCCGCTGTGGTCGTAATTCCATTTTTTTTAGCGCCGGCCTGTTGGCAGCATTACCGCCGCTTTAACACCGACCGCCAGGGTTGTAATGAGGGCCATAATGTGGTACAGCAGTGCCGTTCTCTACACCAAACTAAACATCAGTTTTAACATTCTGTCAATTGGTAAATTGGTAATAATATGATTATGGTTATTCTTTTATTTGATGATCCTTTGCACCGATGATTATGTTTTGGCGACTCTCTAGTAACAGCATTCGTAACTGGAAACAGTAAACTCTGTGTGTCATTTTTTTTCTTAAACTGATATTAGAAAACTATATCTATGCCTAGTAAAGAATTGCTTGCTGATTGTACTTTCTCCTGTAGCTTCATGTTCATTCATGGTGTTTGATTTTAAGTCGTTTTGCAATAATTAATCAATACTTCACACAATATATTTATGAATAAATACAGAGATTAGATCGTATGAATCAACTGATGTTATGGTGCTCCAAAGGGATGCTTCCATGCTAACATCATGCTAGCATTATGACGAATAAAAAAGTTAATATTTCAGCTAGTCTAATAATTGTGTGGTCTGCAGTCAAAAGTATACGTAATATTAAAGAACAGATAGATGCAAAAAGGATGCATACCTACCCGACATTTGGTGGACAGATGACTGAATTTCTTTTATTTATGACCTAGTCCCCAGCAAATGTAAATTATTGAACCAAGATCCCCAGTATAGCAAAAGACGGGAGTGTTACACTACTTTATTAGAGGATCTTAAATCCCATTTCCACAGCTTGAGATAGCTGAGACTTTAATTGTTTTCCTCCAGTTATCTACATCAGTACAACTTGACTTCAAATATCTCCAAACCTAATCACTATGGTTTTCTGATTGGCTAGATTGAACTTTGTTTTTAATTTTAATATATGTCTATTAAGTTTGATCAAATTTAGTTTGAGATGGCTTTAATGTTTGAACGGTTGTATGACATAATATCGTCAATCACAATATGGATCTACCACACTGTCCGAAAAAAATGTCAGTTACCAAAATAATATCATTTGATACAAAACATACATAAAACAAATTTCATAGGCAAAAATATCACACTCAAAAAATATCTAAAATAGTAATATTAAAATTAACAAATATCGATAAAGAAAATATTTATTTTGCTATTTTTATTGCACAAACTAGGGAGTCGGGGCAATTTTGTCACATGAGCACACATGATGATAGATGGACCCATAGTTTGGAAACAATGCATGTGTGCTACCATTGTACACTTTCATGTGCAATGTTCGCGATGCACCACGCAGAATGGAACTCCAGCTGTGACCTTGCAAATGTGTATATATGCGGGAATGAATTTTTCATAATTGTTTCGCTCCCTTGACCAACAGATACCATATATGAGGAAGTATCTCATGTGGGTATATATGTAATGCTTGCTTGAATGGAAATAAATACGCTGAGAATGGTTGCCTAGCTCAAAGAGTGCAGCATTCTTACATGAACATGTGTAAAGGGTTTAGGGTTTCAATCCTGACAAAGCCAATTGACCGTTCCAGGCACTGAATCGTGGCTGAAACCTGTAGATATAATAGATGTTGAAGTCCTAGAACACACTCCTACAACATCACCTTACGTTTTTCGACCTTGCCACAAGATACCATAATAAATTAATGACTTTCGGTTTTTTAGGCATTTTTATTTTATATTCCGGCCCCTTGAAAAATCAAAAGAGCTCCCTTGAAGTTCAAGGTAGAGCACACCCTGATACAGTCAGTATCTTGGTGAGGACTCAATGATGAAGAACGCCAGTAGGAATCCTATAGGGTGAGAGTCTTTTTAAGGTTTAAATCTTTTTATTGATTTTGCTGTAATTGTAAAACAGTACAAAACTCTCACCTACAACCTCTGGCAGTTGAGGAACAATAAAGATGAGGGATAGAGATAGATAAGAAGGTAGATAAGAATAAGTACTTATTCCGCTGCATGGGTGTTTACAGCAGTGTAGCTTGTATGTGAAGCGTAATGTGGGTCTGGCTTGAGCCTTCCTCTGCAATATAGAGCCGGATTTATACTTTTTTAGTGCCATATTTGTGTCATTTGTTTATGCAAAAGCGGTGCAAACTTATGTAATTGAATTTTGTAAGTTTGCGCTGCTTTTGCATCAATAAATGACGCAAATGCGGCAATAAAAAAGTATAAATATGGACCATAGAGTGTTAAGCCGGTATTAACTCTGTGGGTGTGAAGCGGAGAACTCGTAGGTAGACAGGGCAGGTAAGTTCCACAAGTTCTTGTGAGCGGTAGGACAAACAAGGCCCCCATGTTTTATCAAATAGGGGCAATCTCTGTCCTGCTGTGGCCGTTAATTTCTCCATGCTTATTAAATCCCAAAGTTTATGTAGCCAGTCTAACTGTGTGGGTATGGTATCAGTGCCACATCGTGTTAACAGAACTTGCTTAGCTGCACATATGGCCAGTGTGACGGCCCGTTCTTTTAGTGATTTCGAGGGGTAGTTAAAAAAGTCCGGAAGGCCTAGAAGAATATAGCTCGAGAACCTAGGGATCATTATGTTATACATTTTGTCAATGGCGTCTAGTACTTCAGTCCAGTAGCGGTGGAGTTTCGGGCATCTCCAGAGACAGTGCGTCAGGGTCCCCACCTGGGTACATCCTCGATAACAGCGAGCATCACCGTCCCTCTTCCACTGGGCCACCCCTGCCGGAGTATAGTACCAATAGTGTGCCAACTTAATTAGTGCCTCTATACCCGAGGCGCTTCGTGCCAGTGAGTTAGCCCGCTTGAGGAGGTCTGACCACTCCCTAGTTGTAAAGAAACGTTCACATTCCTTCTCCAAGCGGCACTGTGCTGAGATTATAGATAGTGTTGAGAAAAGTATATTTGTCTGAGAGTATGCGTTTGTCAGAACCTCTAGTTAGAAGCCATTTCTCAAATGGGAGTAGGGGTTGGCTTGCGTGGGGCTTGATGAATGATTGAGTAACCCAATGACCTATGGCCATGTGCTGCCAACGGGCATTTCGAGGGATACCAAATTGTTGGTGTATCTGGGCGAAGGTTAAAAGACCAGATTAATCAAACAGGTCACCAATCCTCTTACAGTTTGCCTGCTACCACACGATATAACTGGAACCCTGACATGCGGGTGGAGGGGAAGTCCGGGTTGCCTATGATCAGAGTGAGGGTGGAGATTCGGGTAGAAAGCTTCCTACTCGTTTGTACTTTATCCCAGGTCCCCATAGTGGCTCTTAAGAGGGGGAGATAAAGACTCCCGGTGGTCAATGATGTTTAGGGAGCCATGGTATCTTCCATATGTGTATACCTGCGACAGCTTGAACTATGAAGCACCAGTGTTTTTCTGTAACAGGTCTGATCCATTCCACTATGTATCGCAGTTGGGTGGCCTGATAGTAGTGGGTAAGATGAGGGATCCTCAAACCACCCATCTCCGAGGACAGATAAGTCTGCTTCTTGGCCATGCGTGCTTTTTTCCCTTCCCAGGTGTAGTCCTCTGTGTAGTGTTGCAATCTAGCCAGCACTTGAGGAAGAGGGACAGAGGTAATATCTGATTGACATATAAGATTTTTGGGAGCAAGGTCATCTTAACTACTGCAATGCGGCCTGACCAGAAGAGCGCATAGGTCTTCCAAGTGTGGAGGTCTGCACGCATTTTCGACAGGAAAGTGCCGTAGTTAATACTGCAGTTTGAACTGTATTAGAATGGATACAGAGTCACAAATGCATCACTCCCTGTGTGGCCCAGGTGAAGAGGAAACGGCATTGTAGAATTACTTGATTAGCTGCCAAGACTGTCAGATCAGAATCTGGGATTTTTTTAGGTTCACCTTAAATTGGAAGGCCTACCCAAAGGCCTCCATCTCCTCCATCAAAGGAAACAGAGACCAAAGGGGATGCGTCAGGATCACCATAATGTTGTCTGCATATAGTGCTAGCTTATGTTTCCCCCCCATATGGATGCCAGTTATTAGGGGATTTCAATGGATACGTTCAGCAAAGGGCTCCATATATAATTCAAAAAGTAATGGGAACAGTAGGCACCCGTGTCTAGTGCCCCGGGTAACCTGAATAGGGAAAGACATTAGTCCAGTAACCCGGACCGCCACCTTAGCGCTATTATAACTGCACTGCATCCATTTGATGAACCGCCCGCCCATGCTTACCCCCTGCAGCACTGGAAACAAATAGGGCCAATGCACCCGATCAAATGCCTTTTCAGCATCAATTGATAACATCAGTGCTGGTATTCGAGATCGCTGAGTTTTATCTAATAGATGACCTATGCGTTTTGTGTTATCACCACAATTGTGCTCTGGGATAAATCCGGCTGATCCGGATCGATCATGCCCTGCAAATAGGGAGCTAATCGGTTTGCCAGGATAGAGGTAAATATCTTGGCTTCCACATTGATTAGTGAAATCGGTCGATAAGAGGAACAGTGTAGTGGATCTTTGCCTGGTTTGGTAAAATTGTGATAGTGGCGAGTTTCATTGATTCTATAAGGGAGCCTGTGGCGCTAAAGGAGCTGTACAGATGAGTAAGCATGGGGGCCAGGTTGGTTAGCAAATAATTTATAGAATTCTGAGGAGTAACTATCATACTCGGGAGCCTTACCGGGTTGTAAGTGAGAGATTGCAGATAATACGTCATCCATCTTGATATCCTGATCTAGACATAAAGCATCTGAAGTGGATCGACATTCTAATGGTGAATGTGCTAAATATGACTGAAACTCTCCTTCCGCTATGGGGTCGGCAGAGTAGAGCTGGAAATAAAATTGGTCGAAGGCTTGGATGATTTGCTCATCCTGGTCTAAATGCCCGCCCTGGGGTCCCTCTAATGCCATTTTCCACTGTAGGACTGCTCGGGTCCGCAAACGGTGCGCCAAGAGGCATCCGGTTTTGTTACTTCCCACACAGAACTTTTGTTTAGTGCAGGCCAAAGCACACGTTGCTTTGCCCATATCTAGTGCCCTGAGGTGTTTACGAGCCGTATTTAACTGTTGACGAGTCTTCTGGGATCCTGTTAGTTTGTGATCCATTTCTAGCTCCTTTACCGGTCCCTCGAGCTTAGCCCTTTTGTCTCTCCGCTCTCTATTAAGGCTAGTTGCCAGGGCAATCAAATGGCCGTGCAAGACTGATTTCAACGTATCCTAGAGCACTGCAATGAGTGTGTCTGGGGGTTCTTTATGTCCAAAAATTCAGTGATGGCGTCTGACAATTCTGTGATATGTGCTTCGCTAGTGACAAGTCTGAAATTAAGGCACCAGGGCCCACATGTAAAAATATTTAGATTTGTGATTTCCTAATTGCGATTCCATGCAAATGACAATTAGGGAATTGCGATTCCAAATGTACGAAACTCCATTGAGTTTCTTTTGCGATTCCCAGTGGATCGCAAATAGACCTGCCTCATTAATATTAATGAGGTAGGTCACAATTTGCAACCCACCGGGAATCGCAAAAATCACAGGGATGGTGGCCTGCTGGTGTCAGCAGACCATCATGTCTGTGATTGCTTTTAAATAAAGCAATCTTTTTTTGAAACGTAGCCTGTTTTCCTTAAAAGAAAACAGGCTGCCTTTAAAAAGAAAGAAAATTAAACGTTTCAGTTTAATTTTCGAACAGTAGGTAGTGATCCCTGGGACCACTCCCTGCTCTTCAAAAACGTTTTTGCATGCATTCACAAAATGGAAGGGGTCCCTTAGGGACCCCATCCCCTTTGCGAATGAGTTAGCACCAATTTGAAGTTGGTGCAAACTGCGATTGTTTTGTAACTGCATTGACGGTCACAAAATAATCATACATACCATTTAGATTTGGTATTAGGAAAGGACGCCCTGAAAACACCCGTTCCTAATACCGAATCGCAAAACCCAAATTGCGATTCGGTAACAAGTTACCGAATCACAGTTTGGGCCTTGTACATTCCAAAAAGTATTTTTCTAGTCGCAAACGGGTCGATTCGACTAGAAAAATGCTTTGAACATGTGGCTCCAGATGCGTTGCTGAGAGGCTGGGCTTGGGAGCGATATGGTTATGTAGAGTGGGGTATGGTCTGAGAGTGCTGCCGTTCCTATATGTACCTTAGTGGAGGACTGCAAAAGATGCGGTGTGTCTAGGTAGAGATCCATTTGTGCATACGTCTGATGGGCTGCAAATAGAACGTGTAGTCCCACTCTGTGGGATGACGGATGCGCCAGACATCTGTAAGCACATAGTTGGCCGGTTGATCTAACCTTATAGCCCCCCTCTGTCCCACCCGCTGTGCAGATCTGTCTAGTCCTGTATCCAATACTAAATTAAAGTCCCCTCCAATTAATACATCCTTATCTGTAGTTGCCATAAGGGATCTAAGATAAAAGTCTCCTGATGTTCATTAGGTGCATACGGTGTAGCATGGGTAAAGGTGTGCTGGTGGAGTGTAATGCGGAGTGACAGTAGTCTGCCAGGGATATCAGCCTTTGTCTGAATCACTTTACCTGGGAAGTGGAAGGCCAACAGAATGGCTACTCCAGCCTTTTTCCCTGAGCCCGAAGAGAAGTATTTTCGATCCAACCACTTGGACCTTAAACGCTTCCAGTCTGCCTGCACAAAGTGAGCTTCCTGTACCAAACAAATATCACATTTGGAGTCCTGGATCGAGGCTAGAAATGCTAAAGGTTTTGCAGGTGCATTTAGCCCCTGGATATTTTAACAAATAATGTGTATCATTGTGGAATCGAGGTAGAAGTGTATGTTTGTGGAATAGGCCCTGGCCTATACAGATGTAACCCGCTAGCATTCCATGGAAAGCTATAATACCCCAACAACACCTCACTAAGCATAATAGGTAAGAAGAAGGGAGGAAAGTTGTAGCGTAGATTGCCAAAGAAAAAGAAAATTGAACCAGTGTAGTATTTCCCAGCACCGCATCAAACTGACAAGTAGGGGTCCATGTCGAGGCATCATATTTAGAGCCGGGTCCTTCCATGGGGCAGGAGGCCCCGCCGTCAGTATTTGTCCTTCTCGAACAATGGAGAATGGCCCCTCTGGACTGTCTTTGCTTGGAGTCTGGGAGGGTGGTAGGTTGCTCCACCGTTAGGGTCTGCTATGTGGTTGTAATTAAGCCATTATCTCTCAGTCATTTTCTAGGTCTGATGCTTGATCACAGGGGCTCAGTTGGTGAAGAACGGCTGCCCTTTCATTCTGGCTCTCCGATTCAGTCGGCCCAACTCTTTTCCCCTTGTTTTTTATGTGCTGAGCACCTGAAGATTGGCAACAAGCGTGATGGGCTCGATTGTGTGGGGTAGGACTCTTCATCCTTCTGCTTACCGGTGATGAGTTGTACTGCCTGTGCCTATTCTACGGTGTGTACACTGCGCATCTCAGTGTCCCAATAGAATGTGAGGCAGAAAGGGTGACCCCAGCAGTAGCACACCGCCTTCTTTTGCAGAAATTCTATTGCTGGTCATAGTTGGCGGTGCTGTTGCAGGTTAATGGGTGAGAGATCTTGATACAACCAGATCTTGTTGCCCTCAAAGCCTATGTGGGTGCGATCCCTCACTGCTGCCATGATGATTTCTTTTTGTCTATAGTAGTGGAGGCAGGTTACAATGTCTTGGGGTTGCCCAGGGGAGGCCGGAGGTATCCCAGCCCTATGGGTTCTGTCCAGGATGAACTCTGTGGGTGCGAGCTCTGGCACGATATGGTGAAAGAGTCTGCAAACTTATTCTTCCAGGTTCCCCCCAGCTGCTTGCAGCGGGGCTCCCTTAATTCTAATGTTGGCCCTCCTAGATCTATTTTCAAGATCTTCGCAGCTCTGTGTTTTTGTCTTTTAAGTCCAGTATTTCTCAGTTGTGGGCATCCAGTTCTTCTCCCTGTGCATCATTGGTTCTCTCAAGTCCAGACACTCACTCCCCCAGTTCGTTCATGTCTTTCGTGAGGCCCTTAATATCCGTCATAAGGTCCTGCTTAAGCGTTGCAATATCAGTGTGTAGAGCTCCAAAGAGGGTCTCCAAGAAGGTGCATGTAACTGGTTCGGCCTCATCGGTTGTTCCAGTGGCATCACCTGCTGCCCGGCTGGAGGGCCTCCTCATGTGGTAAACTTTTTTCCCCGGTGGCTTCGTGAGTAGCTCTCTAATTGAGACATCTTTCTGATGGGAGCAGGACCTGCCATGATCCTCCTGTGGTAGGTTTGTGTTTATCTCCAGGGGTCTGCAGGGAGCTATTCCATTGGCCACCGGTCGATGGACCACCACTAGTGCCCCAGATCTTGTATTCCCCCTTAGTCACCCCCTAAGTTTTCATTTAGCTGTCCCACAGGTTGCTTCGAGAGGACCGGTTCACCTAGCTCATTGGTTGCAGCTATGTTTCACGGGTTAACACACAGACAAGAAGGGCTCATCATACAGCATTGTTCGCCTCAATCCCCTGGCTTTGTTGTCCACTATTCACGTGGGCTGCATCGACACCACAACCAACTCAGGATGTGCAATTCCCAAGGGCCCAAATAGCGCTTCAGTTCATCCAGGCTCTGCTGCGTCTTATGGGTGTGAATATTCTCTGTGTCTTTTGAGGGTGGCTCCCATCGATCGCGACTCTGTTATTCAATGTTACCAGGGCTGTACCATGCCCCAACAGTGGTCCCCAATCCGGACCCCAGTGCCGCCAAACGGTGATACCGTAGCACACAGCCCATGCCAAGCACCCCCAAAGGGCCCGGCTTCCATTAATCAGACCGGTCCCTACCTGGGACCAGGAGCCCTGTGGGCTGGCGCCGAGTCCGGCATAGACCAAGGTCTCCAACTGCAGAAAGTTTAGCGCACCTTTTCCTGTGAAGTCTACAGGCCTCTGCCTGCAGTTAAGTCCAGGTTGCTGCTACTTTGAGGTCAGGTGGGCCGCGGGGTGCATCGTCGGGGCCTCAGAAATGAGGGTTCATGGCTCATCCTCAATTCTTAATTGTTCTTGCGCTCCTCCATCTGTCAGTGATGTTCCAGGCGCTTCTTCTCCGGTCCTTAGCGCTGGAGAGAGTCGGTCTCCGTTGCCATTGTCGGCCCAACAGTGGAGCTCTGTGAATTCACTCCTGTTCGGGCGCTATCTTTGACACACCCTGAGAGTCTTTTTAAACAAAAGGAAACATCCCCCCTCCACATCCCAGTGTAGTGAGATTGAGAGACAATTTACACGTTACCTAGTGAGTTCGCACTTTAATGGATTTTACTTTCTAGGAAATTGGACGTAAAATATTGTTCCTGTTTGTCAGAAGAGCAGGACGTGGCACTAATACTTTTATCGTAAATTATCATAATACAGACATATGTTTATTGCTACATTCTTCCAAGATTCTTCAAACTGAAGCAAAGGAATGTAAAGAAAATCCCATTTAACCAATGAATCCATCTTAGAGCCTAAGTAAGTCTGCTTCTCTATAGAGATTGACTCAGTTGTGTAATATGAATCTAAATTGGTTCTGCTCTAATATCCAGCATTATTGCTACTGCCCTAGCTTTTTCTCTCAAATCTTTTTCTTTACCATAAATCGTATGACTGCTACTCCATGTTGTCCTCATATTTCAGTAAAATATACATGTTATACATTTCTTTGAAGCACTTAAGGCTTCGTGTACAATTATGCCAGTTACGATTTTCAGCATATCCCAAGGTGTTTTGAGGCAAGATATCACATAAAGAATATAGTTTTGGTCTGCTAATGCTGAGGGTACTATCAAGTTTAATTCAGTGCGTAATTTATGTTTCTGGGGTCCAGCTCATAAAGTTAGTACCCATCATACACATTTGCAGCCTATGACATCTAACTGAGAACTTGTTTTATCAATAAAAATAATAGATCAATAGGCTAAAGTGAACCACCAATGGATCTGTCGCCTTCAAGAGGCATGAATCGATGAAGACCTCTGTTTGCAAATAATGCTTTTTGCTTTAAATTAGTGGTGTTGCTTCCAAATAAATCTATGATTAAAGTTAATTCCTAATTATTGCTAACTTTCAGCGACCTAAATCTTAAATTTCTCTGTAAATCAGGCACATTTTGTCGAGTTCCTGAAAAATACTGTGATTTATGTTTTAAATGGTTGTCTTAATTATAGCTTTGATGCTTTTCAAGAGGCAATGAAGCCTAATTGGTAATGTGGACAGTATGGCCATATCATCTGCATATGTTAAAATGTGCATAACATGTTGTCTAATGTTATTTAAAGCTGCTACCTATACCTAGATATAGTGAGAGGTCTTCCAGGTATAAGCAGAACAAAAGAGGGGGATAGGATGCAACCCTGCTTTAACCAGTTGGGGTTTATAAATCTTTGAAGATTGTCGAGAACCTTTAGACAGCTTTAATTTAAAACACATCTGAATTTTTGAACGTTTAATTAAATGTTTTGTATTTGAAAAAGGCAGGTCAATTCTCAACATAATAGTGTCCAAGTGACCATATAAAAAATTGCCATGAAGTCAATGTAACAAGCAAACAACTGAGAGTTTGCCTTGTTCCTCACTCTAATCGTTAGCAATGTGGTGGGCGTAGGATTGTCTGTTGCTAAACAGTTCCCGAAAAAGACACTCTGACTAAGCCAGTTTTTTTCATTGGTCTATGATTGGAGCTTCTGTGGGATGATTTTAGCGAAAATGTTTCTATTGCTACCTAGTAGAGCAGTTTGTCAAATTTGTTCAGATGGTATGTATGCCTTATTTTTTGGATCGATTGGAATATCCCCTTTCCATGAAAAAGACATAGAGACCATTGGCAATATGCTACTGCATTTTGGCTTATCAACGTATTCCATTCTATGGGATTTTGTTTGAGGATATCAATGGGGAGACAGTTGTGCCCCAAGGCTCTCAATGAGCAAGATGATTTTATGTGTTCAACCTCTGAAGCATAACATAAAATATTTTGGGACCATTAATTCCTTGGAAAGGGACTTTTTCACCATTACTATACAGGATTTTCAATGTCATATATAAATTCTTGCCTTTTATATTTTTTGTTCTAGAACCATCCAATTAACATATTTTCCGGATGTCCTTATTTCTTATCCCACAGTACAAAATAGACATTAGTTTCATGCCACTTAAATTCTTACTGTCTTAATTACTCATATATTTAATTCTTTTACTAGATTCTCCTTAACCAAGCCTAAAGAAACATTCAGAAGACGTAATTTCCATCGACATTGTGAAATAACTTACATTCTGATTTAGAGAATTAATACGAAATTATTTTTTTTCAATAAAGTGCTGACATTTTACTTCGATGCCTGCAACTAAGTAATAAGGTACCAATTTTTCAAAATCAGATGCCAAATCACCGTGTCTCTTTATGAACATATTCAATTGTGAGCGAAGAAATAGCACTTTGACTACAGCAGATGTTCAAAGTTGTTGTCTAGATAAATTTCCTCTGATTTCACACTTTCCTCATGATTGCTTGTTTAAGACTTCATGGATTTATACTTCTCATCCTAAAGTTATAATCTGTGGATCATGATCACTAATCACTGTATTTTTCCAGACTTTAAAAAAATGTTGAAATCTTACAGGTGTCATCCAGTACCGTTATGGTGCCAAAAGACCTGCAAGTAGACTGAGCTGGAAAATAACTGGAGAATCTCTCATTTTGTAGTTTTGTAAGTGCGTGCCCATACAAAGTGACGCAGATGCATTTTAGACTGAGATAGATCAGTAAATAAAAAGGAAATAAAATGCAGTTTTTTAAGAATGTGGTTTAAAGCAGACTGGGAGAGAGAGGACTCAACACGGGATGGTGGGGGGGAACTGTGAAGCAACAAAGGGGAGCGTGGGTGATGAACAATAAAGCAACACAGGCGAAGTGTGCAGGGAACATGAGAGGTGAAGCAAAATCAACAACAGTGACAGCAGGAGCGACGCAAGAGTTGGGGAAAGCAACACAGGGGACATGGGTGAGGGAAGCAAAGGGGAGAAGCACAATGGGTAAGCGCAAAAGGGAGGGTCAGGGAGAAGCAGTCAGGCAACAGAGAGCACTGGGTGAAATGTCCTTGAGGAAGATGCTAAAAAACAAACACACTCCAATAGAGCACTTCACACAAAAGGAAAAAGTAGTGCTTGAAAAGCAAGCAGTGGGAGCAGCAGTGGTAGCCAGTCAAAGAGATTATAAAAAGGCAATGCTCCATATGATAGCCAAACACAAGATGGACAAGTTGGGACACAAATAAGAAGCAGGAAAATAAGAGAGACAAGGAAAGGTACAAATGGTAAGCAATACGTTTGCTACAAATCCCCCAGTAGTGTAACAAAGGCCCCCGCAGCCCCAGGGGTGCACGGGGTGAGTCTAAGCTCCAGGAGCCCTCCCGCCCTGCAGCACAGGTGGTGCGGGGGGCGCAAGCTCCACAGGGGTCCTCAGCACAGTACCCTGGCCTGAGAGCTCCTGAGTTTGAAAGGGGGTACCTCCATGAACTTTGCAGCAATGGGGGCTGCCGTCAAACCTACTGAATGCGATCATTATGCTTTACTCTAATACCTGGGTAAAAAACAACTTGGGGACGGTTCCTACTTATCCAGGCCCATTAAGACTACAACTGGCCTGAAGCAGGGTTGTGTGCTAGCTCCACTTCTTTTCAACCTGTGTATAGCAGATTTATCTCCAGTTTTAGATAATCAGCCAGCCCACCCTCCAACTCTTCGTGGTTGCCAAATATCTAACCTACTTTATTCAGACGATCTGTTGATGTTTAGCAACTTTAGAGCAGCCTTACAGAAACATCTGAATAGCTTAGGAGGGTATGTGCAGGCCAATGACCTGGAAATAAATCAAAGTAAAACTAAAATAATTACCCTTAATCGTAAACCCACCTTACATCGTAAATGGCATCTGAAGGGACAGCACATACCGGGGGGTTAGGATTGACTCAAAAGGTACGTTTACAAGCCATAGAGAGATGATAAGGAAGAAAGCACAAGCTCTAAATCGTGCTTTTGGAAATCTAGCAAAGTCAATCCTTCGGCACCCTCTTAAGCCAATGACCATGGTAATAAGAGTTAAATCACTTCCAACATTTTCTTATGGTGCGGAAATAATGAGGGGGGCAGAGAAGGTTTTGTTAGATAAGCTAATAGTTAAATCATATAAACAAGTTTTATGATTACCCAGATCGGCCTCTCCAGCCCAAGTCAGACTAGAATTCTCCTTAGAAACGCAATCACTGGCCAGGACAGCAGCATTTATCAAGGGCTGTTATAAGCTACGTCTTGCCTTGAAAGGGACTCTAGCCAACTTAGTATGGCAGGAAATCAACCTTGAGAGGGGTAACAGCAGCTTTAAGGAGTACTTGGAAAAAAGCACAGCACACCTGGAGCTGGGTGATCTTTGGGGTAATACATTGCCTGTCCCAGCCTTTAGGAAAGCAGTAAATAAAGCAGTTAACATCCTAAGCTGTTAGAAGATATGGAAGAGTTATCCAAACGGTCTCATGGGTGGTTGGTTTTAAATTCATATAAACCAGGTAAAGGATCACCCATCTTGTCTGCTCTTCTATCCTTGAAAGTCAAGCAGAGCCTTTTAAGGCTAAGATTGGGAGACATTCCAACCCTTGATTTTCTACATAAATGGAAAAAGGATGCTGTGATAGAGTCCCAGGAATGCAGGCTATGCCATCAGACTAGGGAGACGCTGAACCATGTGGTCTGTATATGTCCAGTTATGGACAGCCAGAGAAGGGAATCAATGCCCTAGGGGTCCGATCCTGTAGATCAGCCGTCATGACAGCACTTGACCTAAGCAATGGAAAGTTAAACATTAGGCTAGTCCAGTTTCTGAGAACTTTTGTCTCCTTGGTTGTTCCATCCGCTCCCACTAATGAAGAGGAATGGGTTGTTCAGATAGATAACTTCATCTCAGTTTTTAAGGTCATTGGAATAAGAGATGTTTTCCTGCCTGACTAACCAACTATATGTTTAGGGAAGCGAGGGCATAGATGCTTTCTTAAGACAAAGGGAGATAAAGTTGAGAAACCTTGCTATCTAACATTTGTCCCCAGCCCTTCAGGTATCATGAAGTAACAAAGTGATGGCCAGACGTATTTCATATTAGTGCTGTCCCTGGGCACTGGGCAGTTTTATGATGATTGTGTTTTACTATAATGGTGATTTATTGTTTTAGCATTGGGTGTTTGCTTGACAGTGCTGAACTGCATTTGATTAATGTCTGTATAACAGTCTTGTTTGTCTATTGTTAGGATCTAAAGATGGGTATGGTTGGGCTAATGGGAAACAATACTTATGGTTTCGACAACCAGGTCTGTCTCTTTTTGGATAAAAATGGTTAAAGTTTGGGATGTATCCTATCTAATATTTTGCACGTAGCCCATCAGGCATGGAGAAGTAATAATGTTGTGGACAAGTAGTCCTTTACAAGTATTGCCTCCTGGTATCGGGCTTTTTTTTACCATGATGTGCTTTTATCATGACTGTTTTATTCGTTTTAGTATATGGGTGCTTGCTCGATACATTTGTATTCCTCTTTAGCTAGACAATAGTTTGTATGTTAATTGGAAGGGTTTAAGGATGGTTATGGGTGGGCAAAAGGGCAAGAATACTCATGGTATTGTGAAACAGGTGTGCCCTTTATCGGAATGATGTACTATGATCAGAGTTTTATGGTTTGATTAACTGATTAACTAATAAAATATTTCTTAACTAAGAAAAAAATAATCCCACAAGACAGTTCCTTCAAACAGAAAATGACAATTAAAGTTTCAATTAGATCCACAGTATATAAGGGGCAGTCTCCATGACCGCAACCTCCTTTCTTACTGCTGAGATCAGTTTTGTGTGTGCTGTTGTTATTCTATGTCAGGACCAGCGGCTCTGGTTATGCCTCCTCTATCTTTACTACTCCAAAATAGTAGCCAATCAAAAAACAGTAAACATACACCACATATCCCATGAGGCTTTGAAACACGCCTCCATAATAATCCACCAATAGTAACAAGGCATAACCTACAAAACAGTGAGGCACCATCTTGACTGCCTCTTTCTTTGCTGCTCCACAGTCAAGATAAGTGCTTCACTGTTTTTATATTATAACATCTTACTGTGCTACATTAAGTGTATATTTAATTTATTGCAGGTCACGCGCATAGCGCAAAGTTCAATTAACATTACTCTTTCCCTTTTTAAAGCCTTTCGTTACTGTTTGGCTTGTGACCATTCCCTGGTCTGCGTTCACTTTCCCTTCTCCCTTGGGCTCACATTGCTCCTTCCCCTTCCCTTTTCTAGACACCTGTGCACTCTGTAGCGCTCCAGTCGTCTAAACGGCAGTCCCTTGGAGCATGTGTGTGGCCTCCTCTGCTACATGCATGCACACTGTGAGTTTGCTGACACGGAGAACATCCTCAGCTCAGCAACTTCACTGATAACATCACTGGTGCTGCCTGGCCCGGTCTGAAATAACAGGGTGAACGTTGGCAGGCAATTTAATATTTGGGGCATAATACTAATATTTTCTTGATTTGGACACTTCTGCTCATTAAAGGAATCTCCTTGCAGAGACATCATTTTTGAAAAGACATTACTCTGACTAACCTGTTAGCCTGCTCCCAGCTTGCACATTTGATGCACTTCACTTTTGTGAGTGAGCTGTAATAAATATACTGAACTTCTGGTCACTCTCCCCCCTCTGTTGACTTTTCAGTCTTAACCTTGCTTCCCTCTGGGGATTTTCGACAAAGAGGCTCACTCACTCTTATTACCATGTCTGAATACAACCAATATGAACAGGGTATTGAGGAATATGGCCCTAATGGAGATAAAGACTATTGCTACAATAATGGTTTTGTGGACGTTTTTGATCATTCAGTCCAGCGTTCTCTGAACAAGGCTCTCTCCTCTGCCCTTCAACCTATTACCAAAAAACTGGATGAACTCTCCTGCCTGTCTTCAGGTCCCTCCCCCACCTCTTCCCAAGGCCCCTCCCAGCCACCTGAGTTACCTAATTAACCTTCTTGGTCTCATGCGATAACCCTCAGTAAATTATCCCATGGGGTTTTGGGGGAGCATACTTATAGCGCTAAGAAGCACTCATAATCTCCTTCCACATCAACAGATTCCAATATAGATACTGACTCATCTTCATCTTCTCATCATTCCAAACATACTAAAAGATCCAAGAAATGTAAACATCCTTCTCCCTCCTCAGTTCTTTCCTTCCCTCAAATCCTTTCAACTTTGAACCCTCAGACATTATCCACCCCAGCTCTGCAGAATGGGTTCCTGCCCCGGCAGTTGCAGAATATATGCTGCAACACCTGCGCAAGAGTTTTGAAAAAGAGGTCCAAGCCAGGCTCAGAGAAGGGTGTCCAAGAGCTGACCTTCCTCCAGACACCTGACATAGATTCTAACATGCTCACCATTTTTTTTTTTAAAGGGGATTGACAGGGCCCTTAGTGCATGCCAGGACAAGGTTCTGGACGTTTTGGGCCCTCTTGCTCAAATCCTTGAATTGGCCCTGCACACCCAGGAGACTGGCACCCGGTCTGTTAGGCAATGCCGATTGTGCTCTTGCCTCTGAATGGACGAAATCAGTTATTTTATGTATTGACCCACAATTGGTGGAACTGGCTACCGCTGAATCTAGTCCTTTGGCTAAAGGACAGTTGTTTGGGGATCGTTTTGTCAAGGATCTTTGCAAGTTTGTGAATACCTTTGCATCTCTCAACAATGCACAATCTTCAATAAAGAAGGAACTAAACCCACTTTTTGGCAAGGCCGCTTGTGGCAGAGGATGTCGGACCGGCTGGTTCAACCAGCAAGGTCCTCAATGAGGATTTGCTTACATGCGTAGAGGCTCTTGGCAGGATCCAACCCAAGTGGGTTTCTTCCTCTCAAAGTCCAGAGGTTTCTAAGGGAGATTCCCCTGAGGTGAAAACAGAGGTAACAAAGGCACCTCCTCTCAATCCACAGATAATGGTTCTTCCTCTTTCAAATCTTCCTTTGGGGGCAGACTTTGTAATTTTGTGCACAACTGGGCATTAATTTGAACAAATTGGTGGGTTCTGGAGGCAGTTCAAGGTTATCATATAGAACTCACCCAACCTCCTGTTCAGATCTCCCCCCCTCTTCCTCTAGTTTTCTCAACTAGATATGAATTTCATAGAATCAGAGATTCAGGAACTCTTGACAAAACAAGCTATTGCATTAACTACCCCTAATCCAAAAGGCTTCTGCAGCAATATATTTTTAGTCCAGAAAAAAGGTGGAAGTCAGAGACTTGTTCTCAGGGAATTCAACCCATGGATTATCTACAGCCACTTCAAGATGGAGGGTATCCATCTGCTATAAGAGTCACTTCAGGAGCAGGATTGGATGGTATGCCTAGATTTGAATGATGCTTACCTGTCAGTCCTTTTATTTCCTACCCACAGACTTTATCTTCAGTTTCAGTGGAGGAATCAGTGGTACAAATATCTGTCCCTTCCTTTCCGGCTTTCATCAGCTCCTTGGGCGTTCACAAAGCTCATGAAAACCAGTAGTAGAACACTTGAGAGATGGGAGTTCACATTATCATCTACTTAGACAACATGATGCTGATGACATAGGACAAATCTCTTATGTTGATACATCTGTCCTGTGCAGTGTCCCTGGGGTTTGTAATCAATTCCAAACAATCTGTGATGATTCTGTCTTGAGTAGAATTCTTAGGCTTTCAAATAGATTCTGTCAAATTTCAACTTCTTCCTTACACGAAAGTGAAATCCATCCAAAGAGCATTGAATTTGATTCTGTCCACTCAGATGGTGTCCTTGAGCTCCCTAGCATGGATTGTGGGCCTGTTAGCTCCTTCTATTCAGATATTCCCTGGTCTTTTATACTACAGAGCTCTTCAAAGTCTAGAAATCCATTATCTCCAGAAAGGTCTATCATACGATACTCAGGTGCCCTTAACCACAGATGCTCGGGAAGAGCTCCGATGGTGGCTCCTCCACATGGATGCTTGGAATGTCAAGGCCATTTTTGGGGCGGCCTCAGATGTCACCATAGAATCAGACGCCAGCCGTTGGGGTTGGGGAGCAAGGTGCAGGAGGTTGATGATCCTCAGAAGAATTGGGGCTTCACATAAATTGCCTGGAACTTTTGGCGGGGTCCTTAGCCATAAAATCTCTTTCCCCCAAAAAGAGCAATTTTTGCATCCTTCTTCGGATGGACAATGTGTCCGCAGTCAGATACATCCATCACTTAGGGGGCACCAGATCTCCGCTCTTAGCAAACATAGCCAGGGAATTTTGGCACTTCTGCCTCATTCAGGAGATTACTGTAATAGCGGAATATCTTCCTAGCAAGGGCAAGGTAGCAGACTGGAATTCCAGGTTCCTTGTGGATTACAGTGACTGAAAAATGTTTCCTCGTATTTTCCAGAAGATAATTTGCTCTCTGGGTCAGTGTCAGATAGATTGCTTTCTTTGCATCTCGTCTGAACACAACGCAGTTGGAGACCATATCTGATGGCCCTTGCCATGGATGCGTTTCTACAGGGTTGGTCAGGTCATCTGAACTATGCGTTCCCTCCTTTTGTCATGATTCCGAGGGTCACTGCACAAGTCAGGTGACAGGTAGCATCTATAATTTTGATTACCCCTCTATGGAAGACACAAGCTTGGTTCCCAGTCCTTTTAGAGATGTTGATTGCTCGTTCCATCCTTCTTCCAGTATTCCCTCAGTTGCTCCTGGATCCTGTTGGCTTTCCACACCCTCTTCTTTTTCAGGGACATCTGGTTTTCATGGCTTGGACAATATCGGAAGACATAGTTAGGGCTCCTTTGACCCACAAACAAGAATCTGCAGCATGGAAGAGATAGGTGGACTAGGGCCTTAAACGGGATGTGGATCCTGTAGGATCAGAGCTAAAGGATGTGCTCAATTTGCTTTCCTAATGTTCTGAATCTGGGATATGTTACAGGTCAGTTAATTTCAGATCTGCTCTAACTGGTGGTCACAATCTCATTACTGGTAAACAGGTTGGCATGCACCCTCTGATGTTGAAATTCCTTAATTCGGGTGGCAAATCCTCAGAAACCTAGATATTCTCACCTATGGGGTGTTAATAATGTGTATTCACTGTTCGAATTTTGGCCTATCAATCCCGATTTGTCTATTAAACAGATATCTTCCAAATTGGTGATGCTTTTTTGTTTGGTTTCCTATAGAAGGGCGTCAGATGTCAGAGCCCTTGATACAACAGGTAGGTTATTTTTGCCTGATAGTGTTTCCTTTCTTATTTCCAAAAGGACTAAGACGATGGGGGTCATTATGAACACGGCGGGAAACCCCCCGTGTTCATGCTGGCGGTCTTATCACAGACCACCAGCACCCTTGAGACCCCTCCGGCCGAATAATATACATTCTGCTGGGCCGGCGGGCGGAAACATTGTTTCCGCCCGCTGGCCCAGCAGAATGCAGGGACAGGACATTGCAGACGGCTCCACATGCAGCCGTCGTCAATGCCGCTGAGCTGTGGGTGCAGCAGTAGATAACTGCCTGTAAATCGGGGCACTGCACGGGGGCCCTGCACTGCCCATGCCAAGTGCATGGGCAGTGCAGGGCCCCCCCTGGCACCCCTTCCACCAGCCTTTCCCAGGCGGGAGAACCTGCCAGGGAAAGGCTAAAGGAACAAGGGTTGTTTATCCGGAGGGCAGCGCTGCTTGCAGCACAGACTTGTCAGATAAAGTTATCCGCCATCTTCAGGCTGCCTGTCGGTGGTAGCCTTGCGTTGGCGGAGGGCCGCCTGTGGCGGCCCGCCCTTGTTCAGAATATGGCGGTTCAGACCACCATGCCGGTGGTGGTATTTTCCGCCACCGCCGGCATGGCGGTCTGAACCGCCATGTTCGTAATGAGGGCCTATGTTTTGATCTATTGATTATCCAGCTTTTCCTCATAATGCTAACTTATGTGTGGTCAAGTGTTTAAAGGTGTATAAAGAATGCCCTTTGGGGCAGATTTATGATATGTGGCGCTGCACGTAGTGCAACGCCACTTTTCTTGCGCCCCTTAGCACCCCTCTAACACCACCATGTGTGCGGCGTATTTGAGATACGGCGCACCATTGCGGTAGTTAGGGAACTAGTGTCATAGGGGGTGATTCTAAGCTTGGCGGGCGGCGGTAGCCGGCCGCCAAGCGGGAACCGCCAGAAGACCGTACCGCGGTCAAAAGACCGCGGCGGTCATTCTGGGTTTCCCACTGGGCTGGCGGGCGACCGCCGAAAGTCTGCCCGCCAGCCCAGCGGGAAACACCCTTCCCACGAGGACGCCGGCTCAGAATGGAGCCGGCGGAGTGGGAAGGTGCGACGGGTGCAGTTGCACCCGTCGCGAATTTCAGTGTCTGCAAAGCAGACACTGAAATTCTTCGTGGGGCCCTCTTACGGGGGCCCCGGCAGTGCCCATGCCATTGGCATGGGCACTGCAGGGGCCCCCAGGGGCCCCACGGCACCCCCTACCGCCATCCTGTTCCTGGCGGGAGACCCGCCGGGAACAGGATGGCGGTAGGGGGTGTCAGAATCCCCATGGCGGCGGAGCGCGCTCCGCCGCCATGGAGGATTCTCAAGGGCAGCGGGAAGTCGGCGGTACACGGTACACCGCCGACTTTCCGTTTCTGGCCGCGGCTGAACCGCCGCGGTCAGAATGCCCAGCGGTGCACCGCCAGCCTGTTGGCGGTGCTACCGCCGACCTCCGCCATGGCGGTAATTACCGGCAGGGTCAGAATGACCCCCATAATTTTTTACGCTAATTCAGCGCTTTGCAGGAGTAGCATCAAAATGACGCTAATCCTGCAAAGCACCCAGAGGCCAGTTGAAAACAATGGGAGCCTCCTTTTAATGCCTGCTCTGAGCAGGCATTAAAAATGGCAATAAAAATTAAGCAAAGAAATCTATTAGATTTCTTTGCACCATTTTTTCGGCCCCCCCTAATGTGGGAATGCCACCCCTTGCATACATTATGTCTGGCGCAGGCATAATGTGGCGCAGGGAATTACAAAGTGGCGCAATGCAAGCATTGCACCACTTTGTAAATCTGGTGTGGCGTTTTTGGTCATCTAACGCCACATTAGCTTAAAAATAAATGACCCTAATGTGTCGTTGGATGGCGCTAGGTCCTCTTAAATCTGGGCCTTTGTCTTGTAGGACTGCCCCATGCATCCACATTTATTAGCTATTCAGAAACCTTTCAAGCCAGTGTCTGCAGCAGCCTTAGCTAGGTGAGTTCCTTGGATTATGGCAGAAGCTGGCATTGATGTGTCAATTTATGCTGCACACTCTGCTAGGGGGGCATTGCTTCCAAAGCATTTGCACTTGGTTCCAGGTTAGAAGACATTTTAAGGGCAGTTGATTGGTCATCTGACTCTATGTGTAAGACTTTTTATTATAAACCTATAGTGCATGCTTCTTCTATTGTGGTCAGCTCTGAACCGGCATAATCAGAGCCTTTGTTCCTGACATATAATTGAAAATGTCCTAGTGTGTGCAACAAGAATTTTAGATTCTATAAAGGACACAGAGGCGAGGATTATCTCATTCATTGGGACAAGACACTGATATGGTAAAGTTGTTGACATTGATATGTATATCATGTTGACAATTGTTTTTTATTACCCGCCCTTATGGATGCACAGGGTATTGGTTCTGATTTCATGTTTTCATTTCTCCTCAGATGCGGATCAGAAATAAAGCTGAAATGTTTTTTGAGTTCGAGTGTATTTGGATGCCTGTGTTTTGCTGGCAGTTGGTGATTCCTACCTCATGGACTTTTGATCCTATAGTTTCCTGGTATTGTTGGTTCCAGTTGATTTATTGAACTGTTTCAGAGCAAAAAAAGAGTCAGTCAAGATCGTGTTTCACTATTTTGTAGGTTATGCCTCGCTACAATTGGTGGACGATTATGGAGGCGTGGTTCAAACTTCATGGGAGATGTGATTTATGTTTACTGTTTTTTTTATTAGCTGCTATTTTGGAGTAGTAAAGATAGAGAAAGCATAGTCCTCGCCTCGGGGTCTTTAATAAAATCTAAAATTCTTGTCACATACGCAAAAAAAAAATCTATTCTAAATTTTTGGTTGAAGCTAGGAAACAGGGTGTTTATGCTTCTTAGTGATTGTTTGAATGAGTGACTCTGCGCCTCTGGAGTCAGTTTCTGTGTTTAGGAATTGTGTTTTTTTTTTTTAATTGTAAACATTTTTGTAAATTGGAGATTGCTCTTGCTTGTGAAACTGTCATGTTTTTGATGCACAGGCTGAGCGGAGGTGAAACATTTACCTTATATCTACAGGATGCGTGTAAGGAAAAGGTGTACTTTAGGGACTCGCTTCATACACAAACTTTCAATCAAATATCTTGTATTTAAAGAGGTGTATAATTAATATGTTTTATCACTGCGCTTAGTCTAAAAACAAAAACTTTTTGATTAATTTGGCAGGTGGTTTACAGAATTAAGAACGGTGCAATTTTCAAAATATTTTGTGTGCATGCTCACAGTATAATTTTGTCACTTCTTATTGTACCATAAGAGAGAAGTATCTCCTTATTTGGTTGGACTTTATTAACCCACACATGAGGATTCAATACCCTTTGAAATTTGTAAAAGAAAATGTGTACGCAAAGGGTTAGGGGGCATAGTGCAAATGCTACTGAGTCAGAAGAGGAAATCTTCAAATATAACCTCTGTGATTTTTTGCACACCTCAGTATCCAATTCACTTTCTAAGACAGTATCAACTTAATTTAAGAGTACAGCCTCAGATATTGGTTGCTCTGGCAACCACGATCTCTAATTCCTTTGACTGTGCCTGGAGGGTGAATGATTGACAAAGAATAAGCACTTTACCAAGTAAGATGACATACAGTGGCAAGGCGAAGTTGATGGTTCGATTCCACAGGACAAAATGGATATACATTTCACATGGTATGCTTCTTTTATGAATCTAAGTAGGGGTCAGCTTAAAAATACTTTTGTAATCTCACAGAATGTGAATATGGATGATGTTCATTATGAAATGTATTGTGATAATGATGATGTTGCAAGTACAACAGAGAAGCTAAAAGTGGATAAATCACAAGAAATACTTTTTGAATGCAATTCTAATTTTGTCCATGGGTTAATTCAACATTCTAATTCACTGGAGTGGTTTTGAGGATGTTTTATAAATGATTACATAAAAGCCAGGATAAGAACCCCTAAAGGACAAAAATGAGACCATAGTGTCCTAGACCAACAATTTCTAGGAAGGTAGCTTTAAAACTGGTTCTGGATCACTAAATTGTAACTTTTTTAGTAGAGGGGCAAGGACTCCAGAAAAGGGATAGACCGGGCCGGATCTTCTTGCCACAATAACGTTCTGGATACCTTCGGACCCCTGGCTAGAATGCTCTGTTTTTGCTGAAGAAGCTAATAACTCAGAGTACCGTTAGAACTTGATATGGTTTGAAACTGTCCCAGAGAGCCATTTGTTTTCTGGGAAATACCAATGAGGCACTATCATTTGAAAAAAGGAAAGGCTTATTATTGAGAATAAATTCTAAATTAGAGAATCTAGCAGAATCCGAAACTGTTTTTTCTGCCTTAGAGTATTTGTTTTAAGGCAATCTTTTAAGGAAATTGACTGATATGTACAGTCTTTTCTGTGTTTTTTTGTAATACAGCTCATATATTAGTAATGAAGGTATTTAGTTGGGTTTCCCACAGGACTAGTAGATACAGGGGGTAAGTTGCCAGGCAATCAAACTTCTACGTGTCCTACTACAATCACTGGCTCAGTTTCTCCAGGCCTTTGTTCATCCCACAGAGAAGGAGGGGAGGAGGCTTTGGCTTCTACGGAGGACAAGAAAGGAGTGTGGAACCCAAGCTAAAAGTCCTTTCCCTACCCTTCGCAAAGGTTGAGGTAGGTGGTCTTTTTTGTTTAAGAATAGCAACTAATTTCCCAAGACCTGTGAGTGTTACAGAGAGTAATTATACATTTGAGAGACCTCAGTTTGTAGTATTTAGGCACTTCAAAACAGAAACTGTAATCTTTCTGAGGGATGTCCTCCTTGCAGGGGATTGGATAATAAGGCTGGACTTAAAGGGTTCATACATAACTTTTCCTATTTTCAGGGCTCACAGGAAATTTCTCCAGTTCCTCTGGCAGGGTCAGACGTACAGGTTCAGGTCTCTAACCTTTGGACTTCACTCAGCCCCTTGGTGTTTCAGCAAGCTGATAAAGCCAGTGGTGGGATTTTTCAGGTCCAGGGCCCTAAGAATGGTGGTCTCGCTGGATGATATAATCTTTTTAGGTCAGGAAAGGATCGTCTGGTAAAGCAGGTTCAGGAGTCAGTGGACTTAATACAGAAGTTAGGCTTCAAAATAAAGTGGAGAAGTCAGATCTGGTGCCTTCAAGCAAGATGAGTTTCTCAGGCTTTTTGGTAGATTTAGAGAAAAGGTTGTTAAGACTCCTGGAGTCAAATTTAAGTGATCAAAAAGTTATTAGGGGACAGTCTGGCACACTCCCTGATTTCCATCAGGCAACTGGCAAGCGTGGAAGGTCTGCTATCGTCATTACAGAGCATTGCCAGAGGTTAAAGAAAATATCTGCAATGGGGTCTGTTTTATTCTCAGATGCTTCCTTTGAACAAGGAAATAAGTGAAGAGAGAGAATGGTGGTTAAGTCACCTGGAGGCTTGGAAAGATTGTGCTGTCTTCCCAATGTATTCAGATCTTGTGTTACAGTCAGATGCCAGTCTATGGGGATGGAGCACTAGGTGTAACATCTTTTGGACTGAAAGAATATGGTCAAAGAATGAGACTTTATTGCACATACATTATAAATTATTTAGATATTCTCAGACCTGCCAACTCACACTGTGCTACTGTGTGTCACACGATTTCAGCTGTCTTCACACGTTCACCCAGTGAAGAGGCAAAATCAAATAGTGACAGGTAAGAGGAGCAATAAGCCACTGAAAAGTGTGGATTCCTAGCTCCTCTTTGAAAGCTGTAAACAGCAGATGTCCGTTAAGAGGTGTGAAAACACCCCAGGACATCCTCTGCACCCCAGCAACATTGGTGTTTTTGTTTTTTGAGATAGGGGCAATAAGGAAAGGCATGGGGGCAGATGGGCCTCAAAGGTAGCTCAGCATAAAGCCTTGCCACCTCCACAGCCAACCCCTCTTCTCACACGGCGATTTTTACTTTCAGGTTTGCAGGTCTGGATTCTTGAAAGCACCTTTGTGATTAAAAGTTCAGTAAAAGGCAGGAAAATGTGCAGAATTTCTTCACATGGACAACCTGATGATTGTTGGGTATATCAACAAGCTAGGATGCACAGAGTCAGTGCCATTGGTGGAGATCACCAAGGCACTCTAGAAATGTTGTTTCAAGCAGGGAATTTCCCTAAAGGTGGACTATCTTCTGGGGTGGGCCATCATGGTGGCAGATTGGTAACTGTGGAGTTTTTATGACAGCAGTGTGCAATTAAGTGTACAGGTTTTCACGTAGTTGCAAAGAGTATGGGGACAATTCAATGTAGATCTCTTTGCCTCCAGATGGACAACATAGTTTGGAAGCTTTTCAGCTGGATACCTGACCTGAAAGCTTTTTCTACAGATGTGTTTCTCCAAGATTTGTCTGGGGAGAATCACTATGCTTTTTCTCATCTTGTCACTCCTGCTTCAATAGCTGAGCCAACAACATTGTTGAATTGTCCGAGATGTCTTCTACGATGCCAACCCCAACAGTAAATGACACTAATCTGATAGGTCCACTAAGTAATAGCCCTTAAGACAATCCTAGTTGAGAAGAGTCCTCTCCGGAGGAGCAGTCAGCGCAGGAACATAAGCGAGATCACTGGCTAGCCTTGAAATAGGGAGCTTTGAAATTACCAGAATATTAGAGGAGAAAGAGATTGCACAGATCGTAGGAGAAGCTTCAGATCTCACCTCTACCACAGGATCTCTGCGAATCCTGGCACTTTACCCATCCAACACCTATGAGGCCCTGCAAAGTCAAAGTGCTAACGAAATTGTATTGGAAGTAGGAACAAAATACATTAACTTCAACCTTCTTCGGGGGGCGTGGCCAAGCGGTTGAAAATGGCGCACGCCTAATTCTGCTGCTCCGGAGGGGCCGGAACTTTATCCTTCATTTATACCGTCCCTGGGGCAGTCTAAGCCCGGAAAGGAGCGGGGACCCAAGTGAGGGTGCTGGGCATCACCTGACCCCGAGACGAGCGCTCCTGGGGACATTGCCTGCCTCCGGCAGACTCCTGGGCCTTCGGACCTGCCGCCGCGCTGTCCTCGCGGACCGCGCCCTAGAGAGGACTGGTGCGCGCCCGCCCCTGCGGCTGTGCGATGCTTCGGAGGGGCATCCTGGACCGGAGCCGGAGCCTGAGGTGATCCCCCCACCCTCCCGGGGCCCGTCGGCGAGTGAGGTGCCCGCGCGGGAGCCACTGGTGAGAGGGGCGGGGCCGGCGGGATCGTGGCCCTTGCGGCCCCGCGAGCGGGACTTGAAGGGGCGTGCTGCTCTGGCCTGCGAGGCGATTTTGGGGACCGAGGCAGGGGGCCTAGAGGAGAACTGGGGCCCCTGCCACGGCGAACGCGAAGCAGGTTTGCCCCCCCTGGTGGAGGAGACCGCTGGGCATGGACCGGGGAGCGGAAAGCGAACAGGAGGAACCGCCTACCTTGCGTTAGGGCCTGGGGCGGCATCGCGTGGGAGCGGTGGGGCTGATTGGAGGCCGGGCCCTACCTGACGGACCCTAAGAGGAGAGGCATTGTAACAGGCCCAACGACCCTCCCCGGTGCGGATGGAACACGGGGAACTGAATTGTGATGGTCAGCCCCTGATCCAAGAGGAAGGTATAGTGGCATGGCGCTGCGTGATGACTCGTTGGAAACAGATGGCATGGACCTGTGCACCCTTACAAAAGACCCACTGGACAGTGTCCTTTAATGTGAGCCTTGTTTACGTGACCCGTATCAAGCCCTGGGGCAGAGATTGCTGCGAACGGGTTGGTGATACCCCATCGGGCTGGCGGGGTGCGTCCCTAGGCCTCTGGTGAACTGGAGAGCAAGAACACCGACTCTGATCGGGACTGGGAGCCATAGGGGCCCTGGATAGCGCTTGGACTAGGACCTATTGAGCTGGTCTCTTGTTCGTCCCTTAGTAGAGCGGTCACCCACACGCCAAATGTCCCCTAAGAACCGCCACAGGACCAGAGATATGGACGGCCCGGCGGCTCCCGGTCACGGAGGGGTAGATGCACAGAGCCCACCGCAGACCCAAATGCAGGACACCCTAGATAAAATCCTTGGCGCGATTGAAGATACCAAATTGACACTGCAACACGACATCAATCAGGTCGCAGTTGAGCTGGGCCTCCTGAGGGCCGACCACCACAAGTTGTCAGACAGAGTGAAAGAAACAGAAATCACGTTGGCTGACATCGCACCAAAACAAAAAGACCTGCAAGCTGAAATGACGCACCTCAGGGACAGAATGACACGCCCAGAGCAAAGAGCAGAGGACGCAGAGGGGAGAAGTCGTCAGAATAATGTGCGTGTGGTGGGACTCCCGGAGGGGACCGCGGGATCGAATATGGTAAAATTCCTCGAAAAATGGCTGAGCACTGTAGTGGCGCCGGATGGGCTGACCCCCTTCTACACTCTGGAAAGGGCACACCGGGTGCCCTCGAGACCCTTGGCTCCGGGCAGGCCCCCACAGGTGGTGATCGCAAGATTACTACACTACAGAGACCGGGACATACTACTGCAAAGAGCATGAGAGGAAGGCCCGTTCAAGGTGGCAAATGGCGAAGTCACACACTTTCCAGATTTTACTGTAGAAGTACAAAATAAATGAGCATCTTATATCGCAGTCAAAAGAGCCCTAAGGAATGAAGGCATTCAATACTCACTGTTATACCCAGCCAGACTGAAGGTAATACTAGACGGTAAAACTTTATTTCCTCAGTCCCCTGAGGAGGCATGGGAATTACTGGAAGCCCGTGGAGTACAGACGGAGCGGCATGTGAGGGGAGGACCACTTGGGAGAGGATCACTTCGACCCCCCCGGGGGCCACGTACCCGAATTCGCCACCGGGGGGCACCCTCCCGAAAACAAAAAGAGAGTGGCAGAAGAGCGGCATTGGAGGCAGCGGCCCGTATGAGTGGAGAAGGGTCCCCTCTGGAGTGCTCTGGAGGAGAATCAGACGAGACCGTGATGTCGTCGGCGGGGGGCTCGAACAGCTACGAACGAGCACCAATAGTGACCCCACAGACTGCAGACAAACTTTGACCCCCAAGGCTTTTCTGGACAATCCCGGGGCGGCTGATCTTGATGTACGAGAGGCCCCTCCGTGCAGGGCCACCCCCCTACTAGCATCTCGCCTGTACAAGTAGACTGGCGAGAACAGCAACCAAAAGTTGACACAAGTTGCACTGTTGCACAGGTTTGTCTGTTATGGGCAGCCTACTGTTTGAGAGGTGCCCTGGTGAGGGGGAGTGGGGAGAAACAGTTACGAGTTAAGATGGCAAGGGGTGGTGAATGGTTTGAAAATAGTGGTACTCCATTACTGAACAGGGGAGAGCTGAAAGTAAAAGGGGTAAAGTGCAACCGGCATAAACTAGTGAAACTCCAAAATGGCAGAATACAACTTCTTAACGTGGAACGTTAGGGGGATGGGGTCACCGAATAAACGACACAAAATACTGGCTTACTTAAAAAGGAGGAATATACAGGTGGCAATGTTGCAGGAGACCCACCTGGCAGTAGGGGAACCCGAGAGACTAAGACGGAGATGGAGGGGGCGGGTGTACGCAACAGAGTACTCAGCATTTGCGAGAGGAGTAATGATCTGGGTTCGAGCAGGGATCCCGCTAGAGGTTGAAGCCTCCAACATAGACCGGGAGGGGAGGTTTGTGATTCTGGAGGGTAGATTGCACGGTAAACCGATAGTTCTATGCTGCATGTATGCCCCTAACCAGGACCAGATCCCCTTCCTAACAAAACTCTCGAGCCACCTCACCCGTCGAAAGAGAGGAGAGCTCCTGATTGGAGGGGACTTCAATAGTATACTAGATGTAGACCTGGATAGATCTACCCCTCCGCTGCAGGGTGCAATGACAAGTAAGATAGCCGGGAAGCTCAGTGAATGGTTGAATTTATGGGGACTATTGGATGTCTGGCGGGAGCACCATCTGCACGACAGGGACTACTCATTCTACTCGGGTCTCCACCGACTCCATACCAGAATTGACAGGGTGGTATGTACAGCAGACCTTATGCGGGGGATGACCCACTCAGAATACTTAGGTCGCACATTATCCAACCATAATCCCCTGCTAGTAACATGGAGAGCGACAGAGGTTAGGCCCCCCATACCGACCTGGAGACTAACTCCGTCGGCGCTTGAAGACCCAGCATATAGAGACACCCTGAGGCAGCACCTGACGGACCACATTCAAACTAACAACGGATCCACTGCCACTAGAGCAACCGAATGGGAAGCCCTTAAGGTGGTAACAAGGGGTTTTTGTATGGGACAATCGGTCGGAATTCGTCGAACACTCGAAAGAGAACTGACCAGACTAGAGAAGATAATACATGAGAAGGAACTGAGACAGGGGGCGAACACAACAGGGAATGAAGAGTACAATCAGGCAAGAAAGGAACACTCACAGACCGAAGAACAACTCAGATGCCACCATACACAAAAATATTTTGCCTCCTTACAGTCAGAAGAGGATAGGTCTGGGAAAATGCTAGCATGGTTGGTAAGACCGGGGGGAGAGTCCGAGCCCATAACAAATGTACTAGATAAGGAAGGGATAGGCAGAAGTGGACGCCTTCAAAGAATACTACACCTATCTCTATGCGAAGCTGGAGGAAATTGGCACGGAAGTCTTTGATAATTACTTACGGCAGATACCCGTGCCAAGCCTGACGGCTGAAGATAGGGCTTGCTTGGGAGGCCCAGTAACACTGTTGGAGGTTAGCGAAGCCATAGCGCAACTGGCCCCTGGGAAGACCCCTGGGACAGATGGCCTCCCCATGGATTTCTACAAGAAATTTGAGAAACAACTAGCTCCCCAGCTGGTAGAGTTATACTCAGAAGCGCTACGAATCGGAATAATGCCGGGCACCATGAGAGAGGCGCTAGTGATTCCGCTCCCTAAGACTAAAACAAAACAACCATCAGTGACTGACTTCCGCCCCCTGTCAATGCTAAATAGTGATTTCAAAATACTAAGTAAGATCCTGGCTAACCGGCTGCTTGACCATGTACTAACTCTTGTACATGAAGATCAGAATGGTTTCGTCCCGAACCGCAACACCTCTCTGAATCTGAGGCGCCTATTTGCGATCCTGAATATGCCTAGTAACGTGAGTCCCGCAACAGGGGTGTTGCTAGCGGTAGATTTTGAGAAAGCGTTTGACTCTATCAGGTGGGACTACCTAAGAGCAGTGATGCTCCGTATGGGAATGGGTGAAGATTGGGTTAGATGGGTTGACCTATTATACACGTCTCCGCTAGCGAGAGTAAGAACAGGCAAGACAGTATCTGACACTTATCCAATTTATAGAGGAACCAGACAGGGCTGCCCATTGTCCCCGCTGTTGTTTGCCCTGGCCATCGAGCCGCTGCCGTCCCACATGCGACGGGATGGCGCGGGTAGAGGAGTGGAATGGGGACACCAAGAACATATCATCTCGCTATATGCGGACGATATACTTGTATATCTCCGGGACGGAGAGGGAGACCTCCCGTGGGCCCTGGGAGTGCTGGAACATTATGGGAACATCTCTGGACTACGCCTTAACCGTGGCAAAACATATGTGTTCCCCCTGTCCCCGTGTGGCGAACGACCGACAGCTTGCCCCCAGGACCTGATTTGGGCCCCACGAACATTCAAATACTTGGGAATACAGGTGTTTCATGACAAGACAGATCTGCGCGAGGGTAACCTGGGTAAGGCGCTACGACCACTGAAGTCCTCAGTTGGGTTCTGGCGATCACTAAAACTAACGATAATGGCCAGAATAGCATTATCTAAAATGATCATGCTACCCCGCCTCCTATATTACTTCACCAACTTACCCCTTCTGATCCCGACAGCATGGTTCCGGGAGCTTGATGTCCTACTCAGGGAGCTTATATGGGATGATGGCCGGAGACGCACATCGCTCTCGATATTATGCAGACCAGCCCATAAAGAAGGATTGGGAGCCCCTGATTTCGAAGCCTATTACTTAGCCTCACAGCTGCAGTGGGTAGCCAGGTGGCTTATAGGCAGGGGCCAATTGGAGAGATTCATCGAACCAGCGGCCGAGGACATTAACCAGTTCACCACGCGGTTGACATGTAGGAAACTTACCCCTCACACGCACAGCCAGATGAGAAGAGTGGCACTGGCATGTTGGAAAAGATGCACAAAAAGGGTAGGAGTGGGTCCCCCGTACTCCCCCGCCTTGCCCCTGGCGGCTCTTGTGACTGAAACCGAAGGGAGGAATTTGAGGGACACGGGTATTAATTCCTGGAGGAGAGCTGGAATAGAAACAGTTGGAGACCTGTTCCATGAGGGAATACTGAAATCCTTTGCTAACCATGTCATGGATGGAATCCCCCCGGGCAGTTCCTCTTACACCATAAATTAATACACACGCTGAAAACGCACTGGACCACTGTCAATGTAGAGCCCCCCACTCATAGAATATTACATCTCCTATTGACATCGGGCGAAGAGACCCATTTGATCACTAAATTATACCGCGCTCAAATTGAGGATGCACTAGACTCCCTGGGACCACTGAGAGAGAGATGGGGGAGGACAGTTGGCAGGGAACCGACAGATACGGAGTGGAATGGGGCCCTAGCTTATCCCCGGAATGTTGCCCGCAGCACAAGGTTGCGGTATATACAATACAACTACTTACTTAGAACATACCTCACCCCACACCGATTAACAGTAATTTATGGGGGAGACCCTAGGAAGTGTCCCAGATGTAAAAACACAGACGCAAACTTTGACCACATGGTATGGTCCTGCCCCGAGATTCAGCAGGGATGGGGCGAAGTGATCTCTGACCTGTCCAGACTGCTAAGTGTGAACTTGAGCCCGACCCCCAACGTGTGCTTGCTGGGCTATGGGGATGAACTGCCACAGGGAAGGGTCGAGATCCGATTCTTGAACCTGGCCTTGGCCTTGTACAGGAGACAAATCGCGAAGAACTGGAAAGCGCAGCTTCGCCCCCCCCGGGTCAGATGGAGACAGGATGTTGCAGTGTGGGCTAGGGCTGAACTCCAGGTCCTTAAGAGCGAGGAGGGGAAAGGTCTACGACGCCACCCTGTTGCACAGGGATGGGAAATAGCGGTGAAAAAATGGAACAAAATAGTAAGGGCTACAGACGCGGATGCTGACGTAGACACAGCGACAGAAGGGGAAACTGGGTAAATAATGAGAATAAACGGACGTTACCACACTCACCAAAATGCAGATAGACTGGGCAAGAGAGAGACGGGAACAGAATAAGGGACCAGCCACCAATGAACAGAGCTCAGACATTGAGTTATAGACAAATCAGACATAAGAGAACCCCACCCTTACGAAACCAGGCCAAGACTAGGAGTACTAACACCATATAAATCCCTGAAGAGAGAAGGGAAAAAGACACAGCCAACCCCTACATCAACAACCACCACCCCCCATCCCCCACAGTACCATCTAGTTTTTAGTTTGAGTTAATAACTGTTGAATAGACACCAACCGGGTTGCATGACTCCTAGAATTACACAGAATCATAACACCCAGCTTATAGAACACCCCATAGGAAAGTTGAACTACCAATGTAACGCTTGTATATTAGGAATAAGATACTTAAGCTAACTGACTATGAGATAGTACAATCCAACAACAGATACAGGGGTGATGTTAAAATTGTTGTGTACAAATGTAATGCATACTAAGTGATTCTGCAACTGTAACAATGTTTTATTAGACAACAAAATGTTAATAAATATATATTTAAAAAAAAAAAAAAAAAAACTTCAACCTTCTTCATTACTACTGATTTCACTGATTCCAAACTGAAAGTTCCTAATAAAACCATGTTCCCCCAAATCTTGACTCAAAGCGGCCTCCCAACTTTGAAGTAAACTTATCAAATCAACCCCTGTTAAGAAGGGATTACAAAATTTAAGAATGCAAAGAGCCCAGAATATCCTTGCTAAGGCTAAAGCGCAAGAACTGAGTGTACTTAGGAGTAATAGAAGGAAAGAGGGCTGGGATTTGGACTCCATAACCTGCTATCTTACATATATTTTGCAATCAGTTTTTCCTGATAACAGACAAACTAACAGATATTGAACTTTAGATCCCTCAGATAAGATCCTAGAGAAGGGGGGAGTGGGGAAACCAATGGCTCCTGACTCGGCAGGATATGCTTTTAGAAGCCTCATATACCTTTGGAGCTGAAGAGTCCAAAGAAAACTCCACCAGCTCTTCCACTTTCACTTCTACAAATTCAGTGATTAAAAATCTTGAAATAATTTACCAGATTAAGAACTGTAACTCAGTTGGTCAAATGTGAAAATCTAACAAAAAAGGTGCTCTTAACCGAGGAGCAGCTGTCTGGGTTTGTTGAGAGTAGTAAAACTACCAAAGCTAAAATCTCAGGTTTGGAGATTGTTTCTTCTGAGCACTGACTTCTGAGCACTGAGTAAAACAAGAAACCTTGAGTCTCCAAATCAAAAATCTATCGCATAAGTGTGAGGATTTGGAAAATCACTCTGGCAGATCCAACCACCGAATTGTTGGGATAACCGAATTAGCCAGGAATGCTGATCGAACAGATTGATTGGGTTGCTAAGCTTATTTCCAAGTATGTCCACTGCAGTTCTAGGAAAGGAGAGCAAGGACCTGCTCCTTCACGGTCTAATGCACGCACACACAATGTGCCACCAGGACCTTTAAAACCAAGGAGCAAGCCATGTACAATCATTGTTTGCTTCAAGACTTTACCAAAAAGTAAAAGGTTTTATCGATTGCTAGCGAATGCAGAAGATTCACTACACAAGAAAGGTTTTCTTTTTCTCTTTTTTAAGACTTATCCTGGGAAACTGTCTCTAGACTGCAAAAACTAAAGTAATTCATTCCGAGATTCAAAGCGCTAGCTATCTCAGTATCCCTCATACGTGTATTGTCTCTCAAGATTAACTGAGAAGTATCTTTCATTAGTTTTTGGACCTGAAAGGGCTAGACAATCTCTTAATTTCTTAATTAGATCAACAAATATGAAAAGAAAGTGAAAATTCTGGCTAAACCACTGGACTAACATTATCTGATAATCTGGAATGTTTTGGGGGAGGAAATTTGCATGCATGTAGGAAAGACCCACTCAAAATTGCTGAGATGTCAAGCATGACATTTAAGCAGGGGTGGGTCTCTCTCAACCCCCTGGCAGTGCCTGCGCCAGGGTATTGTAGGACCAGGGAAGGGAAGAGGATGGGTGGAGGAAGGAGAAGGAGGGATATAGGAGGACAGAAAGGGGGAGGAAGGGAGGAACATAAGGGTCAAAATAAGAAAAAGAAAGCACTTGAAGTGAGTAAAGTTATGTGAATGTCTATTAGAAGGGGACATGGCTAAAATTATGTCATGGAATATTAATTGTTTTAAGAAAGGGGGAAAAGCAGGAGTTTTCTCTGAAGCTTGGCGGAAGAAGGCAGATATTCTGGCTGTAAAGGATACTCATCTTCCCAAATCTGAGGCCAGGATTCATAAAATGTTCAGATGCTGCAAAGGCTATATTACATATCTCTCAGGGCAGAGGAATCTCTATAATCATATAATGTTCAATGATGCATTTAAAATTATGAATCTTAAGGAAGACCCTGCTGGCTGATGGGTAATGGGGGAGATAGCCAATCAAGAAAATAGTAGGCGATTTATTTTAGTTAATTTATATGCACCAGACTATTAGAATCTGCAGTTTTTTCCCCAAATAATACTGGAGCTGAGTAGCTCTAGATTATCTGTTATTGTCATGGGTGATTTTAATTGCATATTGAATCCTAAAATTGACACTATTAATGCTGCATACAATGGGCCGATAAAGAGGATGAAAGATAGCAATATATATATGATGGAAGTGCTGAATTTGGTGGATGCTTGGAGGAACATCAATTCTGACACACAGGAGTACACCCATTTCTCCAACCCATATAGGCAATACTCTAAAATAGATATGTTTTTGATTAGTGCATTATTTGCTTCCTCCTGTTGAACTCAAATTCAGCATCTATTATATTCTGACCACTCTGCAATAGAGTTAACATGGGAATGTAGTGGGATTTATAATCCTAAATTATGTCCCTGCTATTTCCCTAGCTATATACTTGAATGGACCAATTACATCCAGTACTTGCAAACACAAATTAATGAATTTATTCTAATTAATTGGGAATTGTCTCGACCATTGGTAGTGTGAATACTATGACAGCCTTTATTAGGGGTATTATACAATTTTTTATCACACAGATACAAAAAGCAGATAGGAAAGAAGAAGAATTGCTAAGAAGACAGCTTAGCGTAGTAGTTCAGGTGTATGTAACTCAGACTATTTCGCACTCTGACACAGCATGGGAGACATATTTACAAAAAGCCGTTTTACGAGGGTGCATTGCTGCATTGGCTACTGCTAGACTTTACAAAAGAGCTTTTGAGTCTCGAGCTAAAATTTGTGAACAAATGGAAATACCAGTAAAATGGTTTGTTTGCCTAAGACCTCCAGTAACACAGATCAGAGACTCACCAGGCAAGATATGTAATCACCACTCAGGAATTCTTTCATTTTTTGAAGCACATTATTCAGGATTATATGAGAAAGGGTCGAGTAGCAATGAATCTGCTATTCATGATTTTCTTAGGGATATCAATCTGCCCAAGCAAGATCATGGCAGCAACGCAATACTAAATACTGAGTTTACAGGAGGTCTTAACTATTATTCTTAACTTACAGCTTGGAAAGGCCCATGGTCCTGACTATACTCCTGCGGAAATAAATAAGGTGCTATCTAATATAATCCCACCATTATTCTTGGAAGTACTAAAGGAAATTCAAGCTACCCAACAATCTCCACCTTCTTGGCATGATACCATTATAACTATATATGTTCAAAAAGAGAGAGATCCTGTGGAATGAGCTCATATTGTCCAATATCACTGCTTAATGCAAACTCAAAGATATATATGAAACTACTGGGCAACTAGTTCTCAAATGATCACTCTTGATATGGTGATGTATCAAGCACCCAGTGCCAAAATACATATACGCTTTATATTAAAAATAAAATACTGACATTTTCTGAATTACATGCACACCTACACTCTTAGACAATCCCAATCTGTCAGAATGCTTTACAACCCAATATTGTGGAACCAGGCTGAGATTACCTACTTAGGGGTTCTATTTGATAGTCCAGGTTTAAATCCTTTTCGGATATCAGATGGAACTTTTCACCACATCGAAATTAATTTTTTAAGTGCTTATAATTAAGGGCTTTCTAACTTAGGAGTACTATTAGTACAACAACATCATTGGCTCAACATGAGTTTGCCAAAACATTTTCAGCTCTAAAAGTTCCAGTATTTCTGACAGATACTCTTGTCTAATGCAAAATCACAAGGAAGACCTAGTATTATGGGTGAGTACATGGTTGGCCATTATAGCCATGTTGTATGTTCCCTGTACTGCTATGTCAACTGCTATTGAAGTGCCAGACATAGTGGTGCCATCAGTATTGCTACTTATCCTCACAGTCCACAATAGGAGAATGTGTGTGTAACCTATCTTTTACTGACTGTAGAATATGCCTTAAGTTGAGTATTGTCAGCTATGAGGGAAGGACCTTGGGTATGGATGTCTAGGAAATGTCGATCTGCCATGGAAATATGGTTTGAGATTCCACTTGCCAAATCACACTAGGTAGCTCGACATTGTACTGCATGTGTGTTGAGTGGCCAACTTTGACTCATATCATGATAGTTGTCCCTGTCTTGGTCTATTTGCAGGTAGCTGTGTGGTGCAACTCTGGTTCCTGCCTTGCCTGGTGGCTCCCTTGACACACTTATCCAGAAGATGCGTGCTGTACTATCATCCTTCCTGCCTTTTGCTCACCCTTCTGTCAATCTCACAGACTTTTGAAGGACAATGGGATGATTGTTATGACAAATTGTACAACAGGAAATCGTACTTGTTAAAATAAATACATGTAGGCAGTAGCTGTGCTCAAAGGTGTTTAATGTGACTCACAAGTGCAATGGGTGATAAGTGGGGTCATGGTGGGTTTAATCATCAGAGTAGTTGTTCCAGCTGTAGGTAGTCCAGGTCCAGTATCTAAGGGACCATGGGAAATGGAGACATGACATTCGACAGTCAACAGGGTGCGTCAGTGGCACACAAGGGAGAATGTACAGAAGAGGGTCACTTCCTGGCAGTGGTTTTGGTCTTGGCATCAGGTCCTACAGGATGTCTGGATGGGCGACCTTGCTTGCGTGTGGCTTCCTCAGCTACAGAGGGAGGGGTGCAGGTGATCTGCAGATCCTCTGACATGGCCTCTACTCCACTACCTGTTGCAGAGGTGGAGGGCATGGCTGGAATGTGGCTAGTGAAAGGAGCCCGCTGGTGGGTGGAGGACGCACGCAGGATGGTGGTGAGTTCCTTGAGCACCCCTGCAATGGAGGCCATGGTGGCACTGAGGGTCTGCCACTGCTGCATGGCCTTCTAGTGGTATTCCCTCTGCAGCTTCTAATTCTCCTGCAAGGTTGCGAGGATCTGGCCCATCTTCTCCTGGGATTGGTGATATGCTCCCAGGAATTGAGAGAATGCCTCCTGGCCAGTCGTTTGCCATGGGAGCCCCATCCCTAGGGTCATAGGTGCCGTCCCACTGCCTCTGGTCCCCTGTGCCTATGTCCCTGGCATAGTGTGCTGTCTCCCAGTTGCACCAGGACCTTCTTCGCCTTGGGTGTGTGGGCTAGACTCTGGTCCCTGTACTGTGGGGCACACTGCTGAATGAACAGTCCTTGGGGCACAGGTTTGGGGACGGAGGGTTGGCTGTGGAGTTGTGGTCACTGCGGTGGGGGACTTCGATGTGTCTAGGGCGGGAGTGGTGGTGGTTGACTGACCAGTTGTCCCAGATGGGCCAGGCAGGTCATCAATGTCCAGACATCCACTGGGGCCTTCATCCTGGGGAGGGCTGTGTGTCTCTGGCATCCTCTGCAGGGTGGCAGTGGCAGGGGTACCTGTGGATGGAAAGGGAGAGTGTTACATTGTGGAGATTAACTTGTCGGTATCATCGTCTGATGCTTGGGGTAGCTTGACTAGCTTCCCAGTGATGGCAATGACAGATGCAGTGCTGCAGACATTGTTAGAGGGTGACGAATTGTGACACTGTTTCCATGTTCCATTGGGGGTTGAGGATAGTGGATTTCATCACTGTCATTGCCATGTAGTAGAATGCAGCCAAAGCATCAAGTTGGAGTTGCATGTGTTATGGTTTTCCGTGCATGCACTGTGAAGTGGGACTATCATCTTTTGATGTGTAGGTACTGATGCATTGTGGGAGTTGTGGCGCTTGGCATTGTGATTGGTATCCGTGCACAAGGGAGAGACAATGTGGGGATAGTGGGAGTCGGGTGGTGTGGCATGCAGGGGAGGATCTGAAAAATGATCTGAAATCCTTTGTGGAGGTGAATGCATTTTTCATCTTTTGGAGCACATTCACTCTCACATCCAGACAGACACTCTCACAACCACTCTCACTCCCAGAGACTCCCTTTCACACCTATTCTCAAACCGAGAGAGACAGGCCTTGTGGCCAGCTCGAGCTGCGCACGGCCAAAGGACCTGCACAGTGAGGGGTTGGCTGCAGTGATGTCATTTGAGATGTCATCAGTAATGTCACTGACTATGTCATGAGTGATGTACATGTGAGCTCATAAGCAGTGCATTTTGGGGGTGTAAGTTATAGTTAGGTGAGGTAACTATAACTGCTGAATTTCTTTGGTGTTGTGCTGTAAAATCTCTAGCTAACTATAATGTCCCTGTAATCTTTGTTTTATTTAGTGAATCTGTAAGGTTTTTCAAAATGTATTTCCCATCTATAACGTCACTGTAACCTTGGGTATTTATAGCGGGTATCATTTGAAGGGCTTGAACACATCATATTTTATCCTTCAACCGAGGAACTAATTTTTATATTAGAAAATGTAGAGAGTTCTCTTGAGAGAATCTTCTAAATGAAAAAATAAAAATAAAATGTGTGCAGTGAGGGGTGTTTTATTTATTCCTCCCATCCCCCCAAAACACACACACACTCTTATCAGATCTCTGTGTGTCAGGCACATAATACTACATTGCTAGCTAGACATAGCTTGGAAGGGAGAAAATAAAATACGTGCTAAAGGCAACAAATACTGCGTTGTAAATACTGAGTAGATAATTAAAAAAAATGTTTTGGGGTTTGCAGATTCGAAATGACCCCTCTCGTCACGTATTTCCAGATCTGCATGAGGTTTGCGAATCTGCTATGTTTTTTTAGCAGTAGCTAAAACATATATAGACACCTAATAAATATTGTCTGAGGTTAGTACTTTTCTTGAAAAGTAATGAAACTTATAAAAAATGCATTTTAAGCCTTGTTATAATACTTTCCCAGTATTTGCGATGATGTTGCAAAGTCGTCATGAATCTGAAGTGGCACAGGAAAAATGGATTTCACTGGCTAACACGCTTTCAATCAGTTTTACTGGAAGTACCCTACTTCTTTTTTCATCATTTGGGGGTGGTTATGATTTTTCACACTTCTTTATACCAAGCATCAGTTTTTTTTTATTAGTGTTTTGCTTTGTTTTTGGCATTGAAAAATATGGCATCTACTGCAGTTAATTCTCCAATAGCCCCTACTCCTCGGAATCCTCCTGTGAACCATGACAGCTATTCTTCTGATGAAGAACATACACCTAAGAAGTAAAGCATAGCATGGAAGGTTTTTTTTCCGTTTTCCTTTAGGGGAGAAAAAGGTTGTGGCACAAGAAATAAAATGTATGCTTTGCAACAAGGTGTTGTCAAGAGGAACCGCAAATAAGTACTCCTGGGGTACTTCAAACACATTAAAACATTTTAAAACCATCATTCCCAGACACCTTGCTCGGGATGAGAGGGAGTGTCACAGCAGCAATATACCATTACCTGCAGCGGGCACAGCGTCCTGGAACTTCAACATCTTCGACAGTTCCATCTGATGTACCGGCACACGTACCACAGTTTAGAATCTTGGGACAGTTTTGTCAATCCTTGCGCTTGTTGCGATTTGTGATAATTACAAATGTTAATGTTTTTTCTCCCTGTTTGAACCAGTTGCTGCACAAATTTTGTGCTTTTTGTTGTCAAAGACAATCTTTTTTAGTTTTAGTATCTGTATCAGTGAGTGCATGGGTGTGTTATTGTATGTGTCAGGGTGCCTGGGTGTTTCAGTGTATGTGTCAGTGTGTGCCTTGGTGTGTAAGTATCTGTGATAGTGTATGTATTAGTGTGTGCCTGGGTGTCAGTGCCCATTTCAGTATGTGTCTGGGAGGGTAAGTTTATACATAACTGTGCACTTGGGTATGTCAGTGTATACACACGTGTCTGCCTCGGTGTGATATTGTATGTATTACTGTGTGCTTGAGTTTGTGGGTATATGCATAAGTGTGTGCCTGGATGTGACAGTGTGTGCCTGGTTGTGTTAGTGTTTGCCTCAGTGTGTGCCTGAATTTGACAGTGTATTATCAGTGTGTGCCTTAGTATGTGAGTGGTATGCATGAAAGTGTGTCTGGGTGTGTCAGTGTCTGTATCAGTGTGTGCCTCGGTGTGCAGTGTATGCGTCAGTGTGTGCCTGGGTGTGATAGTGTATGTATTAGTGTTCGCCTGGGTATGTGAGTTCATGCATGAGTGTATTCCTGGGTATGTCAGTGTCGGTATCAGTTTGAGCCTGGGTGCATAGGTGTATGTGCCTGGGTGTGTCAAGTTCAGCATCAGTGTGTGACTGGGTGTGCAAGTGTATACATAAGTGTGCAGTTGGGTATGTCAGTGTAGGCACCAGTGCCTGCCTCAGTGTGTTAGTGTATACATGAGTGTGTGTCTGGGTATGTGAAAGTATGCATGAGTGTGTGCCTGAGTGTGATAGAGCATGTATTAGTGTGTGCATGAGTATGTGAGTATATGCATGAGTGTGTGCCTGTATGTGTCAGTGTCTGCGTCAATGCATGCCCAGGTGCGATAGTGTACATATTAGTGTGTGCCTGGATTTGTGTTTGTATGGATGCGTGTGTGCCTGGGTGTGTCAGTATATGCATCAGTGTGTGACTGGGTGTGTCAGTGTCTGCGTCAGGGTGCACCTGGGTATTTCAGTGTATGAAAAAGTGTCTGCCTTGGTTTGTTAGTGTAGATAGGAGTATGTGTCTGGGTATGTGAGTGTATGCATGAGTGTGTGCCTGGGTGTGATAGTGTATGTACTAGTGTGTGCCTAAGTATGTGAATGTATGCATAAGTGTGCCAGTGAGTGTCAGTGTCTGTATTAGTGTGTGCCTGGGTGTGTCAGCGTATATGTCAGTGGGTGTTTGGGTGTAAAGTGTCATATCAGTGAGTGCGAGGGTATGCCAATGCATGCATAAGTGTGTGCCAGGGTATGTCAGTGAGTGTATGAGTGTGTGCCTGGCTATGTCAGTGCATGTATGACTGTGTGCCTGCGTCTGTAAGTGGATATATGAATGTGTGCTTCAGGGTGCCAGTGTATCCATCAGTGTGTGCCTGGGTGTGTTAGTGCCTGCATCAGTGTGTGCCTGGGTGTGTCAGTGTCTGCATTAGTGTGTCTCTCTGTGTGTTACTGTATGCTTGAGTGTGTGTCTTGGTGTGTAAGTGTATGCATGAGTGTGTGTCTGGGTGTGATAGTATATGTATTAGTGTGTGCCTGGGTATGTGAGTGAATGCATGAGTGTGTTGGTATGTCAGTGTCTGAATCAGTGTGTGCCTGGGTGTGCCAGTGTATGCATCAGTGTGTGCCTGGGTGTGTCAGCATCTGCCTGAGTGTCTGCTCGGTGTGTTAGTGTAAGCATGAGTGTGTGCATGGGTATATGAGTGTAAGTTATGTGTGTGCCTAGGGGTGATAGTGTATGTATTAGTGTGTGCATGAGTCTATGAGTATATGCATAAGTATGCCTGGGTGCATCACTGTCTGTATCAGTGTCTACCTGGGTGTGTCAGTGGGTGCCTGGGTGGGTCAGTGTCTGTGTCAGTGTGTGCCTAGGTGTGCCAGTGTCTGTCTTAGTGTGTGCCTGAATGTGTCAGTGTATACATAAGTGTATCTACGGGTATGTCAGTGTATGCCTGAGTGCCTGCCTCAGTGTGTAAGTGTATGCATGAGCATGTGTATGGGTGTGTGAGTTTATACATTAGTGTGTGCTTGAGTCTGACAATATCTGCATCAGTGAGTGCCTAGGTGTGTCAGTGTATGCATGAGTGTTTGCCTGGGTGTCTCAGTGTATGTCTCAGTGTGTACCTGGGTGTGTCAATGTATGCAGCAATGTCTGCCTGCATGTCTTATTGGATGGATTACATATGGTAAAGATGTAATTGGTCACCTACATAACTGCAATAAATGGTTCCATTGAACTGTGTAAAAAGAGAGAAAACAAAAATATAAGTTGATGTTACATATTATATATATGCACTATATTGTTTACGTTTCTGCAGTGCAAAAATTAATGTTAATAATAATGCAGTATAAATTTCTACCAGTGTAAAGAAGGCACACATTTCATTTAAACATTTCATTTTCCTTTTTTTACTGTTCTCAGCTTCCATACTTTTACACCATAAAGGGTGTGCTGTGCAAAGAATCATCATTGAAAAGTGTGGAAAAACAATCACAAAGATTGCACCAAAAATTACCCAAAATTGGACAGTATGTCACTGTAGATTAGCAACACTATGCATTGCATTCACTACAGTTATTCACCCAATTGTTTTAGCTATACATGCTGAACTACTTTAAATAAACATATGCTACAGGTAAGTGTTTTTTATTAGGATTGTTACAATATAATTATTTTCTACAAAGGATACTAGCATATTTAGAGCTTTATAACAACATCACCGGGGTTGGCTATGTGGTGTAATAAGTAGTGGTAATAGATTAACTACACTATTTCACTTTTCAAATTGTAATCATACTTGGAACATGTTGTAATATCTATTTGATTGTGATGTTCTTCTTGTTTTATTGTGCCCATCCAGTTTTAGTTTTTAAATATGAATTACAGTAATCAGAGGTGATAGTAACTCCTTGATAAAAGATAATAACCATAGTAGTATTTCTTTCTCCACAAACCAGTTTTGTGGTCTGGTTTTCAGCTTGTAATGACTGTTCCCAATTTACTGGCATCTGCACTATATCATTGAACCATTAACTGCCTATCAGCATTTCAAATTCCTTATATGAACATCACCAATTGTAGGCCCTATTATATCATAAATAGTTGTATTAGAAAGGCGGCAAGTATAGTATTTCATTTTTTTTTAGTTATAGTCTTCCTTAAAACTTAGGGCCAAGAAACAGAAGATAGGAATTTGGTAGTTTAAAAGGCAGTTTTTTTCTTGAACGTGAGGTTGCTGTCGTTATTGTCAATCCAATTGTAGTTTTTAAATATATAGCGTAGTGTCCAGATGTAATAGTTACTACTTGATTAAAAATAATAGCTATGGTGGTATATGTTCTTCCAGAAATAGATATTTGTCCTACTTTAATATTTGTGTTGACAATTTGCTTCCATCTGCTGTACATTGCTGTAGCATTGGGGTAATGTATTTGCCACTTCTTTGTATATGCAAACTTGATAGAAGATATGATTGACAATTTCAGCATGTATTGTTCTGTGAAGTTTCTTTTAACAAACTGTCAAAATTGACAATTTTGTAATCTGGTAGAGCTAAGTAAATAAATTGCTCTGAATTTGTTTGTGTTTTTGATGTTAAAGAACAGTTTTCACACTCATGGTCCCATAAGTAATAAAGTCCAAATAAGTTTTCCATTGGTACTGTCTCTTCTTACAAGATACCAAAGATTACCAATAATAATTCTTGTGCATCATCTTTAGTGTTTTGAGTAAAGTGTACAGATCCAGTGCACATTTCTACAGGGTCTTGAATGTGAGGTGCACAATGTTTTACTTCTATCACAGCACAGGCTTTCTAACAAAGCAAACAGTGCAGTGTACAATCTCTTGTCTTTTTTCCTGTTCAATTGCGTGAACAACATGAGGTAAAGAAAACAGTGCATTCAGAACCACATTGGCATAGCAACTGACATCAGAGGGGTTTGACAACTGGTAACCACCAGTCTCACTGGCATTGTCAGTTTCTTTTTTCTTAAGAAGACCATTGTTCTCTTGTTACACTTCTTATCAACAACATCAGTAGGATCCTTCAAATGCTTTCTCTTTGGACAGATGGTAGGTTTTTGATAAGCCAGATACTGTCCTAAATGAGGAGCATAACACTTCTCAATCAGTGGTACTCTTTAACGCAACTTGAATCAGCAGTTACTTTATTATCGTCAAAGTCTACAAGACATAAATCGAACAATGTTCAAACTCACGATAAGGCTACACATGACATACCTTCCTTAAAGACAGTAGAACCAATAATGTTGAATGTTGCATCTACACTTAAACCTTGAGATTTATGAATAGTCATAGCATATGCTAGAGAGACTGGGAACTGCTTCCTCCGAATATACAAGTCTTTCACAAGCAAGAAACATTCAATGGACCATCCAATCTGTTTTACACAATCAACCTGCTCTGATTTAGTTGCTAGGTATTCAACCTCATTCCTGTTAGGAAACAAAATTAAATCAATTACTTTACCCACAACACCATTAACTAATCCTTCCTCAACATTTAAATTATGCTGCAAAATTATCCTGCAGTTTTTGCAAACACGTAAACACTGGTCTAATCCTGCAGTTCTGTTACACCCTGGTGTTCTATTATGTCAATTGCTGTAAGTTCCAAAATGCCTTCTTTCTCCAGTTTTGGTAATTGTTTGTTAAAACAGGAACACTCCTGAAGTGTAGGTATTAGAGAGACAATGAATTTCCCTTCTTCAATGAAATTGAACATTAGCTGTGAAATAGTTTCTTTATAAATCGACTTTCCAAGCAACTTTTACCCTCTTTTGTGAAAGCTCCTACTTTAATATCTTTCAGAATATTTCCGTATTGCACATGCGATGCTTGATGCATATTCCTAAATAGGTATTTGTATTGGAAGTTTTGCAAAATGTTTACGTTTCCAGTACTTCCCAAGGAATTCTGAGTTTCATCATGGAGAAGTGTCTTGAATACAGGCTGCCCTTTCACGGGGGTAAGTTGTAGTAGATCGCTGAACACAATTAAGTACTTTCCTCCAAACAGCACAAAATAGTCTGTCTTTAGAATCTGTTGCATTCTTCAGTGCACAAAGGCAAGCATTAAGTTTGAGACCATACTCACCTCATCAATGATTAAATGTTTCTATTTCTTCAATACTCTTGAGACTTCATTTCAAGTTTTACCGGATAACTTTTGGTACTCCAGTTTGTTGTCATGTCCTACAGGTAGCATCAGTAGACAGTTTTAATGTTGTGTGCAGCTAATCCAGTTGGTGCTGTTACTACACGTGACAAATTTGAGTTGGTAGTCCTTTGTAGGTAAGCTGTGAGAACTTCAATTAAAAAGCTTCTTCTGGTGCTAGCTTGACCGCTGATGTATAATAGTATTGACTTAAATTATGAGTATTGACATTCATTCTTCTTGTGGAGGAATACATGCTCTATTTCCTTTTTTACCTCCAGGTATATTTCTTTCTGTTCATCGTTTGGTTGTCCAACTAACTGCTCCAAATCAACACTTTCTTGTCTTGCTTGTTGCATTGCAGTCTCCACCTTATTCATGGCTATGGCAGCTTCATTTTCAGTTATTGGTTGTCCAAGAGGATCTTGACTTAGAGGTCCTGAACTTTGGCTGCTTTGTGAACTGTCCTCTAGTATCTCAGCAGCACATGTTTCTTCCTGTTCAATCTCATCATTTAACATTTTCATGTAGGTGGAAAAGACTGAACACTGAATGCTGTCTTTCACGGTATTGAAAGAATCTTCGTAGCAGTCAAAGTGTCCAAGTAACTCCGATTCACAATGCCAAGGCCTGAACAGCTGGAGAAGTGCCAAATAGAAAAACTCACTCTTATCAGCAGTTTGGCAACTACGTTTTCTATGGCTTATTAAACTACATTTTATGTGTCGAACCAAACAGTTGTCACAACCAACTACTGTATATTTCCCTTCATCTATATTTTCTGTTACATTGTTTCTATACCTATAGTGTTGAAGAATCTCATAAAGATATATGTTTTCAAGATATGGACTCCTTCCTGGATAGTAAGTATCCAACATATTTGTTTCCACACTATCTGTACTTTCCAGGTCAAACTCTGCTAGGTACTGAATTTCTAGGAAAGACGTTAAGACTATGTTTTGCTTGCTTTCAAGACCTAAACTTACCCAAACAATTCCCCTTGATTTCGAAGACAAACTGGCTCAGCCTCACTGATCACAGCATTCAGAGGAACAGTGAAGCATTTTCAAACTGAAGATGTACCATTTCTTGGTTGGAGACTTTTCAGCACAAATCTCCTCCCACATCTCCTTCATCTCTGTCTTTTCTGATTTTGTAATGTACGAAGTAACATAATGGGCAACAGCGATGGAGTTATCTGCAACAAATTGTATATCCGTATTTGCATTCCACATTTTCAGAATCACAGCATTATAGTCATTAAGGTACTTAGAGGCCTTTGTTCTTCTGTGGTTGTATGTGTTTTGTGGTGATTTTTGTGTCAGTGTATGTCTGACTGCACATAAAAAGTTGTTCACTCTTCCTTTAGAACTGACAGGTCTTGGAAATCCAAAACAACTCCTTGTATAAAATTCTCCTTTACATCTGTATTTTTGATTACAGTATTTGCCACACATATGTGCTTGAAAGTGCAGAACTTGTTGTCTTAGGCCTTTTTCATCATTGTCTTTCGGGATGGCACATGTCACATACTAATCTATGAAAGAGAGTACAGAGTCATCACTCTCTGTTCCAAATTTCAGTGCATCTTATAACCATAACAGCATGTGAATATGAGGAGCACCTCTTGCTTGGTATTCTTTAAACCAAAAGAAATCAGCAACCAAGAGGAGGATTTGTTTAGTTGCAGATGTGTGATGATATTAATTGAGTTTGACCAATGACTTTCTGTTTCACCTCTGCGCATATTAGTTGCTCAATGTTCACCAGTAGCACATTATATGTTTTGTTCAGCTCAGCTGCCTATTGGCTTTGACATGATATTAGACCTTACATTTTGTATTCAGCTCAGCTGCCTATTGGCTTTGACTTGACATTAGACATTCCATTTGATATTTAGGTTAGCTGCCTATTGCCTTTAATGTGGAGTTAGACATTGCAGTTAAGAATCCAAGCTGTGTTTTTCCACAAGATGAACCAAGCTGTTTTCTTCGCACAGCAGACTAGACATGATAAGAGAGAGTACATTTGGTGTTTTCCTTTCTGCTCAGGCTTGGGAAGAGGAGAAGTCTAGGAGATCTGGCCAGTCTCCAAAGGCTTGCGTAGTTTTCCCGAGTCTGAGAGGAGGGGGCACGCTTTTGTAGGGATGACTCGGGCTTCAGAGATTTAGATTCGAATCTGCTTGACTTCGGGCTGGAACTTGGTGCCAGTTGCCAGTCTCCCGTGTGGGTAGATAATCTCTTTCTCGCAGTTGACCGGAGTCATCACCTTGCAGACCCCAGAAAGATAAAGCTGTAAATAGTTTCTCACACAGTGAAGTATTTGTTTTGCTTTGCATTATATATATAACCTGCTGTGTACATTGCAACTGAGAAGTACTGTGATATATTTTGTTTTCATTGCTGCGATACTTTTACTCATTTGAACGTGTGCTTGAAATCTATTAATTCGTCCCTCACGAACTTGTGGGTGGGAAGAATTAACAACAATAAAGGACTTCTTTGAACTCAGAAGTGCATTCTTGATATGTTCTGTAAGCTCTGATACGAGATAAGAAGGAAAGCAGAACATTTTGGTACCAGAAGTGGGGTAGGGTCGAATTATAGATTTTTACGTGCACAATTTAAAAGTGTAATTGTTTTTTGTTGTTTGGAGAATTACAGAAGCACGGCAGACCATGTTTGAAAATGCATGTGTAGTTAAACTGCCTGATGGTGCTGTGAGAAATACATTTTCTTTCTGTGATGAAGCATATTTAGAAAATGTGCCTTTTGGAAGCAATGATGATCCTTTTGTTTTTGACAGAAGGGTTTGGATACTTTTATCTGCTTACAGAAAAATGGAGGAGAAATGTAGGCAGTTAGAACATGAAAATAAGAATTTGCGTGAGCAAATTAGCCAGAATACATTAATGCAAGATAATGCTGAAAGTTATAAAAATGCTGTTTTAGAAGAATCTGTCTTTTCCCATTCCAGTAATGAGGGGGTTAAGACAGCTTCGAGCTACTCTGAGCCTCCGTGTGAGCCAGGTTTTTTGGCAGTCAAAGTGCATTTCTTAACTGATAACACAGAGAGAGCTCAGAATGTGATTTACGAGTTACCGTTGCAAAATGAAGTAAAACGAAAGATTTCAGAGTTTCTTACTGTTTGCATGAAGCAAGAGACACCGAGTTTCATTAGCTTGTTTGATTTTTGGAAACAGAATAGCCCTCATCTGAGTGAAATCCTAACACTTTGGTATATGGTCACAAGGAAAAATTATATGCAGCTGCACGCTTGTGATTTGGCAAATGAAATAATGCAGACTTTAAGTTTCTGCGCAGTGCAAGAGGGAAACACTGATGTACATGTAAATCAGGAACAGGGGAAGAAAAGAGTGCTCCTAGCTAGGATCATACACTGGATCTGGTACCTGCAAGACAGGGCTAGAGTACCACAGGTAAAAGAGTCACTAGTGAAATTGAGTGCACCATTTGAATTTGTGTCCACTGAAGATAAAAAGCATGTTTGTTTGACTAATGATTCATTGACTGAAATGTTGTTCTCTGGCACAGGAGAAGGAACAGTGTTGTACAATGTGTGTCAGATTTTAAAGCAAGAGCTGCGTGAGATGTGTCATTTTTACACTGATTCTTGGTTCATTGCCAATGGTTTAGCCGTTTGGTTTTCCACATGGCTTGTACCTAACTGGTTCAATTCCCTTGCAGATGTTAATGAGAATAATTCAGAGAGAGAAGTGTTCACCCAGAATTCTAAGTGACCCTCCAGAACCTGCAGAAATCATAACAAAGGGCCCCAAAAACGTCCTGCTGATTATAAAACAGGGAAAAGAGGAAGGGTACGTTTCAAATGACAAATGTTATTTGCAAGAAAAGTCATACTTGTTTCTTTTGCAGATCCTACCATGTTTCGCCACTGTCCCTGAGTGTGCTGTGTGGTCCCCCTTCGGGTGGGTGCGTGTGGGGTCGGGGAAGGGACCGAACCCCCAACCTGAACCTGGCTGAGTAAAGTACAAGCACCATGGATCCATTTTGCGCAAATGGCGCCTTCAGTTCAAGTTCAACTTGTTTGATTGCATTCTTCCACTGGAACTAAGCAACCTTAACAGTTAACTGTCTGTGTTTTTTCGTGTGGAACTCTGACTTTCACTTACCTTCCAGCAAACCTTTCAGGTGGACCGTGCACCTTTACATGAGTAGTACTCATGCTACATCAAATTGCTATTTTAGAGACACTATAATCTCATTCAGAGTATAAAAGTTTCAGTCTTTTCTGTGTAGATGTATCTGATGTGAAAGTTATGAGATCAATATGTTAATCCACTTCCATTGCTTTACCTTGATTGCTTTTATCATTCAAATCTGACTTGCTGATAATGTTATTTTTTTTTGTGCTGATGTTTTTTTTTTTTTTGAAACAAGAGATATGTGAAACAAAAATTAATTGGTCATAGGGTGGAATGTGATGATATTAATTGAGTTTGACCAATGACTTTCTGTTTCACCTCTGCGCATATTAGTTGCTCAATGTTCACCAGTAGCACATTATGGGGGTCATTCCGACCGGGATACTGGGAGCACTGCCAACAGGCTGGCGGTGGCCCGCAGGGCATTCTGACCGCAGCGGTTTGGCCGCGGTCAGACCAGGAAAACCGGCGGTCTCCCGCCGGTATTCCGCTGCCCTGGGAATCCCGCCATGGGGGATTCCGACCCCCTCACCGCCATCCTGTTCCTGGCGGTTCCGACCGCCAGGAACAGGATGGCTGGTGAAGGGTGTCGTGGGGCCCCTGGGGGCCCCTGCAGTGCCCATGCCAACGGCATGGGCACTGCAGGGGCCCCCGTAAGAGGGCCCCACTTTGAATTCCAGTGTCTGCTCAGCAGACACTGGAATTTGCGACGGGTGCAACTGCACCCGTCGCACCTTCCCACTCCGCCGGCTCCATTCGGAGCCGGCTTCCTCGTGGGAAGGGGTTTCCCGCTGGGCTGGCGGGCGGCCTTCTGGCGGTCGCCCGCCAGCCCAGCGGGAAAGCCAGAATGGCCTCCGCGGTCTTTCGACCGCGGAGCGGCCATATGGCGGTTCCCTCCAGGCGGGCGGCTCCCGCCGCCCGTCGGGGTCTGAATGACCCCCTATATGTTTTGTTCAGCTCAGCTGCCTATTGGCTTTGACATGATATTAGACCTTACATTTTGTATTCAGCTCAGCTGCCTATTGGCTTTGACTTGACATTAGACATTACATTTGATATTTAGGTTAGCTGCCTATTGCCTTTAACGTGGAGTTAGACATTGCAGTTAAGAATCCAAGCTGTATTTTTCCAAGCTGTGTTTTTCCACAAGATGAACCAAGCTGTTTTCTTCGCACAGCAGACTAGACATGATAAGAGAGAGTACATTTGGTGTTTTCCTTTCTGCTCAGGCTTGGGAAGAGGAGAAGTCTAGGAGATCTGGCCAGTCTCGAAAGGCTTGCGTAGTTTTCCCGAGTCTGAGAGGAGGGGGCACGCTTTTGTAGGGATGACTCGGGTTTCAGAGATTTAGATGCGAATCTGCTTGACTTCGGGCTGGAACTTGGTGCCAGTTGCCAGTCTCCCGTGTGGGTAGATAATCTCTTTCTCGCAGTTGACCGGAGTCATCACCTTGCAGACCCCAGAAAGATGAAGCTGTAAATAGTTTCTCACACGGTGAAGTATTTGTTTTGCTATGCATTATATATATAACCTGCTGTGTACATTGCAACTGAGAAGTACTGTGATATATTTTGTTTTCATTGCTGCGATACTTTTACTCATTTGAACGTGTGCTTGAAATCTATTAATTTGTCTCTCACGAACTTGTGGGTGGGAAGAATTAACAACAATAAAGGACTTCTTTGAACTCAGAAGTGCATTCTTGATATGTTCTGTAAGCTCTGATACGAGATAAGAAGGAAAGCAGAACAAGATGAAAGACAGCATGGCTTGAAATATCTATAAACATTAGCAGGATCCAAAGAGCAAATTTCTCCTGCTGTCTTCATATTGATGTCATTAATGTTTGAGTCTGCTTCTCTTAAATAGTCAAGTAAGTCATCCCACGTGTACTCTGCACAACAGATTATCCCAAACCAAGTAGGTGCACCTGTTTTGCAACATACATTTAAGTTCTCTATTACTACAATACCAATACTCATTGGTGCCACATTGACATGCCATCAAATTATTCAAATTATATTCCAACTTTTCATCAATACCTTGAACTTTGTCTACAAATACCCTGGCAGAGAGATTTTGTAGATTAATTCCTGTCTTCAGAATGTGGTTTACAGCATATGATCCAGACAAATCACTCTCAGATAATAGATGGAATATGTCTGGAATACACTGTTGAAATCTAGGGTCCTCTGAATATAATCTTGTTGATCTGCACTCAGCTGGTGGTATTTGTACAGGGTGATCATCATACCGACCACCTACTCCAGTGGAAAATAAGTGTGGAAAACAGCAAGCCTCTAAACCATTTTCAAGCACACTGAATGGATCTCATTTTGCTTGTTTCATTTGAAAGAGATCAATAGCATTGCCAATAACTTCTTTGAAATGTAGTGGATGGATGTTAGAATGTTTATATATTTCTTCTGATTTGGATCTATCCACTTTTTCAATGTGTCCACTTGATGATAATGTTTCATCATCCATAGAACTTACATCTCCAACAACATCAGCATTTTTGTAGTAGACAGTATTTTATTTCAGGTATAATGTGGCTTTTGTTTACTTTACTAACATCTACTAACTCTTGGCAGTTTATTTTTTATTTTAGTAAGGACACCATTTACTAGAATGATAAGTGGTTCATCAATATCTCAGTCTACATCCACAGATTCAACATTTTAATTAAAATTAAAAGGTAAGCAGACAACTCTTCGTTTAAGACCTTTCTGTAGCTCTCTTAGTGGTAGTTTCCCACTCTTTGGCCCCCATGCAAACTACTGCTTGCAGAGGGTTATAAATTGTATGAGAACTGATTCATAAATATTTAACTGTTGAAGTTCTTTTGAAATTGACACCAATTCTAACTTGTTATGGACAGCTCTGGCTGGCATTTTGTTACCCTCTAACTTATCAGAGCAGACCATACATATAATTTGATTTGTAGCCAAATCAAACCGTTCTTCCACATATAAATATACACCAGATTCTGGCCCCTTATGTCTGTCCCCCTGAACAGTTTTATAGAATACAACAACATTACAAGTTTGGCTTTTGTACTGAGGGTGTCAACAACAAATACAAACACAGATTAGTTTGTATGAAGACACTGTCTTAAACTTTACAATTTCCTCTGTGAAGTTTTCAATATTAATACCTGTATCCTCTTCCTGTACACCCCCAGTAACCAACTCCTTAATTTCCCTAGACTCATCTTCAGGATCAAAGAAACAAAACTGAACATCTTTACAAACCTTTTCTACCTCTCCTAGTGTACCATGCAATGGAGCCCAATTTGTCTCACCTAAACATACGGCAGGAGTTTTCACATAGTTAAAGTCTCCTAACTAAATTTCACATTATAGAGTGAAGCACAGCTAACATTCTAAAGTGATGAAAGGTGCTTCTCCACACTTTCTTCAATAGAAATGCCAGTGAATATTCCTGTAAATTAGTATACTTCCTCACTTTGCATGGATCTAATCCTTGTAAAATTCCAATTTCCGCTTCACACTTTTGCATAGAAATTCACGAAGGAAAGTTCTCAATATTTCTATTGATTACTGACGAACACTGCAAATACTGCTACAGTTCTGTTTGTATACCGGGGCGTGTTTATACCTTTCTTGTACCTCTTCAGATATCACTTCCTCTACTTTCCAAGGGACCATCGCATTTGCAATAGGACTACCATCTTTGACCTCAGATCATAGACCATGCTCTAGTGTGTTCTCTGGAAAGTAGCTTTCTTCATTAAAGAAATGCACTGTAATAGATGTGTGCTCCCATTCACCTTTAAAAGTCTTGCAAAAAATTGTTTTATTAATAAGCCTTTCGTCCAATATCAAGATAATAGTTTCCTCTTCACAACAAATGTTTTGTCAAGAACACCCCCAATATATTGCTTATGCTTAAGTGCAGCACTTTTCCTCTAATACTTCTTCATGTTCCATAGCAAATTCTGTATTACGCTAGTTCAAAACATCTTAACTCATATCTCCTTAAATTGTTTCCGTCTCCATGTCAAACTCCCTCTTTTCATAAAGAATTTCCTACTTTCAAAATCATATACTCTTTGCTGTTTGTCAGTAGATTTGAGACTTCACGTCTTACTTGACACCTTTCTCGGATTTTGCATTTTTTGACATATTTTTTCTCAGAAACTCTATAGTACTCTTACCAGCTACTCTTTTTTTCTCTACACATTCTTCACCATATCTTCTTTTTCACTCTCAATTTTGTACAGGTAGTACTGTTGCTTCTGTTTCCCTCTGCTTTGTGGTTTGTCAGGCATTATAATTCTTCTTTTTTACATAGAAGTAGGTATCGGGAAAGCAATAAAAGATTACATTTACCTCTACAGAATATAGCATTAAATTAGGTATGGTAAGCAACTAACTAACTAGACAAGTAGTAATTTAAGTGACTAAATGATTGTACAAGTCTCTCAATATGCATGTATAAATGTGGATACTACTGACTGTATACCAGGGGTCTTCAAACTGGGGGGCGGGCCCCCCTAGGGGGGCCTGAAGTGATCCCGGGGTGGCGCCATGCTCTGGCCAAAAGAAGCATTACACAGATAACAGTGTTCTGTTTTAAGCAGAAACCTGTTATTGCACTTTTAAAAAGGTAAATTACTTAACTGCAATGTTTAAATACGTCTAGACATATTTAAACATTGCCACCTTTATAAAACTATTGTGAAAAATTCTGAGGGGGGCCCAATGATTTTTATTTTTCAACTGTTGTGGCGCAGAATTAAAAAGTTTGGAGACCACTGCTGTATACTTAGGAGATGATGTGTTCATACCTCTCTTACTAACAGGTATTTGTGTTTCACTGAGCATGTTAGTGTATGCATCAGTGTGTCAGTTGGTGTGTCAGTGCAGACATTAGTGTTTGCCTGGTTTTGTTATTGTATATCTCATTTTATGCCTGGGTCTGTAAGTAGCTGTTTTACTGCTTAGTTGTCTGTGTTACAGGATGTATCTACCTGGTTGTGTTAGTGCCTGCATCACTGTGTGCTTAGGTTGTTAGTGGTTCCTCACTGTCTGGGTGTGTCTGTGTCTGCATCAGTGTGTGCATGGTTGTGTCAGTGTATGCATCAGTGTGAGCTTGGGTTTGTTAGTGTATGTAAGAGTGTACGCCTGGGTGTGTCAGAGCCTCCATCAATCAGTATGTCTCTGAGGCCCATAGTTATACTTTTTTAGCTCCGCATTTGTGTCATTTTGTGAAGCAAAAGCAGTGCAAACTTACAAAATGCAATTGTATTTTGTAAGTTTGCGCCGCTTCTGCGTCATAAAATGACACAAATGCAGCGCTAAAAAAGTATAAAGATGGTCATGAGTGTCTTAGTGCCTGCATTAGACCATGCCTCTAAATAAGTACCTGTATTACTGTTTCACTCAGTGTGTCTCTCTTTACACCAGACTGTGCATCATGTATTAGAGTATGTATAAGTGTCTATGTGTATATGCATCAGTGTGTGCCTGGATGTGTTATTCTTTGCATCAGAGTGTGTCTGGGTGTCTCTATGTATGCATTAGTGTGTGCCTGTGTGTTAGTGTATGCATCAGTGTGTCCCTGGGTGTCTCAGCCAATGCATAAGTGTCTGCCTGGGTGTGTTAGTGTATGCATCAGTGTGTGCCTGACTGTGTCAGTGTATGTGTCAGTGTGTGCCTGGATGTGTCAATGAATGTATGAGTGTATGTCTGGGTGTGTCAGAGTATGCATGAGTGTGTGCCTGGGTGTATGTGTCAGTGTGACCCTGGGTTTGTCAGTGTATGTGTCAGTGTATGCCTGGGTGTGTCAGCGTATGCATTAGTGTGTGCCTATGTACATTAGTGCAAGTATGAGTATGTGCCTGAGGATGACAATGTATACATGAGTATGTGCCTGGGTGCGTTAATGTATGGGTCAGGGTCTTCCTGGGTGTGTATGTGTATACATGAGTGTGTGCCAGGGTGTGTTAGTGTATGCATCAGTGTCTACCTGGGTGTATAAGTGTATACATGAATGTGCACCTGGGTGTGTCATTGTATGTGTCAGTGTATGCATCAGTGTGTGCCTGGGCATGTTAGTGTATATATCAGAGTCTGCCTGTGTGTGTCACCATATGCATCAGTGTATGCCTTGGTGTGTCAGTATATGTATAAGTGTGTGCTTGGCTATCTCAGTCCATGAGTGTATACACGACGATTGTGTTATTGGATACACTAGTGTTTGATTGGTTGTGTCATTGTGCGCATTGGTGTATGTACTCTTTACAAATGTTTGTTTCTCCTCTAGTGATCACTGCACTTTTCCTTATTTTCATCACATACCCTCCGTTTATATTCTCTTTTACTTTTTGTAAATGTCATACTTACTTTCATCAGCCTTACATACACTCATGCTTTTTGTAACCTATTTTTTTAAATTTACACCTTAATTCTTATACCTGTTAAATATGTTAAATGCCTTTGTTGATCTGTATTTTTGTCTCTAATATCAGTTAGAATCTATTCTCACTGAAAATGTGAAAAACTAAGAATAAGAATGGTACACCTCTCTCATACAAAGGAACCATTAATCGTAACCTTTTCAACTTTGGTTTGAAGGTTACTCAGTTAGAAAACAAATCACAACCTCCCTTTCATATTTCAGCTATGTTATACCAATTCTGAATGGTTAGTATAGTTAACCCTTTATAACAAAAATACTTTTCAGAATCTCTTCATACACAATGTCGTTTATACTGCCTTCGATATAAATGACTAAACTTGTACCCAATCACTCCTTATTCAGTGTTTATTCTACTAGTACTGTGACTTCACATTCACAGTCTAGTCTTTTGTGTTCCTTTTCCCCATGCTCCTGTAGCTCTGTTACCATGGTGATAAATTTAGCAAAATTCCCTGCCAGCAGGTCACAAGTTCCCAACACTTTCTGAGAGCACCATGCTAACTTCTAAACCAACTGTAGCAGGTGTCTTTGAGTGTTTGGAAATATAAGCATTACCAAACACCATTACTTTTTTATTATTGCTCCAAAGCCAATCACATTGTACTTACTTTTTATTTCACTATCACTGTCTATTTTTAGGCACCAGCATATTTACAACATCCAATCAAAATTTGATCTTTTTAATTTTAGCTGTTATCCTCCGTTTGAACTGCCTTTCATTTCAAATCTATTTCATCCAGCTGCAGGTTTCTCTAGTATTCTACTCCAGCTCCCCTCCAAAATGCTCAGAGTGTGGATTGTGGGTCATAGCTTTGTGTTTTCAGCCAGAGAAAGTGCTGGAAAGAGTCTCATTGACAGACACCTGGGTTTACCTAATGTGGATATTACTTGGTTTGGCCAGAGGCGGCTAAAGTGGCATCAATTGCTACCTTTGGTAGAAAGCACTGCAGATTACCAACATCCAGACCTCATGATTGGGCACTATGGTGGCAATGCCCTAGGCACAGTTACTGGAGTAGAGCAGGAAATCCTAATGAAAGATACCGTTGGTAAATTAGTGGCATTTTTTTCCACACATTGTTTTGGTATTTTCCAACATTTGCCAAAGGCAAAAGTGGAAGTGGTCAAACGAATTCAGTCCACAGATAGACAAATCCAGGAAACATGTTATTAAAACTGTTTCTGCTCTTCTCAGAGACCACAACATGGACTCTGTATATGACAACAATTTACGCTTTGTTATGGATGGTATATATAGAAATGATGGCGTTCATTTGACAAAGAAAGGCAACATGATCTTCCTCCAGAACTTGAAAGACTGCATCCTGTATTATGTGTAGTTATCTCCTAAAAATCATAAATGAAAAGGCTCCTATGACAGCCAATCCTTTCACTAAAGACAGATTTTTTTTAATTTCAATTCCATATTTTTTAAATCTCATGCAGATCTGCGGATCCGGCACAGATTCACAAACCAGAAGCACTCATCCAATACATACTAGCAACATTACAGGATGTCTTACTGGATATCTGAGTAGTTCATCACTCTAACAGTAGGTATGTAAGTAAATCTGTGGCTTTGTGAGTGCAAGTGTGCGTGTCTGTCTGGGTCTGTAAGTGTCTCTGTGAGTATCTGAGCAGGTCTGTGAGTGGGTGTGTAAGTATCTGTCTGAGTGTGTGAGTTGATGTGAGAATGTCTATCTGGGTGTCACAGTGGATGTGAGAGTGTCTGGGTGTGTGAGTGTCTGGGTGTGAGAGTGTCTGTTGGTGTGTGAGTGGGTGTGAGAGTGTCTGTTCGGGTGTGTGAGTGGGTGTGAGAGGGTCTGTCTGGGTGTGTGAATGGGTGTGAGAGTGTCTCTGGCAGTGTCGCAGTGGTTGTGTGAGTATCTTTGTGAGTGGTTGTGAGAGTGTCTGTATGGGTGCATGAGTGAATGTGAGAGTGTCTGGGTGTGTGAGAGCGTCTGTGGGTGTGAGAGTGTCATTCTGGGTGTGTGAGTGGGTGTAAGAGTGTCTATCAGGGTGTGTGAGTGGGTGCGAGAAAGATGTGTGGGTGTGAGAGTGTCTGAGTGTGTGACTGGATGTGAGAGTGTCTGGGTGTGTGAGCAGGTGTGGGAGTGAGAATGTCTAGGTGTGTGAGTGGGTATGAGAGTGTGACTGGGTGTGTGAGTGGGTGTGAGTGTTTGGGTGTGAGTTGGTTTGTTAGTGTCTGGGTGTGTGAGTGGTTGTGTCTGTGTGGGTGTCACAGTGGGTATGGTATGAGAGTGTCTGTGCAGGTGTCAGAGTGTTGTGAGAGTGTCAGTGTGGGTGTGAGAGTGTCTGTCGGGATATGTGAGTGGGTGTAAGAGTGTCTAGGCATGTGAGTGGGTATGAGAGTGTCTGTCTTGATGTGTGAGTGGGTGTGATAGTGTCTTTCTTGGTGTCTGTGCGGGTGTGAGAGTGGGTGTGGGAATGTCTGAGTGGGTATCAGAGTGCCTGCCTGGGTGTTTGAGTGGTTATGAGAGTCTCTAACTGGGTGTGTGAGTGGGTGTGAGTGTTTGGGTGTGAGTTGGTTTGTTAGTGTCTGGGTGTGTGAGTGGTTGTGTCTGTGTGGGTGTCACAGTGGGTATGGTATGAGAGTGTCTGTGCAGGTGTCAGAGTGTTGTGAGAGTGTCAGTGTGGGTGTGAGAGTGTCTGTCGGGATATGTGAGTGGGTGTGAGAGTGTCTAGGCATGTGAGTGGGTATGAGAGTGTCTGTCTTGATGTGTGAGTGGGTGTGATAGTGTCTTTCTTGGTGTCTATGAGGGTGTGAGAGTGGGTGTGGGAATATCTGAGTGGGTATCAGAGTGCCTGCCTGGGTGTTTGAGTGGTTATGAGAGTCTCTAACTGGGTGTGTGAGTGGGTGTAAGAGTCTCTAACTGGGTGTGTGAGTGGGTGTAGAGTGCTGTATAGGTGTCAGAGTGTGTGTGAGATTGTCTGTTTGGTTGTCAGAGTGGGTGTGAGTGTCTGTTGGGTATGTGACTGGGTGTGAGAGTGTCTAGGAGTGTGAGTGAGTATGCAAGTGTCTGTCTGTCTAGGTGTGTGAGTGGGTGTTAGAGTGTCTTTCTTGGTATGTGAGTGGGTGTGTGAGTCCTGTCGGGGTGTGTGAGTGTGCAGGTGTGAGAGTGGGTGTGTTAGTGTCTGTGCAGGTGTGAGAGTGGGTGTGGGAGTGTCTAAGTGGGTATCAGAGTGTCTGTCTGGGTGTGTGTGGTTGTGAGTCTGTGTGTTTGAGTGTGTGTGAGAATGTCTGTCTGGGGGTGAGAGTGTATGTCTGGGTGTGTGAGTGGGTGTGAGAGTCTCTAACTGGGTGTGTGAGTGGGTGTGAGATTGCTGTATAGGTTTCAGAGTGGGTGTGAAAGTGTCAGTCGGGGTAAGTGACTGGGTGTGAGAGTGTCTGGGTATGTGAGAGGGTGTGAGAGTATGCCTTAGTGTGTGTGAGAGTGCCTGGCTGTGTGAATGGGTGTTTCAGTGTCTGGGTATGTGAGAGGGTGTGAGAGTGTCCAAGTGGGTGTGCGAGTGTCTGGGTGTGAGTGTCTTCCTGGGTGTGTGAGTAGGTGTGAGGGTGTCTGGGTGTGTGTGAGAGTGTCTGGGTGGGTGCGTGGGTGTGAGAGTGTCAGTCTGGCTGTGTGAGTGGGTGTGAGAGTGTATGCCTGGGTGTGTGAGCGGGTGTGAGAGTGTCTAACTGGGTGTGTGAGTGGGTGTGAGAGTCTCTGTCTGGGTATCAAAGTGGGTGTGAGAGAGTCTGTGTGGGTGTCAGAGTGGGTGTCTGGATATGTGAGTGGATGGGAGAGAGCCTGGGTGAGTGAGTGGGTGTGGGAGTGTCTGTGTGTGTGAGTTGGTGTGAGTGTGTCTATCTGGGTGTGTGAGTGCATATGAGAGTGTCTGTGTGTGTGGGTGTGAGTGTCTGTGTGGGTGGGTTTGAGAGTGTCTGTCTGGATGTGTGAGTGGGTGTGAGAGTGTTTGAGTGGTTGTGAGAGTGTCTGGGTTTGTGAGTGGGTGTGAAAGTCTCTGTCCCAGTGTCAGAGTGGGTGTGAGAGAGTCTGTGTGGGTGTCTGTGTATGTGAGTGGATGGGAGAGAGCCTCAGTGAGTGAGTGGGTGTGGGAGCGTCTGTCTGGGTGTTAGAGTGTCTATCTGGGTGTGTGAGCGGGTGTGAGAGTGTCTGCCTGGGTGGCACAATGGGAGTGGGAGTGTCTGGGTGTGTGAGTGAATGAGGGAGTGTCTCTGAGTCTGTGAGTGGGTGTGAGAGTGTCTGTCTGGGTGTGTGAGTAGGTGTGAGAATGTCTGGGTGTGCGAGTGTCTGTCTGGGTGAGAGAGTGTCTGGGTGTGAGAGTGGGTGTGAGGGGGTCTATTTGGGTGTGTGACTGGGTGGGAGAGTGTCTAGGTGTGTGAGTCCGTGTGAGAGTCTGTCTGGGTGTGGGAGTGTCTGGGTGTGAGAGTGTCTGTCTAGATGTGTGAGTGGGCATGAGTGTGTCTGGGTGTGTGAGTGTTTGCTTGGGTTTCTGAGTTGGTAACCAAAATTATCCAAATCAGTGTTGAAGTTCCTTGTGTACAAAAGTTCTTTTATTTTCAATCTGCTTGATCTTCAGTTAAATTTTAATAGAACATTTAGCTAACACGTGCTTCATCGCTGTGGTGCATTTACTAACACCTTCATCATGGCTACAATCAAGCAAATTGTATTTCAAACACATCAATATCCAATAAAAACATAATAAAACATCACCAAAAGTGGTGTTATGACATGTCATGCCATTACAAAGTCTCCATATTCTTTATATCCAAGTGCAAGGCATCCAATATAGAGAAAACCATGTTAAGTCAAACAGAGAGAAGATTTTAATGCATACCAAAAGCCAGGGAACCAGAAAAAGTGTTATTTTCCACCAATATAGCCCCTTGGGATGGTTTGGTTTAATAATATTCAGCCTATTTTACACATGACTGCCATATATGAATGCTTATCAATGTGTATTCCCTAAGGAAGTTTAGGGAGAAGTGTGTAGATGTGTCCCCTTTCTGTATCAACATATTCCTGGCTGGGACTTGCTAAAATGTTAACTGTAGAGTGGTGCACTGAAAGCCTATATTAAGGTGCATTCACTGTAGGCTAGTGATCTAATGTGATGCGGTGTGGCTATTTTAATCTAAGTATAATCATTCATCCTGATTTCATATGTTTCCTAATGCTGTTAAGACCTAGGGCCTGATTACAACTTTGAAGGATGGTGTTAATCTGTCCCAAATGTGACGGATATCCTGCCCACTGTATTACGAGTTCCATAGGATATAATGGACTCTTAATACGGCGGGTGGTATATACGTCACATTTGGGATGGATTAACACTCTCCTCCAAAGTTGTAATCAGGCCCATAGTCTTAATTAAAATGATAATTAATTTTCCTATGAAAATGTCTTAAATGTCTTATGCTAGTGTTGAAAAGTTTAGTTCCCCATCATACATATTGACATGTATTAACAAGCTATTTTACTTTTGAAACTTAGGCGGTCATTCTGACCGCGGCGGTCGGCAGTCGGCGACCGCCAAGCGGTTCCCGCCGAAAGACCGCTCCGCGGTCAAAAGACCACAGCGGCCATTCCGGCTTTCCCGCTGGGCCGGCGGGCGACCGCCAGAAGACCGCCGGCCGGCCCAGCGGGACAGCCCCTTCAACAATGAAGCCGGCTCGGAATGGAGCCGGCGGAGTTGAAGGGGTGCGACGGGTGCAGTGGCACCCGTCGCGATTTTCACTGTCTGCACAGCAGACAGTGAAAATCTTTGTGGGGCCCTGTTAGGGGGCCCCTGCACTGCCCATGCCAGCGGCATGGGCAGTGCTGGTGCCCCCAGGGGCCCCACGGCACCCATTCCCGCCATCCTGGTTCTGGCGGTGGACAGGTGCAAGCAGCGCCGCCACGGCGGATTCCCTGGGCCAGCGGGAAACCGGCGGGAAACCGCCCAGGGAGCACCACCAGCCTGTTGGCGGTGCTTCCGCCGCACTCCGCCATGGCGGTCATGGACCGCCAAGGTCAGAATGACCCCCTTAGTGTGACATGAGTTATTGACAAGGTTTAATAATGACAAATTTACAATTACAACGTTTATATGTGTTTTACTTAAAAAGAATAAAGTGTGCCATTTTACTTCTATTCTGCTTCAGCTAGACATATTGATTTGCTAGGCCTCAGAATTTTAGGACATGAGAAAGCTGTTTTTCTTTTGCTAAGGTTACATTTCTTTCCAGATGTCGTTCCCATTAAATGTTAGTTTGGAAATAGATGTGCTATTGTCTTATTGATAGAGAGCCTAAGAAAGTAACCTTGAAATTGATATATCAAGGAGCAAGGAATTTAATAAGAACCTATTTTTTTTGTTGCAAATAGTACAGGAGAGCAAAGATGGATGCCTTCCCATGATGGACTTGGGAACTTCTCCTGATGTTGCAGATGCATGTTGCATGATGTGCTATAATCATAGAATGGAAATCTTTCGGTTCATATGGTGTCACTAATGGAAAAATCCCTGTCTACTTTGGACTTTCATTTACCGTTTCCAGTTAGTCTCAGGAAGAGAACTAATTTGGACTTTGACTAAGAGAGATCCCTTGGACTTTGGGAGGTACAGTAGTCCTTGCCCTTGCCCCGCTCTTTCCCAAATGCTAGCAGAGATTTTTTGGACCCATTCAGAAAAATCTTGACTGAGCTTTAGAGATGCTGACACATTTGCTTTTTATCTACTTTTTACCAACCTTTGTTAGCTTCTTTTTGCATCAGGTGTACATTTTCCAAATTCTTTATGCCCTTATTGCCTTTTTAGTTTTTGTCCCCATATTTTGTAGCCCAGCATGTCAATTAGTGGCTGGTACAATTTAGAGAATTTCCTTATTTGATTAAGGAAATTCAGATTTTCTTCATGTTTAGGAGAGTTGGCCAGCGGTTCTTTTCAGAACATCAAGTTCTCATTCTGTTATTCTGTATTGCCCTTATTGAGTGCTTAGTTTGCGTGATGTTAGTGCGCCTAAACTTCGTCCGTCATTGGAGCCATCCTCTGGTAATCTTGTATTTTCATAGTTTGGTTTTGAGAGCCATCTATATTAACTTGAGGACAAGTTTGTAAAAAACCCTTAACCTTTATTTTGGAGTTAGGTTTTACTTGTGTGGCCAACTTGGTCATACTGTAAATTTAAATGTCGATTGATTTTCTCCAACCCATTTGCTAAGATGAAAAACCTGTCGACCCGGCTTAAAGCATACCTGAAAGGCTTTATCACCAACATTATTTTGGAGTGGTGTGGTGGATCAGGTCTTTTGGACTTTGCATGATTGTTTTTGGCCAAAAAATAACTCTATATGTTTTGGTGAATAAATGAACATAGCACTATCAATTAATTTGGGTTGCTTTACTGTAGGAGGCTGGCCTGGTTTGTAATGGGTACCAAAGAGACTTACACCTTATACCAGGTCCAGTTATCCCTTATTAATAAAATGTAGTCAGTGTCTAGTAGCCAGGCTGTCTAGAGGTAGTTGTACGCAGAGCAGCCAAGGCTGAACTAAGAGACATGCAAAGCTCTTGCAATACCACTGTAGTCACACAGTACTTACACACATGAAAGACAATGGGGGTCATTACGACCCTGGCGGAACAAGTCCGCCAGGGCCGTGGGACGCGGTGGCACCGCCAACAGGCCGGCGGTGCCCCGCGGGGCATTCTGACCGCGGCGGCTCAGCCGCGGTCAGAGAAGGGAAACCGGCGGTCTCCCGCCGGTTTCCCGCTGCCCCAAAGGAATCCTCCAAGCCGGCGCAGCATGCTGCGCCGGCATGGGGATTCCGACTCCCCCTCCCGCCATCCAGTTCCTGGCGGTTCTCCCGCCGGGAACCGGATGGCGGGAGGGGGAGTCGCGGGGCCCCTGGGGGCCCCTGCCGTGCCCATGCCTATGGCATGGGCACGGCAGGGGCCCCCGTAAGAGGGCCCCTAAAAGTATTTCAGTGTCTGCAAAGCAGACACTGAAATACGCGATGGGTGCAACTGCACCCGTTGCACCTTCCCACTCCGCCGGCTCTATTACGAGCCGGCGTCATCGTGGGAAGGGAGTTTTCCCCTGGGCTGGCGGGCGGTCTTGTGAAGACCGCCCGCCAGCCCAGGGGAAAACTCGGAATACCCTCCGCGGTCTTACGACCGCGGAGCGGTATTTCGGAGGGGGGAAGCCTGGCGGGCGGCCTCCGCCGCCCGCCAGGCTCGGAATGAGGGCCAATATGTGTTACAAAAATAAAGGTATTTAATTTTGGTCACACAATGCCAAAAATACTTTGTAGGCTATACTCCCTTAGGAGGTAAGTAAAAAACACAATATATATACACTAGTAACCAGAAGCAGGTAAGTACACAGTAGGAAAACAGTGCAAATAGTGAAAATCACCATAGGTTGCAATGGGCCTAGAGGGAACACAAACCATATACTAAAATAGTGGAATGGGAAAGTCGGTTTCCCACCTAGGCAAGTATAGTGTGTAGAGGGGCGCTGGGAGTGTAAGTAAAATACCTCACCCCAGAGCCCAGGAATGCAGGAGTAAAACACAGCAAGTTTCCTAAAACACACTAGAAGTCGTGATAGAAGATAATGCAAGAACCAGAAGAGACTGCAAGACACCAGCGATAGATTCCTGGACCTGAAGACCTGTGGAAGAAGGGGACCAAGTCCAAGAAGCACTGAAGAGCCCAGGGAGAACAGGAGCCACAGCTAACCTAGATGAAGGTGGAAAAATGGAACCACCAGTGAGAAGACAAAGTCAGTATTGCACCAAAGAAGACAGATGCGGGTTCCTGGTTGGTGCAGAAGATCTCCCACGCCAAGTGGATGAATGCAGTCTGGTTTGTGTCACTGGATTCTGCCAACAAGCCTTGGCACATGCAAAACTTGGGGTTAACAGAAAATGCGCTGCCCGGGACCAGGAGGGACCTGGTGGCCTCCACCCAGGAGGGGAAGACAGAGGGGACTCTCGGCAACTCAGAGAGCCCTCAGAAGACCAGGCAGCGCACACAGGAGTCCCACAGCAATGGGGCAAAGGAGGTGCAAATGGAGACCCACCAGAACAACATAAAGGATTCCCATGCAGCCGGAGAACCACTCAGGAAGCTGTGTGTTGCAGGATGGAGTGCTGGGGGCCTAAGCAGTGCTGTGCATGAAGAACTTTGTGGAAGGTCACACACAAGCCTTAGCAACTGCAAGTCATGTGGTGCACGGGGGTACTGTCTTCCATGGGGAGGCAAGCTCTTACCTCCACCAAAGTTGGACAGCTGGACAGTAGGACTGCTGAAGTCACTTTAGTCCACCCCGTGTTGCTGGATTCAAGCCTGTCATCTGGAGAGGGGGTCCAAGACACTGGTCGTCGCTGCAGAGAGGTTCCTGCTGAAGCAGGGAAGTGACTCTGTCACTCCACGGGAGATTCCTTCAGTTTTCTGGTGCAGGCTGAAGACAGGCAGTCCTTAGGGGATGCACAACCTGGAAACTGTTGCAGTTGCTGGCAGAAACTGAAGTTGCAAGGTTGCAGAAGTCGTCTTTGCTTCTTTGTTGCAGTTTTGTAGAGTCCATGGAGCAGTCAGCATTTGATCCGTTGGTAGAAGATCACGTAAAGGATGCAGAGGATTCCTGCTGGGGTCTTGCAATCAGAATCTGAAAAAACACCCAGAGGAGAGACCCTAAATAGCCCTGAGAGGGGGATTGGCCACCTAACCAGGTAAGCATCTATCAGAAGGGGTCTCTGACGTCACCTGCTGGCACTGGCCACTCAGATGCTCCCAGAGTGCCACACTCTGGAATCCAAGATGGCAAAACACAGAGTCACTCTGGATGAGCTCTGGGCATCACCCCAGGGGTGGTCCTGGACAGGGGAGTGGTCATTACCCTTTACTTTGCTAAGTTTCGTGCCAGAGCAGGGACTGGAGGTTCCTGAACTGGTGTGGACTGGATTATGCAAGACGGGCACCATATGTGCCCTTCAAAGCATTTCCAGAGGAACTGAGAGGATACTCCTCCCATGCCTGTAACACCTATTTCCAAAGGGAGAGAATGTAACACCCCTCTCCTAAAGGAAATGCATTGTTCTGCCTTTCTGGGATTGAGCTGCTCAAGCCAGGAGGCCAGAAGCCTGTCTGTGAGGTGGCAGCAGCTGCAGTGAAAACCTTAGAAGACTGGCTTGGAAGTACTGAAGGGTCCATGGTGGAGCCCCCAGAGTGCACAGGATTGTGAAACCAATACTGGAATCAGTGTTGGGGCACTGTTCGCAGTTGTTAGACACCTTACATGGGCATATTTACCATTGTGAAGCTACATATCGGTATTGACCTAAATATGGTGCACGTGTAAAATGGCGTCCCCGTACTCACGAAGTCCGGGAAAATGGGCATGGATGACGTGGGGCCACCACTGCTACTGCAGGGGTGCCCTCACATATAGGTACTTAGCACCCAGCCTTCACAGTTGGAAGACCTCATATATAGGTGACTTATAAGTGACCTGGTGCAGTGTTTATGGCTGTGAAATAGTGCATGCACTATTTCACATAGCCTGCAATGGCAGTCCTGAAGAAGCCTTTGTATGGGCTCCTTTTGGGTGGCAAAAGAAACGCTGAAGCCCAGAAGGATCCCCTGGAAGCCCAATGCCCTGGGTACCTATGCACCATATACTAGGGACATATAAGGGGAGACCAGTGTGCCAATTTGGAGTGAAATATGGAGTCACTAAACTGTAGTGTCAAATTTAGAAACAGAGAGAGCATGAGCACTGGAGTTCTAGTTAGCAGGACTCCAGTGATAATTAAGAAAACAGTGAAACACACTGACAAGCAGGCCATAAACTATAAGCACTGGGGTCCTGAGTAGCAGATCCCAGTGACATAGTCAAAAACACACTGACATCAGGCAGAAATTGGGGGTAACATCCCAAAAAGAGGGTACTTTCCTACACAAAACCCCCAAACGAGGAACAATAAGGCTAACCTTGCCCAGATGAGTCTTCATTGTCAAAGTGGAAATATCTGGAGAGTCCATCTGGATTGGAGTGGTTACACCCAGGTCTATGTTCCTCTGGAAAGTTCATACCCTGTAGGGAAATGGACCACCTCAACAATTTAGGGTTTTCTCCTGTCATTTGTTTCAACCGTAAGGTTTGTGGTCTGCCTGAACGATGAAATGAGTCCCAAACAAGTAGGGTCTTAGCTTCTTCGGAGACCAGACCACAGCAAAGGCCTCCCTCTCTATGGCTGACCAACGCTTTTCTCTAGGGGTCAACCTTCTACTGATAAAAGCAACAGGTTGATCCTGTCCCTCTGAATTAAGTTGTGATAACACTGCCCAACCCTTACCTCAGAAGCATCTGTCTGGACAATATACTTCTTAGAATATTTTGGGCTCTTTAGGACAGGTGCAGTACACATAGCCTGCTTAAGCTCCTCAAACGCTTTTTCACAGCTGGCTGTCTATACTACCTTCTTGGGCATCTTCTTTGAAGTGAGGTCATTAAGGGGGTGGGGGGGGCTACAATGGAGCCATAGTTCTTAATGAACCTCCTGTAATACCCAGTGAGACTAAGAAAGGCTCTGACCTGGGTCTGAGTAGTAGAGGGAGACAAGTCTAAAATAGTCTGGATCTTCCCTTGTAGTGGTTCAATCTGTTCCCCACTAACTAGGTGTCCCAGATAAACCACCTTTCCCTACCCTATCTGGCCCTTTGAAGCCTTGATAGTGAGGCCTGCCTTTTGCCTTTTGCAGGGCCTCCAAAACGTTCCACATGTTGGACCAGGTGTTCATCCCAGGTGGAGCTAAATACAGCAATATCATCTAGATATGCTGCACTGAAAGCTTCCAGACCTTGTGGGACTGTATTCACCAGCCTTTGGAAAGTGGTAGGTTCATTCTTCAGCCCAAAAGGCATAAATATAAATTGGTAATGCCCTCCAATGGTTGAGAATGCAGTCTTAGGTTTGGCATCCTCTGATAGCTTGATCTGCCAATACCCTGCAGTCAAGTCCAAGGTGCTCAGAACTTGGCAGATGCTACTGTATCTATTAGCTCATCTGCCCTGGGTATAGGGTGAGCATCAGTCTTGGTGACTGTGTTGAGCGCTCTATAATCCACACAAAACAATTTCCTTTTTCCCATTTTGAGAATGAGGTTTTGGCACTAGCACCACTGGTCTGGCCCATGAGCTGTCTGAGTGCTCAATTACTCCTAGGTCCAACATCTTCTGAACCTCAGATTTAATACAGTCTCTGACATGGTCAGGCTGCCTATAAATCTTACTTTTGACAGGCAAACTGTCTCCAGTATCAATTGTATGTTCACACCAAGTAGTCTTACCAGGTGTAAGTGAAAAGAGTTCAGAGAATTGGCCTAGAAGGTTTTTGCAGTCCTCCTTTTGCTCTGCTGTAAGGAAATCTGCAAGAATAACTCCCTACACTGAGCCATCAGCTGCAGTGTTGGAAAAGAGGTCAGGGAGAGGGTCACTCTCTTCTTCCTGCCCCTCATCAGTGGCCATGAGTAGGGTGAAGTTTGCCCTATCATAGTAGGGTTTAAGGCTGTTCACATGAAGTACTCTTAGAGGACTTCTGGGAGTGCCTAGGTCCACCAGGTAGGTGTCCTCACCCTTTTCTCCACTATAAGATGTAGTCCACTTCATTTGTCCTGGAGTGCTCTTTGTGCCACAGGCACCAATACCCATACCTTCTGTCCTGGATGGTACTCAGTCAGGAGAGCCTTCTGGTCATGCCATTGCTTCTGTAGCTCTTGGCTTACCTGAATGTTTTAGTGGCCTTTTTCATGTACTCAGCCATTCTTGATCTTAGGCCAAGTTTAGTCCACAATGTCTTGTTTAGGGGGCTTCAAGGGTTGCTCCCACTCCTCTTTGACAAGTGCAAATAGACCCCTAACCGGGTGACCAAAAAGAAGTTCAAAGGGGCTGTAGCCCACTCCCTTCTGGAGTACCTCCCTGTGAGCAAAAAGGAGGCAAGGCAGTAGGATATTCCATCTCCTCCAGAGAGTCCCATGATCATGCCTTTGAGAGTTTTGTTAAATCTCGCAACCAGCCCATTTGTTTGTGGATATTAGGGTGTGGTGAATTTATAGGTTAAACCACATTCCTTCCACATGGCTTTTATGTATGCAGACATGAAGTTGCTACCCCTTGTCTGATACTACCTCTTTAAGAAAGCCTACCCTGGAAAATATTCCCAGGAGGGCCTTTGCCACTGCAAGAGCTGTACTGATCCTTAAGGGTATGGCTTCTGGATATCTTGTGGCATGGTCCACTATCACTAAGATGAATCTGTTTCCAGAAGCAGTTGGAGGGTCAAGGGGAGCAACAGTGTCAACCCCTACCCTTTCAAAGGGTACCCCAATCACAGGCAGTGGGATTAAGGGGGCCTTTGAGGTGCTACCAGTTTTGTCACTGGCTTGGCAAGTGACACAAGAGCCACAAAACTCTTTTGTGTCTTCTGACATGCAACGCCAGTGAAAGTGAGGGACCAGTCTGTCCCAAGTCTTACTTTGCCCCCGATGTCCAGCAAGGGGAATATCATGTGCCACAATTAGGAGGAATTCATTGTACTGCAAGGGAATGACCAGTCTCCTGGTAGCACCAGGTTTTGGGTCCCTTGCCTCAGTACAAAGGCGATTGTTCTCCCAGTAAATTCTGTGTTAGTCACTGACCTCCCCTGCTTCTTTCTTGACAACTTGCTGTCTTAAACCCTCTAGTGTGGGACAGGTCTGCTGTGCCACACTCAGTTCCTCCTTGGCAGGCCTCCCTGCACCCAAGAGTTCAGCTGTGTCAGCCTGAAGCTCCTCTGGTGTAGGTTCTGCACAAGGAGTTGACTCCTCCTCAAAAGGAGAATCTTCTGGAGAAGGAGGGATAGTGGACAAGTATTTGCTCTTTCTACCCCTAGTTATTGGGAGCACTTGGTCCATTGTTGCAGGATCCAAGTTTCCCTGTCCTCTTTGTCTCTTGGCCTGAGCCCTGGTGAGAGCAAAGATGTGCCCAGGAATGCCCAGCATTGCTACATGAGCCTCCAACTCCACTTCAGCCCAAGCTGAAGTCTCCAAATCATTGCCCAGTGGACACTCTACAGGTAGGTCAGTGGATACCACAACTTTCTTTGAACCAGTACCCCCCCCCAGTTGAGATTCACAACAGCCATGGGGTGGCTAACAGTGTTGTTATGGGTGTCGGTAACTTGGTAGTGATGACCAAGTAGATGTTGTTCAGGGGCCACCAGTTGTTCCAACACCATAGTGACACTGGCACCTGTGTCCCTGTAGGCCTCAACCTGAACACCATTTATTAGGGTTAGTTGCTTGTACTTATACATATTAAGGGGACAAGCAACCAAGGTGACAATGTCAAAGCCACAATCAGAGACTAACACAGCCTCAGTGGTCTCCCTAACTAGACCCACCCCCACTACATTACCAAAAGTGAGACCAGCTACACCCTTAGATTGGCTAATTATTAGAGTTTTCCCCACCACTATTGCTATTACTAAGGGCACTAGTTTAAGCAGTGGGGTTGTGGTGGTGGGAAGTTTGGTGTTCTTCTTGGGACAAGTAGGGTCACTTGCCCAATGGCCTTTGCTTTTACATAAATAACACTGAGACTTTTTCTGTTGGTTTGAAGAGGATTTGGGCCCACCACAGATGATTTTTGAGGACCTGATGAAGACTCTGACGTTTTATCTTTGTCCACACCTTTCTCATGAGACTTGCCATCCTTATCCTTGTCTTTGTCACCCCCTGTATAAGCTTTTCTGCTTACCCTTGTTCTGACCCATTTGTCTGCCTTCTTTCCCAATTCTTGGGGGGAGGTCAGATCTGAGTCTACCAAGTACTGGTGCAACACATCGTACAAACAATTATTAAGAATATGCTCTTTCAGGATTAGATTATATAGACCTTCATAATCAGACGCTTTGCTGCCATGTAACCAACCTTCTAAGGCCTTCACTGAACAGTCCACCAAGTCTATCCAATCTTGTGAAGACATTTTTCTGGTTTCTCTGAACTTACTGCTATATTGTTCAGTGGTTAAGCCAAATCCATCCAAGAGTGCTGTCTTCAAAACATTGTAATTATCTGAATCATCTTCTCTAACAGTAAGGAGTCTATTTCTCCCATTGGCAGAGAAGAACAACCACAGAATAGCAGCCCACTGCATCTGAGGGAACCTCTAAACTTTACAGTCCATCTTAAGTGCAAAAAACAACTTGTAGTTGTCACCCCCTCCTTGTAAGGGGGGCAATTTTGTGCAAGTTTCTAGAGTCAATTGTGTTCTCCCTAACACCATAGCTTCTGAAACTGCTGTTGCTGCTGCAACCATGGTGAACTAACCCCAACCCCTGTCTTTCCCTTTCTACAGCTAGGGATTCCCTATCTAAGGCCAACTGTTGCTTTTGTAGCCTCAGTCTGGCCTGCTCCAACCTCAGCTTTCTGAGATCCCTGTATAGGGAGTTGTGCTCAGGGTTGGATGTGTAGGACACTTCCGAGACTGAAGTTACATGGGAATGAGCAGAGGTAGATCTTTCCCTGACTAGTGTAACCCTAGTTACATGACTTCTAGGTGTGAAGGAGGTTCTACCTGTGTGTGACCCCTTTCCACTACCAGCTACACTAGAAGGTTTACCAGGGGGAAGATCTTGGGAAGGACCCCCCCTAAATCCTCAGGACCCTTTCCTGAATCTACCTGGTCAGAATCCCTCTCTACCTCCTCCTCCTGGTGACCAGACTGTTCTTGGTCATCTTGGAGACAGAGATTCAAAAGAAAATCTTTGTTAGGGTTCTTCCCAATCACTTGGCTTCTTTCCAAGCAGAGCCCCCTCAAACTTGTAAAGTTTAGGTTCTCATAAGTAGTTTTGATAACCCTATGGGTGGCCTCAGAGGAAGATATAGTGATAGAAAAGTTAGAGTAAAGTTAAAGGAAGAAAAAGTCCTACTTTATCTAACTTTTAGAATTAGAGTGCAAGCGCAATTACTAGCTATATTTTTATTGCCCAAAGTACAGAGTACACTTTCCTGTGGAAAGCACCAGTGACAGAGTGATGAGGCAATTGCAAGTACTTATCCCATGGCTGTAGGAGGCTGGCCTGGTTTGTAGTGAGTACCAAAGATACTTACACCTTATAACAGGTCCGGTTATCCCTTATTAGTGAAATGTAGTCAGTGTCTAGAAGCCAGGCTGTCTAGAGGTAGCTGTAGGCAGAGCAGCCACGATGAACTAGGAGACATGCAAAGCTCTTGAAATACCACTGTAGTAACACAGTACTTACACACATGAAAGACAATACTCAGTGTTACAAAAATAAAGGTATTTTATTTTAGTCACACAATGCCAAAAATACCTTGTAGGCTATCCTCCCTTACGAGGTAAGTAAATTACACAATATATGCACTAGTAACCAGAAACAGGTAAGTACACTTTAGGAAAACAGTGCAAATAGTGGCAATCACCATAGATTGCAATGGGCCTAGGGAAAACACAAACCATATACTAAAATAGTGGAATGTGAAAGTTGGTTTCCCACCTAGGCAAGTGTAGTGTGTAGAGGGATGCCGGGAGTGTAAGAAAACACCAACGATAAGTAAAATACCCTACCCCAGAACACAGGAAAGCAGGGGTAAAACACAGCAAGGGCCAGATGTAGGAAGGCATTAGCGCCTCGCAAACAGCGAAAAACGCCGTTTGCGAGGCGCTAATGCCCTCACGCGATGCTGAAACACATATTGCGAGTCTGTACCGACTCGCAAAATGTGTTTCAGACTCGCAAATAGGAAGGGGCGTTCCCTACCTATTTGAGAGTCGCACCGCGATGTAGGGTTGATTTGTGACCGCGAAAGCAGTCGCAAATCAACCCACAGTTACCATCCACTTCAAGTGGATGGTAACTCATTCGCAAACGGGAAGGGGTCCCCATGGGACCCCTTCCCCTTTGTGAATGCTCACAATAATGTTTTTTCAGAGCAGGCATTGTACTCTGAAAAAAAACGAAACAAAAAGGTTTGAGTATTTTTTTCTATTTGCAGCTCGTTTTCCTTTAAGGAAAACGGGCTGCAAAGAGAAAAAAAAACTGCTTCATTTAAAAGCAGTCACGGACATGGTGGTCTGCTGTCTCCAGCAGGCCACCATCCCCCTGAGTGCCTAGACTCGCTATGGGGTCGCAAACTTCCCGGGACCAGGAGGGACCTGGTGGCTTCTACCCAGGAGGGGGTGATAGAGAGGGCTCTCAGCAACTCAGAGAGCCCTCAGAAGGCCAGGCATTGTGCACAGGAGTCCCACAGCACGGGGACAAAGGAGGTGCTAATGGAGGCCCACGCAGCATGAAACAAAGGATTCCCACGCCGCTGGGGAACCACTCAGAAAGCTGTGCGTTGCAGGATGGAGTGCTGGGGGCCTATGCTGTGCTGTGCATGAAGAACTTTGTGGAAGGTCACACACAAGCCTAAGCAACTGCAAGTCACGCGGTGCACAGGGGTACTGTCTTGCATGGGGAGGCAAGCTCTTACCTCCACCAAAGTTAGACAGCTGGACAGTGGGACTGCCAGAGATACTTTAGTTCACCACCCATGTTGCTGGATCCATGACTGTCGTCTGGAGGGTCCAAGCCACTGGTCGTCGCTGCAGAGAGGTTCCAGCTGAAGCAGGGAAGTGACTCTGTCACTCCACGGGAGATTCCTTCGGTTCTTCTGGTGCAGGCTGAAGACAGGCAGTCCTCGGAGGATGCACATCCTGGAAACTGTTGCAGTTGCTGACAGAAACTGAAGTTACAAGGTTGCAGAAGTCGTCTTTGCTTCTTTGTTGCAGTTTTGTAGAGTTCCTGGAGCAGTCAGCAATTGATCCGTCGGTAGAAGATGAAGTAAAGGATGCAGAGGATTCCTGCTGGAGTCTTGCAATCCGAATCTGAAGAAACACCCAGAGGAGAGACCCCAAATAGCCCTGAGAGGGGGATTGGTCACTTAACCAGGTATGCACCTATCAGGAGGGGTCTCTGACGTCACCTGCTGGCACTGGCCACTCAGATGCAGCCAGAGTGCCCCACCACCTTGGAATCCAAGATGGCAAAACCCAGGGACACTCTGGAGAAGCTCTGGGCACCACTCCTGGGGTGGTAATGGACAGGGGAGTGGTCACTCCCCTTTCCTTTGTCCAGTTTCACGCCAGAGCAGGGACTGGGGGTCCCTAAACCGGTGTAGACTGGATTATGCAAGGAGGGCACCATCTGTGACCTTCAAAGCATATCCAGAGGTTTCTAGGAGGTTACCCCTCCCATGCCTGTAACACCTGTTTCCTAACACCCCTCTCCTAACGGAAATGCATTGAGCTGCTCAAGCCCCAGGAGGGCAGAAGCCTGTCTGTGAGGTGGCAGTAGCTGGGGCTGCAGTGAAAACCTCAGAAGACTGGTTTGGTAGTACTGGGGGTCAATGGTGGGGCCCCAGAGTGCATGGGATAGTAAAACCAATAATGGAATCAGTATTGGGGTACAATTCCCAGTTGTCAGACACCTTACATGGCCAAATTTGGAGTTACCATTGTTAAGCTACATATAAGTATTGACCTATATGTAGTGCATGCATAAAATGGACCCCGTACTCATGAAGTCTGGGAAAATGGGCCTGGATGATGTGGGGGCACCTCTGCTAATGCAGAGGTGTCCTCACACACAGGTATTTAGCACCCAGCCTTCGAGATTGGAAGACCTGATATCTAGATGACTTATAAGTGACCTGGTGCAGTGTCTATGGCTGTGAAATAGTGCATGCATTATTTCACACAGGCCACAATGGCAGTCCTGAAGAAGCCTTTGTATGGGTTCCTTGTGGATGGCAAAAGAAATTCTGCAGCCCATAAGAATCCCCTGGAACCTCAGTGACCTGGGTACCTATGTACTATATATTAGGGACTTATAAGGGTGAGCAGTGTGCCAATTTGGAGTCAAATATGGAGTCACTAAACTGTAGTGACAAACAGAGAGAGCCTGATCACTGGAGTTCTGGTTAGCAGGACTCCAGTGACAATTTAGAAAACAGTGAAACACACTGACAAGCAGGCCATAAACTATAAGCACTGGGGTCCTGAGTAGCAGATCCCAGTGACACAGTCAAAAACAGATATTGGGGGTAACATGCCAAAAAGATGGTACTTTCCTACATTTACTCATTGATATGCAGCTTTTTAGATTTTTAGTAATTTTCTTTATATATTATTTACAATATGGGCAAATATACTTTCCTATTAGTTGCAGGACGTACAATCTGATGTGGAGAAAACTTTTTTTAGTATGCCACAAATACTAACATCTGTTATACTTGGTAGATACAGAGCGATAAGTAGTTACTACGTATTTTGCATTGTCTGCAATTAGCTGTTATAATAGTCTGATTTATTTATATCTATATGTTATAGGAGATTCTGGGCCTCATTATGAGTTTGGCGGTCTTTTGGCAAGACAGCAGCAGTGGAGGCTGCCAAAAGATCACCATGTTGTCAGTAATCCGACTGCCGTATTAAGAGTCACACTGTGAAGTCTGCCAAAAAACAGCCAAATTCCCGAAACCGCCAGGACATTTGAGGACGACAAAGAGGCGGTCCCACCACCAGTACCACTAACCCGACAAAAATCCTCCCATCGTATTATGATCCACAAATCACAACAGCAGTTTTTCCATGTCAGAAAACCATTGGCGTTGCGAACCGCAGCGGTCTCAACTCACTTCTGTCAGAACACCACACCACATTGGATAGTTTGAATCCGCCACACCTGATACACATCCACACACCCAACACACCTACTTACTGCACTACCTAACACACCCCTACACTACCCACAATCCTTTCCAATCAAAACGCCACCTTCACAGACAACCAACATCCCAGGGATTTAAAATTAGCAAGAATAGGCATCCAATTACATTTCACGACACACATCACACACCAGCACAACATACAAAACACATAGGCCCATATTTATACTTTTTTAGGGCCGCATTTGCGTCGTTTTTTGACGCGAAAATGGCGCAAACTTACAAAATACACTTGTATTTTGTACGTTTGCGCCGCTTTTGCATCAAATAATGACGCAAATGTGGCATTAAAAAAGTATAAATTTGGGCTATAGTACCACTCACAATCCGCAACACCCATCACCCTCTCACATCACAGCACCTACTCCTCACCATTGACCCAACTCTGCATCCTTTCACTTTGAACACAGCCATATGTCTACACAACCACTACTATGTCCCCACAACAACACCCATGTTTCACTGATGAGGAGTTGAGGGTCATGGTGGATGAAATTTTCAGGGTAGAGCCCCATCTGTTCTAAGTACAAGTTCAACAAACATCTATTGCCAGAAAAATGGATTGGTGGCAAAGGATAGTCAACAGGGTCAATTCTGTAAGTAGTTATTCACGCACAGGGAGGACATAAGGAAGAGGTGGAATGACCTCAGGGGGAAGGTCCGTTCCATGGCATCTAGACACCAGCTTGCGGTACAGAAGACTGGCGGCGGGCCCCCACATCCTCCCCCTACTTTCACATCTTGGGAGGAGAAGGTCTCGGACATCCTGAATACTGAGGGCCTGACAGGAATACCTAAGGGAGTGGAGTCTGGTAAGTACCAACAACATCCATGTCACACAATTGTCTTGTCCTGCATGCTCCCTCACCAACTATACCCTCACCAAATTACATTTCCCCCCCTACAACTCTCTCCTAATCACCTAATACCCCTCCCTGGCATGCCACGTGTTCACTAAACACATCTGGCCCCACAGCCCTTGGAAATGGTACATTAAGCACTGGCTAATCATATCACTACAACTCCCAAAATGCAAAATAGGCAACACCAGTACACTGCACCAAATATTACTTGTCATGCATGTCAAACCAATATCCGATCTAACCCATCTTAATTGTACTAGTGTAGAACCGTACATGGCAATGACAGCAACGCAATGTCTCACTAACACTAACATCCCATGCAGAACACAGCTATAGCTGGGTGCCCATATATTAAGGCCACAGATCAAAGATCCAAAGCTAGAAACATACAAACCTGGTTTGGAAAGTCAGTTGGCTGAGTGGATGCACATACAGTACATCCAGGTACAGGTCAATGTCCATTGTAAACTCATATACTGTGTTTCAAAAAGGACAACAATGTGCATTCTACAGCTTTTATTTGTGCCAGCTATCATGCCAGACGGTTCACTAGGTAACAGAGATGAACAGCCATGTCAATCATCTGACAATATCAGATGCCATCAGCTGTACATCACTACCAATATGGTTTACCAGCATAAAACCTGGTGTATGGAATTTAAGTTACAGACTTTCATGTTGTATCCAAGTTAAATAGTGCATCAGCTGTCAATGTCATTGGTGGTGATCATGTCAAGGCACTGTCTACAACTCACACAACTGCTACAATAGCCCCATTGTAGACTGAACTCTGTGTTTCACTCCCTCCACAGGTAATGCCATTGTCACCATGGAGAGGATACCAGAGACTGCCAGTACCCCTCTGGATGAAGGCCCCAGTGAGGACAACACCCCTGGATGTCTGGACTCTGACAAAGAACCTGGCTCATCTGAAACACCTGGTCAGTCAACAACTGTCAGCCTTAACCTGCCCACAGCAACTCCTCTCAGCCCTGTTGCATCTACATCACAGGCAAACATTCTCCCACTAACCTGTGTCCCAAGGACTGTCATCCATTGTGTGCCCCACAGTACAGGTAGCCGAGTCTCACCTTGCCACCTCTGAAAATGATGGACCACTGGGAGTGGGCACACTGTGACAGGGGCATAGGCACCTGGGGGCAGGGTGTGTGGGAGGGATGCTGTGGGCCAGAGGATGGGGTCTCAAAGGGAAACTACTAACCAGGATACCATCTCCCAAGTCTTGGAAGCCTACTAAAGTTCCCAAGCCATGATGGTCCATGTTATCACCATGTTGGGGGAACTCCAAAAGCTGGAGAGGGACAATAACCAGGAACTCATGCAGCAGTGGCAGTCACAAAATGCCCACTTGGCTTCCATTGCAGTGGTGCTGAGAGACTTGAATAACACACTGATTAGGTCTTGTACCCAACATCTGGCCCCTCCCACTAGCAATGATACATTAGGCCCTTCTACATCTGCGGCTGCTAGTGGAATGAAGGTCCGGCCAGGGGAAGGATATGCCTCAGACACCTCACCCTCGGTAGCTGAAGAGCCCCCCTCCGCAAAAGTGGATGTCCACCCAGACATCCTGCAGGAGCAGATGCCAAGACCAAACCCACTCCATTAAGTAAACCTCTCCTGAACTGTTCCCCTTGTGTGCCACAGATACACCCTGGTGACTGTTCTGTAACCAATCTCCATTTTCCTATGGTGCAAGGACCCTTGCCCTGTGTTCCCGAATGATGGAGCAGTTACCACCATGACTAAAGCTATCACCTTTTTTGTGTTTGTTTGATGTTCACAGTCACATGTGTGTTTTGTTTCTCCACAATAAATCACACTTTAACACAGGTCCTGTGTATGTTTCATTTATCAACCATGTACAATAGTTATGCATGCCAACTCTAGTTTGATCATGTCCCTCTGTATTGTACACCCATTGTTATGGACCCCATACGTGGACTCCATCAGCAGGTGACTCATTACAATATGATCATAACTGGACAGATACCAAATAGGTTGTAAACTACAACTACACACAATCAGTGAAAGAAATGCTAACAGCACAAAGAGCATGACTGAGAGTAGCATCAGTATGTCTACTAAGGTGTAACCCAATGCTAAACTACACAATACAGAAATTAGGGACATGTCACTCTACCAACAAGGCAGGAGGCACACAGATTGGTACTTTGTAACACCTGGCAAAGCCTTATCACATACCCATACCATAGCTTCCAAATATACATATCCCATGGTACAGACAGAGATCACTACTGATCTACCGATACCTAGAAACTTTCACCTACATTGGCCACATACCTGTAGGCTTGTCACTCACGTGTCAGCCCAAGGTGACATGCACATTGGGCTGCAAAGTAGGAACACACTGACAAGTAGATTCAATGTAGAATACATGAAAATGTTACCATTGTGCAGGGAGAGGCTAAGGTCCCACATTTACACATGTTCCAGACACATAATCAGACACAAATGACAGCATTAGACAACTTCCTGTACCCTTGAAGTGAAAACACTTTTACACCCCATTGCCCTGACAGTCTAATAATGTCAGTCGCACTCAACATAATCAAGACTCATAGTACCTGGTATCAGTCATGTCCACTTCTTATGTCTGTCTGCAATTCCCATCTGCTTCTGACACTGTCTGTCATTTGCCAAGGTTGATCAGCCAAACAGGATCTATGGAAAGCTGTGTTTGTAAGAGAAGAGGGATTGGACATAGCAGTATACACTCCTCGGTTCAGGGAAGTCATGTCCAGAGGTGTAACTTTGCATCTGCTATAGCAAAACATGATAATGAAGACCACTCCGTTCTGTACACAATACTATTCAAAGTTTGCAAGCACAACTCACCCATAGGCATTAGAGCTAACTACAACCCTACAGATGATGCAATGAAGTAGGTTACATGCTACCCATCTACTTCATGTTGCAAATTTGACCCACAACATTATGGCCCTCATTCTGACCTTGGCGGGCGGCAAAGTCCCGCCGGCAGCATACCGCTGCGCGGTCAAAAGACCGCCGCGGTTATTCTGAGTTTCCCGCTGGGCTGGCGGGCAACCGCCAGAAGGCCGCCCGCCAGCCCAGCGGCAAACACCCTTCCATGAGGATGCCGGCTCCGAATGGAGCCGGCGGAGTGGAAGGGGTGCGACGGGTGCAGTTGCACCCGTCGCGATTTTCAGTGTCTGCATGGCAGACACTGAAAATCTTTGTGGGGCCCTGTTATGGGGGCCCCACAACACCCCATACCGCCATCCTCTTCCTGGCGGTTTTATGGGGCTCGGAATCCCCATGGCGGCGCAGCAAGCTGCGCCGCCATGGAGGATTCCCCAGGGCAGCGGGAAACCGGCGGTACACCGCCGGTTTTCCGTTTCTGACCGCGGCTGTACCGCTGCGGTCAGAATGCCCATGGGAGCACCGCCAGCCTGTTGGCGGTGCTCCCGCGGTCGTTGGCCCTGGCGGTTTTTACCGCCAGGGTCAGAATGACACTCTGGGGGTGATTCTAACCCTGGCGGTCGGTGTTAAAGCGGCGGCCAACCCGCCAACAGGCTGGCGGTCAAAACAATGGAATTCTGACCCTGGCGGGAACCGCCAACACAGACAGCCACTTTAACACTCCGACCGCCACGGCGGTACAAACAAACAGCGCGGCGGTCACCGCCAACAGCCAGGCGGCAGACAATGTACCGCCCACACTATCACAACTCACCAATCCGCCACCTTTTCCGGGGCGGGAGCACCGCCGATAAAAACACGGCGGAAACAGACTACGAATGGGAAAACGCACACCACTACGCACTCCAGGAGGAAGGAGGACAGCATGGAACCCGAATTAAACATCCTACCTGCTCTCGTCTACCTTCTCATCTACCACGAGTACGAAGTCCGGCGCAGACGACAACGGTGAGTACTGCACCTACGACACACGGGAGGGGGGAGGACGAAAGGTTACGGGCACACACATATGCGACCCCCTCCCAACTATGTACACACCAATGCAGAGCAACAAGTCACAGTGACACCACCCAAACACCCCTGAAAAATGCTATGACATAATCAAATTTGGAATAAATATTTATGTACCAAAAAGCTCCTGAAAATTATCGTACAACCATGAAAGATATTTACAAGAAAACAAATGATATACACATCAGTGTATAACTGAAGTAACAAGTCCTGCACATCCAACAAATTCATCATGTCCGTGGGCCAAAGTTTTGAGAAACAAGGGCAAAGCCCACACAGGAGACCTGAGTCCTTTGGAGAGAACACTGCAGGGGCATCAGATGTAAAAACTACAGGCACCTCAGGGGGAAGGGAAGGGGGGGGCACCACAGCCACATGAGTCCACGACGCCAGATCCACGAGGAGCCACCATGCCCACTGTACCATCCTGGGGAGTGCAAAGCCACAGTCTCTCAATGTCTCTACAGTGGGTGGGCTGCCCACTGTACCATCCTGGGGAGTGCAAAGCCACAGTCCATCAGGTGGATGACAGTCTCCACTGGTCAAGGAGGAGGCATGGTGGGCACAGTGAACCATAAACAGTGCTTGAGACGGCGGTGCCCAGCGGAGCGGTGCTTGAGAAGAAGGGCCCAGCGGAGCGGTGCTTGAGAAGAAGGGCCCAGCGGAGCGGTGCTTGAGACGGCGGTGCCCAGCGGAGCGGTGCTTGAGATGAAGGGCCCAGCGGAGCGGTGCTTGAGATGAAGGGCCCAGCGGAGCGGTGCTTGAGATGAAGGGCCCAGCGGAGCGGTGCTTGAGATGAAGGGCCCAGCGGAGCGGTGCTTGAGAAGAAGGGCCCAGCGGAGCGGTGCTTGAGATGAAGGGCCCAGCGGAGCGGTGCTTGAGAAGAAGGGCCCAGCGGAGCGGTCCTTGAGAAGAAGGGCCCAGCAGAGCGGTGCTTGAGAAGAAGGGCCCAGCGGAGCGGTCCTTGAGAAGAAGGGCCCAGCGGAGCGGTGCTTGAGAAGAAGGGCCCAGCGGAGCGGTCCTTGAGAAGAAGGGCCCAGCGGAGCGGTGCTTGAGACGGCGGTGCCCAGCGGAGCGGTGCTTGAGATGAAGGGCCCAGCGGAGTGGTGCTTGAGAAGAAGGGCCCAGCGGAGCGGTGCTTGAGACGGCGGTGCCCAGCGGAGCGGTGCTTGAGATGAAGGGCCCAGCGGAGCGGTGCTTGAGAAGAAGGGCCCAGCGGAGCGGTGCTTGAGATGAAGGGCCCAGCGGAGCAGTGCTTGAGAAGAAGGGCCCAGCGGAGCGGTGCTTGAGATGAAGGGCCCAGCGGAGCGGTGCTTGAGATGAAGGGCCCAGCGGAGCGGTGCTTGAGAAGAAGGGCCCAGCGGAGCGGTGCTTGAGATGAAGGGCCCAGCGGAGCGGTGCTTGAGAAGAAGGGCCCAGCGGAGCGGTCCTTGAGATGGCGGGGCCCTCTTCAGCGGTGCCTATCTTCACGGTGGGGCCCTCTTCAGCGGTGCCTATCTTCACGGCGGGGCCCTCTTCAGCGGTGCCTATCTTCACGGCGGGGCCCTGTTCAGCGGTGCTCTTCTGCACGGCGGGCCCTCTTCAGCGGTGTCTATCTTCACGGCGGGGCCCTCTTCAGCGGTGCCTATCTTCACGGCGGGGCCATCTTCAGCGGTGCTCTTCTGCACGGCGGGGCCCTCTTCAGCGGTGCCTATCTTCACGGCGGGGCCCTGTTCAGCGGTGCCTATCTTCACGGCGGGGCCCTGTTCAGCGGTGCTCTTCTGCACGGCGGGCCCTCTTCAGCGGTGCCTATCTTCACGGCGGGGCCCTCTTCAGCGGTGCCTATCTTCACGGCGGGGCCCTGTTCAGCGGTGCTCTTCTGCACGGCGGGCCCTGTTCAGCGGTGCTCTTCTGCACGGCGGGCCCTCTTCAGCGGTGCCTATCTTCACGGCGGGGCCCTCTTCAGCGGTGCCTATCTTCACGGCGGGGCCCTGTTCAGCGGTGCTCTTCTCCACGGCGGGCCCTGTTCAGCAGTGCTCATCCAGCAGGTCAAGGGAGCCAGACCTGGCCTGGACTCCCTGCTCAGTCGCCCTCAGACCGTGACGTTTCTGGACCCTTCGGGGACGGACTCCTGGCCTCTTTAGTGTCCTCCTTCCCAGCTGGGATGTGACATGTGGGGTCCACCTTCTCCGCGCTCCTGCTGCCCTTCCGCTCCTTTGATGGGGCTCTCGGGCCCTTGCCTCCCCTAGATGGTGTGGCTGGTGAAGTGGCCGCACATTGCTCCTTGGGGGCAGCCCTGTCAGTCCTCGCACGGCGGCCCTTGTTTTTGCGGGTCCTCTTGCCGGGGGGGGGGGCTGGATGTGTCCTTGCTGCTGATCGATGTGTCACTGCTGGCAAAGGGTGGACTCCAGATCCCATGCACAACAGTGACACTCGAAGCTGGGCTGGTGGTGGCTGCGGTGCTCTTGGGACTCTTTGCAGATGGAGGGGGGAGCTCATCGGAGGGAAAGAGGTCAAGACTAGCCAGGAAAAGCTTTTTAGGTCCAAGGTAAAGGGTAGGAGAAGTGGTGATGGGAGTGGAGGAAGAGGATGTGGTTGTAGGAGAGTCAGGTGTGCTGTCATTGGGTGAAGGTGCTGGTGCTGTAGGCTGACGTGAGGTGGATGGCTGTTGGGTGGGTGTCTGCCTGCGTTTGTGTGTCTTGGAAGAGGGGGTGACAGACACAGTGGGAGAGGACACAGGGGACGTGTAAATGGCAGTGGGGGTGGTGACTGCACGAGTGTGGACTGTACTGGAGGGTGAGGTGGTGATGGAAGCACTGGCTGATGTTGGGGTGCATGCAGGTGTGAGTGTAGACGTCACAGGGAGGGAGGAGGGAGACGAGGAGGAGGGGGACACAGAGGTGGTTGTAACTGTTGGAATGTCTGCATCTGGGTGTTGCTTGGGTGAGTGTTTGTGGGATCTGTGGTGCTTGTGTCTGGATGAGCTGCTCTTGGGTGTTGAGGTGTGTGCAGGCTGCTCTGATGGTGTGGATGGGATAGGCTGAGGAACAGGAGACAGAGACAGGCTGGAGGCAGTAAGAAGAGGGAGGCTGGAAACAGGGACAATGGCTGCCGTCAGTGCTGAGGCCAGAGCAGTGAACGCTCGTTGATGGGCAGCCTGACCCGAATGAATGCCCTCCAGGTACGCATTGCTCTGTTGCACCTCCCTTTGCACACCCTGGATGGCATTCAAAAGGGTCGTCTGCCCAACAATGAGCGTCCTCACCAGGTCAATGAGCTCCGCACTGAGGGCAGCAGGGGTAACAGGGGCAGGGGCTGAGGTGCCTGGGGCGAAGGAGACGCGCGCCTTCCTGGGCGAGCGGGCACGGAGCGTAGGCTGAGGGGCTGCTGGGAGGGCGGTGCTGGTGCGCTGGGTGGCGGCTGTACCTGTAGAGGCGGGGGGCCCGGATGTTGCCGCCACCGCTAGGGAGCTCCCATCCGAGGACGTGTCGCTGTCGCTGCTCTCACCAGCGGTCCCCGTCGTGGTGCTCCCCTCGCCCTCCGGATCACTGGTGCCCTCGGTGTCTGTTCCTGGGCCCACCGGGGCCTTGTGTCCTGCAGCTCCCTCGTGCTCCGATGCCAAATCTCCTCCGCCTGATGATGCTAATGCACACATGCACAAGAAGATGAAGAGAAAGGGTGGGGGGAGAAAAAAGAAGACCAGGTTGAGTGCATGCAATGTCAACACCGTTGGCGGAGAGGACAGACACAGGAGCCTCATGCACTAAGCCGCGCATTCGGGGTACACTACTCAGTACTACTGACTAGGACAACAGGCCAAGAGACGTCAAACGCGCACATGGGTGATGCTGGACCATCAATGGCTGTACTTGTAACCCTACAGAGGTGGGGGCCGGGGGCACAGGGCCATGCCTAAGGGAGAGGACTACACTACAGAAAGCGCCCTGGCCTAATGTCACCCACAGCCCTCCTCCCCCACCCAGACGCCTCCACTGCGCAGAAAGATAGGAGAATGTGCTGATACTCACCCCCTTGTGTCTGCTGTGATGTCTTAAAGCGCCCATCCAATTCAGGGTAGGCCACCGCCAGGATCCGGGACATCAGGGGGGTCATGGTGCGACTGGCACCCCTCCTAGGTTGGGAGGCCATCCCCAGCAGTGTTTCTGCGGTCTTCCTTGTTCCGCGGCGGATGTCCTCCCACCTCTTGCGGCAGTGGGTGCCCCGTCTGTTGTGGACCCCCAAGTTCCGGACTTCCTTGGCGATGGCACGCCAAATCTCGATCTTCTCATGGGCGCTGACCTATTTGACATGTACAGGGTGGAAAGGAGGAAATCATCAATGACCTGCATGTTAGATGTGATTGCCCCCCCCCCCACCAACTTTGCCATATGGCACATGCTCTCATCTGTCGTGCGTTGCACTCCTCATTCGCCCCCCACCCCACCAACTTACATCCACCCCAATCCACACAGGCATAGCCCATTCCATGTGCACCCGGTGTACTCACTTGTTGGTCTGGAGGACCGTAGAGTAGCGCATACTGGGGGAGGACCCCATCCACAAGCTTCTCCAACTCTTCAGACGTGAAGGCAGGGGCCCTTTCCCCAGTCGCAGCAGCCATTGTCACTTCCAGACCGAGGTCACAGCAGCACTTGCAGTATAGGTCCTCTCCTGTGGATGATCAGGTCTCGAGTGATCAATCAGCTAGGAAATGGCGGTCACGCCCGCGGTGGTGCGTACCGCGGCGGTGCGTACCGCGGCGGTGCGTACCGCGACCGCCGGCGCACATCGTCATTGGCTCCTGAAACCCATAGGGTTCAATGTTAACCAATGCGGCTTTGCGCCGCGGTCTTCGACCGCCTACCGCCACGGTGTGCCCCGCCAGCGCATTGACCTCACATCCCATTGTCCCACTTCACAGGTCAGGCAGCCGCCATTTCAAGGGCCTACATGGCTTAATTTTGACTGCGACACACAGGCCTAGGCCTTGCATTGCCACACATACACGCCTTTCAACCCATTGCCATTCTTTAACTGTGCAAGCTGTCTGTACGTACCTGTGGTTTGCCTGACTCTGTGCTCCATGTTGTCCTTCCTAGGCACCGTCCGCTGGGACTTCCGAGGAGAAGGACGAATCCTCGCGTGTACCGACCGCTGGTGGACCTGTCGACAATGGAAGAACGCCATATAATACTTCGATACAGACTTGACCGTGCCACTATCCATGAACTGTGTGCCCAGCTGGAGCCAGCCCTGATGTCCCCCATCCGCCAACCCACAGGGATTCCCCCTCTGGTGCAGGTTTTGTCAGTCCTCCATTTTTTGGCAACTGGGTCATTCCAGACAACAGTGGCCATGTCATCTGGAATGTCTCAGCCTATGTTTTCAAAGATTTTGAGCAGAGTGTTGTCTGCCCTGATGAAACTCATGCGGAGCTACATCATTTTCCCAGAGGAGGGTGACTTGCCTACAGTGAAGGGTGATTTCTATGCCCTTGGACATATCCCCAACATCATTGGTGCCATTGATGGGACCCATGTGGCTTTGGTACCCCCAAAAGACGATGAGCAGGTGTACAGAAACAGAAAAAGTTATCATTCGATGAATGTCCGGGTGGTCTGTTTGGCTGACCAGTACATCTCCCATGTAAATGCCAAGTTCCCAGGGTCAGTGCATGACGCGTATGTTATGCGAAATAGCAGCATCCCCTATGTGATGGAGCAGCTACAGAGACAACGTGTGTGGCTAATAGGTGACTCTGGTTACCCCAACCTGCCTTGGCTACTGACCCCAGTGAGGAATCCCCGGACCAGGGCAGAGGAACGGTACAATGAGGCCCATGGGCGAACTAGGAGGATCATCGAAAGGACCTTTGGCCTCCTGAAGGCCAGGTTTAGGTGCCTGCATATGACAGGGGGATCCCTGATGTACTCACCAAAGAAGGTGTGCCACATCATCGTGGCCTGCTGTATGCTTCACAATCTGGCATTGCGACGTCAGGTTCCTTTCCTGCAGGAGGATGGTGCAGATGGTGGTGTTGAAGCAGCTGTGGAGCCTGCGGAGAGTGAAGAGGAGGAAGACTCAGAGGACGACACAGACAACAGGGACAGAGTAATAGAACAGTATTTCCAGTAGCACACAGGTAATAATCACCCATGCCATTTTACATGTCCTGAAAGCCTCATGCATCTCAACTTTGTCGATTTCCCCCCAGAACTATAAACATGATGTTTGATTTTCCCTTCCCTTTTCTGTGCTGTATGAGCCACTGCGTGACCTCGGCTTGGTTGGCCCATGGACTAATGCTAAGTTACCTCGGTATGTGTAATTCACAATGTTAATAATACGTAATTGATATGTAATGTGTCATACATTTGTAAATAAGACAGGCTGAGTCCTGATTGATTTCAGTGCAATGTGTGATTTATTATTAGTGCATAGATATTGGTACATGATAGTGAAACAGTGATGGGTGGGGGTGGAGTAATGTCCATGGCAGAGTCCAGTTCTCAGTCTCACAGGTGAATTGTCCATATGCCTGTGGCAGGATGGAGCAGGGGCAGTTCAAGGTTTGACAGGGTGGCAATGTGGAACAGTGGGAGGACTTCAGGGGGTATGTGATGCTGGCGGGGGTCTTGACATCCTACTCTGTCGGTTTTTTTGATCTCAGGCTCCTTTTGCGGGGTGGTTGTTGTTCAGCAGGAGGTGGGGTTCTGGTGGGCTGTCGTTGTGGTGGGGCCTCCTGTCCACTAGCGCCGGCGGAGGTGGTAGGCTGTTCCTGTTCCTGGCTAGTGACAGGGGCCCTGTGTGATGCCACATGGTCCCGAAACTTGTCCTCTATACGGTTCAGGGCCTGGACTATGCTCCCCATAGCGGTTGAGATGTTGGTGAGTTGGTCGCTGAACCCCATGTAGCGTTGCTCCTGCTGTGCCTGGATCTCCTGGAACCTGGCCAGTACCGTCGCCATCGTCTCTTGTGAGTGGTGGTAGGCTGCCATGATGGTGGTGAGGGCCTCTTGGAGAGTGGGTTCCCTGGGCCTCTCCTCCCCCCCCTGTCGCACAGCAGCCCTCCGAGTTGCCCTGTTTCCCTGGGCCTCTGTCCCCTGGACGGTGTGCCCACTCCCACTGCCCCCAGGTCCCTGTTGTTGTTGGGTTGGTGGGTTACCCTGGGGGCCCTGTAGTGGTAGACACACCGCTGCTTGACCTGTCCTAGAGACAGAGGCATGGGCCCGCTGGGTGGGAGCTGTGCTGTTGTTCCCAGAGGGGGTTGGGTCTGCAGTGGCCTGTGTCTGGGTGAGGGGAACCGATTGCCCAGAGGTCCCCGATGGTCCGGGCTGGTCGTCAGGTTCCAGGTCGACAGAGCTGCTGTCATCACTAGGGGCCTGTTCCGGGGGTGGCATGGACATTTCTGGTCCCTCCTGACCGGTGTGTTGTCGTTCGGGTCCTGCATGGGGTAAGAGGGTATGGTTATTGTTTCTGTGTGTACATTAGCTTGCGTTTCATGGGTGCCCTTGTCCCTCAGTGCTGGCATTCCCTTGGGGGAGGTGTTGTGAGGGTGTTTTGTGGGGGGGGATGGGTATGTGCAGTGGTCATGCTTAGGTGATGGGTGTCCATAGTTTGGGGATGGCATGCAGGGGTTGGTGTTGGGTGGGTTGTGCTGGAGAGACATTCTCAGGGAGGATGTGTGCTGGGGGGTTGGGGGTGAGGGTGGGGGTTAGCATGCTGGGGGGGGGGGGGAAGTGGTTGGCCTTGTACTTACCAGAGTCCATTCCTCCGTGTACTCCAGCGAGGCCATCAGGATGCAGGATGTTTAGTACCTCTTGCTCCCATGTTGTGAATTCGGGTGGAGTGGGTAGGGATCCCCCGCCAGTCTTCTGCACTGCGATGTTGTGTCGCGAGACCATCGAGCGCACCTTCCCCCATAGGTCGTTCCATTGTTTGCGGATGTCCTCTCGATTTCTGGGATGCTGTCCCACCGCGTTGACCCTGTCCACGATCCGCTGCCAGAGCTCCGCCTTCCTTGCTATGGTGGTGTGCTGAACCTGTGAGCAGAAGAGCTGGGGTTCCACTCTTATGATTTCCTCCACCATGACCCGGAGTTCTTGGTCCGAAAAGCGTGGGTGCCTTTGTGGTGCCATGGGGTGGTGTGTATGAGGTGTGGGGTGGTGTATGTGATGATGTGTGTGTTGGTGTGTGGTGCTTTGTGCTTCTATGTGGTGTGTGTGATGTTGTGGTGTGCCTCTGTGTGTCTGGCTATCTATTCTCTGATGTGTCTCTCTCTCCTTCGTCTCTGGTTTTTGTTGGTAGGGGTTTGTGGGTGATGTGGGTGTGTGTTTTATATGGTATTGGATGTGTGGGAGTGGTGTGTGTATGTGTTTCAGGTGTGTGCCTTTCAAATTGTCCAATGTGGTAGGGGTTTGTAAAGGTGTGTGTATTTTGACCGCGGCGGTGTGTACCGCCAATGGAATACCGCGGTTGAATGACCGCCGCGTGGATTTGCGGGTCATAATGGGATGGGCGTATTTCTGTTGGCGTGGCGGTGGAGGTTTGGTCTTCTCCAGTTTACCGCTGGCCGCTGATGTGGTGGACTGCAGTGGAGGGCGGATTTTTGGAGGTTTTGCAGTTGTGGGTCAGAATGTCCGTGGCGGTATTGTGGCGGCCTTCTGACCGGCGGTAAGCGGCTTTTACCGCCGAGGTCAGAATGACCCCCTCTATGTCTACTTCACATACCTTTTAGTCAGTTGAAGTACTGATTGATGAGATTCTGCACGGCGGGCCCTCTTCAGCGGTGTCTATCTTCACGGCGGGGCCCTCTTCAGCGGTGCCTATCTTCACGGCGGGGCCATCTTCAGCGGTGCTCTTCTGCACGGCGGGGCCCTCTTCAGCGGTGCCTATCTTCACGGCGGGGCCCTGTTCAGCGGTGCCTATCTTCACGGCGGGGCCCTGTTCAGCGGTGCTCTTCTGCACGGCGGGCCCTCTTCAGCGGTGCCTATCTTCACGGCGGGGCCCTCTTCAGCGGTGCCTATCTTCACGGCGGGGCCCTGTTCAGCGGTGCTCTTCTGCACGGCGGGCCCTGTTCAGCGGTGCTCTTCTGCACGGCGGGCCCTCTTCAGCGGTGCCTATCTTCACGGCGGGGCCCTCTTCAGCGGTGCCTATCTTCACGGCGGGGCCCTGTTCAGCGGTGCTCTTCTCCACGGCGGGCCCTGTTCAGCAGTGCTCATCCAGCAGGTCAAGGGAGCCAGACCTGGCCTGGACTCCCTGCTCAGTCGCCCTCAGACCGTGACGTTTCTGGACCCTTCGGGGACGGACTCCTGGCCTCTTTAGTGTCCTCCTTCCCAGCTGGGATGTGACATGTGGGGTCCACCTTCTCCGCGCTCCTGCTGCCCTTCCGCTCCTTTGATGGGGCTCTCGGGCCCTTGCCTCCCCTAGATGGTGTGGCTGGTGAAGTGGCCGCACATTGCTCCTTGGGGGCAGCCCTGTCAGTCCTCGCACGGCGGCCCTTGTTTTTGCGGGTCCTCTTGCCGGGGGGGGGGGCTGGATGTGTCCTTGCTGCTGATCGATGTGTCACTGCTGGCAAAGGGTGGACTCCAGATCCCATGCACAACAGTGACACTCGAAGCTGGGCTGGTGGTGGCTGCGGTGCTCTTGGGACTCTTTGCAGATGGAGGGGGGAGCTCATCGGAGGGAAAGAGGTCAAGACTAGCCAGGAAAAGCTTTTTAGGTCCAAGGTAAAGGGTAGGAGAAGTGGTGATGGGAGTGGAGGAAGAGGATGTGGTTGTAGGAGAGTCAGGTGTGCTGTCATTGGGTGAAGGTGCTGGTGCTGTAGGCTGACGTGAGGTGGATGGCTGTTGGGTGGGTGTCTGCCTGCGTTTGTGTGTCTTGGAAGAGGGGGTGACAGACACAGTGGGAGAGGACACAGGGGACGTGTAAATGGCAGTGGGGGTGGTGACTGCACGAGTGTGGACTGTACTGGAGGGTGAGGTGGTGATGGAAGCACTGGCTGATGTTGGGGTGCATGCAGGTGTGAGTGTAGACGTCACAGGGAGGGAGGAGGGAGACGAGGAGGAGGGGGACACAGAGGTGGTTGTAACTGTTGGAATGTCTGCATCTGGGTGTTGCTTGGGTGAGTGTTTGTGGGATCTGTGGTGCTTGTGTCTGGATGAGCTGCTCTTGGGTGTTGAGGTGTGTGCAGGCTGCTCTGATGGTGTGGATGGGATAGGCTGAGGAACAGGAGACAGAGACAGGCTGGAGGCAGTAAGAAGAGGGAGGCTGGAAACAGGGACAATGGCTGCCGTCAGTGCTGAGGCCAGAGCAGTGAACGCTCGTTGATGGGCAGCCTGACCCGAATGAATGCCCTCCAGGTACGCATTGCTCTGTTGCACCTCCCTTTGCACACCCTGGATGGCATTCAAAAGGGTCGTCTGCCCAACAATGAGCGTCCTCACCAGGTCAATGAGCTCCGCACTGAGGGCAGCAGGGGTAACAGGGGCAGGGGCTGAGGTGCCTGGGGCGAAGGAGACGCGCGCCTTCCTGGGCGAGCGGGCACGGAGCGTAGGCTGAGGGGCTGCTGGGAGGGCGGTGCTGGTGCGCTGGGTGGCGGCTGTACCTGTAGAGGCGGGGGGCCCGGATGTTGCCGCCACCGCTAGGGAGCTCCCATCCGAGGACGTGTCGCTGTCGCTGCTCTCACCAGCGGTCCCCGTCGTGGTGCTCCCCTCGCCCTCCGGATCACTGGTGCCCTCGGTGTCTGTTCCTGGGCCCACCGGGGCCTTGTGTCCTGCAGCTCCCTCGTGCTCCGATGCCAAATCTCCTCCGCCTGATGATGCTAATGCACACATGCACAAGAAGATGAAGAGAAAGGGTGGGGGGAGAAAAAAGAAGACCAGGTTGAGTGCATGCAATGTCAACACCGTTGGCGGAGAGGACAGACACAGGAGCCTCATGCACTAAGCCGCGCATTCGGGGTACACTACTCAGTACTACTGACTAGGACAACAGGCCAAGAGACGTCAAACGCGCACATGGGTGATGCTGGACCATCAATGGCTGTACTTGTAACCCTACAGAGGTGGGGGCCGGGGGCACAGGGCCATGCCTAAGGGAGAGGACTACACTACAGAAAGCGCCCTGGCCTAATGTCACCCACAGCCCTCCTCCCCCACCCAGACGCCTCCACTGCGCAGAAAGATAGGAGAATGTGCTGATACTCACCCCCTTGTGTCTGCTGTGATGTCTTAAAGCGCCCATCCAATTCAGGGTAGGCCACCGCCAGGATCCGGGACATCAGGGGGGTCATGGTGCGACTGGCACCCCTCCTAGGTTGGGAGGCCATCCCCAGCAGTGTTTCTGCGGTCTTCCTTGTTCCGCGGCGGATGTCCTCCCACCTCTTGCGGCAGTGGGTGCCCCGTCTGTTGTGGACCCCCAAGTTCCGGACTTCCTTGGCGATGGCACGCCAAATCTCGATCTTCTCATGGGCGCTGACCTATTTGACATGTACAGGGTGGAAAGGAGGAAATCATCAATGACCTGCATGTTAGATGTGATTGCCCCCCCCCCCACCAACTTTGCCATATGGCACATGCTCTCATCTGTCGTGCGTTGCACTCCTCATTCGCCCCCCACCCCACCAACTTACATCCACCCCAATCCACACAGGCATAGCCCATTCCATGTGCACCCGGTGTACTCACTTGTTGGTCTGGAGGACCGTAGAGTAGCGCATACTGGGGGAGGACCCCATCCACAAGCTTCTCCAACTCTTCAGACGTGAAGGCAGGGGCCCTTTCCCCAGTCGCAGCAGCCATTGTCACTTCCAGACCGAGGTCACAGCAGCACTTGCAGTATAGGTCCTCTCCTGTGGATGATCAGGTCTCGAGTGATCAATCAGCTAGGAAATGGCGGTCACGCCCGCGGTGGTGCGTACCGCGGCGGTGCGTACCGCGGCGGTGCGTACCGCGACCGCCGGCGCACATCGTCATTGGCTCCTGAAACCCATAGGGTTCAATGTTAACCAATGCGGCTTTGCGCCGCGGTCTTCGACCGCCTACCGCCACGGTGTGCCCCGCCAGCGCATTGACCTCACATCCCATTGTCCCACTTCACAGGTCAGGCAGCCGCCATTTCAAGGGCCTACATGGCTTAATTTTGACTGCGACACACAGGCCTAGGCCTTGCATTGCCACACATACACGCCTTTCAACCCATTGCCATTCTTTAACTGTGCAAGCTGTCTGTACGTACCTGTGGTTTGCCTGACTCTGTGCTCCATGTTGTCCTTCCTAGGCACCGTCCGCTGGGACTTCCGAGGAGAAGGACGAATCCTCGCGTGTACCGACCGCTGGTGGACCTGTCGACAATGGAAGAACGCCATATAATACTTCGATACAGACTTGACCGTGCCACTATCCATGAACTGTGTGCCCAGCTGGAGCCAGCCCTGATGTCCCCCATCCGCCAACCCACAGGGATTCCCCCTCTGGTGCAGGTTTTGTCAGTCCTCCATTTTTTGGCAACTGGGTCATTCCAGACAACAGTGGCCATGTCATCTGGAATGTCTCAGCCTATGTTTTCAAAGATTTTGAGCAGAGTGTTGTCTGCCCTGATGAAACTCATGCGGAGCTACATCATTTTCCCAGAGGAGGGTGACTTGCCTACAGTGAAGGGTGATTTCTATGCCCTTGGACATATCCCCAACATCATTGGTGCCATTGATGGGACCCATGTGGCTTTGGTACCCCCAAAAGACGATGAGCAGGTGTACAGAAACAGAAAAAGTTATCATTCGATGAATGTCCGGGTGGTCTGTTTGGCTGACCAGTACATCTCCCATGTAAATGCCAAGTTCCCAGGGTCAGTGCATGACGCGTATGTTATGCGAAATAGCAGCATCCCCTATGTGATGGAGCAGCTACAGAGACAACGTGTGTGGCTAATAGGTGACTCTGGTTACCCCAACCTGCCTTGGCTACTGACCCCAGTGAGGAATCCCCGGACCAGGGCAGAGGAACGGTACAATGAGGCCCATGGGCGAACTAGGAGGATCATCGAAAGGACCTTTGGCCTCCTGAAGGCCAGGTTTAGGTGCCTGCATATGACAGGGGGATCCCTGATGTACTCACCAAAGAAGGTGTGCCACATCATCGTGGCCTGCTGTATGCTTCACAATCTGGCATTGCGACGTCAGGTTCCTTTCCTGCAGGAGGATGGTGCAGATGGTGGTGTTGAAGCAGCTGTGGAGCCTGCGGAGAGTGAAGAGGAGGAAGACTCAGAGGACGACACAGACAACAGGGACAGAGTAATAGAACAGTATTTCCAGTAGCACACAGGTAATAATCACCCATGCCATTTTACATGTCCTGAAAGCCTCATGCATCTCAACTTTGTCGATTTCCCCCCAGAACTATAAACATGATGTTTGATTTTCCCTTCCCTTTTCTGTGCTGTATGAGCCACTGCGTGACCTCGGCTTGGTTGGCCCATGGACTAATGCTAAGTTACCTCGGTATGTGTAATTCACAATGTTAATAATACGTAATTGATATGTAATGTGTCATACATTTGTAAATAAGACAGGCTGAGTCCTGATTGATTTCAGTGCAATGTGTGATTTATTATTAGTGCATAGATATTGGTACATGATAGTGAAACAGTGATGGGTGGGGGTGGAGTAATGTCCATGGCAGAGTCCAGTTCTCAGTCTCACAGGTGAATTGTCCATATGCCTGTGGCAGGATGGAGCAGGGGCAGTTCAAGGTTTGACAGGGTGGCAATGTGGAACAGTGGGAGGACTTCAGGGGGTATGTGATGCTGGCGGGGGTCTTGACATCCTACTCTGTCGGTTTTTTTGATCTCAGGCTCCTTTTGCGGGGTGGTTGTTGTTCAGCAGGAGGTGGGGTTCTGGTGGGCTGTCGTTGTGGTGGGGCCTCCTGTCCACTAGCGCCGGCGGAGGTGGTAGGCTGTTCCTGTTCCTGGCTAGTGACAGGGGCCCTGTGTGATGCCACATGGTCCCGAAACTTGTCCTCTATACGGTTCAGGGCCTGGACTATGCTCCCCATAGCGGTTGAGATGTTGGTGAGTTGGTCGCTGAACCCCATGTAGCGTTGCTCCTGCTGTGCCTGGATCTCCTGGAACCTGGCCAGTACCGTCGCCATCGTCTCTTGTGAGTGGTGGTAGGCTGCCATGATGGTGGTGAGGGCCTCTTGGAGAGTGGGTTCCCTGGGCCTCTCCTCCCCCCCCTGTCGCACAGCAGCCCTCCGAGTTGCCCTGTTTCCCTGGGCCTCTGTCCCCTGGACGGTGTGCCCACTCCCACTGCCCCCAGGTCCCTGTTGTTGTTGGGTTGGTGGGTTACCCTGGGGGCCCTGTAGTGGTAGACACACCGCTGCTTGACCTGTCCTAGAGACAGAGGCATGGGCCCGCTGGGTGGGAGCTGTGCTGTTGTTCCCAGAGGGGGTTGGGTCTGCAGTGGCCTGTGTCTGGGTGAGGGGAACCGATTGCCCAGAGGTCCCCGATGGTCCGGGCTGGTCGTCAGGTTCCAGGTCGACAGAGCTGCTGTCATCACTAGGGGCCTGTTCCGGGGGTGGCATGGACATTTCTGGTCCCTCCTGACCGGTGTGTTGTCGTTCGGGTCCTGCATGGGGTAAGAGGGTATGGTTATTGTTTCTGTGTGTACATTAGCTTGCGTTTCATGGGTGCCCTTGTCCCTCAGTGCTGGCATTCCCTTGGGGGAGGTGTTGTGAGGGTGTTTTGTGGGGGGGGATGGGTATGTGCAGTGGTCATGCTTAGGTGATGGGTGTCCATAGTTTGGGGATGGCATGCAGGGGTTGGTGTTGGGTGGGTTGTGCTGGAGAGACATTCTCAGGGAGGATGTGTGCTGGGGGGTTGGGGGTGAGGGTGGGGGTTAGCATGCTGGGGGGGGGGGGGGAAGTGGTTGGCCTTGTACTTACCAGAGTCCATTCCTCCGTGTACTCCAGCGAGGCCATCAGGATGCAGGATGTTTAGTACCTCTTGCTCCCATGTTGTGAATTCGGGTGGAGTGGGTAGGGATCCCCCGCCAGTCTTCTGCACTGCGATGTTGTGTCGCGAGACCATCGAGCGCACCTTCCCCCATAGGTCGTTCCATTGTTTGCGGATGTCCTCTCGATTTCTGGGATGCTGTCCCACCGCGTTGACCCTGTCCACGATCCGCTGCCAGAGCTCCGCCTTCCTTGCTATGGTGGTGTGCTGAACCTGTGAGCAGAAGAGCTGGGGTTCCACTCTTATGATTTCCTCCACCATGACCCGGAGTTCTTGGTCCGAAAAGCGTGGGTGCCTTTGTGGTGCCATGGGGTGGTGTGTATGAGGTGTGGGGTGGTGTATGTGATGATGTGTGTGTTGGTGTGTGGTGCTTTGTGCTTCTATGTGGTGTGTGTGATGTTGTGGTGTGCCTCTGTGTGTCTGGCTATCTATTCTCTGATGTGTCTCTCTCTCCTTCGTCTCTGGTTTTTGTTGGTAGGGGTTTGTGGGTGATGTGGGTGTGTGTTTTATATGGTATTGGATGTGTGGGAGTGGTGTGTGTATGTGTTTCAGGTGTGTGCCTTTCAAATTGTCCAATGTGGTAGGGGTTTGTAAAGGTGTGTGTATTTTGACCGCGGCGGTGTGTACCGCCAATGGAATACCGCGGTTGAATGACCGCCGCGTGGATTTGCGGGTCATAATGGGATGGGCGTATTTCTGTTGGCGTGGCGGTGGAGGTTTGGTCTTCTCCAGTTTACCGCTGGCCGCTGATGTGGTGGACTGCAGTGGAGGGCGGATTTTTGGAGGTTTTGCAGTTGTGGGTCAGAATGTCCGTGGCGGTATTGTGGCGGCCTTCTGACCGGCGGTAAGCGGCTTTTACCGCCGAGGTCAGAATGACCCCCTCTATGTCTACTTCACATACCTTTTAGTCAGTTGAAGTACTGATTGATGAGATCTGCCCTAGAGTTTCCTGCTACATCTTCCTCTGCCTCTTCATCACTTGGCAATCCTGCATTACCACCCACAGGTACTGCTGGCTCCCCCTTATCTGGTAGAAATGGTATTTGTTGTCTCAAGGCAGGATTATGGAGCATAGAGCAGGCAACTATTATTTAACATACCTTGTTGGGTGAGTAGAGGAGGGCTCCTCCTGATCTGTCCAAGCACCTAAATCTTGCCTCAAGAAGCCCAAAACTCCACTCAGCAACACACTTTGTCCTCACGTGGACCTCATTGTAGCAGACTTTCCCTGGCGCATTTGGGTACCTCACTGGTGTCAACAACCAAGGACGGTTTGGATACCCAGAGTCTTCTGTGAACAAATTAGCAGAACAACATGCACACATATGTGGGACATACTACATTGTGATGACAGGAGCCATACATTGCAAACATACATTTCAGTTGTAACTTACCAACCAGCCAAGCCCTCTCTGTGTGGAATCGTGTCATCAGCAGTGGGACATTGCTGTTCCGCATGTTGAAGGAATCATGGACTGATCCAGGATACTTGGCATTAACTTGTGAAATGTACTGGTCTGCCAAAGACACCACCTGAACTTGATGGAGTGATAGTTTTTCCTGTTCATGTACATCTGTTAATTGGCACTGGAGGGAACCAAGGCTACACGGGTGCCATCTATGGCTCCAACCACATGTGGAATGTGTCACATTGCATAAGACTTTGCCTTTACATAGGCCAAATACACACTTTGGGGAAACCCGGTGTAGCTGTCCAGGTGTTTCAACAATATAGACAGTACATCCCTCAAAACCAGACAGAACACGGGCTGAGACATTCCTGCAGTTAGGGCTACTGTATTCTGAAAGGACCCAGTGGCCAGGAAGTGTAACACTGACGAGACTTGAACGATGGGATGTATGCTATAGGGATTGCGAATCGCAGGCATCAGATATGGCTCCAATTAATCACAAAGATCCATGATATTATGATGATTCAGCCGATAGGACTGGACACAATGTCTCTCCTCCATGGTGTGCAGGTCTACTAGTGGACGGTATACTGGTGGTTGTCGTCCTCTCCTTATGGCACAAAAACTATGGGGGTCATTCTGACTCCCGCCGGCCGCGGTAACCGCAGGGCCGGCGGGAGCCGCCAGAATACCGCTGCGCGGTCTGAAGACCGCTGCGGTTATTCTGGGTTTCCCGCTGGGCTGGCGGGCGACCGCCAGAAGGCCGCCTGCCAGCCCAGCGGGAAACACCCTTCCATGAGGATGCCGGCTCCGAATGGAGCCGGCGGAGTGGAAGGGGTGCGACGGGTGCAGTTGCACCCGTCGTGATTTTCAGTGTCTGCATGGCAGACACTGAAAATCTTTGAGGGGCCCTGTTAGGGGGCCTCTGCAGTGCCCATGCCATAGGCATGGGCACTGCAGGGGCCCCCAGGGGCCCCACCTCACCCCATACCGCCATCCTGTTCCTGGCGGCCGAAACCGCCAGGAACAGGATGGCGGTATGGGGTCGGAATCCCCATGGCGATTCCCCAGGGCAGCGGAAAACCGGCAGTACACCGCCGGTTTTCCGTCACTGACCATGGCTGTACCGCTGCGGTCAGAATGCCCATGGGAGCACCGCCAGCCTGTTGGCGGTGCTCCCGCGGTCCCCAACCCTGGCGGTTGGAATGACCACCTATGTGAAGAAATTCAAATAAAGTGACATGCAGCATGGAGGCATCTTGTAAAGTCCTTAACACAACTAATACATATCTGCTGTTGAGGTTGGTTACAAACTCAGATATCTACATTACAGCACATAGGTATTAACCCGATGAAATCCTCATTGAAGCACATTCCTACACTTAACTACTGAACTACACACACAGATTAATCAGTTATTGTACATGGTTGTCACTCCACCCGATATGACATGTCTTACACATATTGTTGCACATCATCTACGTTTTGTAGAAACCATGTGAACATCCGAGTAGGTGTGCATTGCCAACACCACATGTCCTCCTGTAACACAGCATTTACTGCACAGATGTACATATTGACAACTAAACATAAAGGCAGTACTTACAGTTGTACTGCATGATATGGGGTATGGTGAATGACGCAGATGATAAAACTCTTCCATACAAGTAATGCGCTTAAAATGTCAGCTGCCTGACCTATTGTACTGGACACATGGAAGTTACCTTAGTCTGCCGGTGGAAGTCGTCATGGCGGTAGGTGGTCACAACTGCGGTGGAAGTTGCATTGGAAGACATTGCTGCCTTTGGCAGACTTGGGCCAATGGTGATGTCCGCCAGCGGTGACGGTCCTGGTTGTGGCGGAGGTGACCACCCACTTGACTCCTGGCACTGCTGCCAGCAAGACCTCCACTACCTCAGCTGCTGTTTACTGCCTCCGGGAGCTATCATGCCACATCCTACAGGTGATAGGGCCCCAGCCTTCACCTCTGAGGAGTTGGAGAAGCTTGTGGAGGAGGTCCTATCCCTGTATAAAAAGCTATATGGTGCACCAGAGGAATAGGTGAGTCCAATGCAATACCAATTTGTGATAGGTGTGGTAAACGATGGTGTATCTGAAATTTTACGTAGTGAAAGTGTTGATGCATACAGATGATAATCTGTAAATGAGTGTGAGTCGAGAGGATGGGAATGTTTGCCTACTTGCTGTCACTGATGTGTACTTCCACTAGTATTGGTATGGTGCATGTGGACATGACATTTTCCTCATGTTTGTGTCATCCATGCAGGTCAACGCCCATCAGAAGGGAATTTGGCATGCCATCACCAAGCAAGTGCAGACCCTGGGGGTCCACAGCCGGCTGAGCACCCACTGTAGGAAGCGGTGGGAGGACCTGAGACGCTGGGCCCGGAAGCCCGCAGAGGCCCAGCAGGGGATCTCCTCCCAACGAGTGAGGGGTGCTTGTCAGACCTTGACACTCACATTTTGGTGGTGGCCACCATGAGGTGGATGGGTGTTTAAGGGCAGCACAGCAGCCACAAGGGGGTAAGTACTGACAGAACCCATGCACTTGCCTCTGATAGTTTAGTGTATGATGTCTGATTATTGCAGCTGTGACAATGTGGTACTTGCTACATGTATAGTGACTACTAGGAAGGCATGGTGCTACAGTTGACAGCACAGATGTGGTGATTGTGTTGTGCAAGGGAACTTGTTAATCAGCCTTGTCCACCAAATATTATGACTGCATGTGGAGATGCACATGTGACTGAGTCATATGTGTGACTCTACTCAGCCATACATATTTGTAACCTGCTCTGTTATCCTTCCCACCTAGTGTTCCCAAGTCAATTTACCCAAATGGTGAGTTGTATAGCTCTTTGGTCTCTGACCACTCCTATTCCACTGGATTTACTCTATGTGCAACATTGGGTCTGACAGATGAGCAATAGGGCCAAGTACTCTTCTGTCCTGAAATAGTTGGACACTTCATGTGAGGCTGTCATCCAATTCAGGTTTTTAGTATGGCCAACTTTCTACACTCCCTATGAGGTCTGAGGAGGTGTCCCCATTGTCATGTCAGATTCGTACATTGGGAAGTGAAAAGTTTGATAAGGGTGGACATCCTACAATGGGGAACTAATGGTGACAATAAGACATAGACATTTGATGGTATTACATTGACATGTGTATAAACACGTTTTGTTCTAATTTATTTGGTGTAGAGAAGGTAAGTGGATAGGCTGCTTAACCCTTAGCCCATGTGTATTGTCCATGGTACATAGACCAATACCATACCTATATGAGTGCAACATATGCTACTTGCTGCCTACATCATGTATCGATACTTCGTGGCTGATTTGATATTGTAGCCTCTTTTTTCCCAGCCATACCTTTGCAAATCCGAGGTTGTTTTGACAGTTTTGGTTATGGCTCTGCTCATTTCTGCATGACATAATGGTGTAGCAGGTGTTCTATTTGACATACACCTGTTGGTGTTGTGGGATATGTTGCCATTCAGCTAGGTTGACTCTAGGTGTATGTGTCATTAATGGTTACATTAGTAATCAGTTGTGTAAGTGTTGCTTCTGGAATTAGGTAGCGGGAATCGCATGTCTGGACAGTTGTTAGTAATGTAGGTGTTCATATGTTGTCATGTAAAGGTTTCTGTTCGGCATGTACAGTGGAATGGTATGAGCCCTTTGTAGACATTGTTTTGTTGGTGTAACTATGCTCCCTGTGGTTGTGTGTGAATGTATTCTGTGTGCTAGCTAGGCCCCTATTGCAGTACATAGGATTGTTGTCTATCCGACAATGTATCATATTAGTGGCTGCAAAAACTCCTAATGAATCTTTTCCTAATATTTAGATTGATGTTTCAATGACATGCTGTGTCATTTTGTGATGGACACTGTGTGGCAAGGCCACATGTACTGTATTCATCTGAGGTTTTTGCCATTGTGTAAGCTGTGTACAGAATGATCAGATAGGCATGTGATTGGAAAGCAACATGCTGCGTCGTATGTGAAGTGAGATAAGTTTACTTTCATGCAACATGAGTTTTGGTGATGGACTGGGCAGGTGTGGAGTAGGAGTAGGCATGATATTGTGTTGTCAGTCAAGTGTATTTCCTTAGACTGATTTGATGATGGACAATGATGATCTGCATGGGGATGGAATTTTGACATAGCCAATCCATCTTGTGCATGATGCTTTTGAGTTACAGCTGATTTGATGGGATGGTGAAGTAGTGATCAGATGGTTGGCTTATGTTGTGGATGACTGTTGCCATATGGGAAATTTGGAAGTATATTATTGTGACATGATGTAGACTCTGAATGGTTTCTGACTGGGGCTTTGTTCGCAAGAGATGTTTTGTAACAGTTGTGCATGTTGTAATGAATGTATGTGTCAAGAACGTGATAACCCTCTCTCTCTCTCTCTCTCTCTTTTTCTGTGCATCAGCAGGCAAAAGAGATGGGGCACAGCCGAGTGGGGAAGTTGCCGGCAATGGGACCCAGAGTGGTGAGATCACCAACACCGAGTGCCCCGGAGGGTGAGGGGAGTGCCACGGGGGAGACAGGATCCATTGCTTCTTCATCGGAATCCTCTTCTAGTGGACACTCCCTGATGGTGGCGGACCCATCTGGGGCTACCCCAGAACCATCTCTGTCCGCCACCCTCACTAGTACCCCCACCCTCCCTGTAGCTCCCCATCCAGTTGGCCGTGCCTGCTCACCAAAGAGGATGGGCATCCTCTGTGCCGTAGACACCTCTGCCTCTGCCCCTGTTAGCCCTGCTGCCCTCAGTGAGGAGGCTATTCACCTCCTTAGGTCCATCTCTCTGGGTCAAACGACAATCATGAATGCCATCCAGGGAATGGCATCTCAAGTCCAACAGGGTAATGCATTCCTGGAGGGCATTCCTGGTGCATTGGTTGACCCACAGAGATCATTTCAGGCTCTGGCCTCCACAATGATGGCAGCCAGTCACCCTTTGTCTTCCGTCCCCCCTTCACCTTCCTTTTCCCAATCCCCTTTCCCCCCACCCAGCCAAAGCACACAGATAGACAAACATGCATCCACGTCAACATCGAAGGGTAGCTCTGTCAAACACAAGCACCACAAGACACACCACTGGCATGCACACAAGCAACATACACCTGCACACACATCAACAGTCACTACCTGCTTGCACCCCCCCACCACCCTCAGCATCATAGACACAACACCTGACACACCTGCAGACACCATACCAACACTCACAGATCCAGCCACCACACCTATCTTACCCACAGACAGCACCACAGCAGACCCTCAGACATCCACCCCAATCACCAAACCCACAGACATCACAACCACTGACACTCCTACATGCAGCACATCCACCATATCTGCAGTCACCACCCCAACAGTCACCCACCCACCCACCACGTCATCCCCAGCAATTCCACCCCCCACAGTCCGTACACATAAACGCCCTCACTTACCCACCTAACAGACAGCCACCACCCACGCACCAATGACGACCACACCGACACGTCAGACAACCACTCACTCACCCTCCACTCCCAAACCCCCTAATGTTGACCGTCCTAGTGTGTCTAAAAAGTGTTCCTTTCATGTTTTGACCTTTTCCCTACTCCTCTTCCTCCAATGAGACCCATAAATGCTCAGTTTCCTTCCCCAGGCCCATCCCTTCTACCTCCAAGGCCTCCCTTACTCCCCTGCAAGTACTCTTGTCCTTCCCCCTGCTAAGAAGTCTACCTCTCCCAGGAGAAACCAACCCTCCCCTAAGCTTAGACCTAAACTCCCCTTCCAAGCCCAATCCCAAAGTACCATTCCCAAGCCTCAGCCCAAATCCCCCTCTTCCACCCCCCCCAATCTTTGAGGTGACTGCCTGCCTGCCCCCTTGATGCCCCTACCTGTGGAGGTTAGATGGCAGTCATGAGTCAAGTTCGGGGCACCAAGATGTGCATCAAATGCATGTTGCACGATTTATATTTGGACTGGCCCATGGCCTTGAAAATTTTAATATTTATTCTTATTTCTATTACTTTATTGGACCAACTAGTTGTTGGTTTTGACGTTACATATTTGTCCTGGATTTCGTTTCTTAGGGCATATTTGAAAATGTCTGACATTGTTTGTGTGTGACTATTTGTGTGTAAGTGGGGCTTGTTCTACCTGTTTTGTTTGTGCAGCATGTGAGGTTTGGCCCCCAGCGAAGAGTGTTTGTTGTATGATAGCCATGTGTATGTTGGGGACATGTTGTTATCATGGTATTTGTATTGACATGTGTTTGTTGCAGTGTTGTGTGCCTTTGTGTGGTTTGGCTGTGTGCGTGTATGGTGCATGGCATGTCAGATACGTTGTGCTGTGTGTTTGCTCAGTATGACGAATGCTGCGTTGTATGATCGTGTGATAGTGTGTGTTCCTTCCCTGTTGGTAGTACATTGTTTTGTATGTGTGATCTGTCAATGGGTAGTGTGTATTGTGGGTGCTTACCAATGCTTTGATGGTTTGGCAGTTGTGGTGTTGTAGTGTTGTTTGGTGGTGTTGTGTGTTGTTGTATGTGACTGTGCCGGTGATGTGTTTCTGGGAGTAGGTCTGTGTTTTTGACGTGTGTGTGATGGCTGTAGTGAGTGTACTGTGTATGTGTGTATGTGGCTGTCTGTGACTGTGCGTGTCAATGTCAGGTTACATGTGTGTCACCCTCGCCACCCATTCCTGATTGGTATGTTGTGTGTGTGTACATACTTTGACAATTTACAAGAGTGACAGGTAAGTGTGTATACTCAAGGTTGCTGTTTTCGTTTTCGGCGTTGATTCCGGTGTCTCTGAGCGAGCAGCGGGAAGTCGTGTAGCTCTGGTTCCATGGCAGCTCCGGACAAGTTTGGCTTCCTGAAGGTGAGTGTGTATCCTTTTATACAGTTGGTTTCCACCTTGCTTTTCGTGATGGTGTGACCGCGGCCAAAACCTTGGTGGTGTGCAACCTCGTAATCTCTCCGGCGGAAACATGGTCTCCGCCAGCCTGCAGGTCTCTACTGTCACCTGTGACGGCTAGACCGCATTGCCGGTGCTGGCGGTGCTTTGGCTGTTGATAGAAATAGGGTTTCTGGTTGGCTAGGGTTTGCACCTAAGCCAACCAGAACCCTCCCACTCTAGTCAGGGCAAGGGGGTTACACACCTAGAATAACCCCTGCTCAGCCCCTTGGTAGCTTGGCATGAGCAGTCAGGTCTAACCTGGAGGCAATGTGTAAAGCAATTGCATAACACATGTGATGCAATAAATTCACCACAAAGGAAACACAACAAGTTATATAAAAAGAAACTGTATTGTACACAACATCATTAGACCAAACAAAACATGTCAGAAATACCCTGCTACCCAAGCAGCTGTCAGAACATTACACAGGTTACTAGTACTCTGCAGAAGTGAGAGGTAGTCATAATAAAACACATGGGGCGGATAGACCTATAGGTTACTGGTTGTCCTGCAACATAAGAAGTAGTCAGGTTGTCATTATCACCAACAGTGCATTAAGTAAAGACCAATACTCTTAGGAAGGCCCAGACATCACCAGGTATGCACAATAAATGAGACCATCCTGGGTAGCATAGACCATAGAAAAATGCACCATCCAAAAGGGAAATATTAGGGTGAAAGAAGCAATTACGGCTAGAATCGCCCACAACCCCGTCGATCGGAGAGTCTTGTGCTCCTGCACATCCTCTAGGGAGAGTCGTGTCTGTGCTATAATCGGGTCCCACAGGAGCTCCCATGCTCCTGGTACCATAAATCCTTCCTACTATCTAGCTGCCCGCACTCGCACAGGTCTGCGGTAAGAACTAAGCCGCGGGGATCCAGCGGGGTGCACCCCTTCTGGGCACGGACCCCTACCAGACCACTTCGTGGACTGAGGGCAGCGCCTTCCACTGTGCCTCTGTGATTCCAAGGGGCCGGCCTCCAGATGGGGAGCGTCCTGGTTCTAAGGGCGTGGTGCCCTGAGCTCCCGCTCGGCTGGCAGGACCTCTTACCTGCTTCAGCTGATGGGATTCTCTAGACACTTGCACTGGGAGAGATACGTCCGGGGCCTGCAAGGGCCTCCCGGGCACCTCAGTGTCGCCCTCCTGGTCCGCTCTTCTTTCTGGATGAGGCGCCCACACCCAACTGGGTGTGTGAGTGCGTCTCCTCTGTCAGCCTGGGCCGCCTCAGTGATCCCCACTGATAGCAGTTCCTGGTGGTACCCCAGGGGCACTCCTCTATCGCTCCTATGTCCCGGGGGTACTAATCGCTGTACACACTCTGTGTGCTCGAGATGTCCTTAACACTCCCGGGTCACAGTGGGGAAGCTCCTCCGGCCACACAGAAAAGAGCATTCAAGGCGCTATAGGCAGGAAAGGAAAGCACTCACAGGGCGCTTGCTCATCAGATGGAGCGCTCGTCTTTGTGCTCACAGAACAATATGGCAAGCGCTCTCTTTTACTGCGAAGCCAGTAGTTGCAGGGGGCAGAGGCCACAGCACACAGCCCCTGGAGATAGAAAGGGGGAGCACAGGACTACTAGGCCCAACAAACAGGCCAGCACAAGAGCTGCAGACAGTGGCAGTTCCTTCTAGTGACCCAGCAGGTCACAGGTCAGCACAACAGCAGCAGTCTAAGATGGTTCCTGGTGGGTTCCTCCAACAGCGTTCTGTGTCCCATTCAGTAGTTCATTCATATCTAAAATGGTGGGGGAAAGCCCCCTGTACTTATACTCTTTTTGCACAGTCTCCACAAAAGCAGGGAGAAGGGGATCCAACCAGTCCTAACTTGTGTCTATGAGTGTCCCCTCTCTCCTCCAGCACATGCTCCAGACATCAGTGGGGTTAAACGAGCCCTTTGTGTGAGGCCAGGGCACAGCTTTTACAAATGCAGGTGTGCCCCGCCTCCTCTTCTCTCAGCACAGGAAGACCATTTCAATATGCAGATGAACCTCTGTGACACCTCCACCCTCCCTGTGTAGTGACTGTCTGAAATGTATGCACAAAGCCCAGCTGTCACTCTGCCCCAGACGTGGATTGAGTCAAGCTGCAAAACAAGAGTCATAAGCACAGAGAAATGCTCACTTTCTAGAAGTGGCATTTCTATAATGCTAATAAAAACCCACCTACACCAGTAAGCAGCATTTCTCACTACCATCACAACCATACCAAACATGCCTACATTACCCTTCATAGATCCGACAATGCCCCCTAGATATAAGGCAGGGCATTTCCAATGCAATCCCATGAGTGAGGCAGATCTCACAGCAGTGAGAAACCAAATAGGCTGTTTGTCACTACCAGGACAGGCCACCCAACTAGGCACATGTCTTGCCTTTAGCCTATATAGCACCCCGCCCATAGGGCTAGCTAGGGCCTACCCTAGGGGTGACGTACATCTAGTAAAAGGGGAGTTCTGGGCCTGGCAAGTAAATTTAGATGCCAGATCCACGAGGCAGTAAACTGCGCACGCAGGCCCTGCACTAGCAGGCCTGAGACAGGTTTGAAAGTCTACATCTATGGGTGGCGCAAGCAGCATTGCAGGCCCACTAGTGGCATTTAATTTACAGGCCCTGGGTATAGAGATACCACTGTACAAGGGACTTACAGGTAAATTAAATGTGCTAATATGGTATAAGCTAATCATACCAAGTTTACAAGGGAGAGCACAAGCACTTTAGCACTGGTCAGCAGTGATAAAGTGACCAGAGTCATAACATTAGCAAAAAGGGTTGGAAAAAATAGGAGGAGAAGGCATAAAGTTCGGGGATTGACCCTGTAGAAAGGGTCAGGTCCAACAGTTGTGTTCTGTTGGGAAAACCGCCATGGTCATAATATGGCAGTCTTCTCTGCCAGACTGTTGGCGGTGTGACGGCCAACATGCCGCCTGGGATGGCCAACATCGTAATGAGGTCCTCTGACTCCATTATATTCGTGGAGTATTGGCACTTATGGTTGACACCTAGTGTTTTTTAAATATATGACCTTTTAATGAATTAGCATTAGGAACGTTTTTTGTCCTTTCATTTTGGAATTTTATTTGGGTCTCTTCATTTTGCACTATGTCATCTATGAGCACAATAGTGTATATTGGTGGAAAGTAGCACTTTTTCTGGTTCACATGGATTTGGTATGCATTAAACTCTTGTTTCTGTTTCACTTAACATGGTTTTCTCTATAAAGGATGCCTTGCATTTGGTTATAAGGAATATGGAGTTTCTGTAACACATGACATGCCATTGCACCTCTTTTGGTGATGGTTTTATCATGTTTATATTGGATATTAATTTGTTTGAAATACATTTTGTTTGATTGTAGTCCTGATGAAGTCATTGGTAAATGCACCACAGTGGCGAAACATGTGTTAGCTACATGTTCTGTCAGAATTTAACTGAAGATCAAGAGGATTAAAAATAAAATAACTTTTGTACAAATGGACTTTCAACTCTGATTTGTAAAATTTTGATTGCTCAGGAGGTTGTTTATATTTTGATGGAAGCTTTTGCTTTCCTATGAAGTGCATGGTGGCCCCCTATTCCCCCTTGGAGCACCACATGATGATATTGTTTTTTACTTAAGGCGCACATGGGTTGCGCCCATTAAGAGTCTAGCCACCTTTCTGTATTTCTTTATTTATATATATATATATATATATATATATATATATATATATATATATATATATATATATATATATATGTACATGTATATATATATACATGTAAATATATATATATATACATATATATATATATATATATATATATATTCCCTTTGGTTGCGGCTAAACTCCGACACGCACAAGATCGAAGGGTACGCCGGCCAAATCGGACACAGCAAATCAACAGTTATATACCAACGATTCCTTTCAATACAGAGTCAGATGCCGATGCTATATGAAAAAAAAGCCTCAGAGTCTTTAAATGTGGTTAATTCAGATTTGTTATGTGCTCCTGAACCATCAAACACATTTTGGCTGTCCTGCAGCCTTGATCACTGACAGTGACATGCCATTTTGCACCACTATTTACTTCACCACAATGTGACATCATGATAAACACCAAAAACACACTAAGGCTCGGCATATTTGTGACACCTACTAGTATCAATTCCTGATACATGACGATTAATTTAAGCATCTGATTGCAAAGTATAAATTATTTCAACAGCATAATTATGACACCTATTGGTATCAATTCTTAATACATAATAATTAAGTTAAACATCTGATTGCAAATTATAATTCATTCAAACGGCATATTCCAACCAAATTCACAATAGAAATTCATCATTCTTTGATTTGTTTGTGCTTTTCCCCAACCATTACGTACTTCAGCACTTGTAAATTATCATCCATACCATTAATTCCTTTCCAATTCCCTTGCACGTGTCTATTTTAAACATTTACAATGAACAAACTTTCTTAATTAATATAAAACAAGTGGGCAAGCAAAATGCTTACTGATCAATGGTTCAGCCACATATTATTTCTTAAGCATTCCATACGATTTCTTCCATCATGCAATTAGTCAGTTACAATACCGCCCATAATTGGCATCTTATAAATGTAACCATTCCTAGCCATTACCAAGGGGTCACAATTTCTATACTGTAATCTTGCCCTTGTGGGCTGTTTGTTGTATCTAATGCTCACTTGATCGCATACATTAATGTATAAATCTCCACTTGGTGTGATTAAGTTTATTTTGTGCACTCCTACACTATCTAAATCCTCCCTCCAGGTCATTGCCATCCATCTTGACACACTCAGGGGGTCATTCTAACCCTGGCGGTAAAAACCGCCAGGGCGAATGACCGCGGTAGCACCGCCAACAGGCTGGCGGTGCACCGCTGGGCATTCTGACCGCGGCGGTTCAGCCGCGGCCAGAAACGGACTTTCCGCTGCCCTTGAGAATCCTCCATGGCGGCGGAGCGCGCTCCGCCGCCATGGGGATTCTGACACCCCCTACCGCCATCAGGAACAGGATGGCGGTAGGGGGTGCTGCGGGGCCCCTGGGGGCCCCTGCAGTGCCCATGCCAATGGCATGGGCACTGCAGGGGCCCCCGTAAGAGGGCCCCAAAAGGAATTTCAGTGTCTGCCTAGCAGACACTGAAATTCGCGACGGGTGCTACTGCACCCGTCGCACTCCAGCAACTCCGCCGGCTCCATTCGGAGCCGGCTTCATCGTTGCTGGGTCTTTCCCGCTGTGCTGGCGGGCGGCCTTTTGGCGGTCGCCCGCCAGCACAGGGGGAAAGCCAGAATGGCCGCTGCGGTCTTGTGACCACGGTGCGGTCATTTGGCAGTAACCGCATGGCGGGCGGCGACCGCCGCCCACCGCGGTTAGAATCACCGCCTCAATGTTGCTTACATCATGATGGAATATATGATAACACAAAATTATCAAATTTATGCTTATCTCCTATTAATATGTGCACAACCCCAATTTACATATTGCCATGCATGTGAGAACCTTTATGCCTTACATAAATCAGTGTAATGCCCAAACCCTATGTTTTAAAATTTGATCTAACCATTGCCTCTTGTTCGTTTAAGAGAGAGGGGGTCTATAAATGGGTATGGAGATCTTCCTCCATGTTCAACCCGTACGGCATCTTAGAGTTCAACTCTTCTATATACTTTGACTCCAGCTGCCTCAGGGCCTTTTCCCTATCTCCCCCTCTGATATTCATTGGAATGGCATCAACTACAAAATATTTCAAACCATTTGTTTCACTTTGATGTTCCTCATCAAAATGCCTAGCTATAGGGTAGGTCTTGTACTTATTCTTGATTGCCCTCAGGTGTTGTAGCACTCTCTTGTGCACCGGGAGTATAGTACTCCTGACGTACCAAAGTTTACATGGGCTCTGAAGAACATAAGCCGCATAGTCTGTTCTGCAATGGAAGCTGTCATATACGTGCTTAAGTTGTTTTGTTAATGGTGACCTATATTCTTTCATATTTACTCCATGCTGACACGCCTTAAATCTCCCACATTTTTGGAATCCTTGCCTATTGTCCAACCAGGTTGCTTTCTGTGAGATAGCAATCCCAGGGCTACTCTTAACTAGATCATGTCCCATTGACCTTGCCTTCCTGAATGTTATTCCCGGTATAGGGGTGCCAGTCTGTCCAGTACTGGGTCACTCCTTACTAAGTGCCAGTGCTTCTGTAGGATGGATCTAATCTTCCCCTCTTGGTTATTGTATGTTGTAATTAGTCTAAAGTGGGAGTCACTTTGGGACTGCTCCTCTTGGAGTCTCTGTGCTGCCTTGTCCCATCCCCAAATAACAGGTGTTTTCTAGGAATACTTCCCACTTTTCTCCTGGCACTCTTAATGCTCTCCTTGGAGTATCCCCTCTCTACGAATCTCCGGGAGAAGGCCTATAGTGCCTTCTTCTCTTCCGTACTCTCACTGCAGTTCTGCTTAACCCACAAACTTTTTCCATAGGGAATCCTGTTAACCAATCTGTGGGGAAGTGGGCTAGAGGCATGGAGTAATGTGTTTCCAGCCGTAGGCTTTCTGAACAGTTTGGCTTCTAGTCTGTCATATTTAACGTACACCGGAAGATCCAGAAAATGTACTCCTTCATGACTTACAGTGTGTGTGAAGTGCAAATTAAGGTTGTTATTATTGATCTTATTTAGAAATCTTTCTGCACTTGATTCTGTACCTCTCCATGTTACAAAAAGATTGTCTATATATCTGTTCCCTGTACTGCATGTTCAGGTCTGAACAATCATTAATCTAACAGACATACAGTTAATGCCTAGGGAAGAATAAATTTTAAGACCGGGACTATCACACTGCCCCCCTCAGGATATGAAATATACGCAAACAAGAATAGATCTGTTTAAATTTGTAAGGGACATGCAATTGAGGAAGTTCTTTCTACTCCAGCCCAATAGAACGGAACCCCCTAAGCCCCAACTCAAAATCAATTGTGAGTGGCAGATATGGAGTTGTTTATCAGCCTACAGTAGATCAGTAAGCATTTCGCTTGCCCACTTGGGCTATAATAATTAAGAAAGTTTGCTTGCTGTAAATGTGCAAAATAGACATATGCAAAGGAATTGGAAATGAATTAATGATATGGATGATAATTTACAACTACTCAAGTACGTAATGCTTGATGGGAAAAAACAGAAACAAATCGAAGAATGATGAATGATGAATATCTATTAAGAATTTTGTTGGAATATGCCGTTTGAATGAATTATAATTTGCAATCAGATGCTTAAATTAATTACTATGTATTAAGAATTGATAACAGTAGGTGTCATAAATATGCTGTTGGAATAATTAATATGTTGCAATCAGAAGTTTAAATTAATTGTCATGTATCAGGAATTGGTACTAGTGGGTGTCACGAATATGCCAAGCGGTAGTCTGTTTTTGATGTTTCGAATGATGTCCCATTGTGGGGAAGCAAATAGTGGTGCAAAACGGTCCCTCATTGTCAATGATCAAGGCTGCAGGACAGACAAAGGGGGTGATTCTGAGACTGGCGGGCGGCGGAGGCCGCCCGCCAGTCTTCCCCCGACAAAATACCGCTCCGCGGTCGCAAGACCGCTGAGGGTATTTTGAGATTTGCCCTGGGCTGGCGGGCAGCCGCCAAAAGGCCGCCCGCCAGCCCAGGGCAAATCTACCTTCCCACGAGGACGCCGGCTCAGAATTGAGCCGGCGTAGTGGGAAGGTGCGACGGGTGCAGTTGCACCCGTCACGTATTTCAGTGTCTGCTTTGCAGACACTGAAATACTTTGTGGGGCCCTCTTACGGGGGCCCCTGCAGTGCCCATGCCATTGGCATGGGCACTGCAGGGGCCCCCAGGGGCCCCACGGCACCCCCTACCGCCATCCTGTTCCTGGCGGGAGACCCACCAGGAACAGGATGGCGGTAGGGGGTGTCAGAATCCCCGCCATGGAGGATTCTCCCGAGCAGCGGAAAGTCGGCGGGAGACCGCCGACTTTCCGTTTCTGACCGCGGCTGAACCGCCGCGGTCAGAATGCTCGAGGGAGCACCGCCAGCCTGTTGGCGGTGCTCCCGTGGTCGGTGACCCTGGCGGTCACCGACCGCCAGGGTCAGAATGACCCCCAAAATGTCTTTGATGGTTTGGAAACACATAAGAAATCTGAATTAACCACATTTAAAGACTTTGAGGCTTTCTTTGTATAGCGTTGCCATCTGACTGCATTGAGAGGAGGAAACAAAAGAAAGCACTCTTGTCATAGTAATGTATAGTCACACTACATTATAATAAATAACAAGTTCCAGCGTGAGTATCCAATGAATTCTTCTTTATTGCTTCTTCACCAACAGCTACAGCCAAGCCAACACGTGTTTCATCAGGGTTGTGTTTCCCCCATTGACTTCCTCAGGGCTTCTTAAGGCTGTTAATAACATACGATAGTAACTATACTTCAAGTAAAGAAACATGTCTTGGACACCCAGAAACCATAAAGTGCATTAACTGCTCCATGCACCCATATACACTTAATTGCAACTCTGTGGATATCACCATAAAATCTAAACATTCCATATCAGTGTCAAATTAGTATCACAGCATTTCCATCACCTCAGTGCCAAATTCTTTTAAGATGTGTCACAAACATGCACAACCAAGTGAAATTTCTAGTGCTTGCATGTAAAACTCCTAATTCAGTTAATATAAAAAAAATACCTGTTATAGGAACTATCCAGAATCCTATCTTCCAAACCGTCCTGAAAGGACCACTAAACAAAATGCCTGTATAATAAATGATAAATTATAAGTATGTCTGCAGCTGAATATCCATACTACCATGCCTTTCCTGAGTGCTTGCCAGTCAGCTTACCTTTTTAGTAATGGTTCTGCTTAGGTTGCGTCTTACAAAACTCAAGTACTATCAACCAATGTATCTGTAAAAGACATTTTTCACATGAGATCTCAGTATTTGTAAAGTCAACACCTCATTAAATAAAGCGCTTGTTTTCATATTGGACTCACCTCCGATTCAGAGCGATGCTGCTGCCGTTTAAAACGCGAGTACGCGTAACAGTATCAAAACAGACAGCGTATCTGAGCACAAGTTAATATAGCCCCTCCCTGTTTCAACTAACGATCAAAAAAAGGACTTACTAAAAATCAAAAAAGGACTTACTACCGTCACCAGCGATCCTTTGGGTTTATGTCTGTTCATTTTCTAAGACTGTATAAAAAGGGGACTCTCCCTCTTGTTAACATCGGAACACACCCGATCTAGAGCAGACACTAAAAAAGGGACTACAAATTTTATCTATACCTGAACATAATAATTCTAAGCAATGAGTAATTCTCTTTATTTGAGAATAACTAGAGGGATAACCCTCTTTTATGTATAGTACAACAGAGGCATCCAACATAATATATAAATCTATGCGAAAGTATATTAAATAAGGCAAGTCCTAATTAGTAAGAGCATATCATATATACCTGTATAAATATATATAACAGCATCTTTCTACTATTATGTGAAAATGTCGTACAACATGGCTTTGAAAAGATCCAAAGTGTCTGAAACAAGATTGTCTATATTCTACCAAAAAAAGTATGTCAATTGAATAGGTAAAAAAGACTGTCCATCTCCTAAAGTAAACCTCAGTCACATTTCCCAAGTTACAATGGTACTTTAAACACCTCACGTGTGTGCATAGTATGTTACACATATCCCATTATTATACATTGTATACATTCCTCAGTCTCCTAAGAAATACTCCAATTCATAATCTGAATTTAATCCATATTCAACTGCTTGTAGTCTCATAATCCACATGGATTCTTTTCTCCTTAGTGCTAGTTCCCTATTACCTCCTCTAGGACTAATTTTCATATGTTCAAAGCCAAAGAATCTAAATTCTTTATGCATATTTTGTGCATTACATTCTTTCATGTGCATAGCAAAAGGATATCTCTCATCGCCTTGTTTAATAGCTCTCCAATGTTCCGCAATTCTCACTTTAAGTGGATGAATAGTACTGCCAATATATATCCATTCTCATTTACAAATCAACATATATATCACATGCGTAGTATTACAATATATATATTTTTGAATTAAATATATTTTATTTCCCATTCCTACAAAGTCTTTCTGTGCTTGACATGCCCATCTACACACTTCACAGCTACCACATTTAAAGAAACCTCTATCATGTGAATCCAACCAATTAGTATCCAGTTGTTTGTTAGGGTAACTGGGACATAAAGAATTACTCAAGGATCTCCCTTTACGGTAAGTCGCTATAGGTTTCTTATCTAAAAATTTCTTCAATGTATGATCTTGTATCAAAATATGCCAATATTTTCTCATACTTTTTAGTAGTAAGGCTGAATTATCTGTATAATCTAAAATTATTCTTATTTGATAATTTCTCAGTTTTTGTCTTTGTTTTGTTTTTCTAAGTATGTTCCCGAGACACACTTAATACTTTCCTCGGGGATTTATTTACAATCTCCTTCTTATATCCTCTGGCCAAAAAACATTTCCTCATATCATGTATCACTCTTGAAAATCATTATCACTACTATAGTTTATTTGTGCACGAACCATCTCTCCATATGGTATTGCTTCTATTTGGCCAGCTGTCTGTGCACTTGTAGCGTATAATAGTGAATTACAAGATGTAGGTTTCCTATACAATTTACATTCAATCTTGCTGTTAATCACATACAATTCCACATCCAAAAATTATATATTTGTAGTACTGTAGTGATAAGTACATTTCATATTTACATCATTACTGTTCAAATATTCACAGAATAATTTTAAATTTTCCAAAGTTCCTGTCCATATAAAAAAACAATCATCTATATATCTCCCCCAATACAAGATATATGTATGCCATTCTGCTGCTCCATGGCCCATAACCAAGTTTCCTCAAGCCAGCCCATAAACAGATTTGCATATGAGGGAGAGAACCTCGACCCCATCGCCACTCCCTGTTTTTGTCTAAACCATTCTCCATTAAATAGGAAATAGTTATGCTTAAGAATAAGATCCATCATTTCTATTAGCATATCTGTATGATCTATTAGACTGACTGATCTTTTATTAAGCATGTGTCTTATAGCTTGAATACCTGAATCATGTCTAATACTTGTATATAGAGCTTCTATATCCAAAGTCACCATATACATATTTGGTTCCCAATTCATATCCACCAGCATACTCAGCAGATGTTTAGTATCCTTAATGTATGAGGGTTGATTTGCTAGCAATGGTTGCAAGAATCTATCTACAAATTCCAATATTTTTGCAGTAGGACCACCTATACCTGATACTATGGGTCTCCCAGGGGAAACGGGAGATTCTTATGTACGTTGGGCAAGGTATAAAAACAAGGAAATTTAGAATGATCCACTTGTAAGTACTTATACTCCTCCACATCTAAAATGTGTTTCTCGAACCACATTTTCAGTTTTTTGTTAATATAACTGGTTAAGTCTTTAATGGGATTAGACCCCAGGCTTTCCTAACATGCAGCATTGTCCAACTGTGTGTAGATCTCCTTGTCATAGTTACTTTTATTCATAATTACCACATTCCGCATTGAGAGGAGGAGTTTTGGCACCCCAGGATTTGTTATAATTAAAGCCCCGGGGAGGTTGCGGGCCCTAGGGCTGTGGGGGAGGCCGACGGACCTCCCCCAGACAGCTAAGCCTATTTCCCCTGGGGAGGTGGTGGACCCTGGGGTGGGGGGAGGGGCGGCCACCCTGCATATATATTTGAAAAAGTTGCCCCAGGGAGTTGGTGGTCCCCGGGGCTTTAGGTGGGGGGGTGGGGTGTAATACCCTCAACACAAAATTATTAATGTCCCCGGGACCTGGCTCACCAGGGGGCCTATAAAAAACAAGCACAGGAGCCTGCACTTGTTTTAAAAAAAATATTGCCACAAATTTGCGATTACTGCAATTTTGTGGCAAAAAAAGATTTAAAAAATGCTTTTTTGCTCTGGGGGAGTCCCTCTGGGAACCCCCTTACCAGAGCTAAGCGGTCAGGGTGTCCGTACCCAGGCCCCCCTTTTTATTTTTACTTTTTTACTGGGACTCGGTTCAAGCCGAGTCCCAAGATGGCTGCCAACACTTCCTGGTTTGAAGTGTTGGCAGCCAATCAGAGCTGTGAATTTCCCTGCACAAACTTGTCTTTGTTCGCAAGAACATTGCAGCCAGAGATATACAAATTTGAATGTCCCCAAATTTCTAAAAACTTCTGAATGGATTTACTCCAAATAAGAGCAAAAAATCAATCTGTGTACCGGAAGTTAGCTTTCTGACAAATTTGATGTAATCCTGTCCAGTGGTTTGGGCTGTAGACGTGAGAAACACAACTTTTTTGCCCCCCCTTTTCTCTGATCCTGCTTGATGGATCATCTTGAAACTTTCCGTGCGCAACAATAATCACCACAACACTTTTTTTGGGAACGTTTTGTGAAGATTCATCAACTGGTGCCAAAGACATAGGCAAGTCAAAAAACACTTTTTCTATGCCGATATATATATATTTATATGGATAGATAGATAGATAGATAGATAGATAGATAGATAGATAGATAGATAGATAGATAGATAGATAGATAGATAGATAGATAGATAGATAGATAGATATTGCCGCTGGTACCAGAACAGGGCATGTTCATGTTTGCCAACACACTGTATGATACTGGAAAATCCTCCCGTGCTATGAAATATATGGTGCTCCAGACACGGATGCTGACATTGACAGGAATTCTCAGGACATCTGCACTAGACACAAGTCGTAAAAATGAGTGAGCTATGGGTCTTGAATGAGAAAACCCCTATAAGAGTCTGTATGCAAGAATCCCATCTTCACAAAGATCGCCAAGGCTCCCAAAGTGTTTCAATACCTACCCACTGAGTTTCAAATTTGAAGCTCCTACATTTGTCTCAGAACCTTCCCAATGAAACTGAAAGACTGAAGACAAAACACACTGCACAGTGCATAAAGACTTTGAATTACACTAAGCACAATGCACTATATATAAAGACTTTGAACTACACTAGAGGAATATGCCTTCAAAGTGGTAGGATATCTGGACCTCTAAATGGTGTCAGTAAGATGCCTCAGCGGAGCCTAATTCAAGAGAGACAGGAGTTTGTGAGGTAGACACCCTAGCTAGGGACCAACGAAAAAAAGCAACCAGAGGAAATTTCAGCACTCACAAAAAAACTAGAAAATGAACAAGAGAAAACCAAGCTCTGCAATGCATAAGGGAAGAGCCATTCTCCCTTCTTCTGCCTACTCCAACATTGGAAGAAGAAGCATAATGATAGGTGGTAAAGTACGGAAATCATAGAGAAAACGTTGTGGCCAAAGGCCCTGAAGATGTGTGGATAGAGGAACAGATCTTGGGACGAGGAAACATTCTATTTCACTCGTCTGCATGAAAACTTACCTTCTTAGCCACTGATGTGAAAAGCCCTTTGGGAAAAACAGGTGGAGTTCTGCCCATGACCCCAACTGCACTGCTACCCCCACCCTCGTGGATTTATATGTGATATTATTAATACATTGAATGTTTGTAATAGTGCATGATGAAGTTCCGGAAATGCCTGAAAATGGCATAAATCTTGATAAACTGCTGACAGTTTCCTCCAGTTTGAAGAGTGTTGACTTTTCATCAAGCTCCGTCTGCCCTGTTTAGAAAAATCTTCCAGTATATCACCCCGCCACACTGAGCTAGCATCCATTTTTACCACTAGTGGACAATCTGAATGGAGTGGAAAACCATTGGCAAGAGACTCTGGCTCCAGCCACCTGTGAGGAAGCTGGGGGACAGAGACAGTCACTGTATTTTATCGAAGTCTCGAGAAGTGGGCTTCTAATATTGAAGCAGACACAGAAGCAGAGGACAAAGATGTAGTTGTATCCAAGGAACCAGAACCCCACCTGACCCCATGTGACCTTCTACTTTCAACCAAAGACGAACTGGTGCTTTTACTTCGACAAGATAACAAAAATGACAGAATCAGTCTCAATCTTCCATCTCTTTCTGCTGAAAGAAATACCCATCCCAAAACTGTTAGGAACTGAAAGTTTTCTGTACTGTGAAGGTATCTGCTGACATCTAGACAGACTGAGCAGAAGGCCATGCTCAGCAAAACAGATTTTGAGAGTTCAGATGCCAGAGATCTTCTGTTGTGAGATTATAAATCAACCAGTCATGCAGGTAAGGACAAATTCCTAAAGATGCAGCAGGAGCAGCAATGGAGCCATCATTATGGTACATGTCTTTGTGGCAGATCTGAGCCCAAAGCGAAATACCAGGCACTGATAATGCCCCCGTAATATATGTAGGATCAAATACATATTTGATGACATACTGCAATTGGAATATGAAAAGAAATGCCCACAAGATCAAGCATTATCCTCATCATGAAGGCTAACTTTCGGAATAAGAAGGAATATTCTCAGCATAGTTTTCACCTTGAATAGAATCTTCTGCATCCAATTGTTGCCTGCCCAGAGATCGATTGTCAGTGTGAAATGTCCTGATGCATGGGGACAAGGAATACAATGGAGTAAACTCCTTTTACCTACTCCCTCTTTTATAGAAGGTACAGCTAGAAACATTGCAAACTTCTTGACAGGACGTATTTATGATACAGGAGACTGGGGGAAAGAAGGAAAGTTCAACATGGAATAATTCCTGTATTACTTGTAGTATCCAAGAAAATGAGGTAGATCTTTCCTAGGTCATCCTGAAGTGCTTTATTACCCCACCAACTTGCCACTCGAGGTAATCACCAGCACTACCAGTGGCGCTTTCGTTTTACAACGGCTGGTTAGGTGGAAGGAAAGAGGTAGGTCCTCCAGTTCACAAGTAGATGGAGTGCCCAGTGGAAACTTGGGATTCCTGACTGTCGCTCTATACATGTGTAATATAGTGGGAGAATCCACAAGGAGCTTTCAGGCCATGGTAGGGACAGGCCGCTCTTGCCACCCTTAGGCACAATAGTAATCCTAGTATAACTTTTCCTGTGATGTTCGAGCACCCCAAGTAAGAAGAGAGCCCTGGGGATTCTCTTGCAGATGTCCTGAGTATATACAGTGCTAGTGAGAGGATGTAATGCCGCGCACTACAGTGGCGTCTCTCTATCGGACCGCGGTCGGGCCAGCAGTCTGCATTTCTGGGCGCCGGCACCGCTGCAGCCCGTTTTTCTGTGTTCATTTTGTTGCGATGCGGCCCAGGAGGCAAATTCCATGCTCTGGGTCGCGCTGCAGCCCCTGACAGCCTTCCTGATTTTCCCTCTACTCACCTCCTTGGGTCTTTCCTCTTCTTTCCTCCTTTTTCTTTTTTTTTTCTTCTGTCTTTGTTTCTTCTTTCTTCTTAATCTCCATAATGTCTTCTTCCTTGTTGTTCTTCTTCCCAGCATGCCTTTTTCCTTTTCCTTTTCTACTTGGTCTTTTTTCCTACTCATTTCTATATGGTTTTTCCCAATCCAAGATGGTGTTGTAATTTTTTCCTGTTGTGTCACTTCCTGTTTTCTGGTATATAAGCACTGCAGTTCCTTTTTTATTCCTTGCGTTGCAAACACTCCCATTTTGGTGGTGATCCTCGCTCTTGTTTTCCGTTTTTTCCGTGTTACTGCTTCTTACTGCAAGATTATATTCTATTTTTTTCATAGTTTTTTTCCTCTTTTTCAGGAGTTCCTGTGGTAGAGATTTTTTCCCAATTTTGGTTTTTTTCCTCTGGGACTCATTCTGGAGGGTACGGTCTGCCTTGGTGTCTTTTCCAGTCAGCAGCACCTTGGCGACTAGAAAGGGTCGCCCCTATCTTGGCCAGTCCAGAACCAGTAAAAGACCGGGTGTTCCTTCAAGTTCTTCAGCCTACGGTGGTAAGAGACATGCAGATCGTGACAGGCGATTCATCTTTTTGTAGGCAGGGATCCTTGATCACCCCAGGAAAACTGATCCTTGGACCATTGTGTGATGGGAAGATTTAGTACTGTGGTTGCCGGTGTCTATCCCCAGATCTTTTGCCTCCTGTAAGTTACAACTCCAGTGTGAATGAAGAACGCCCAGGAGGGTTAGTGTCTGCTAAAGCGATCAGACACTCAACCTCCTGAGTGTATAACTTGTAGGTCATAGGTTCCAATAACAGCAAGATATTTTGGTGGGTTAATGTATGTGTTGCACAACTGGGTGTATGTCATTTAAAGATGTTTTACATTTTATGTTACTTCCTTGATAAAGTATCCGACTCTAAGTAGAAGTGGAGTCCTTTAGAGAGAGCATTTGTTTGTGATGAAGTGTTCCTCATGTTCATGGTTCTGCCCAGACAACTGTACTGTGTGCCTGGGGTCAACTGAATGCAGATCATGAAAAGATAGAATGCAGAATTACAAATCTATCAGATCTCTTAGGGCTTAATTTGCTAACTCACAGAGTTTGTGACCGCAAAATGGCTTTTTAAAATCTACTAAAGCCATTTTGTGATTCTGTAACAGATTACTAAATCGTAAAATGGGTTTAGAAAGGCATAACAAATCTCTGTTTGGAAGGGGCTTGTTTATTGTGTCTCTTCCAAACTGGTGTCTGAAATCAATGGTCTGCGACAGCAATGTTAGTGGCAAACCATTGATAAGTTATTTGCTTCTTAAAGGAGGTAGAAACCCATTTGCAGAGTTGCGAAAGTAAAACAAAATATGTATGTTTGAGTGTTTCTAAGTAGTCCCACCAAAGAGCAATTTTTTTTTTAAAGTAGTTTTTCCTCTTAAATTTAGAACAGTTTCATTTAAGGAAACATGATGTATTTTGAAAAGTACTTATTTAAGACATGGTGGTCTGCTGACCTCTACAAGCCACCATGCTCATAATGGCTTCCAATCGAAGTGAATTGCAATGTGCAACCTACCTTATTATTATAGATGAGGGAGGTTAATTTGCAGCCCATCTGAACGGTGATTTTGTGAACCAACCTAATAGTACATAAGTTGATTTGCAAAATGAGATTCGATTTGCAAACACTTTTTGTGGAACAATTCTTTGAACATCAGGTCCATAATGCCTTCATTAAACACTTTGGGGGTTATTACAACTTTGGAGGAGGTGTTAATCCGTCCCAAAAGTGACGGTAAAGTGACGGGTGTACCACCAGCCATATTACGAGTCCATTATATCCTATGGAACTCGTAATACGGCTGGTGGTATATCCGTCACTTTTGGGAAGGATTAACACCTCCTCCAAAGTTGTAATAACCCCCTTTGTTTTTAAATATGTGTAGCTAGAGATAAGCAAATTCAGATTAAATAAATACTACAAAAATTCTGAGACAAGCTTTTGTGTCTCCACTGCTTCACATCCCAGGTGAAATCCTACACTAAGTCCAGTCCCTGGACCCAAGTGCCTGATAGAAATGCTGTTATTGGGGGGTGTAAAACCCCAAACACTGCCCCCCACAAGCATGTTGCTGCCCTGATGAAGACTGACCAAGGGCCTGATTTAGATGTTGGCGGTAACAGTCCCACCGTCGATTTTTTGACAGAAAACCTGTCTGCCACAGTGACGGTCCGCCCACACTATTTAGATGTCAGTGGGAGTATAGGCGAAAGACCACTGACAGTCGACCGTCACTGCCAAGAGTCTTCTGCCACATCGACGGCGCCATAAGCAAATGCGGCTGGTGGCGGGACTCCAGCCCTATTTTCACAATGTACAGTCCCGCCAACGTAACTGTGGTGGCTAAATCTCCACACCTGAGTTGGCGGATTGGCAGCTATATAAACAAGAAAATCACCTTTTGAATGCTTTCCAAGTATCCTGTCGCCATGAAGCTGCTGCTACCAGTCCTCCCTTTGCTCCTGGGCCAGGTCCAAGATGGAAATCAAACCGATTGTCGCAGGCATTCCTGTTACTCTCAAAATTGTAGCCGCATAGTTACACTGACTTGTGCATGGCTTCATAATTTGTGCACACATCACCATACTGTTGCATAATGCTGAAGTATGTAATGTTGAAGTCTGAAAATGTATCAGAACAGACCTCGAGATATAAGTAGCACCCACCAATTTTGTACGCACTGCCTGCAAGGCAGTGGGTAGCTACCCAAAAAGTCTCAACAATCACAAATAGAAATTTGTCCCTAAAGGTGTGTGCAAAATGTACCCAAAAGATTTGAAGTATCAACAGAAACAGAATCCCCAATTTGAAGCAAACAGTCCCATGATAATATAGAAATTACATTACAACATGCTACAGGTGGGTGTACACAGAATGTAACACAATATTCACTGGTGACCTGCAAACATGAAAGAGATCTATGAAGGTCGCATGTTCCCTTGGTGTGTGCAATATATCACAAACATAAGAACACATTCAACTGTAAAGTGCCTGGTCATCTGTGAAATGCATATGTGCACATTATTTAACACATTATGTCAAAATAAACACACATGCATTCTTCGCTCACAAAAACAGAAACACATTTCATTTTGGTGTAAGTGCCTATTACCAACATGAATGCTTGCAAAAAAATTAATATGTCCATCATTAATGTACAACACTAATGTAATGACAACCTGTGTTTGTCAGTGTCTCAAATGAGAGTAACTGCATGGCTCACACATATGCAAAAATAACATAGGGGGTCATTCTGACCTCGGCGGTAAAAGGCGCTTACCGCCGGTCAGAAGGCCGCCACAACACCGCCGCGGTCATGGTAAACCGCCACGGTCATTCTGACCCTCAAGAGGCAAACCGCCAAAAACCCGACATTAACAAAAGTCCGCCACACCAACGGCCAGCGTTAAACTGGCGAAGACCAAACCTCCACCGTCACGCCAACAGAAATACGCCCATGCCATTACGACCCACGAATCCACGCGGCGGTCTTTCAACCGCGGTATTCCATTGGCGGTACACACCGCCGCGCTCAATATACACATACAGCTCCAAAACACAGCCACATTGGACAATTTGAAATACACACACCTGAGACACATACACATAACACTCCCACACACCCAATTAACTATAAAACACGCACCCACATCACCCACAAACCCCTACGACCACAAATCAGAGACGAAGCCCAGAGAGAGACAGCACAGAATAGAGAACACCATCACACAGAGGCACACTACACCATCACCCACACAACAACCACGCACAAAACACCACACACCACTACACTCACCACACTCATCACCGCAAACACCACCCCACACCTCATCCACACCACCCCATGGCACCCCAAAGACACCCCAGGTTCTCAGACGCAGAACTCAGGGTCATGGTGGAGGAAATAGTTTGGGTAGAGCCCCAGCTCTTCGGGACACAGGTGCAGCACACCACCATTGCCAGGAAGATGGAGCTACGGCAAAGAATAGTGGACAGGGTCAACGCTGTGGGACAGCATCCACGAAATCGGGACGACATCAGGAAGCGGTGGAACGACCTACGGGGGAAGGTGCGTTCCATGGTATCCAGGCACAACATCGCGGTGCAGCAGACTGGCGGCGGACCCCCACCTCAACCCCCAGAATTTACAACATGGGAGGAACAGGTCTTGAACATCCTGCATCCTGAGGGCCTCGCAGGACTAGGCGGAATAATGGACTCTGGTAAGTCTCATCTTCACTACTTCATCACCCCCACCAGCATGCCAACTCATACCTCCACCCTCCCCCCACCACCATCACACATCCTCATTGCTAATGTCTCACCATCACAACCCACCCATCCCAACACCAAACCCTGCATGCCACCACAAACCATTGACAGCCATCACCTAAGCATGCCCACTGCACATACCCATCTCCCCCACAAACCGCTGTCACAACAGCCCCCACAAAGGAATGCCAGCACTGGGGTACACGGGCACCCACCCACTGCACGCTATGGTACACACAGAAGCAATAACCATACTCTTATACCCCTGCAGGACCCGAACGCCACCACACCGCCCAGGAGGGTCCAGAAATGTCCATCCCACCCCCAGAAGAGGCCCCCAGTGATGACAGCAGCTCTGTCTCCCTGGACCCAGATGACCAGCCCGGCCCATCGGGGACCTCGGGACAGTCGGTTCCCCTCAGACAGCCACAGGCTACAGCAGACCTCCCCCCCTCTGGGAACACCAGCACAGCACCCACCCAGCGGGCCCATGCCTCTGTCTCCAGGACACGTCAATCAGCGGTGTGTCCACCACTACAGGGCACCCAGGTTAACCCACCACCCCAACAACAACAGGGACCTGGGGGCAGTGGTAGTGGGCACACGGTCCAGGGGACAAAGGCCCAGGGAAACAGGGGAACTGGGAGGGCTGCTGTGCGACAGGGGGGGGACAGGCCCAGGGAACCCACTCTCCACGAGGCCCTCACCTCCATCATAGGAGCATACCACCACTCCCAGGAGACAATGGCGACGGTCCTGGCCAGGTTCCAGGAGATCCAGGTACTGCAGGAGGAACAGTTTATGGGGTTCAGGGAAGAACTGAGAAACATTAGTTCCGCAATGGGCACCATCGTTGTGGCTCTCAACCAGATTGTCACCACTTTGCGGGACCATGTGGCACCACAAAGGGCCCCTGTCACTAGCATGGACCAGGAACAGGCTACCGCCTCCGCCGGCGCAATTGGACAGGAGGCCCCGACACAGCAACAACCGGCCACCAGAACCCCACCTCCTGCAGAAGAAGAACCACCCCGCAAGCGGGGCCTGAGATCTAGGAAGAAGACAGAGTAGGATGCCAAGACCCCCGCCAGGAAAGGATACCCCCTGATGTCATCCCACTGTCCCACATTGTCACCCTGTCCAACCTTAAACTGCCCCTGCTCCACCTTCCACAGGCATATGGACAATGCACCTGTGAGACTGAGAATCTGGACTCTGCCATGGACATTCCTCCAACATCACCCATCACCGATTTTCAACCATGTCCCAAAATTGAGCACTTTAATAAACACATTTATTGCACACAAATAATCTTGAGTCTGCCTGTATTTTTGAAAATATGTATTAGACATAAACGTGCCAAAATGACCAGTTACATTGTGATGACAACATACCACTGTCACACAGCTGTAGTCCATGGGCAAACAAAGCAGAGGTCACGCAGTGGGGCCCACATCTCTGAAATTGGAAGGGAAAGTCACAACTCTGTTAGCATACACTAGGTGAAAAGGACAGACAGTAGAGAGGCAGGAGACTGTAAGTAAATGTAAAATGCCGGTGTTGATTCTTACCTGTGTGTTATTGAAAATACTGCTGTATCACTGTGTCCCTGTTGTCTGTGTCGTCCTCTTCGTCTTCCTCCTCTTCACTCTCTGCAGGCTCCACAGCTGCTACAACACCACCATCTGGACCATCCTCCTGCAGAAAAGGCACCTGGCGTCGCAAAGCCAGGTTGTGAAGCATACAGCAGGCCACGATGATCTGGCACACCTTCTTTGGTGAGTACATTAGGGATCCACCTGTCATATGCAGGCACCTAAACCTGGCCTTCAGGAGGCCGAAGGTTCTTTCTATAATCCTCCTAGTTCGCCCATGGGCCTCATTGTAGCATTCCTCTGCCCTTGTCCTGGGATTCCTCACTGGGGTCAGTAACCACGACAGGTTGGGGTAACCTGAGTCACCAATTAGCCACACACGGTGTCTCTGTAGTTGTTCCATCACATAAGGGATGCTGCTATTTCGCATGATGTACGCGTCATGCACTGACCCAGGGAACTTGGCATTTACATGGGAGATGTACTGGTCAGCCAAACAGACCACCTGGACATTCATGGAATGATAACTTTTTCTGTTTCTGTACACCTGTTCACTTTCACTGGGGGGTACCAAAGCCACATGTGTCCCATCAATGGCACCAATGATGTTGGGAATATGTCCAAGGGCATAGAAATCACCCTTCACTGTAGGCAAATCCCCCACCTCAGGGAAAACGATGTATCTCCGCATGTGTTTGAGCAGGGCAGACAACACTCTGGACAACACCTTGGAAAACATAGGCTGAGACATCCCTGATGAAATGGCCACTGTTGTTTGAAATGACCCACTTGCTAAGAAATGGAGTACTGACAGCACCTGCACTAGAGGGGGTATCCCTGTGGGTTGGCGGATGGGTGACATCAGGTCTGCCTCCAGCTGGGCACACAGTTCATGTATAGTGGCTTGGTCAAGCCTGTATGTCAGAATGACATGTCGTTCCTCCATTGTCGACAGGTCCACCAGCGGTCTGTACACGGGAACATTCCTCCATCTCCTCGCAAGTCCCAGCGGACGGTGCCTAGGAAGGACAACAGAGAGCACAGAGTCAATCAACCCACAGGTAGGTTCCCACAGCTTGCACAGCACACGATTCTCTATGCATTGAATGGCTTGTATGAGTGTCGATGCAAGGCCTAGGCATGTGTGACGCAGTAGAAATTAAGCCATGTGGGCCCTTGAAATGGCGGCTGCCTGACCTGTGAAGTGCGACAATGGGATGTGAGGTCAATGCGCTGGCGTGGCACACCGTGGCGGTAGGCGGTCGAAGACCGCGGCGCAAAGCTGCATTGGTTAACATTGAACCCTATGCGTTTCAGGAGCCAATGACGAAGTGCGCCGGCGGTCGCGGGACGCACCGCCGCGGTACTCACCGCCGCGGACGTGACCGCCATTTTCTATCTGCTTAATCACTCGAGACCTGATCATCCACAGGAGAGGACCTATACTGCAAGTGCTGCTGTGACCTCGGTCTGGAAGATACAATGGCTGCTGCGACTGGGGAAAGGGCCCCTGCCTTCACTTCTGAAGAATTGGAGAAACTCGTGGATGGGGTCCTCCCCCAGTATGCGCTACTCTACGGTCCTCCAGACCAACAGGTAAGTACACTGGGAGCATGCTTTGGGGGCAATGCCTGTGTTGAGTCGGGTGGATGAAAGATGGTGGGGAGGGGAGCGATTGAGGCATGCATCAAACGACAGATGAGAGCATGTGCCACATGGCAAGGGTGGGCATGGGGGGCCAATCACATCGAGCATGCAGAAAATTATAATAATGTTATTTCTCCCCCTGTACATGTCACATAGGTCAGCGCCCATCAGAAAATCGACATTTGGCGTGCCATCGCCAAGGACGTCCGGACCCTGGGGGTCCTCAACAGACGGGGCACCCACTGCCGCAAGAGGTGGGAGGACATCCGCCGCGGGAGCAGGAAGACCGCGGAGGCTCTGCTGGGGATGGCCTCCCAACGTAGGAGGGGTGCCACTCGTCAATTGACCCCCCTGATGTCTCGGATCCTGGCGGTGGCCTACCCAGATTTGGATGGGCGCGTGAGGACATCACAGCAGACACAAGGGGGTGAGTACCAGCACATTCTGCTATCTTAGCGTGCAGTGGAGGTGTCTGGGTGGGGGAGGAGGGCTGTGGGTATCCCTAGGCCAGGGCGATTTCTGTAGGCTAGGCCCCTCCGTAAGGCATGTCCCTGTGCCCCCGCCCCCCACCTCTGTAGGGTGCCAAGTACAGCTATCCATGGCCCTGTGTCACCTATGTGTGCAGTTGTCGTCCATAGGCTTGTAGGCCAAGTCCCAATGATTGAGTAGTGTACCCCAAGTGCGCAGCGTAGTGCAGGGGGCTTCTGTGTCTGTCCTCTCCGCCAACTGTGTTGCCAATGCATGCACTCAACATGTCTTTATTTCCCCCCCCCCTTTTTTGCGGCTCTTCCTGTTCATGTGTGCATTAGCATCATCAGGCGGAGGAGAAGTGGCATCGGAGCACGAGGGAGCTGCATCTCACATGGCCCTGGAGGGCCATGCAACCGACTCGGAGTTCACCAGTGAGACGGAGGGCGAGGGGAGCTCCACAACGGGGACACGTGGAGACATCAGCGACACAGACACGTCCTCGGAAGGGAGCTCCCTTGTGGTGGCGGCAACATCCGTGCCCACTGCAACAACAGGTACAGCCGCCACCCAGCGCACCAGCTCCGCCCTCCCAGCAGCCCCTCAGCGTTCGCCCCATGCCCACTCGTACACGAAGGCGGGCATCTCCTTCGCCCCAGGCACCTCAGGCCCTGCCCCAGTTACCCCTGCTGCCCTCAGTGAGGAGGTCATTGACCTCCTCAGGACGCTCATTGTTGGGCAGTCTACCCTTTTGAATGCCATCTAGGGGGTAGAAAGGGAGGTGCACCGGAGCAATGCATACCTGGAGGGCATTCATTCGGGTCAGGCTGCCCATCAGCGATCATTCAACGCTCTGGCCTCAGCACTGACGGCAGCCATTGTCCCTGTCTCCTGCCTCCCTCCTCCAACTTCCTCCACCCAGTCCCACTCCCCTGTTCCTCTGCCTATCCCAGACACACCTACAGACCAGCCTGCACACACCTCAACACCCAAGGGCAGCTCATCCAGACATAAGCACCACATATCACACAAGCATTCACACAAGCAACAGCCACATGCAGACATACCAACAGCCACTGCCTCCTCTGTGTCCCCCTCCTCCTCGTCTCCCTCCTCCTTCCCTGTGACGTCTCCACTCACACTTGCATGCACAACATCATCAGCCACTACGTCCATCACCAGCACACCCACCAGAACACTCCGCACACGTGCAGTCACCACCCCCACTGCCATTTACACGTCCCCTGTGTCCTCTCCCAGTGTGTCTGTCACCCCCTCTTCCAAACCACACAAACGCAGGCAGCCACCCACCCAACAGCCATCCACCTCACGACAGCCTCCGTCACAAGCACCTGCACCCAAAGACACCACACTGGACTCTCCTACAACCACATCCTCTTCCTCCACTCCCATACCCACTGCACCTACCCTTCCCACTGCTCCTAAAAAGTTTTTCCTGTCCAAAATTAACCTCTTTCCATCACCTGACCCACCCCCTCCATCTCGTAAGAGTCCAATCAGCACCTCAGCCACCACAACCCCTGGACCTACAAGGTCCATAGTACAGGGATATTGGAGTCCACCACCTTCAAGGGCAGCAACATCGTCCAGCAGTAAAGGGACAGCCAGCCCACCCCCTGGGAAGAAAACCAAGAAAGGCAAGGCCCGGCGCGAGAGGCCAGAGACGGCAGCCTCCAAAGGCACTACCCTGGCACCGTCAGGAAGTGGGGTGCCACCTGGCACATCTACAAAGGGAGGCAAGGGCCACAGAGAATCACGGAAGGATGGCAAGGGCAGCACGGCTGACAAGTCGGGCAGCAGGCGAGCTGCCCAAGAGGGCCCCACCAGCCCCATTCCGGGTGTGAAGGAGGACACCCACGGGCCCGGGACTCCAGCACAGGAGGGCCCCGCAAGCGAGAAGTCGGATGGCGAGTGAACTCCATATATTGGCCGGATATGGTGCCCTGGAGACACATGTCAAGAACCGCTGAACAGGGCCCTTCAAGACAAGCACCGCTGAACAGGGCACCACCGTCTCAAGAACCGCTGAACAGGGCCCTTCAAGACAAGCACCGCTGAACAGGGCCCTTCAAGACAAGCACCGCTGAACGCGGCACCGCCGTCTCAAGCACCGCTGAACAGGGCCCTTCAAGACAAGCACCGCTGAACAGGGCACCGCCGTCTCAAGAACCGCTGAACAGGGCCCTTCAAGACAAGCATCGCTGAACAGGGCACCGCCGTCTCAAGAACCGCTGAACAGGGCCCTTAAAGACAAGCACCGCTGAACAGGGCACCGCCGTCTCAAGAACCGCTGAACAGGGCCCTTCAAGACAAGCACAGCTGAACAGGGCACCGCCGTCTCAAGCACCGCTGAACAGGGCCCTTCAAGACAAGCACCGCTGAACAGGGCACCGCCGTCTCAAGAACCGCTGAACAGGGCCCTTCAAGAAAAGCACCGCTGAACAGGGCACCGCCGTCTCAAGAACCGCTGAACAGGGCCCTTCAAGACAAGCACCGCTCCGCTGGGCCCTTCATCTCAAGCAACGCTCCGCTGGGCCCTTCATCTCAAGCACCGCTCCGCTGGGCCCTTCATCTCTGCACCGCTCCGCTGGGCCCTTCATCTCAAGCACCGCTCCACTGGGCCCTTCATCTCAAGCACCGCTCCGCTCGGCCCTTCATCTCAAGCACCGCTCCGCTGGGCCCTTCATCTCAAGCACCGCTCCGCTGGGCCCTTCCTCTCTGCACCGCTCCGCTAGGCCCTTCATCTCTGCACCGCTCCGCTGGGCCCTTCATCTCAAGCACCGCTCCGCTGGGCCCTTCATCTCAAGCACCGCTCCGCTGGGCCCTTCATCTCAAGCACCGCTCCGCTGGGCCCTTCATCTCAAGCACCGCTCCGCTGGGCCCTTCCTCTCTGCACCACTCCGCTGGGCCCTTCATCTCTGCACCGCTCCGCTGGGCCCTTCATCTCAAGCACTGCTCCGCTGGGCCCTTCATCTCAAGCACCGCTCCGCTGGGCCCTTCATCTCTGCACCGCTCTGCTGGGCCCTTCCTCTCTGCACCACTCCGCTGGGCCCTTCATCTCTGCACCGCTCCGCTGGGCCCTTCATCTCAAGCACCGCTCCGCTGGGCCCTTCATCTCAAGCACTGCTCCGCTGGGCCCTTCATCTCAAGCACCGCTCCGCTGGGCCCTTCATCTCTGCACCGCTCTGCTGGGCCCTTCCTCTCTGCACCGCTCCGCTGGGCCCTTCATCTCTGCACCGCTCCGCGGGGCCCTTCATCTCAAGCACCGCTCCGCTGGGCCCTTCATCTCAAGCACCGCTCCGCTGGGCCCTTCATCTCAAGCACCGATCCGCTGGGCCCTTCATCTCAAGCACCGCTCCGCTGGGCCCTCCCTCTCTGCACCGCTCCGCTGGGCCCTTCATCTCTGCACCGCTCCGCTTGGCCCTTCATCTCAAGCACCGCTCCGCTGGGCCCTTCATCTCAAGCACCGCTCCGCTGGGCCCTTCATCTCAAGCACCGCTCCGCTGGGCCCTTCATCTCAAGCACCGCTCCGCTGGGCCTTTCATCTCACGCACCGCTCCGCTGGGCCCTTCATCTCACGCACCGCTCCGCTGGGCCCTTCATCTCAAGCACCGCTCCGCTGGGCCCTTCATCTCAAGCACCGCTCCGCTGGGCCCTTCATCTCAAGCACCGCTCCGCTGGGCCCTTCATCTCAAGCACTGCTCCGCTGGGCCCTTCATCTCTGCACCGCTCCGCTGGGCCCTTCCTCTCTGCACCGCTCCGCTGGGCCCTTCATCTCTGCACCGCTCCGCTGGGCCCTTCATCTCAAGCACCGCTCCGCTGGGCCCTTCATCTCAAGCACCGCTCCGCTGGGCCCTTCCTCTCTGCACCGCTCCGCTGGGCCCTTCATCTCAAGCACCGCTCCGCCCTTCATCTCAAGCACCGCTCCGCCCTTCATCTCAAGCACCGCTCCGCTGGGCCCTTCATCTCAAGCACCGCTCCGCTGGGCCCTTCATCTCGGCACCGCTCCGCTGGGCCCTTCCTCTCTGCACCGCTCCGCTGGGCCCTTCATCTCTGCACTGCTCCGCTGGGCCCTTCATCTCAAGCACCGCTCCGCTGGGCCCTTCATCTCAAGCACCGCTCCGCTGGGCCCTTCATCTCAAGCACCGCTCCGCTGGGCCCTTCATCTCAAGCACCGCTCCGCTGGGCCCTTCATCTCAAGCACCGCTCCGCTGGGCCCTTCATCTCACGCAACGCTCCGCTGGGCCCTTCATCTCAAGCACTGCTCCGCTGGGCCCTTCATCTTAAGCACCGCTCTGCTGGACCCTTCATCTCAAGCACCGCTCCGCTGGGCCCTTCATCTCTGCACCGCTCCGCTGGGCCCTTCATCTCAAGCACCGCTGGCCCATTGGCAGAAGGGGCAGGGCCGGATCTGTGTCGGGCAGGGCTGCACGATGCACTCTGGGCACCATGCCTCCTCCAGTAACAGTGGAGTCTGTAATCCACTTGAGAGACTGTGGCTTTGCACTCCCCAGGATGTAACAGTGGGCAAGCCACCCACTGTAGAGACTTGTGAGACTGTGGCTTTGCACTCCCCAGGATGTAACAGTGGGCAAGCCACCCACTGTAGAGACTTGTGAGACTGTGACTTTGCACTCCCCAGGATGTAACAGTGGGCAAGCCACCCACTGTAGAGACTTGTGAGACTGTGGCTTTGCACTCCCCAGGATGTAACAGTGGGCAAGCCACCCACTGTAGAGACTTGTGAGACTGTGGCTTTGCACTCCCCAGGATGGGACAGTGGGCATGGAGGCCCCTCGTGGATCTGGCGTCGTGGACTCATGTGGCTGAGGTGCCTCCCCTTCCCTTCCCCCTGAGGTGCCTGTAGTTTTCCTATCTGATGCCCCTGCAGTGTTCTCTCCAATGGTTTCGGGTCTCCTGTGTGGGCTTTGCCCATGTGTTGAGGCCCATCGGCCCACGTACAATGACTGAAACCCAATTTGGACAGGACAATTTACATATGCATATATAGTTATAGATGTTTGATTTTTTTTTTTACTTAGCCTTACAATATATTTAAATTTCATGATCATTTTTTTTTGTCTTTGCATTCTTCTGGGGGGTTTGGGGGGTGTCACTCTGAGTTGTTGCTCTGCATTGATGTGTAGGTAGTTGTGGGTGAGGGTGGGTGTGTCGCGTATGTGTGTGCCCGTAATCTTTTCTCCTCCCCCCTCCCCTGTGTCGTAGGTGCAGTACTCACCGTTGTCTTCTGCGCCGGCGTTCGTGCTCCTGGTAGAGGAGCAGGTAGACAATAGCTGGTAGGATGTGTAGTTCTGGTTCCATGCTGTCCAGATTCCTCGTGGAGTGTGTAGAGGTGAGCTTTTTCCCGTTCGTAGTCTGTTTCCGCCGTGTTTTTATCGGCGGGGCTGCCGCCCCGGAATAGGTGGCGGATTGGTGAGTGAGTTGTGATAGGGTGGGCGGTACATTGTCTCCCGCCTATCTGTTGGCGGTGACTGCCGCGCTGTTTGTTTGTCCCGCCGTGGCGGTCGGAGTGTTAAAGTGGCGGTCTGTGTTGGCGGTTTCCGCCAGGGTCAGAATTCCATTTTTTTGACCGCCTGCCTGTTGGCAGGTTGGCCGCCACTTTAACACCGACTGCCAGGGTTGGAATGACCCCCATAATCTGCAAACAATTAGTAACAATTAAGGCCAGGACAAAGGTATTCTCAATATAAAAGACTTTATAAATGATGAGTTTAGTTACTCAATGACAAGTATCATAAGTCCATCATAATTAGAACAGTATGTCTCATCCTATGAGGGCCACAATGGCCTTCAGGCTCATCACTTGCCTCCTATATTCACTGCCAGAATAAACCTCCTCTGGAAGGGACATCTATGGGGTGGAGAGCAGGCACCTCAGTGATGTTACTGGGGGTGGGTCTTTGGGTTTGGCAGGGGTGGTTTGAGATTTGGAAAGGGTCAGGATAAAAAGTAGGCTCTCGCTAGGAAAATGGATAGTTTGTTCGGTAGAGACTTGGTTTGGGAGGTAGAAGGAGTGGCTGTGTCTGTTGTGCATGTGCCTGTTGAAGGTGTGAGTGCCCAAGGGTCTGGTGTATGTGCTGTATCTTTAGTTTTGTGTCCTTTACTGATTTTCTGTTGGGTAGGTGAGTGTGGGTGTTTGTGTTGAGTATGTGTGTGTGTGTGTGTGTGTGTGGATGTATCTGTTGAAGTTGTGGTGTTTGTTGCTGTGGTGTGTGTGGGTGTGCTGGTGCATGCATGTGTGGTGGTGGGTGTGATGACTGGGATGTGCTTGTGGTGTGTGTGGGTTTTTCAGTAGTGGTGGGTGTTGTGTCTGTAGGGGTGGTGATGGGGGTGTGTGTGTCTGTGTAGTGGTGGGTTTACTGACTGGGGGTGTGACTGGTGGTGGTGGTGTGTGTAGTGTCTGCATGTGTGTGTCTGTGCTTATATTTTTTGATGTGTTTGTGATGGGATGTGCTGCTTGTGGTTGCTGCTGTGGGTGAGTGTATATGTTTATGTGGGCTTTGGACAAGGCTGGTTTGAGGCATTTGGGGTGGGGAAGGGGTGGAAGTCTGGGCATGAGGTTTGGGCGGGTGAGAGGCTGCAGCTAATGAGTAGACCTGACCCTGAAATGACAGCTGTAGACCAGACAGGGCACCGTGAATGCCATCCAGGTAAGCCAGCATCTGGGTGCTCTGGCCAGACAGCCCCCGGATGACAATCATAGTGCAGTCTGGCCTACAGCAATCATTCTTAAAAGACCAATAGCCTTCTCAGTGAGTGCAGTTCGGACACCGGGGCAGAGGTGCCTGCAGCAAAGTGGACCCCGTCCCTTTTAGGGGGGTGGCTACAACCAAGTTGGGGGGGGCAAGAGAAAGGGTGGAGACTGGAGTGTGGGGGGGGTGGACGAAGACGCAGGTGTCACAGTTTCTCCAGGGTCTTTATTTGAGGCCTCTGAGGAAGATGTTGAGTCACTGGTGGCCCCTGTGCCAGTCCCCTTACCCTCCATACCACTGGGTCCCTCAGTGTCTGTGGTGTCCACACCCAATCCCCACCCCAGTGGCCAGTTTGATGCCCGCTGATGTGGGCGCTGTCACCTTTGCCTTGTCTAGTTGATGCCGAAAAAAAGGGAAACAGCCTTAACAATGCAGGCTGGGCCACGCATGCCCCTTCCCCGCAAGCTAAACCATGCTTGCCAGAACCACACATTTGTGTGGTGTCTGCCTCAACCATGCACGTGCCTTAACAACGCACATGCGTGGTTAAGGCAGGTAGCCCGATCTAGCTGTCAGGAGCAGGAACAGGAAGCAACAGGACAGGTAAGTGGGGCTGGGGCAGAGTTGGGGGTAGTTTTTAGGGCTGGGGAGTTTTTAGGGGTCAGGTTGGGTAGTTTATTTTTTAACAGGGGGCAGGGTTTTAAGGGTGAGGGCGGGTTAGTTTTTTTTGACTGCGGGAAGTCAGGCTGGGGCTGAGTTTTGGGGGTAGTTTTTAGGGGTGGAGGGTTTTAGTACTGAGGGCGGGCAGGCGGGCAGGGGGGCGGGCAGGCGGGCGGGCGGGCGGCCGGGTTACTTTTTTTTAACAGGGGACAGGGTTTTAGGGCTCAGGGTTGGTGAGGGGGTCACAGTAGTTTTTATTTTACAGGGGGAAGGGTTTTAGGGCGCAGGGTGGGGAGGGGGGTGCTGTTTTGCAGTAGTTGCATGCCTGGTGAGGTAAGTGGGTCAGAGGCCAGGTTTAGGGAGGGAGTTTTTATGGGTGAGGGAGGTATTAGGGCGCAGGGTGGAGGGGAGGTCGGGTTAATTTTCTTTGACGGGGGAGGTGGTGCTGGTGGCGAGTGTGGGGGGGCAGTTTTTAGGAGTGAGGGGAGTTTTAGAGCTCATGGTGGGTGGGACTGTCTGGGTAGTATTTTTTAACAGGGGTCAGGGTTTTAGGGCTCTGGGTTGGGGGTCGCCGTAGTTTTTTTTTAATGGGGCAGGGTTTAAGGGCTCAGGGCGGGGAGAGGGGGTGCTGTTGTAGTAGTTGCACACATGGTGAGGTAAGTAGGGTTGGGTTTAGGGGGGAGTTTTTAGGGGTGAGGGCAGTTTTAGAGCTCAGGGCAGGTGGGGAGGTCGGGGTAGTTTTTATTTTTAAAGGGGGTAGGTTTTTAGAGCTCAGAGCAGGTGGTTGTATGACACAACCACACATGGCTTTAACACACATTCCTTTACCAAGCATACTTTTACAATGAAATTTGTTGTAAAGGCATGCATGGTAAAGATGCAGTTGTAGTTCCGACTGCTTTGTTAAGGCATGCATGGTTCTGGCATGTGTGGTTGTGTCATACAACCTGAAAAAAAGATACAACAGTTATAGTGTATCTGTAATAATACAATTGGACATCAATGTGCATCACACACATTTGCAACAAGTTCAGTTTTTTTCCATCTCAGCTCCCATATAATGCATGACTTTGTCACTTATACACTTGTAGTTCACACCATAACAAAGGGTTCCAAAGGTATGAGTAAACACATAGGCGTGACTAAATCTCTGAACCACTGCAGTACAGAGCTAAAATTGGTTCCCATCTCCCACAGGATAAGATTTTTGGATGGATTTGTCTGCCCAATATGGGACTCCACAACATTTATGTGATGTTACCTTCTACATGCAAATGTCCCTTTCAGTATCAATTTGCTCTTCATCATCAATTTATCCTCTAGGCAGGACTAAGGACATCAAAATGTTGTCTGTGGGACGCACAACTCTCTCACCATTATGGACACATTCCTATCTGTTGCTTACAATACAGTTTGGCATAGCAATTCACGCCGGCAAACACAAACTAGCTTACACATTTGTGAAGGACTAAGGACTCAGGTCCACCAGCTTCTGTCCACATAAATGATCATACGTTTGCTGGAGAAACTGCTTTCAAACGTGTGAAATAAGGAGTGATGCAACTGTACAAAGAATATAAAAACGTTAGGTGCAGATGCATATTCTCACATTGTTCTAGCACCAACTTTGTAGTGTCGTCTGATACATCAGCTGCTTCATAATTGTGCAGTTTGTCACAGTCACCAGTAATGAAGCATACATTGACTATACACATTTGTGACGTACCATCACACCGAACCCAATCATAACATTGGGCATGGTTTGTGAAACTGTCCCTCATGTCCTTGTGAAAATGCTGGTAATCCCTTTGTTTACTTGCAGCCATGTGTCTGCCCAAAACAGTAATTGCTTTGTGAGGAATAATCTAGTGGCATGCTACAAAGCAATACACCACACACAGCATCAGACACAGTCTGATCAACTTACACCTTCAGAAATCATCATGGGATTAGGATGCGTGTCTTCCTCAAAGTTGATGACATACATCATAGCTGGAATGTAAAGAGGTTAAACCACAACAATATCTACAGACAATGACTTATCCCCTCGTTGCTGCTGTTAGGCCCTCAACTCCCCATCAAGCTCTGGGTAAGCCACCGCAAGGATGCAGGCCATTAGGGGGCCAGGGTGCGGCGCACCTGCCTGGATCACGGAGAGGACTGCCCAACTTAGCTCTCGGCTGATTTTCTTGTAGCCTGGCGCAGGTGTTCCCACCTCTTCCAACAGTGCAGGCTACTCTGCTTGTGGACCTCAAGGGACAACATCATCTTGGCAATGGCCTTCTAGATTTTCCACTTCTGATGGGCGTTGACCTGTATAGATGACATAAAAGAACAGGAAAAGACAATTCAGTGTCACTGTTGGGCAGTACTGCTGTGACATTACATTTTATAAATTCACACGTACATTTACAAAACAGTTACTAGATTTTTTTCCCATAAAACTATTATAGGTAGAGTGGAAATACTAATTTCCAGTGATCTCATGTGCGCCATCAATACTTGCTAGCTTCTCATGTTATATAATCAGGCCTACAACATCATCTTGGCCAGAAGTATGCAATCAACCCTGCTGTGAAAGCCACCCCTGATCATTCACAATCATTGTGAGCTACTGTAGGCCAAGCAACCTGTATAGCCCTTGCACATAATCATACTCACAGCTACATTAGCTTCCTGCCTAAACTCTCAAGAGTCAGAACCCATGGTCTGCATCACATACAGCGACTGACAGCACAATAAGAGGGCTGCTATGTGTCAATAAGAGCAGGGATTTGTGGGTTGTTTAAACAAGTGTGATTTCTAATGGGACAGACTGGGATGGATGATGGTGGCCCAGTGTCATCAGCACTTTCTGCACCTTAAATAAGTCTACCTATATGTGGCTCCATGACAGGTTTTAAACCATGCAAAGCAAACTGATACACAATATGTACTAGAATCCCATGTGACAGTGCAGCATCAGACAACTCCAGACCCTCCTCATTTTTCATTACACATCACTATCATTTCAAAATTGGCTGTATGTTGTCAGCCATACAACTGGTACACTGTCTACTGGCAGGCAGTGGCCTGCAGTTTGTAAGATGAAATAGGATTTGTGTGTTACATGGACACACGTTGCAGATTCTACTGGCAGGTGACTTAACATTGCCATGCACAGACATTTCAGACATTGGTCACAAAAATCTGAACCAGCTACATCATTCTGTCAACTACATGCACAACGCCACCCACATTACCAAAAAAGAACCAAATAGCCTGTGAATCATAAAGAAAGAAGTTACTCAGTCAGACTTCCCCAATCAGACGTGTACCTGTTCCTCTGGGGCCCCACAGAGTTGGCTGTACAGGGACAGAACCTCCCTGGCAAGGAGCTCCAGCTCCTCTGGGAAGAAGGCAAGGGCCCTGTCACTTGCATTGCCCGGCATCCTGGCTCCCAGAGGTTGGTAACAGTAGAAAAAAACAAGGAGGTCTTGAAAGCTGCAGTGTTAGGAGGCAAGTGAGCGTTTTTTCACAATGCAGCGTACAAGTACACGGTAGATGCGATCTGTGACAGAGTGGACACAGCCATTGGCTTTCATGCATAGCCGTCACACACTTTGGCCTATGGCAGGGACCACCCTGGAGGTTACCACCTACTACGCGGTCAACTTCCACTGACGGCCCTCAGGTAGCCAATGTCCTGACGGCAAGGTCCGGTAGCCAACATTTTAGGTTGTAAAGCTGCACATTTTACAATTATTTTTGCATCGCCAGCAGTCAAAATGGAGGCTAGTGCATTTCTAAAAGTCATATACAAATAACACTTTTCTTGACAAGGTATGACATGATAAAATGTGAACCGTCACTGTGTTTGACAACGATAGTCCCGTGGGGGAAGTACTACCGCCATTGATTTTTCTTTTTTTTTTAATTGTTTAAAAAAGGTGCAAATATTACAAAATAATAGAGTTTAAATGTACTATTTGCACATGATGACCAGAAAATCCTAAATACATTTTTTAAAGATCTTAGTGGACCAAATATTTGATGTCAGAGTGTGTCCATGTATTAACCAATGACATTTCTAATGTTACCCAGAAGTCAACTGCGTATTGACATTAAAAGTATGGCGTGACCATTTCACCTGATCTTTTCTGCTCCATATATACAGACATCTGAACCCAGCCATGGGTAGGAGGCTACAGTCTGAGGTGTTCCGGCCCTTTCCAGGCCTTGCCACCATGGAGCAAAGGGACATCATCAAGCAACATCATATAAATAGGCAAACTATCCTGGGTTTGTGTCAACAGTTGGAGCCTGATCTCCTGCCTCACAATAGGAATCCAACAGCCATAACACCAATAGTGAAACTCATGGCAGTACTGCATTTTGTAGCCACCAGCACCTTTCAATATACTGTGGCAGTATCTGGAGGCATGCCCCAGCCAACATGCAGTGATGTGCTACAAGAAGTCCCTGCTTCCCTGATGAAAAACATCAACAGGTACATCCAATGTCCATATCCACTGGATTTGGCCTCCGTAAAGGGAGAATTTAATGCTTTGGTTGGAATACCACATGTGGTTGGAGTAATAGATGGTATGCAGATTGCCTTGGTGCCACCACACAACAGAAAATAGGTCTACCGCAATCGGAAGAACTTCCATTCCATCAATGTGCAAGTTGTCTGCTTACCAAAGATCTCAAGTTTGTGTGCCCTCTTCCCTGGGTCAACACATGATTCATTCATACTACAGAACAGCAATATACCCAAGCAGATGTCACAACTTGGACAAGAGAGGGCCTGGCTTGTTGCTAAGTACAACATGACTTGTCTTTTTTGCCTGCACCCTAGTTTAGGAAGGGACAATGGTTTGATATGTGAGTAATCTGCTGATGTATTGCTTCTGTGTACGTGAAGCTGCGTATCCTAACCAACCGTGGCTATTGGCACCACTGAGGAATCCAACAACGCCAGGGGAAGTTCGCTTCAATGAGGCCCATGGAAGAACATGGAGGCCAGTGGAGCGGGCTTTCGGGCTCGTAAAGGCTAGGTTTGGATGCCTAGACAAGACGGGTGGAGCCTTCCTCTACTCACCCGATAAAGTGTGCCAAATCACAGTTGCCTGCTGCATTCTCCATAAAATCGTCCTAAGGAAAGACATCCCTATAATTGCAGAGAAGGGAGACCCTAATGAGCCCCCCGATGAGGATGTTGAAATGCCCTATGAAGGTGACAGTGGTGGAAAAGGAGTTGACTTACGTCAAGATGTGATTGCCCACTTCTTCACCTGAGTGTAAGTTTACCTTTACAAATTTTAAACTCCAATGTCAGTACAACTTGTGCCCTAGGGTACATATCTGTCTGCTTTGGTAATTTGTTAGGAATAGTCAGTGCAGGAAAGTTCAAGGCCAAGATGTTAGTGGGTTAGAGTTTCCCTACATTGGGTTATGTTCTCATCGACATAGATGAACTGTGCTTGTGCTATGTATATGTGTCCTCATGACTTGTCAATTGAGATCAATTTAACATTTGGTAAAAAATAATTTCCCTATGTTATTTTGTTTTAGGGTCCTTCACCATGTCATCTTCATTTGGACATTTCAACGTTGTGACATTTGCTGTGATATTTTGCTGATTTGAAGTACAAAGTGTTCATGTGTTGATCCTGGGACAGACACCCACTTGGGATAGACAAATCTTTTCCAAAGACAACGTGCACTCTGGTAGCATGGATCTTCAGAAGATTGTATCTGACCTGTTTTCTGTGTGATGCTGCTATCAAGGCAATATGTGCCATTTGAGTTGCACAAACCACGTGTATGTCAAGCCCTAACATACTGTTCTCCTTTCACATTGGGTAAATCTTGAATGTGTGGACAGTGGAGATAGCTGTTGACGTGTTTCATCATAGGTGATAGAACTTTTTGTTAGCACACCACTGAATGGTGTCATTGCACCAGTTATTGTCATAGTGTTCTGTACTGGTCACATGGCCTCAAATGTTGTCACTGTCATGATGTAGACTATTGGTGTTATTGATCTAGGATTCCTGTTGTGAGGGCCGGATGTACGGCTCCAACTGAGGTCATGCATCAGTCATAGTTTTATAGTTAATGTGTTCCCATTGCATATTCCCTTTCCTCCATGGTATCAAGGCAGTAGTGCATATAGCCCTGAATGGCACTGATATTGGGGTTAGGAGTGGTTTTGGTAATCTAGACTCCATTTCTATAATGACCTGTTTCTAACATTTGCATGTTCCACATACATTCTTAGTAAAGGTTTTTACTTTAAATACATTTGTTGACACATTTCCTCTTTGTAATTGCAAAAAATTTTGTCCTAAGGGTATGTTCTATATTTTTCCGAACCTGTGGTGGAAGGTGGACATGACAAAGGAAATGCCACAAATAATCAAACAACAGTCGTGTCCATTACATGTATTATGGTAAAAAAACAATTGTGAGGTGAAATAAAATAAGATGAAATCAACTATAAAGAGTCCATCATGGTGGATGGAAACATGGTAGTAGAGACAAATACAGTTTGAAGTCCAATGTTTAAAATACTACTGTCCCCTGAAATGGTAAATGTGTCCATGAAACAGTTCACAGAGCGAATGATAGGCACACAAGAAGGAAATTAGGTTTGGCATCTTTTGGAGGTGGTGGTGTTCGTCTTGCCATCTTCTGCTGCTGGTCTAGATGACCGTCCCCTTTGGGGAGGAAGGGGGGCACAGGTGCAGGGGCTGGGGTGGTAGGAGCAGGCTGATCTTATGACAGGGCCTCCATGTCTGCGGCTGGCAGTGTTGTTCTTTGCCCAGATGTTGAAGGACCACAGACAGGAGCAGGTAGACTGGGAAAAGCCCTGCGAATAATGTAATAAATGTCATACATCCCCCCAGTCAAAAAGCACAAATTGAATTTGATGTTCTGCATTTCCGCATTGCCCTCCCTCTGAACCTCCTTAATGTCCTAGAGCTCATTGAGGACCTGGCCCATCACATCGTGGGACTGTTGGACTGATCCCAAGACTTGGTCAAGGGTGTTCTGGCTAACAAAAACCTCAGTGGCCACCCTTGGCTGGCTCTCAGATTCCCTCCGACAACCCCTACCCTCGCTAGCCTGTGCCTTTGAAGTGTGCCCCAAACCACTGCTTTCTGGCAGAACTGTCGGCTGAGTTGTTGGTGACTCAACAGTAGCCAGGACTAGGGGCACAGGACTGGTGTGCTGGTTCTCGGTGCACAGGAAGTGGAGGTGTCCTCACGCTGAGATCTTATTGCAGCTGTGGTGGGAGCTGTAGCTGTTGGTTGGGTTTGACTCAATGGAGCTGTGTAGCCAGACAGCCCAGATGGACCAGCTTGTTCCTCATCATCCGTGTTTGCAGCATTGGAGTCCTCACTGAAGGCTTTCTCCTGGGCAGGAGTTGAGGTTTTTTGGCTGGCAGACAGTGGTGCACTGGGCCGGGTGGTTGGACCTCTGAAGGCTACAGAGGATATGTAATTAAAATATAGTTTCTGCATTTCATGTGTCTTTCTCTACAAAAGGGCCAACCTAAAACCTAGAAAGAGGGAAACTGACTGATTAGGCCTTTGTTTTATTTTCATTGTTTTACCCATGAAGACTGACATACAAAGGTGAAAACTCCAGTGCTGACCTTATAGAGATGTCCTGAAATGCCAAAGTGTTAGTTCCGATTTACAGATTACGTGTGACCGACATTAAAGTGGTGAGTAGATTGGAGTACTGGCCCATTCCAAGGTCTAGCAGGCTGCAAAACATTAAATACAAAGTGGTTCATAATGCACATGATAATGTAGTTGGTCATCATATGGACAGTGAACTTTCACTTGTGTTTGGCTACTAATTCTGTTCATCATGCCACAACACATATTTGCATATCTTGGATTCAACAGACAATGAATACTGTAAGCATTTTCATCAATTCAATGTAGTTATGAGCAGGTGTCAACATAGTTGAGATACACAAGAAGTGATAATTTAATTCATAACATGAATGGTGACTGACAAATGCACTATTTATTTTAAATGTGTGTGCATTTGGAGGTAAAGGACGGTGTAACAACAATACAATACACTATTGTTTTTAAGCTCCAGTAACAGAGCATAGTGGTAGTTGTAGTCATCTGTTGACACCATGGACAATACTTTTTTCAAAAATAAGTTAGACATATCACTTTCAAAGACTAGCTTAGAAATGGAAACATGTTTGTAATTGGTACACACATATGGATATAATGTGAGTAGGAGAAAATATACTTAGAGTCACCATACTCTTCTGTGAAAATGGATGTAGTTTTGGACCTGTTTTTGGAAGTACAACAACATACATTGATAGACAGAAATAGGCAGAACCCAAGCAAGGAATGATCCATGGGGAACTACACACAATCTGACTATCTATTTTGCATTATGTTAGAAAGAGTGCTCCATCTAAGCTGTTGGTAATTTGTATGACAAAACAGATTTTGTTCAGTCAAAATTAGCTATACATGTGTTGCTAACGTTGTTGCAGCACTTTAAAAGTCTATCTTAAGGGCAGGACTCCATCGGTGATTAGGGAGACATACATACCCGTATGCACTCCACCCGGGATTCCATTCAAGCCTCCAGGATGGAGGATTTGGAAGATCTTCTCCTCCAAAGGAAAGAGTTATAATGGGAGAGAGGAGAACCACCACCAGTCCTCTGCGCCTCCAGGTGATGCTTGGAGGCCAGTGAATGAACTTTCCCCCGCAGGTAGTTCCACCTCTTGCTAATCTCATTGTGTGTGAGCAGGTTGTTAGCCACTGCGTTCACCCTGCCAACAATCCTGGTCCACATTTGCCTTTTCTGGGAAATTGTATTTTTTGGGAACTGTGCTCCAAATAATTGTGGCTCCACTCTAATGATTTCATCCACCATGACAGACAATTGTCCCTCTGTGAAATGGGGATTTCTTCTCCCTGTCATTGTGAAATATATCTAAACAAAACTAGTACTCAAATAAATGAAGGCTACTGTAAAAAAAAATGATTTTACAAAAAAGACACAGAAGGAGAGGTAAACACGATCAAAAAACCTATCTCCTATGTTGTGGTTTCGGCTTTTTGTCTAGTCTTCTGCAGTGGAATGGCAAAGAATCATGATCTGAAATGGAGTGTGTTATAGTGTGTTTTGCAGGAGTTCACAGTTGTCCAGTTTGCAACAGGTGTGGGCTACTAGCTTTCAACCAATGACCACAGCAATGGTACTATACTGAACGGGTCCCACGATGGACTCCCTCCATCATGGGCCTGCCCAGACACACCGCCATCACAACTATGTGATGTAAATAGGCTTGGCAGGAATGCCGCCGTCAAGATGGAAACAGAGTGCTTATCGTCGGCATCGGAGTCCACCACTTCAGCTGCAGGGCGCAGCAGATGCCACGGAGTACACGCCATTGTGGTGGTCTTTGGCTTAGCCGCAAATCATCTAATAAAGCGGGCGGGAGACCGCTAACTTGACTGTCTAATCAGGCCTGCTGCCTGACACGGCTTGGCGGTAAGACTGCAAAGATCTAAATCAGGCCCTAAATGATGACGCAAGGGGAAGTTGTTGATGAAAAAACAAGAGTGCTTCTTTTCTTTGAAGAGTCAATGAAGCTTATCCTCCGATTCAACCAAAATGCCTGGTTCCATCAAACACCAAAAGAAAAGCTGCAAACTTCTGAGCTGCATCCGTGTACTCGTCTTTCAGAATCAAGTATCTGTATGCAGCCATTGTCACCCCATCCACTAAAGCAGACTCGCTGACATTATCAAAAGATACATTAGAGAGGAATGCTGCATCTTTAAATGGATTCCAAAAAGGCCGAACACTGAACTGCTCTGAATAGACTTAAAATGGTACTTGAAATCTACTCTCAGGAACTGAGAGACAGACTTCATAAATTCCTGATCTCATAGCCAGATGTCAACCAGCATGAGTTTTCTTTGATGCAAAATCTATATTCCAGTCAGCAGAATCCTTCAGAATAGGCTCCTTGCCACAGAGAGGTAGCCAAACAAAATAGACCACCGGAACAGATTCAGTAATGGTGTGTGCCATATTTTCAATCAGATATAAACTGGCTGCGAATCTGAGACATCTAATAAATATATTTTACTCTCTCAGAATAACATCATGCACATGCTGATGTAATAGTTGATCCAAAGGTGAAAACACTGGAACTACTTCCATACCAGGTTCGAAGTAGTATCAGGAAGAATTCCTCAATTAGAAGTTCCATATAACTATGATCTCAAGCAGGATTTTAAACAATAATTGTGTCTCTAAATAACTGCCCCTGTGGCCAGAAACAGGGCTTTCCACACCCTACTCCTCAGAAGGTGACTCAGATTGAGAACCTTTTTGTGGCACTCTTCTAGAAGGAGAAGTAGGTATCTGTGTAGCAGATATGGCTTCAATAATGATTATGTGAAACCTCTCATCCAAATCCTCCTTAGAACTGCTTTCATGCTTTTTGGAAGGATACAGAGTATGTCATTTTCAGAAAGTAAGTTATTATATAGGGTGAATGTGAGTCCACTACAAGTAATAAGACCACAAAGTTGTCAGGACAAAACACAGTTTCAATATTTTAAACCTAGGCTCAGGTCTGGTCTCTTGTAGCTACGGTACAGAGCAGACAAGCTTAACATAGGAAAACGTGTAAAGTATTTAGCAGTAACAAAAGTTAAAAAGTCAATACACAACATATAAAAATCCCACAACCAATTTTGAAGAATAGAGAAAATGTGATGAACAAAACAGCACCAAATCAACAAAATCCAATAATAAACGGTTCCTGTCAGCATGTGGTCTAGCCAGAACAATGTCAACACCATGGAATGACAGCCAGGTTCTAAAGCACAGAGCAGCAAGGTAGCCCTGAATGCCGTGAGTAGGGTGATCACAACTCCACATCATCAGGATACCTTTTCGTTTTGATTCAATATATCAGCGCATTCTTGGAGTTGCAGCATTGGTTCATTTTAAGTGAGCCAGTTGGACCTACATATACCTGTGATAACAACAACATGTAATAGCAAAGTGCAAGAATGGAAATGGGGTGTAAAAGTGGCATGGATCAATCTGGCCATCTGAGCTGTGAGGTCCCCAAGGGTATGTGTCACCCTCCAAGGACAGGTGACTTGATTTGTATGCTTATATGCACCAGTTTTTTTCTTTGTATTCTCGTACACCTAGACCTGTACACCTCATTATAAATGTGGTACTACAAATATTAAAGTGCAAAGAAAACACCTGAACTGGCCAGGCCAAAATCAGTCTTTGGGTGCTTGTGTTCCAGTACAGAAATACCTGGATCAGCAGTTCAGGGTAGACTGTTCTTTTTGGAGCAGGACAAACTCTGATATGAAAATGACTGGGTCTAATCTGAGGTGGCACAGTGGACAAAAAAACAAAAGACTTGGACGCAACCTGAGTAACTACGAGTAGCTGAGATTAATGCCTCAGTTACTTACTGGTAATCTTCATTAGTATGAGCCATGGTGTTCCTTCCAACAGTCATTACCAGTGAACTTAGCTACTGTAGACAAAACTGTCAAAAGTCAAAATACATTCTTTATATTAGTCGAACCATTCCTCCAAGATGGCTGACTCCTCTTCCTACCGATGATTATAAAAAGAAAGTCGCCCCATCTTATATAATGTTATACTAAGCTGTGATCGAGTCTGACAATATGGAGAACACCATTACTGAATCTGTTCTGGTGGTTTATATTGTTTGGCTGTTTCACTGTGGCTGAGAACCGTGTTAGGAGAAGGGAGGAATGAAAAACCTTGACTGGGTAGGGAGACCTGATGGCAGAACCCTTCTTCCCTGGGTGAGAGCTATGGGCACACTCCTGAGGTGTGTCCAGTATAGTTAGCCACCCCTCCTGGAAAACTAGTTCTGCAAAAGAGAGGAGATGCCAGCCTGGGAGTGGGCTAGCTAAGTGGTAACTTGCATTTTCTTCTTAGAAGAGGTAGCCCCTTTGAAGCTGGACCATCTCTGAAGACCACAATTGGCAGTCCTGTAGGAGATTGTCACACCTCCTCCCACCAACAGTCCCTTTTTTCCATGTTCCAAGGAGAGCTTCACATTTCCCAGCAGGAAAGCACCATGCAGTCTCGAGTGTCAACTGTTTCAGTGGAGCAGAAAAGGCTCTGATCAACAAAGCGGTGTGACTTTCTAAAGTCACCTTTATATCAAAAGTCACTTTCAATCTGACTTCAGCAACATGTTGGGTTTAATGTAACAATTAATTTAAAACCATTCGTTACTATGTTTGCTGGTCCCAAATGGAAGTTAGCACATAGTGCATGGGCTAGTGTAATTCCATGTTAGCCAATGGGCTCACTAGCCTTGCTATATTGAAAATGACTATTTCGAGTTTTCACTGCCAGCACATGTCGAACAAGAAAATAACATGCCCTGCTTTTTAGTATTTAGCACCCTGCCTTATGGGCTACTAAGGCCTACCCTGGAGGTGATTAATAAATATTAAAAAGGAAGGTTTTGGCTTGGCAATAGAATTTAATGTACCAAGTCAGGTTTGCAGTTTAAAAGCTGCCCGACTATGTTGCAGTGGCAGACCTAGAGTCATGTTTTCACCTTAACTCTGTAGTGGTGGCACAATACGTACTGCACTCTGCAAGTCACATTTAGCTTATTATCCCTGTGTACATTTGAACCATATACTACAGGCTTATAGATAAGTTAAATATGCCAACCAGGCATTATCCAATTGCACATATGGGTTTGACAGCTCAAACCACATGCACTGAAGCCTGGTCAGCAGGGCCCATTGTATTTCATTTTCGAAAAACCAGCAATATCAGTTCAAAAATTTGGAAGGTGACCATACAATAACAGGTACTTTCTTGCAACCACTCTGTCTGGTAAGATCCTCACAAAAGGCATTGACTTTAAAAATGAACCAAATTCTCCCACCCAGCTGGCGATAGAAATTGCCACCAAAATGGCCATTATGAGGGTAAGAAATATGAGCTCTTCTTCTTCCAAAAGATCAAATAGGGGACCCTGCAGCACTCTCAACACTAATGGAAAACCTCACAAAGTTGAAGGACAGTGCACCCAAGGTCTTTAACAGTTTCACCCCTAACGGTTCTGCGTCTTGCAGTTGGGGTTTCGAAACACCTTCACTGCTGCCACTGGGCTTGAAGAGTAGAGGTTGTGAGACCTAACCAAATGCCATCCATCAGAATTTCTAAAACCCTTATAGGCTCAACTGAATTGGAAACAAAATCTCTGTCATCACACCATCTATCAAATGTTCTCCAATGTTGCAAATAAGTCCTGAGGGTGGATAGGCATTTAGAATTCTGCAATGTTTCCACAACCTCTAATGGACATCCTGTGGCCAATAAATTCATCTTCTCAACAGCCATGCCTGTAGAGGAAGGTGCATCAGAAAACCCAATAAAAGAGGGGGGTCTACAAAGTGATAAGGTTCCCATGCAGTAGCCCATTCTGGTTGTACTGCCAGTTGTAACAGGCAAGGGTACCAGGGATGCTTCTACCAACCTGGGATCACCAATAGAACCGCAGCTCTGTGCTCCTTGATCTTGTGAAGTACTTTGGATATCATTTGGTTTGGAGGGAATGCGTAAAGCATCCTGAGGGCTATCTGAACAACATGGAGTCTATGTTCCATGCATCTGGACAAGATATAATTGTGCAATACATAGAAGAGGTTCTCTCTGGAAGAAAACAGATCCACTCTCGGTCTATCACACCTCTTCTGCAACTGGAGGAATACTTCCTTTGTCAAAGGCAGCAAACTCATCAGCTGGAATATCCTACTCAACTTGTCTGCTGCCCAGTACTCCTTTTCTGGAAGATAAACTCTGAGATTGGGTTGAGATTGGCCTCTGCCTAGGGTGCAATCTCTTGTGCTATCATACAGAGGCTCTGAACCCTCCAACCTTCCTGATGGTTCACATAACCAATTGTCACACTGTTGCCTGTTCAGGAAATGAACTCTCTAAGCCCAAAGAGGAAAGCCACCAATTCCCTCCAATCTGAGGAATTCGAACCATCCAATTTGGCACCCCAACTCAGCTTGCTAGCATCTGTCGTCAGTATTTTCAATGCTGTTATGTGACAGAGATGATGCTTACTCAGGCTCTCCTCTTTCAAACCACTATCCCAGACAGTCCAGCACCAGAGGTTCTACTGGCACCCTGAGCTTGAAGTCCCGTGATGTCGGATCCCAATGGGTTAAAATGTGGTTTATCAGCGGGTACATAAGAAGATGAGCCCATGGGAGAATCATCAAGGTTAAGGTCATGTGACCTTGGACCCTCAACCACTGTCTCAACGGGAGGGAATCACTTGCCAGTAAGGTGAGTCACAATCTTTGCTCTGACCTTGTTTCTTTTCACCAGTGGCAAAAATACAGTTAATACAGTTTCTAAGTCTGTCTTGGAGTGTGCCCCAGTGAAGACCAAGTACTGAGTTGGTCCAAGGAAACGCATTTTGATTTGGCAAAAACAAATGTTCTTGAGCAACCTTGCACACCTCTTGAATTTGTGACGCCCTAGGGAAAGATGAATATGAGTTCAGTCAGTCATCTAAGTAATGAATAGCCCAAAAGCCCCTGCTATGGAGAACCCCAACCATAGGGGCCAGCACCTTAAGAAACACTCTCTGGGATGACCATGATAGACCAAACTGAAGGATATGGAATTGGTAGTGCTGATCATGGACGCAAAGATGCACAAACCTCTCTGATCTGGGGTATACTAGAACATGGAACTAGGCATCCAATAGGTTCAGTGACACTAGAAAATCTTCTTTACAGATGAACATCAAAAACTCCTTCAGAGTCATCATTTTGAATTTTATAGGCGGTATGTATCCGTTCAGATTTTTTAGGTCCAGATAGGGCATGACCCCCGACAACTTCTGTATCATAAAAGATAATCGAGGCGACTCTCATTCCTCTTTGACATAGCAGAACATGTACCATTGCCTACTTCCGAAGCAATTTCTAGATCCCTTTCTCCAAAGTTTGACTTTTCTCTGGATTTGCAGGACACGGGGTTACACACAAGAAATTAGGTGAGAAGGAGAAGAAAACAGTTTGAAAGCGCTTCCCTACTCTCTCCAAGACCCACTGATTAAACACCGATCTTTAGACATCCAGAAAATAGGCAATTCACTCTTACTGGTAAGGCATTACTGTCCATTAAGTCTGGAATTTGCCAGAGGCTGGGTTATTGATACAGGCTGTCGAGACTGAGCCTATCTGAGAGAGGGACCCTGACCACATACCCTCCCACAAAAGGGCTGGTGTGCCTTTCCCTGAAAGCCCAGCCTAAAGGCTTTTTTACTGCCAAAGAATTTTCTTCTGGCTGGTTTAGTTAGGCCCAAGAGCTTCAGGTTCTCCCCATATTTCTTAATCATATCCTGCAATTGGGAACCAAATAACTTTGATACTGAAAAGAGGATGTTCATCAATAGCGGTTTCTGTGCCACATCAGCCTTCCAAGGTCAGAGCCACAAGTGGTGCCTCGCTGTTATGGTTGAACCAGCTGCTGATGCTGCTGCACCCAATGGGTTGTAGGATATATCCAAAAGTAGACGAACTTGCTGCTCTATTATAGTCAGTATCACAACGTGCCCTGCTCCATTTGGTCTACCAAAGGCTGAAAGTCCTTGATTAATGACTGCATACTGTAAGGCGAATAAGCTGCTGCCCTAAACACAAAATTAGCAGCTGATAGGTGGACTTCACTGGCAAATCAACCCTTGTATTCACAGGATCTGATGATGTAGCTCCCTTCAAATTAAGAGTGCCATCAAAGAATTGAACTTTACAGAAGTCGGAAATTCCTCTCTGAATGTTTGAATAGGTTACCTCCATGGCAAGAATCTTGGGAAGGAATTTTTGTCAATCTCACTACACTCATTCTCCATCAGTCTCTTAATAGATGAATACAGAGGAAGATTCTCCAGCTCATTCTGGTATAGGAAGAACATGTCTACTCTGCCTGTGAGGAATCTGGGAACAACATATTTTGCTTAATATGGTGCATGATGTCCTTATATTCTAAGCCCTGCACAAATCTCCCCCATATATCTTCCTCCTCCCCTTACAAATCCTCCAATCCCACCTCCTTTCATGTTTTTTCTGTCTCTTAAAATGCTGCAGAAACTGCCAACTGAATCAACTTCTGTATGGTACCAACAGAGGGAACGTCAGCAGTCTCATGTGAGCTCTCCTCCTGATTGTGTGTTTTCTCCTTGCATTTTCCACCCCGACTCCATTGCTGCAACAAATGTGGTCAAACAATGGACTGTCAACCAAAATCCTTTGTTTTCCATTTCTTATTGCTGAGAGAAGGATTGTGACATCAGCGCGCTCATGGCCCTCCTCAAGTATCTATGGAAACACCAACTGCTGAGGTTCATGCTTTGTGCATCCCAAAAGGAAGGAGAAAGCCAAGGTAAAGAAGTGCGCTGCACTGCTATGTCCGATGAGGCAGCCTAAAACAAGAGTCCACTGTCCAGAATCACATGAGCCAGCTAGTGCTAGGCTTACCCAAATACAGTGATCCACTAGCACAGGACCTTAGTACGGAGCCTCTGAGTCCATTGTCAGGCCATGATTGCAGACTCTTGAGGACTACTGAGACATCCCAGAGACAGAAATACTTAGGTTGAAGTGGAACACAAAAACTGACTTCTCTGAGAAATTCAGAAAACTGTGGATGCTCACCGACAGGTTTGGTGGCAAGGGGGAGGGGGAGTAGCCATTCAAAACTGCAGATCTGTAACAATTTATGGTATGATAGGAAAGGCCCTCTAAAACCAAGGAGGCTAAAGAATTGGTGGATCACATCTGCTGCCACTGGATCCAAACTAATTTCCAAGCCCAGCCAGACCATTGAATCAGAGCTGTTCGATAGCATTATACGTGGAGTCCATCCAGGCCTCATCAATGAAGTCAAGAACCTGTTCCGAAAGTCCTGCCACTCACCAGCATCTCTGGAAAGTCTCCATGCTAATAATGTCAATTGGTTGATTGTGACCAAAAGATGTTGACATCCAAAAGCGTCCAGAAGGAGAGTTGGGAACCCAGAGAGCAGGAGAGGGCCATCGTAAGACAGCTCCAGCAATGTTGGAAACCAAACATGGATCCTCCAGAGGGGTGAAATCAGGATCATCTCCGCTTGCTGATGCCTGACCTGTAGGGCAACTCTCAACAGTGTAAAGAAAAGGGTGGAGGCATAATTCAGCCCAAATCCACAACTGCAAGAAAGCATTAGTTGCTCAAGCTAACAGGTCCCAGCTCCAATTGAAGAACAATGGTCTCTACTCCTGCATGATCCTGGAGAACAGGTTTGGGTCCAGTTTCTACTCACTGCTATCCCTCAGGTGATGCAAGTCCCAATCTGCCACAGTATTCTGAGTGTCTGGAAGGTGAAGGGCTATGACCAAAATCTGATTTTGGAGGCAGCAATGGCAGAAGTCTTTCGCGATCTCAACAAGTAGACAAGATTGTATACCCTCCAAGTGACTGATGTATTGGACTGCTGACACACTGTCCATCTTTATCAGAATACAAAAATGAGCATATTGGGGGGGGGAGCAGATTGCACAGGAACTGGCTAACAGCTCTAAACAGCTGATGTGCAAGGAGAGTTCTCCCCAGGACCAACAACCACTTGTTGTTATGTTGCTGCATCAAGCACCCCAACCCCAACGGTTGCCATCGGATTCACCACTATGTCTGGAACAAGACAAAAAATTGACTTCCCATTCCAGGCATCTGTGTAGTTAATCCACCATTGCAGTTTGTGACGAATCTCTTGAGTGAGGGCAATCTGATCTGAATAAGAGAGGCCTCTGCATAAAGGAGCGATCTCAAGATGATACAGAGCACGATAGTGCAGAGGACCCTGAAAGGTGGACTGCATAGATGATGCCAATAGGCCTACTGGTCTTGCTAACCAGCAAAGTGTGACAGTTGTTTGTCCACGAGTCCTGCAGATCTCTTTTTTTATTGCTCTGCTCTTTAGGGTTGGAAGAACTAATGTGGCTGAGACAGAATCGATGGCGAACCATAGAAAGGTCATCTGTTGGCAGGGAGGTCAAACTTGGACTGGTTTATGACAAACTCTAGAGATTCTAACAAGGTCATTGTGAGGTCCAATTGGTTCTGGAGCAAACTGGGACCGTGCAACATCAAGAGGATGTCACCAAAGTATATAGTCAAACAGATCCCCCTCTCTCTCAAGAATATCATTCCTTTCATTTTGAGATGGCGGTAAAGGATCCAAAAAATGAAATCTCTGAGGTTTAATGCCAGGAGAAATCCTCCGCTTTTTAATCCATAAAGAAGATGTTGCTTAAACACCCTGAGGGCTGAGGATTGCAAAGGGCAATTGCCAGTTTATGTAAAAGGGAAGATATTTCCTGGTCTATGAATTGAGCTTGGTGTGATTAAAAGTGAAATTGGTAAGGAACGACCATCTGATCTGGAGTCTCATAGAATTCCAGTTGAAAACCTTAAACTGTTTGAAGGACCCATGCATTGTGAAGAGGTCCCCGGCCCAGCTCTTCCGTGCTGCTGCATCGCTCTTTTTCCTTCCTGTTTTCTGAGTGCTTTCTCCTTCTTCCCCATGTTTTTTACAGCATTCTCTCCCCCCCCCCCTGTTTTCGGAGTGCTTTCTCCTGTTTTTCCCTCTTTTTTACTGCTTGCTCTTTCCCTCCGCTGTTTTTTGAGTGCTTTCTCCTGCTCTTCCCTTGTTTTTTACTGCTTTCTCCTTGTTTTTCCCCTGCTTTAACTGCTTCTCCATATTTTTCTCTCATTTGCCACTCCTGCCTGCTGCCCATTTTTCTTGCCATCCGCCTAGCCCACTCACTGCCTCCCAGAGTCCCTCCCTTCCTCCTCCCATGACCTACTTATAAGCCTGCTGCAGCATGGCAGTGCTGCTGGTGTGCCAAAGGTGCACCATTGGCAAGCCCATCTGCGCCTGTCCACACCTGGACTGCACCCAGCACCAGGAACCCTGATTCTCCCGCCTCATACAGCTACATCACCGCAGGACTCTGAGCCCTGGACCCCAGGTGCATGGACAGCAACTGCTGCTGCACATCTCCACGAACCACAAGAGGACCGTTCTCCTGCCAGCACTACCTCTTCACCTGCAACACCGAAGCAACTACAAACACTGGAGACACCGCAAACACAACTGGGCCCAAAACGGCGACCAAGACCACCACTGCATGACTCCAGTGCATTCTATTTAACGCACGATTGCTCGGCAAACACACCACAGAGATATTAGACACGATCTCATCCCTTACCCTGGACATCATCTTTCTCACACAGACCTGGCTGAACCCCGCCTCTGCATCAGACATCGCCATACCGAAAGGCTACAAGATAATACAACAGGACTGAATCAACAAGCATGGAGGTGGAATTGTCATCATTTACAAGGACACCGTCTGCTGCACATCCAACAAGGATCATCACCAGCCCTTCCTCTTCAACATGTATATGACACCCATGACCAACACCATCAGACTGCACGGACTCAACATCATCTCATATGCAAATGACACCCAATTTATCCTCTCATTGTCAGAAGGCCCCCCTCCACTACCAGAATCAACTTCCACAGATGAATGATGAACGTTGCCAACTGGATAAAGGAGAACTGTCTCAAGCTCAGCACAGACAAGACAGAAGTCCTTATCATCTTTGGGAACAACACCTCGCCATGGAACAACACTTGGTGGCCTGCAGAACTCGGCCCTTCCCCTGCCCCGACAGGCAACGCCAGCAACCTCAATATCATCTTAGACAGCAAAATATCTATGCAGAAACAGGTAAATGCAGTCTTGTCTGCCTGATTCCACACCCTACACATGCTCCGTAAGATCAGGTGGCTCCCAATCAACACCAGAAGGACCGTCACTCAAGCACCAGCATGCTCAACTATTTAACACTCTTTACATAGGAATCACTGCATGCCTCCTGAAGATGTTGTAGACAATAAAATTCTCAGCTGCAAAACTCATCCTTAACCTTCTCAGACAGACTCACATCACCCTGCTCCTCAAGAAGCTACACTGGCTCCCGATTCAGAAGAGATACTCGTTCAAGATGCTGACCAACACATACAAAGCCCTGCACAACGAAGGACCAGCATACGTCAACAAACGAATGGCCTTCCACCAACTGACCAGACACCTTCGATTTGTCTCTCTCTTCCTCGCAGACATCCCTCAGCTCTGCAGATACAACAGCGGAGGATGCTTCTTCTCTCATCTGGCGACCAAAGCCTGGAATGACCTTCCCCAGCACCTCAGGAACACTGCATCGCTCCAGGAATTCCGAAAAGGGCTCAAGACATGGCTGTTTGAATTAACAGAGCACTGGGAAGCAGCTAGCAACTCCAACACCTTGAGACCCTCACGGGTGATTTGCTGCACTTTATAAATCCTGATTGATTGATTAAGTTATGAACCTCCAACTGTGTAGGAAAAATGAGCAAGACTTCCCTTTGAAAGAGGCTGGAAGCTGTCCTCCAGGCAATTCTGCGGTTGAAGTGTCCTGTTGAGTCTCTAGCACAAGAAGGGTAGAAGGGCTTTCCTCTTTGAGCATATTTCATCCCCAGAATGTCCTTCTGTTATATCCTCAATAGGTGCCTTGAGATTGAAATTGGCTGGTGGAGCAGTCCCGACCTCGACCAGCCCAGGGAAAAAGGTGGGAATTGAAAACCTTTTTTTAAAATGCTTGTACCTTATCTAAGGAGGAAAGATGTTCATAAAATTTGCTACCTGCTTCATGAAAGTGTTACAAAACAAAAGGCCGTCGGCATGAGAACTGGCTTAATTTGTGGCCAGCTCACACAGTTTGGGGTCAATTCCTAACAGGATAGAATGGCAGCACTCAGAGGTCAAAGTGTAATTAGAGTTGCCCAATAAACAAATGGCCCATTGGGCCTAACCAGCCAGTATGTCAGGATCGAAAGTGGTACACTGGTCTGTAGTAAGAAAGGCATGTCCAAAGTTTTTGATAAGGGGCCAGAAATATGTAAGAGCTTGTCCTGGCAAGCTTTTGAGGGGACAATCAATTCCATTTTTTGCTCAGGAAGCTGGAGAGTTTGGGGTCAATGTCTGGAGTCACAGCTACCTTACTTTCTAAGAAAGGTCTGGAAATTCGAGTCTAACCTCCTTGGAGAATGATTTACGAACCATGCTTTGTATATAAGCTCCTATGTTGGGGAGCGGAGTCCATTCTGTGGAACGCAAATGTACAATGTCTTCAGCATCAAAGGTATCCTGCAATAACGGAATCTGAGTGGAAGCAGGATGGCCCTCGCCAGAGTAAGAATCATCTAAATGTTTCTTCTTAGGGACAGGGAACCAGAATCTAGAGTCATCATCCTCAGAGGATTGACAGGGTGTTCTAAATCTTGAAAGGAGATTATTCTGTTTTTAGTCTCATTCTCAAAATCCTCTTTAGGAAACGAGGACATGCTGATTTTCATTGCTCGAAGGTGTACATCTTGGACACTGTTTTGTGTGCAGTCGATTTTTGCCCTGGGGCAACAGGGGTGCTTTGAGGTCATGCTCAATGCATCCTTTAAAAGAAGGTTTGAAGTTTTCAGCAAATGGATCCTGCATAGGTAATTCAGCAGGATTGGACTGACATATGATGTTAGAGGCAATAAACAGACTCACTTTAAGCCCACATTAATCATTTGCCCTAAAATTATACAGGGCAGCCTCGCTTCTGCTGCAGGCAAGCCTGATTATAACAGGAAGTGGACTCTGGTGAGGTGACAACTCTTGATCTAATGTTGACCAATGTTTGGACAATAAATGGGGACACAGGCACTACTAATTCAAATATGTTGCTGTGTACTTGTGAACAAAAGAAACAAGAGGTCTGGATCCAGCACCAAGTGAAATGGGGAGGAATGATTACTCACAGGCTCCTACCTGTTTTCAATAATTATTGCAGCCCAGGAGGGCAACCAATGGTCAAAGAAATTGTTGCAGCCCTTGAGGGTGCCTC